>NC_053163.1:87325543-88525543 GCF_016835505.1 Polypterus senegalus | reverse complement strand
ATGTAATTAAATAAATCATTATGTAATTAAACAATTATAAATATGCATTAATCTGTGAACAATTTATATGCAGCCTTATCCAGTTTGGAGGCACTGTTTATTGCAGACAATTTTCTTTTGGCTTTATTGGGTGACCAGAGGTCTCATGTACAAATGGTGTGTATGCACAGAAATATTGCACATGCCCATTTCCATGCTGACTTCGAGATGTATAAAAGCTGAGCGTATTTTTAATCCATTGTATCTGTGTGTGGTGTCACAGCTGCATAGCAGCTGATCAATAAGCTCTAAAGCGGGCTGTCGAGTGCACAGAGGATTATGGGATACAGCTTCCAGCCCTGGAAGACATTGATAGCACATGTTGCAGCCTCTGGAAATCCACCATCATCTGTGTGGATTCCACTCACCCATGCCACAGTCTATTTGAACTTCTCCCAGCAAATACTTCAGAGCCTTTCCTGCATGGACCTTGAGGCTCAGAACCAGTTTCTTGGCAAGGGCTATAAACGCATTCAATCAGTCCATCAAGTGCTCCCAGGATAACTGTTTATACTGTAATTACCATTACTTCACTGTAAGCTTGCACTACAACTGTAATATGATATAACCTGAGCCACTTTATGAACCATTTGCAATATCTGGACTATATGTACATGTATATTGTACTTATGCTTTCATAGTGTACATTTTTCATTGTTTTTTATTATTTTATTATTATTATTATTTTACCATTTTATAGGAAAATTGATTCATGGAGAAGTTGCATATTAATTTTCATTGTACCATACAATGACAATAAAGGAATTCAATTCAGTTCAATACAAGACAGAGCATATTTACAAATAATTATGACTGGCTTCTAAGTTGATTTAGATTTCCATGACCTATCCTCTTGGAGCTGTGTGCTTATAGTATAATAGGACGTATACTTGCATTAAAGTATGTATATTAAATTTTACACAAAAATTGTTAACTTTATTTAAATAATGTGTACTGTTAATAATTTAAGATGTGGGGGCACAGTGGCACAGTGGAAGTGATGAACTGGCGCCTTGTCCAGTGAGTGTTCCTGCCTTGCGTTCTATGCTTGCTGAGACTATTGTATGGTGATCCCTGCCTGTCTGCTCCTATCAGCATAAAAGAAAGTCTGTTTAAGAAGCATGTAGGGAGCACAAAGAATACAGAGTGTTTAACGTGCTACTTTAGTTATGATGGGATTTGAGAAAGTCTATTAAATTAAACATTGATTTTAAGATAAAGTTTATGATGTTCTACTTTTATGGCAAAATGAACTATGAGATTAAAGTGGAAATTCTGAGATTAAAGTTGACATTTCAACTTTAATCTCGACATAGACCTTTTTGTTCTTCACTGTGTCCCTATATTTCCCCACTCTATGGCCCTAATATGCTTCCATATGACATATGACACTCAGACACTTGTCTTTTCACGTTGACTTTGACATCTGACCATTTCTTTTTTTATTTTGGGCACTGTGTGACTTTCTGAACTTGAACTTTTGAGTGACACTCCATTAATTTCCTTTTGTTGCTCATACCACTGCCTAAGCCACCAAATAGTATGTTTAACCTTGCCTCCATTTCACTGAGTAGAATCTCTACTTTTCATTTGGTGAAACTCTTCTTTAATACACATGCTTTTACCATTGTCTTTTAGCAAAACACTGAATGGAAGAGGCTACTTATAATAATTTGCATATTAAAATATGCTAAATTCTGTGAGGAGACAGGGTGTAGCTGTAGGCGCATGCATGTGGTTTGAAATTCATGTTGATTGGGTATTATAAAAAGGAGTGTGAATTCTATACATAGCGTTATACATGAGATCCTAGGTGTGAAATGGTAGGGACAGAGATCAGCACCTCCAAATCTGAGGCTACGGTCCTCAGTAGGAAGAGGTGGACTGTCCTCTCTAAACGGCAGGTGAGTTATGGTCTCAAATGGAGGAGTTTAAGTACCTTGGGGTCTTGTTCATGAGTTGGGAGAAAAGGGATGGTGAGATTCACAGACAGATTGGGGTGGCAAGCATAATCAGGTAGTCACTATACTAATTCATAGAAGTGAAGAAGCAGCTGAGACAGAAGTGAAAACGTTTGATTTACCAGCTGATTTGCCTTTCAATCCTTACTTATGGTCATGAGTTTTGTGCAAAACTCGAAAAAAGGGTACAAACAGAAAGAAGGATACAAGCAGAGGAAATGAGCTTTCTCTGCAAGGTGGCTGGGCTCTTCCATTAATAGAGATGTGGTGAGAAGCCCAAACACTCAGGAGAATCTCAGAGTAGAGCAGCTGACCCTTTGCATTGGATGCCTCCAAGGTGACTCCAATGGAGGTTTCACGGTTGCGACCAGTTGAGAGGAGACCCCAGGAAAGACTCAAGGATACTGGGAGGATTACATCTCCCAGATGGCCTGGGGACACCTTGGAATCCCACAGAATGAGTTGTCAAGTATGGTGTGGAAAAGGGATGTATGGGCCTCAATGCGGTCTTAGATCCGGTCTTAGATAACTGATGGAAAATGAAAAATTAAATCAATTGAATTTAGTTTATTTTTGTTTAGCACTAATCACTGAGTGCAGGCTCAGATTTGTGTAAAAAAGTAGACTGAATTGAATTATGTCAATATTAAATTTAAATCAGCATATATGCATTGAAAACACAACCTTCAATTTTACCAAAATTGAAATGGACTACAAAAATATAATGTTTAATAAAACCAAAAGGAGGTGGACAGGCAAAAAGTAACCATACAAAACAAAGATTTTGATTAATACTAATACACCTCAGTATTTATCTTCCTTTTTCCTTACTCTGCTTTACATTCCTTTCCTGCATAACATGATATGTCTGAGCAATGTGGATTTCCCTTGTACGTAAATTTTTACTGTCCTTGGTGTTAAATTACATTTGATATACTGTAACATGTGATGCTTCATCTTAACTGAGGCCAATTTTTTTATGAACAAGCCAGTTTTTTAATTCCTTACCTTTCACTTTCTCTTTCAGTATTTCTATGACATCCTTATCAATGACATCTGATTCCTCTGTCAAGTCAGACTCAACATCTGTGATGTCACTGTTGGTTTCAACATTGTCATCATCCTCTTTTTTTATTTCTTCATTTTCAAAATGTACATGTTTTTCTTTCTTGTGAGTGATTGTATTAATTTCCTTTTCTGCAGCAGGCAAGCTGTCTTCAGCATCATCTGTCTTCTTTTCCTCTTTGCCACTGTTTAACCTACAAAATAATTAATTAATGAATGAAATATAAATTCACATTCAAAAATGTATATTGGGCATAAATAATATATTTTTTACCTTTTTACTGAACTCAAATTGAAAGGGTTATTACAGTAATTCAGAGTTAAGTCATCCCAACATTCCTCAAGCTTCTCCTAACAAATTTGTATGCCTAAGATTGAATATGCCATCAAATCCAACAGATGTCTGTCTTACGTTATGCCAAATTCTGTTTAATGGCCTGAATAATAAAAACAGCTAACGGTGTAATAAGTCATAAAATTATGTAAATTTCAATATATTTTTATACTTCTTAAAGAATGATTTTAATAAAACTAGTTTTGAATTCAGCCCATTTTGCTTATGGTGTTAACAGGAATCATACCTGTAGTGTCGTGGATTTTAGATTTTATTTTATTTTTTGCTCACACAAACAAAAACTTAATCTTACAAGGACGACTAAAAAACTGTAGCACATTAAAGCAAATATTTTGCTCCAATGGAAAAGATAAATTTAACACTTAAGAAGCAGGAGATCAAAGCATCCCGTTTTCTTGAATTGTACCATTGTCAGTCATAGTAGCATCTGTTTAAACAAATCAAGGAGATGCTTCAAGAAGAATCAATGACTTTATAACCATGGCTTTTACCTTTCAATACTTTGTCTTCATATCTAGAGTAATTGAAATAATAAAGTAGATATTAATAATACCTGGAGCAGTCAGAAGTTTTCCATATTCTCCAATCTACAAGGTTTATTAAGGCTGAGGATGAGCGTTCCATCCAGTAATAAGAAACAGTATGTAAATTAAGGTATTTTTGGTTGATGAATGGCCTATAACAAAGAATGTTAAATCTTTGTATGTATGAATATATTCTTAGAGACCAAAGTAATATTTAGGTCTGAGATATATTTTAAACGTTGTATGTTGTTCGTGTCGATAATAAGTAAGTCTCTTGAAGTATTAGTGAAATCGGACTGTGTACAATTATCTCTGAAGAAAACAGGTAAAGGGTAAGTAGAGGGAAATATCACAACAATACATTTTTGGCTCACAGAGCAGAGTACTGGGAGTAATCATATGTTGCACTTTTGTGTGTACGGTTTCTTTCTTTAAAGTCAGGGATGGATAGTTCGTGGGTAGCGAATATTCTGGAACCGCATGCTGCCATTCAGCAAGCTTGCATCAACAGTATCTCTAAAGTTTTTTAGTTTTATAATGCAATCAGCTGTTGCAGCTCTGATTTTTTTTTGCAAAAAGCAGATGCAGCCAAAATGGTAAAGGCATCAGCAGCAATGGTAGTCGAAGATGCAGCTGCATAAAGCAGAGGCAAAGGTGACTAGAAAAGAAATCCTATACTTGTCTGCTGGCCAGACAAGTTGTATGTGATTAATCATTACAAATCAATTAGATAACCAGGTAAGAAGACATGGAAAAAAGTTGCGAAAATCTAGCAGTGTGTGTTAACAATGTCTAAGAAAAATGCCATACAGAATAGTCAGTGAGCTTTCACTGTTAAAAGTATGTGCATTAATTGTGGGGTCTTTTGAGAAATGCAGAAGAACTGTCACCATTTAGTTTGTCTTAGATCGCTGCACTCTCAAATCTAATTGCTGATAAGACAGCCACTTCTGTTAAGACTAAGAGTAAAGAAAAACACACTGAATAGCACAGCTTAGCAGCCATATTGAGACAGGCATGTGGCCTAGCCCTGAAGAAAGACATTTAAGTAACTAACACATCTGTGTGTCACTTAAAACTAAAAATCAGCATTTATCAGGTTGTATGGTTGCCAGTATTCTCTTGTACTTTGTTTATTGTTATATTATGAGTATTATCAATAATAATACATTAAAATTGTAACTTAACTCCTGCCTGTCTTTTACTTTATGTAATTGCTTGAGGATATATATGTAGGAGGGAAGAGGGGGAGACTATGATGGTGCAGTGGGTAGCGCTGCTGTCTCCCAGTTAGGAGACCCAGGTTCACTTCCCGGGTCCTCCCTGTGTGGAGTTTGCATGTTCTTCCCGTGTTTCTACGTGGGTTTCCTGTGGGTACTCCAGTTTCCTCCCACAGTCCAAAGACATGCAGGTTAGGTGCATTGGCAATTCTAAATTGTCCCTAGTGTGTGCTTGGTGTGTGTGTTCACCCTGTGGTGGGCTGGCGCCCTGCCCGGAGTTTGTTTCCTGCCTTGCAACCTGTGTTGGCTGGGATTGGCTCCAGCAGACCCCCGTGACCCTGTAGTTTGGATATGGCGGGTTGGATAATGGATGGAAGAGGGGGAGATGTTATAAAGTATAATACCTTATGAACAGTGTTAAGTCTATGGAATTTGAGGCATTCTGCCAAAAGCTACACAATAAAGAATACAAAAGGGGAAAGTAGAGTAATATAGAACTCTACCAAGACAAAACAATTGCCGTAGTCGGCAGGATTATTGGGTAACCATGTTTTGTACCCTGTTTGAGAATACTGTTTTGATGTATGCATGTTAATTTTAGGGAACCCAGTGTACAAATGCGGTGGAATTAAAACATTGTTTGGATTATAAATGTTATATAACCAAAAAAGTGTTGAGACTTCATGTTTGTCACAAGGACACCCACATGTTTGTTAGTGGTAGTGAGGCCCTAATTGGAGTGCTAGGGAGTGTCGGGCAGTGGATGCATCATTCATATGGCACTTATGTGGTTAAAGTGCTAGGGAGTGATGGGAAATGCATGTGTCATTCATACAGCACTTATTTGTTTATGATCTATGTGTATGCAGATTTTTATGCATGTGTATATCTGCTTACAGCTACAAAAGTAGGCCAACCCATAGCGAGTTTGGCAAATTGTATTACAGTAGCATTGTAGAGTCAGAAATGTCTAAATTCATAATAAAGCAGCCACCTTCCAGTGGAGTGGCAGAGACAAACAGACTAAAGCCAAGAAATGGAAATCTGTAGTGCAGGTAGAGAAAACAGAAAGCTGACCCAAGCATGCGACAAAATGGAAGGGAGCTGGAAGGATTAAAAGTAGGGAAACAAAGATCAGGTATAAAGAACACAGCTACTGTTATAAAAGGTTTACTATCTTGCATTATTTGCTTACTATCTTGCATTTGCAATAAGGAAGAACAGTGTGAGAAAGAAAATAGCAAAATGGATGAAAGTGAAAATAGAATGATGTGTGAATGTTTAAGTTTTGAGAGATTTAACAGTTGGTATGAAAAATGTGATGTGCTAGCATGTAGAACACTGTGACACCCCATGTAGTGGCAAGGTTGGCACTACTACACAGTGGGTGTCTTGCAGTTCAGGACCGACTGGGATCAGACTTGAGAGAAGTCACATATGGAGACACAGACACAAAAAGGTGGGGCTTTATTTATAGGTGCAAAAAATACAAAAATAATACCCCAATCAAAAATAGTGAATTTTGAAAGTCTCAAAATTAAAAATAAAGACAGAAACATACACAAAATACACAAAAAGTGCACACACCAAAATCCAAAAGGTGCACAAAAATATCTCTCTATTACATAAAAAAACTTGGGACAAGACGAGACCTGTTCAGAGAGACAAGACGTGACCTTCTCAGAAAAACACTTTCACATCCCGCGAGATGTGATTTTGTACAAAGAGAATTAACCAGGCCCGGGGCAGAAAAAGACAAAGAGTAGACGACAAAGTAGAACATCGTAAAGAATTCAAAAACGTTGGTGCGATACACATGCAGAGCATGTTAGAGATAATGGAAGTAGGAAAATGCGAAAGTCTAAAAAAAATGATAGGAAAGATCGTATTAGCGCAAACAAATGGAAAATATTACTTGGTGAAATAGTGGAACAGCGAAAAGAGATTGAATAGTGTTTGAGGATGTCTGGGGGTGAAGAGAGACAAGGCAGTGAGACAAAAGGACAGCTGCTGTACAGGCTTTTAAATGTTTGAAGTGCCGCACGAGATGCAGATCACACGGCACGGCAGAAGCAGCAAGCCAGCAGCTGATCGAGCAAAGAGTAGGTAAAAAAAAAAACTGCATTTGCTTCCTATTGTATCACCATTTAAGAGGGATTTCGGAGGAGCGACTGCGTCTCCTTGGGGTGCGTTCAGCCCTCCTCTTCACAATTGCATGTAGCGCAGGCGGAGGGGTTGGTGAGCAGGAGGCGAAGCCTCCTAGTTTACCAAAAAAAGTACATATACATGAAAAACAAACAGTGCACCACAAGCCCAAACTATAAGATACCTCCATCAAAACAATGCTACAACTAGAAGATATCTACTTTTATGCAAAAATATTTACGAATATAGTCACAAGCTGCTATTTGGTATACTAATTGAATTCGCTATATTAACCATGCTATCCACACCACCAAGTCTAAAAACAAACCCTAAACCAAGGAAGTGCCTCTGGGAACAAATCTTCAGCCAATCCTGCAACACGCTGCACCCTTACACCAATCGTGATTGACAAGGGTGCATTCTGCACAGGTGTTACACTCAGTTCCTGCAAGGCAAGTATTAAACAGCGCTGGCAGCCCCATGAGCGCAAACGGGAATGCATTCCAATGTGCTCCCTTCGGATGAGCCGATACCCATTATAAAAGTAGGTTACTTTTTTTTTGGGACTTTATTCTCAAACTAATGTATACACTAACTTAACTAAACACTCCGCTTCTTCTTCTATGCTAACAGCATGTGACTAAAAAGATGGTATCCTTTATGACGGGTTACACGCAGCGTCCTCCAGCAGGTCTGATCTGGATGTGCGTCCGAACTGTCACTGGCGTCCAGGGACGCTGTGTGAACCTGCCGAAGTCAAAGTTAAAAATGACCTCAAAAATGTACTCCATACTTCAACGACTAAATAGGTACTTGTAAGTGCTTTAGCTTTTTATACCACAAAAGTTAAGTCTACCCTATGCTTAGGACTTTTTCCCTTTAAAGCGGTGATGCCTGATAGGCGGGTTACCACAAACACCCACTGTTAAAGCAGAAAGCAGAGAAGACAGGGGAAAAAAGGAGTGTAAACCGCCAATTGTAAAAGTTAGGGCAGTAATATAGTGATCTGACTGGAACCCTAAACATGGGTGGGTGACTTACCTGAGACTAGATAAAGAGTGGGAATGTGAAAGGAAGGAAAACAGCAAGGATGTTTCCTTCCATTATTCTCCACTCCATTGCATTCTCCATGTAATTCTGAGGTCTGTCCATTATTTAAAGAACATCTTAAGCAATGAAATTTGATTTAGAAAAATAGAAATCAAATAGAAGGTAGGGTGGCTGGTGAGTTTGAATGGCCATCGCTGACTGCAGGGCATGAATTGGATAATGGAATATAGGAACTAAGTAAAGAATGTGTTGAATTAACAGAAGAGACAGTGGAAATGAAAGAAATTCAATTGCTTGTGTGTGGAAGGTCTGAAAATGGAAGTGTAAGAATGAATGAGTTGGAAAGAAAGTGCACCAGATCAGCATTTTGTATGAATGAAAAGGACAAGAGGGAAAAAGGAAAAGGGTCCTGTTTCATGTCTGAAGGTGTGTGCTATGAGGAATGGCACAGCCAAGTTGAAAGAATGTGTGAAATGGGTCTCTTTGTCAGAAAAGCAGCAGCTTGTAAAAGTCACTGCAATTAAAGGGAGAGAAGTAAGTTGACTCTGAGCAAAGAGCACAGGTTACTTTTAGGAGAGATGCTGGTTTTGGCACTTGGATTTTGGAGAGGTTTTAGCCCACAATTTCAGGCAGCACTTATTATTCAATAAAAAAGGAAAAATACACTGAAGAGCACAGTTCAGCAGCCATATTGAGACAGGCATGCGGTCTAGTCCTGAAGAAAGCTAGAAATGATGACTTAACTACATTACTTAAAGTTGTAACTTAACGCCTGCTTGTCTTTTTAGTTTATCTAATTGTCCTAGCTTGTAGATATAGAAGAAAAGGTGGGGAGAAGTTATAAAAGCGTTTCTCAACCTTTAAGTATTTGCGACCCGAGTTTTCATAACAGTTTTAATCGCCCCCCCCCCCCACATTTTTTTGAAATGTACATGCATATTTTATTATACCTACTTAACTTTTATCGACATTTATCTAACTCTATTGTTCTAGTATTAGAATGTAGTTTAACTTAATTTGCTTTGGTTTCAACAGATGTTTTTTTCATATTTTTGATTCTTGTTTTCTTTTTTTCACATCTTCGCGCCCCCCTTTTTGTTACTTTGCGCCCCCCTAGGGGGGCCCGCCCCACAGGTTGAGAACCACTGAGTTATAAGGTGCAATATGTTATAAACAGTAGTAATTGCATGTAATCTAAAGCATTCTGGCAAAGGCTACACAATAAGAATACAAAAGGGGAAAATAGTGTAATAAAGAAACTCTAACAAGACAAAACAATATTGATTAATATTTAACACATTTCCCTAATCTGCTTAATGCAGTTCATGGTTATGGGTCAGTCTAAACCTATTCCAGCCTCACTTGGTGCAAATCTAGCGTCAATTCTGGATGAGGTGCTACTTTATCGCAGGGTATACTTTTGTATACACACACATATTCTTCAATAAGGACAATTTGGAGACACTAATCAACCAAACCCACACAACCTTATGTAATTACAGTTAATTCCAAATCAAAGTTAAACAATATAATAGTTGCAATAAAGATAATTTACTTACATAAATCTATACCATAAAAATGCAGGAATTATTAGTACTCCAAACATTAGGCCGCTGGTGACTATCAACTGTGCAAGTTTTGGATGACCAGGGATCACTGTGACATAAACAAAATTTAATTTGTTATTCCAAAAAATTAAATTAAGCAAACAAACAAAAAAAAAAAACATATTTATTTGTATGAAGGAACATTTGAAAAACAAGAATTTTTTTTCAGAAGGCTTTCTCGTCAATTTTATAACAAAACTCAGCACTAGCTGTTAGGATTTGTCTTTTGTCTAACAGGAGGAAGAATTGGATGAAGTTCCCAATTCTTAGGTACTTGGTATAGTTTTGTGGGTAGGTTTCTGATAATTGTGAACTACCATTCCTTTTCTTCGGAATACTATTACTGTATATTGCTTTTAGTGTACATGACCACATGGGGCAGTCATCTTGCCTCTTTCTGACCTTTTTAACAAGGTTGGATCCACAGTACATTTGATCTCCTTTCTGAGGTGGCTTCTCATGATTCATTACAGTTTAATCATAAAAAGATGACAGACTCCCAAACACTCAAACTTCTCAACTTCCATTTTGTTAGCATCACCTTTTTTCCCACTACATTTTGATGAAATACAAGGGACTGTTAGTTTTCCTCAACCTTTATAGGGCTGAGGACGGGCCCTTGCAGTAATAGGCAGGTGGACCTGCCTTCTAGTGCACCAATCACAAAACGTAAGGGACACAGCAGAAGATGCATCAACACATAAAAACTAGATAATCCACACTGTTAATATTAAAAAATAGTAACAAATGAGACATTTTAATACCAGTCAGACCCTGGCTGAAAAACAGCAGCACGATTACTGTTTCTAGACCATCCATGATACACAGTGACAATCACTACAGTCACTACAAGGACGGCAGAACATTCTGACGTCTCTGAGTTCTCAAGAAGTATCTATAATTGAAGGAGAGTGCCAACGTCTATGAAGGACAGTTGAAGGCAAGGCAAAGCAAGAAAAAGGTTGTGGAGGGAAGTAGATAAATACCCCTTTCAGTAATATTCCTTCTAGGTAATTGGCTTGTGACAGTAATGCAAAGTTGTAAGAACTATAAAGAAGTTTACTTCAATTGAATTCAAAAAGACATGACTGAGACTCTATTTCTGGCATTCTAGAAGGGAAGTATGCCTGATAATAATGATAAGTTAGTGTTAGAATTTAGCTGTTTCTTTTTTCAACGTTCTCAGACTTACACACATGTTATGGAACAGTTAGACAGACATAGATCTCGATGGTTGATGGTTATAAACACAGTTTTGATAACATACAAGACAAATAAAGGGTTATATTTGTGATTTGGAATATATACAAACATGCACAAAAGCTTACATTTAGGTTAATAAATTTAACTTTGTGAGTTTCAGGTCAATAAAGAATGATTTGCATTTAATATATTGGGATTTGCAACTTCTACCTAAGTACAATGTCTTTGTTTACCTACTTATTAGTAGTTATCTATTACCTAATATGTGCCTTTCCTTAAAGTGATTTGCAAAATTCTAAATTTTACTATATTAGAATTTTCCCTTGTTATTTACAAAGATGAACATCCTTTCAGGCATATTACTGTATATGCAACTCTTTTATAACTGGGTAAATGATTTAAGAAAATGTATAGTACAGCTTATCACACTTACACAGTGTTTCTTTTGCTTATCTCAATTTTTAACATATATATTATTCATTTTTTATATATACCTTTGTGTTAGTTTCACTCTGATGTTAAAACACATTAGGCAACAAGATCTGTTGAGTGAAATATAATGTTCACCTTTATTCCAGTTGCTTTTCTGGATTTTCACTGTGGTTACAACAGAATCTTGCAAAGTTGTTTTCTCTGATACCGCAGAGACGTTGTCTAAAAGAAGAAGAATGTGTCACAATTACCGGCTTAGAGAGAACAGCAATCATTTGATATAGTGTCTTTCCACAGTAACAACAATGTATAGGGTTTTAATTCAACTGTTTTGATTTATTTACAGTCAGGTCCAAAAGTATTTGGACAGTGGCACTATTTTGACAATTGTGAATCTATGTGCCACCACAATGGATTTGAAATAAAGGAAACATTATGTGATTTAAGTGTAGACTTTCAGCTTTAAGAGGTTTACCAAAAATGTCTCATGAGCTGTTTAGGCATGACAGCCATTTCTCAGCATAACATAATCCCCCCATTTTGAAGCTGTTACATATTCAGGTGGGAGCAGTTCCCTCCTCATTTCATTAAAGATTAAGCAGGCAAAAGGTCTGGAACTGATTCCAAGTGTGAAATTCGTATTTAGAAGTTGCCACTGTGAACACTCAATATGAGGTCCAAAGAGCTGCCTGTGCAAGTAAAAACAGTCCATCATTAGGCTGAGAAAACAAAATAAACCCTTTAGAGGGATAGCAGAACAGTGCATATGCACAGAAATGTTGCGTAAGAACGTTTCCACGTTCAAATCGCAATGTATAAAACCTAAGCTTGGCGTAAAGCCACGTACATTTCCATGGTACCTCATACCCTGTCTTACGCATGTTCTGCACTCGGTTTTGCAGACTGGCGACAAACCAGTGCTACTGTTCCTGTTTGGTTATCTTTTCTTTTTTAGATCAACATACCTGACACAGCTTTATAAATACACTGAAATTAACCACATATTGTTTATTTGTTTAATGCATCTGATTGTAATTATTACAGAGCTGATTGTGTGGCGATTAGGTATTTGGAGAAAGAAAAGTTAAGACAGGAATTGGAGGTTGGTACGTTTGAAAGAGACAGTACTTCTGTACTAAAGCATTTCATCGAAGGTCATGCATGGTTCAGCAAGCATCTGAGACATGAACAATCACTGTGCCACCGTGTTCCCATGTTTAATAACATGATTTAACTCCTATAATCATGAAAAATTATATCACGTATACATCTCAGTATTTTAATTATTCAGAGAGCTGTAATATCACGAATGTAATGGATTCTGTGTCCTGTCGGAGGAAAAGAAAGTGATTCACATATATACAGTAGAGCACATAGAAAATCAAATACAAAACAAAGCATTTAATTTTCTACTTTAGTTACGATGGGATTTGAGAAACTAATAAACAATTTTAAGATGAAGTTTATGATGTTCTGCTTTAATGACAAAATAAACTACGTGATTAAAGTGGAAATTTCGAGATTAAAGTTGACATTTCATTCTTTCTTCCCACCGTGTGCTTTTTTTTTTCTCTGTACCCTAATAAGCTTTCATATGACACTCAGCCGGTGGGCTACGACTCGCCTTTTCACAGCGACTTTGATATGTGATAACTTCTTTTTTATTTCAAGCACTGTGCGACTTTGTGAACTTGAGCTTTCAAGTTTCTCCAACACACTATGTCACTTGATCGACTTCCTTTTGTTGTTTATACCACTGTTTAAACCAACAAATAGTACGTTTTTCCTTGCCTCCACTTGGTATTTGCTGAAATTCTTATATTTTCCCCTGTGCTTTTCCCATTGTCTTTTCACAGAAGGCAGATCTTAATGGCTATTTATATTGATTTGCATATTCAAAGAGGCGTAATTCTGGGAGGAGTTGGGGCGGGACGGCAGGCGCGTGCACAAGCGTTACTTTTCACACTGACTGGGACTTATGTAGCAGAAGAACATGGAAGTAGGCGAACGCACAGATTCCTGCATCTGGAATTTTTTGTGAGTAAGCACATTTCGGCTTTTGTGGTTACATCATGTTATAGTGCGAATTCTACGCACGGCGTTATGCATGAGGCCCCAGGAGTGGTAAAATCAACTATTTGGTACATTCTTAAAAAGAAGGAATGCACTGGTGAGCTCAGCAACTCCAGAAGGCCTGGACAATCATGGAGGACAACTGTGATGGGTAACTGCAGAATTCTGTTCTTTGTGAAAAAGAACCTCTTAACAATATTTATTCAAGAACACTCTCGGCGAGATAGGCCTAACATATTAGTCTACAATAAAAGTGAAGACTTCATGAAAATAACGACAGAGGGTTTACCAGAAAGTGCAAACCACTAGTAAAACTCATAGCATAGGAAGAGCAGATTAGACTTTGCCAGAAAACATTTTTAAAAGCCTGTCCAGTTCTATAACAATTTTCTTTGGACAAAGGAAACTAAGATCAATATGTAGCAGAATGTAGGAAAGAGAAGAGTTTGGAGAAGACAAGAAATGGCTCATGATCCAATGCATACCACATCATCTGTGAAACATACTGGAGACAGTATTATGGCATGAGCATACCCTACTTTTTATTGATGATATGACTGCTGGCTGAGGGAGCAGGATGAATTCTGAAGCGTAAAGGGCTATACTATGATGAGATTCAGCCAAATGTTGCAAAACTGATAGGCCAATGCTTCACAGAACAGATGGACAATGAGCCAAAACATTCTGTGAAAGCAAATCAAGTGCTTTTCAACACAAAGAAGATAAATATTCTTCAAAGTCAAACAACTGACCTCAACCCAATTGGACATGCATTTCACTTGTTGAAGACACAACTGAGAGCAGTAAGTCCTACAGACAAGCAGGAACTGAAGACAGCTGCCGTGAAGGCCCAGCAAAGCATCTGTAGGGTGGAAACTCAGATCTTGGAGATGGCCATGTGTTCCAGGTTTCAGGCAGTCACTGACTGCAAAGGATTTTTAACCAGATATTAAAAACAATCATTATATTTATTATTATGTTAGTTCCTCTAAATACTTTTGAGCCTCTTAAAATAGATGTATAAAAATGTGTGTCTTTTCTAAACAGCTCATACAATATTTTTGTTAAACCCCTTGAATTAAAGCTGAAAATCTATACTTCATTCACATCTTGATTACTTTGTTTTGAATAAATTTTGGTGGTGTACAGCAATAAAATCATGAACATTGTGTCACTGTCCAAATACTTATGGACCTGACTGTATTTATTTAACAATTGAAGCATCAGCAAGAAGTACAGTAGCATGCCCAGATGTCAGGACCTGGGGTGGCTTATTCTATAAATCCTGCACTGGTGAAAACTTATAGTTTGATTCCTAAACTACCTACCACATAAAATCTAAAACATAATCAATGTCATGACCCAATCTGCTCTCCCATACCTGATTTGCGCCATGTCTTGCGCAGTACTAGAATTATAGTGCTAAAAAGGTTGGTACTTGGTATGCTTGCCAGATGTATGGGTTTTCCACCAAATTGGAGTAGTTAGAAAACAACTCCACATGCAAAAATATTGACTATGTGAAGTACAGTTTTTGTGCTTCTTAGAAAATACATCACAGCCACAAAAAAAACACTTAACTGTAATGTCAGAATTAATAAACTTAACAATTCAGTCTGAGTGAAGACTAAAGGCTGCAACAAAAGTAGGATGTTGGGGTAATGGTGGTTGTAGGACTGCCTTGTGCTTGCATCTATACACCCATCATATATGGAATGTTCTATGTGCATCTTTTTCTTCTGTTATGTGTTTTTTTTCATTCATATACTGTATTATGTTCAAAACAGAAAATATGTCATTTATTGGACTTGTTTTCATCGCCTTTACAAGAGTTATATTACAAATTTGAAACAGTGAATATTTAAATGTTTTAAAAAGTATGGTATTTTCAGGGTGTGAAAACAAACCTCTTTATGTGCTTACATTTTATTTATTTAGGAGATGCTCTTGACAGAGGGAAGCATTTTTGTACAATGGGTGGTTTTCTTTCTCTCTTAGGCAAAAAACAGGTAATAATAATTGTAAAAGTCAATAGATGAAGGGGCAACAGGCACCATTTATTGAGACTGGGGTGATAAGTAAAAAGGCAAATTTCCTGAATAATTCTGTTGCAGGTTATTGTGTTGGCTGTCTACAGGACGTGGATATTCATCTGTGTTGCAAAAGAGTTACCTGCTTTGATGAACAGACTGCTTTGATTGGTATCTCATTAATATAACATATTGTAATACAGGACTGCCTGCTTCCTTTAAAAATTAATATGTTCTGGGGACATTTGTTTCTAAATAGCATACAGTAGTATATGAACTTCTTCATAGCTAACAACACTACTTTTTTTAATCAATGAAAATGTGTTGACACTATTAATAAGCAAAGGAAATTGATATGTACCAATGTAATTGATCGCCATGTTGATCAAAGCAGAGACTGAAGCAATTATATACTTCTGGGCAGTGGGTGGTGTTTGGACGATGCAAAGAGGGAGTGAACAAACAGTAGGGATGGAGCGAGTCCAGAGGATGGTGTGAGGGGGCAGACAGTGTAGGAGAGAGATGTTCCACCAAGAACACTGTCAAAGGCACTCGCTCTGAGTGCAGGGAATCACAGGCAGATGAGGGTACGTGTCTGACAAGACGCAAGGCACACGGACTGTGACACCTACCTCCAGGGAGAAAGAGACAGTATCACCAGAGAGGCGCCAGGTGCAGTGACAGTGGGAGGGCTCATGAGAGTGACTGAGCGAAGCTGGTGGATGTAATAAGGAAGGACACCAGACATTGCAAAGGTTTGGGGCAGCCACCCGTATAATGTGTTCCTGGCTGCAAAAGAAATTTAGAGCAAGTAGCGTTTTCAAGACAGAGTACAAAACAGAACTAAAATCCAGAGGGAAGGAGTGAAGTTTTATAGGGAGTCTGGAGGAAATTACGTCATCCTCAGGGCTGGGACCGGAAATGTGTCCCCTGTTGATGTAGCGGCTCCTGGTGGGATTTCCGAGGTAGGATCTGTAGGAGACTAAGAAAAAGAGTCAGTGCACCCCACCGCCCCGTGAGCAGATATGTTACTATCAGTTGTTAAGTCCTTCAGCTGCTTCCTATTCACACGTGTGTGACAAGGATCCCCCTAGGCCCAGACCCGTTGGATCGGGCAACCTGCACCGAGAGGTTGTGAGCCCGAGAGAGGGTGTCAGCGTTGGCATGAAGAGACCCCTTCCGATGAACGAGCGAAAACTTATACGGTTGCAGGTCAACAAACCACCTAGTGACCCGCGGATTTGACTCCTTGTGAAGGGCCATCTACTTCAGCGGTGCATGGTCAGTCACCAGAGTGAATTCCCATCCCAAAAGGTAGTACCGCAACTGGGTAATCGCCCATTTAATCACCAAGGCTTCTTTCTCCACCTCTGCGTACCTGGTCTCCCGATCTAACAGTTTCTGGCTTATGTACATGATGGGGTGTTTAACACCATCGACACTCTGGCTCAACCCGGCTCCCAAGCTTGTGTCCGAAGCATCCGTCTGGAGGATAAATGGAAGAGAAAAGTTAGGGGCTATCAATACAGGTGCTGAAGTTAGAGCCTGTTTCAAGTCACCGAATGCAGTTTCCGTCTTGTCGGTCCATACCATGTGGTTGGGAGTACTTTTCTTCATCAATTCGGTCAAGGGCGCCGCTCTCTCAGAAAACCTAGGTAGAAACCGGTGGTAGTACCCGGCCAAACTGAGAACTGATTGGACCTACCTCTTGTTTCTCAAACGGGGCAATTTCAGAATGGTATTTAGTTTTGAACACTGTAGCTTCACAGTACCCCGGCCCACTAGGTAGCCCAAATATTTGGCTTCTCTCAGTCCGAAGAAACATTTCTTGGGATTGATTTCGAAGCTCGGCCTCTCCTAGTGTCCGTAATACCGCTGTGACCTGCTGCACATGTTCCCTCCACGTGCTGGAATAGATGACAACGTCATCCAGGTAGGTAGCACTATACGCGTTATGGGACCGGAGCACTTTGTCCACCAGATGCTGGAAAGTTGCAGGAGCCCCATGTAACCCAAATGGAAGGACACAATACTACCAGTGTCTGCTAGGGGTACTAAACGCGGTCTTGAATTTCGCATACTCTGCCAGTTTTACTCACCACCTCTGGGACGGAGTGGATAGCTCATTCCAGCTCCTGCCTCTGTCTGGATGATAATTTCTCGCCAAAATTAAGGGGATCTGTTTGAGCAAAGAGTGAGCGGGGCTGACTGGAGGAGGGATCGGGGTCCCTTTCCTTTCATGGTTTCAGGCAGTTTAAATGATACACTAGCTTGATTAGGTTGTTTCACTAAATAATCAACCAATCCTTTGCTCTCCTTAATCTCGTAAGGGCCTTGCCAATAGGCAAACAATTTGGAATGAGAGGTGGGAATCAAGACCATGACCCAATCCCCTGGGCGGAACTCCCGGAAGGGTCATACCACGATCATAAAGGCGGGCCTGTGCTGTTTGCGCCTCCTCCAAATGACTCTTTAGAACCTGTCTAATTTTGTCAAACCTATCCCGTAACTGTGCGATATATTCGAGTATGTTTGTTGAGGGAAGAGTCTCTCCTTCCCATCCTTCTTTTAAGATATCCAATATTCCCTGGGGCTGCTGTCCGTATAACAACTCAAAAGGGGAGAAGCCCGCAGAGGCTTGTGGGACATTCCGATAGGCAAAGAGTACGATGGGGAGGAGTTGATCCCAATTCCTCCCATTCTTGTTAAAAACCTTGCACAGCATCTGTTTGAGAGTCTGGTTGAACCTCTCTACTAAACTGTTGGTTTGAGGATGGTATACCAAGGTTTTTAAGCACTTGATTTTCAGCAACTTGGCAGTCTCCTTGAACATTTCCGAGGTAAAGGGAGCCCCTTGGTCCGTCGGGACTTCTCTAGGGATCCAGACTCATTCAAAGACCCCTACTAGTTTCCGTGCGATTGCTTTAGAGGTAGCCAAACACAAAGGAGCAGCCTCTGGGAATCGGGTCACATAATCCACGAGGACTAATATATATTTATGTCCTCAGGCTGAGGGCACCAAGTGTCCTATTATATCAACCCCAATTCAGTCAAAAGGAATGTCAATGAGGGGAAGGAGAACAAGAGGAGCACGGTTCCTTCTAGGAATTTGCCGTAGTTAACACTCTGGACAGGAAATGCAAAAACAGTGAACCTCTTCATTGATCCCCGGCCAGAACAATCCGCTCCAAGGTTTTTTCGGAGCTGAGATGGCCTCTAAGTAGGTGTGCGTGTGGAAAACTCACAAACCTGCCTCCGGTAGGTTCATGGGATAAGAAGTAACTTCCGGTCCTGCCCTTCATGCTCAGTGACCCGATACAACAGATCATTTTCAATAACAAAGTGCGGTCCCTGTGGCATGGGCTGATGCGTGCGTTGGCCATTGATGAGAACGACTGCATTCTTTGCATACTTCAGAGAGTCATCATTCCATTGCTTTCTCTTGAAAGAAGCTGATGACTTTTTAAATTGAAAGTGTAAGTCATAGAGAGGATCTGAAGAGACTTCAAGGGGTGGAGATTCCTCCTGGCTCGTCGGAGCACGGGTAGATGACGCAACTGCATGCGATGGACCAGGAGTCTCTGCGCCGGCCTCGTGGTCTTCCATCTCGCTCTCAGCCGGCTGGTTACATGGCGTGGGGGCAGCCTGAGACAAGTCACCCTCATCTATTGCGAGGCCGAACCGCTGACTGGGAGCGCTTAGTAGTCTATCGCATTTACTATCTGACTGGGAGCGCTTAGTAGTCTATCGCATTTACTATCAGGCCAGTCCCGCCCTAGGATTACAGGAAAAGGGGGGTCTGGAAAGACGGCCACCAAGAGTCTTTTAAGTTTGCCCCCCTTGACACATGTAACACCAGGTGGATATACTGTATATATATACAAACTTTACAATGTATGCTCCTAAGACTGGTCTTCTGTTTATTCCACTGTCACGGTAAGACATAACGGTGAGCAACAACGGACACGTTACTGCCGGAGTCAAACAACGCTGTAACCTTGTATCCATTTACCAGCACTTCTCCAGTAGGTGAAGCCGCCAGGGGATTGCTAAGGGTACACAAACAATATCCCCACGTCCTCCTGCAGTCTGCCTTGCTCCCAGACGTGTTACACACCGAGGGGCCCGGGGACTTCAGGACGTGCTCCGATTTGAGTGGGAGAGATCTATTAAGTGGGAAATAGTCCCTAGGTTTTCCACCAGAGGGTCTTTCTGTCCTTTAAGATTTCAAAACTGGCCTCTGTTTTTGTAGGAGCCCTTTGAGCTCAGTGATCGAATGGAGGTCTCCCCAGACTGGCTGGGCAAAGGTCCGGGTTAGACACTGAAGCAAAAGAAGCAGGTCACCTGCTCTGCAATCTGATAAGGGGTCCTTTCAAATGGCCATAGCCACAGAGCCACCTATTCCCACAGAGACAAAACCTGCTCAGGGATTGACCCGTCTACTTTTAATTCCCAGCATTAAATTTGCTTTACCAGGGAGGGCGGCTCAGCCCTCTTAGCTGAGAGAGCATTACAAACCCGCTTTGTTTCCTCCCCAGAAATCAGTCCACATCTGTGGGTCCCTTCCACCTTCTCCTTTCTGTAGAACTTATGTCCAGGGATGTGTTTGTGAAGCGGAGCCCATACCTGGTTGTTCCTGACCCCCTGTCGCACTCCCCATCCAGAAACTCTGCCCTGGTACTTTCCTATCTTTGTTGCTTTTGGGTTCCGTCCTGGTTTTCTCTGGGACATCCTCCTGCCAATTACGCTACTGTAATAAGGAAGGACACCAGACATTGCAAAGGTTTAGGGCAGCCACCCGTATAATGTGTTCCTGGCTGCAAAAGCAAAAGGAATTTAGAGCGAGTAGTGTTTTCAAGACAGAGTCCAAAACAGAACTAAAATCCAGAGGAAGGGAGTGAGGTTTTATAGGGAGTCTGGAGACAATGACATCATCCTCGGGGCGGGAACCGGAAATGATGTCGTCCTAGGGGCCGGGACCAAAAATTATATCATCCTTAGGGCCGAGACCAGAAATGTGTCCCCTGTTGATGTAGCGGCTTCTGGTGGGATTTCCCGGGAAAGATCTGCAGGAGACTTAGAAAAAGAGTCAGTGCACCCTGCCGCCCCCTGGGCAGATATGTTACTATCAGTCATTAAGCCCTTCAGCTGCCTCCTATTCACACGTGTGTGACAGCGGACAAGAAGCAAGACTTCTGCTGGGAAATAAACATTCAGTGAAGTGTTTCAGTGGGACAGTTGGAAGGCAAATCATTGTGTTACCACAGCGTGCAACTTGGCCTTCGCACCACCAAAGGTTGGATCCTCCACTGTACTATTTTATTGGTTTTTTAAAGTGTGGACTGTGTGTTCTCTTTTTAAAAGGTTTTCACTCCTAATATTGTTAGATTCTTATGTACTTTTATCTTATTGCTAGATTTTATATTATCTGGTGTAATACAAGTTATTGTTGTT
The DNA here is from genome assembly GCF_016835505.1 of Polypterus senegalus. Lineage (NCBI taxonomy): Eukaryota > Metazoa > Chordata > Cladistia > Polypteriformes > Polypteridae > Polypterus > Polypterus senegalus. Next base: position 88,504,385 of record NC_053163.1, on the reverse strand, counting down.
TTTCTTAAAATTGCTGTCATGTCTTTCATTGTGTGATAACTGACTGCCCAATTTAAAGAAGCCTGTGCACTGTTATGTTTAAAGTTCAAGATTTTCCAGACTCTTAATAACAGTGGGTGGCATAGCTGCGTTTAGGTTAGATAACCTATAAGTGTGACCTAGACTCCCATTACACTTTTACCATAAGAGATCGTGCACCCATTCATTAACCTACTTAGTCTAAAGTCACAGTCATGACCAGCCAGATCCTATCTTTTCCAGGAGCCTGGGGTGCAAGGCAAAAACCAATTCTGAATGAGACAGCCATATATCACAGAGCCCACTCATTTACTTATACGTCTACATCCATTGACTTGGGTACCTCACAATCTGCAAAAAAAGAAAAAAAGGAATAAAACTGCAATGCTTAAAAAAACAAACATGGGATTTGGATTTGGGTACAGTCTCCTGGACATGTCAGGCATCAATGTTAATCATTCTCTCAGCCTGTCTCCCTTTGGAAGTCACAATTTGTTTGCAGTATTCAACTATTTTAATATTTGTTGAATTACTGATTTGCTCAAGTTCACATAATCAGTCGGTGATTGAGAATGAGCTAACAGTTTAATGATTAACATCCCAGCACCTCAACCACTGCCTTACAAATGAAAGGGGTATTTGCAACATGTCTTTCTTTAAGAGAGGGCTAGAGCATTCAATGTACTGCACTGTTATAATTTCACAAGCCACCTTGCCTGCATACACTACACAGACTAAGGCACATTATTGGCCTTCACACAGCAGAGGACTATTGTTACAATCACCACAGGAACCCACTATACAACAGTTACAGTTCTGGGTAGCAGAAATAATGCAGATATTCTTTTTTCCTTAATTCACAGATCACTACAAATTATTAATGACAAAATCAAACCAGACCAAAAACAAAAAAGCAAATAAACATATTTGGACACAATATGTAACTGACAAGACATTTTTTGTGTGAAAAATAAGAATTATTGCTTATTGTTATGGAAGCTTGTTCCCACCACTGAAAAAAATAAATATTGCTGTACTTTATAAAGAAACTACCTTCATACCGCTAGTATCATTGTGCAAACATGTGCTTTGGTCGTCTAGTGACGGGTAATGGTAGAGAGGACCATCAAGTGTGCAGTCTGCAATCAAGTGACAAAAACTGAACCAGTGTTACAGTATATGGACATAATTTACCTCACACCCCATTAAGAACTAAATGTATTTTGGCAATTGCTTTCAATGGAAAACTGAAGCACAAGTATGCACAAAGATACTGTGACAACAAGCAGGCCATATTGTCACGAAACAACACAATAATTAATGCAAAATATATTTTTTCTTTTGGTTAGCAGGAATAAGCTTCTGTATATTGTTATGAACTGTAAATTTATCAATAAGTAAAACCATACAGTGTTTTTGAAGTTTCAGCAAAATGTTACTGCGATATCATAGCACATTTTAATAACAATAAATAAATAATATTTCCCCTTGGGTGTGAATTTCCCCTTGGGATTAATAAAGTATCTATCTATCTATCTATCTATCTATCTATCTATCTAAATCAGTGGTCTCTTTGGCATGAATAGTCTGGTAGGTTACAAAAACCTGGCAAAAGGATGTGCTGCCAGAAGAGGCAGAGCCATCTTGAGAAGCCTTCTGGAGTGTGTGTGTGTGCACGCAAGTGAATAAGATAGAGTTGCAGTATTATTAGTATCAAATTTAATGAATAAAAGAATGTCTTTGTTAGTGAATTGAAAAAAACACATCTGATGTCATACCTTCACTGCGCCCTGCAGAATGGGGACAGAACTAGACATTTTAGGATGGAGCTGGATGTTGGGTTCAGGTAGATACTTATTTACACAAAATCTACGCACAGATTTTTAGCACATTTACTGTATTATATGAAACCTACAGAACTACCGAATCATGGTCTAGCCAAACAGAAAACCATGGCTAAGACATGAACTGGAAAGCTGTTGTATTAAGAAATATAATCATGGAGTTATGAGGAAATTCTCAAACCCACTTTTCTAATTATGCTAGCTTACAAAGCTGCTCTATCATCACTGTAGTAAACATTAGGCTGCTGTTGCAGAACTCTTATTTGCATGATCTGTCTGCTTCTACATAATGTTCACCTTTTTTATCAAATCAAGTAACCCTCCTTAGCGTTAGACCCGAGCATCACTTGGGCTGTAAAAACAGCGCTAAAAGCGTTAGTCCCAAGTGTTACTTGGGTAATGGTATAGAATCGTTCTGCGTAACACCTGAGGTTTATTTGGGCTGTAAAAGTGCCAACAGCTTTCGTGCCGATCGCTACTCAGGCAACGATATAGGCATGTGCTACGTAAGTGTCAGGCTGAAGAGTTACCCAGGCAAAGGTGTAGATGTGTCTTCTCCTAGCCTCATAGTGGCATCTCATAAGAAACACCTCTCATCCACAGTGATGATGGAGTGAATCTGCCCTCAGGCAGTCAAATTGAAATAGTCAGTGAAACTAAGAGTGATTCTGGTGAATCTGTAAGTGACACTTGCGTCACTTGCATATTTGCAGTGTGCTGTTCATATTATTATTATACAATGCAATTTATTTTTGTATAGCCCAAAATCAGACATGGAGTGCCACAAAAAGGCCCTGCCTTTTGACAAAGCCCCTCCCAGCACTGACTCTCTAAGAAGACAAGGAAAACAACTCTTGTAGGGAGAAAACAAAAAGGGTAGAAATCTTGAGAAAGGTAGTTCAAAGTGAGACCCCTTTCCAGGTAGCTTGGGTGTGCAGTGGGTGTCAAAAGAAGGGGGTAAATACAATAAAATACACAGAACAAAACACAAGTAATCCTCAATACAATACAACAGTGAAATAGAATATTACAAGTAAAGAGCAGAATTCAGTAGTAGATGATATCACATATCCTGCGGTGGGTTGGCACCCTGCCCAGGATTGGTTCCTGCCTTGTGCCCTGTGTTGGCTGGGATTGGCTCCAGCAGACCCCCGTGACCCTGTGTTCGGATTCAGCGGGTTAGAAAATGGATGGATGGATGAACAACTCAGTGCCTAGCCAGGCCTGCACTACACACTACAGCTGTACCCATGCTGACAAACCTCACCAGCAGACACATGTGCAAAGCCTGTCAGCGACATACACACCTCCACCTTCATCACCAGCCGAACCGATTTTACCTGCCTCACAGATACTGATGTCTGCAGCTCCAACACCAGTCAGCCCTATATGGCCTCCTTCACAATTATCTGTGCATCAACCTCCACCATCAGCAGGACCTGTGTTGTATCCTTCATTGACAACCATGACCTTCACCTCCATCTAGCTAGCTGGTCCTCATTACATTCTTCACAGATATTCTTGCCCCTTCCTTCTAATTAGGTGACTCTTTTCCATTCCTACATTCTTGACCAGCAACCTTAATGCCACCTTCAGCTAAAGTACAATGCAAAAATAAAGTACATTGTGGGGTGGAAATTACCAGCAAAGAATTTGAGGACCCACCTTGTAAGAAAGCACATGGGCATTAAGGAGGAGACAACAGCATGTAACATGCAGCTATTGCATGCATCCTGTAACCAGAGTCTTTGATGTGGAAAAGGCATTTTTGCTGTCCAGCTACACCAATTCATGTGCAGTTAAAAAATATCAGCCAAGCCATTCCATAATCTGTGAAATATATCAGTAAAATACAGAATCAGAATTTGCTTTGAGAAGTAGAATCCTGCCTTTCAGCCATATTAAATCATTCAACTTTTATGATCATAATGTTAAGAAAGCAATTTTCCCAGAAGAACATGTTCTGAAACTGGGTGGTACTACTAAATTGATTTGGAGATGAAAAAAATATGATTTGTTAAAGACCAAAATTGATGGCTGCTGCTCATTCTGTTCCAATTAGCCATGAAGGATCACCAATATCCATACTCTCAGATATCAGGGTATGAGCCAAAATGTTCCTACTACAGTAGATTGTGTAGGCTCAATGCTAAATATGACAGCAGGAAAAATATTCAGACCTGCCCGTGTAGCAGGGAACAACATTAATAAGACAATTTCTAAGTTATATCTCTCTTCCAAACCAACATTACCAAAATACATATAGCAATGGTAAGAGTGCAGAGAGTGATGATGGGATAAAAGCTTTCCCACAAAGCCCAATGGGGTCCCTTGATGCAGAGGACCATGAAGAGTCCAAGGTGACCACCTGCACACCTAAGGCTGCTTGACTGGAAAGATTGATGATTCAGTAGTTTTTAACTGCATAGTAAATCAGAATTCACTTGTGCACAGCGTCACTCTTTAGTTTTTGGCTCCAGACAAGGATTAGAGATGTTAACATTATTAGGATGTTGAGTTGTAGTGATATTTGGCATACTACTTAACATTGTTACTAATGATGTTTTGTGTTTGACTGACTATTTAATTTTAAATATGGTTGTTTAAAGACGTCTGACAGAATAAATGAATCCAGGATATTGTTCTGAATAAAGCTCTGATAACAGTGAGGTGTTATCTTTTATTTTGCTTTTTAATGATTAGCCCATTAAGTGATTGCACTATTAATTCTGTCAAACACTGATGTTGGAATAGTTTTAATCTTATTAACAGAGCAATCTTAGACAGCTGGGTCCCATTAACTGTGTTGTTTTTGTGCTCTTGGCATGAATAAATTATAATGCTGCAATGCTGTTACTGAGTTTTGTTGAAGTGGATATACTGGATTGTTTAAGTAAATGTTTCATATTTATTCAGGGCGTTTTGGTTTGATCCTTGGCTTGATGTAATTTATGCTGTTTTTTTTTTTTTCATTTTTAGTGTGCACTATTTATTGTCCAATGTTCGGACTTCAATTTCTCAGAAGCACATATATAAAAATTACCCTAAATGCATTTTCAGTATGTATATGAACACCATACATTTCTTATTTTTTAATATATATGTTAGGTTTAACAGGTATTAGGCACTAGGGGTGCTTTCATATCTTGAAAAATGGACAGAATTTTTTTTTTTTAAATATTCAGTTAAAATGTTAGTATCTTCAAGCTAATGCTTCTTAGTTTTTTGCTACATTTAGAAATTCAGCCCCACACTCAACCACAAATAAAATGAGACTGTAGACCAATACAACAGACCATGTACTCAATATTATTCTTGCACAGCTTGCCATTAAAGATATCTTATTCTAGTCAGAAGTATACCTTAATGATGGTTTAACAGTAAAGACGGTTTTCATTTTTGAAGACCTGCGGAGTTATTTGCTTGCCACATTAAGAAGATATTTGCATCTTGTTACATTCTTATTAAGTATTTCAAGTCATCAAAAAATGCATCCTACTTATAATGCTACCCAGTGGGCAGAAACTAATTGACTGACAAGGTAATCGTTTTCAAATGTTTCTCAGACCTCTACTGATACTTTCTTTCATATCGTGCTAAGAGATAGAGACCATGCATAACTCAGGCTGTCACTGATCTGCCAAAGGTTTAAAGATGTTATATACCAGCCACACTTTAGAAGAGAGGTCCACTTTACATAGGGTCCCATAACAGAATGACAGTGGTCCCAAGTGATCAAATATAAAATGAGCTTGCCTTGTGTGACATTTTTATTGGTATGTTACACATCAGCTGGTTGTTATTATTATTATAGTGACATTCTGCCAATGTTATAATTCACAATAACAACATTCATTATTTTTTCAAATTTAAGAAAATACATTAGGGTAAGTGGCATGTGAATGGGTGTATTGTTAAGCATTGGGGGGACTGTGCCTCTTGACACAAGCTGTCATGTAACTGCCCTTTAAAATATGATATTTACAGATGTATTCAATAGGAAAACTCTTATTTGCATACAAAGACAGATCAGATTGATTTTGTAATCAAATAATGTTTCTGATGCTCTAACTACTGCTTTTATTGTCCTGAAAAAGGAAGGCTATTATACTAAAACAAAAGTAGGTGGTCTTATTTAGTTGTCGTCTTTTACCTAAATAAAAAGATCTTAATTACAACTTCAAAGCCACATTCCGTTTAGATTATACGTAATAATGTATCTGTTGTCAAATTCCAAAATAAAATAACCAACCCTGATCAGAATTTGCGATGGTCCTGTTTTTTTGAACAGTAATGGCGAAATTTTCTGGACCAGTATTTGCTAAAAGAAAGCACGTTTCATTAAAGGATGTTTTAAAAGTGTTTTACAGTGACAAACGCTTCATCGCGTTATTTGATAGCTTGAAATGACCTACATAAACCAGACTAAAGCAATTGCTTACATTTTTGGTTGAAACGATTTTACTGAATAATGCAATATATGCTTTAGGGCAACAATGAATGCAGTAAAAAGGTAATGTTTGTAAGAAACAGTTATATATTTGGGGAGCATTATGCAGTTAACTCTTAATGGTCGTGCATGGCACTTACAGTACATGTAAACCCAATCCACAAGAAGCGTGCATCAGAAAGAAAGAACAAGATAAAACCGGTCCACTAGGGGGCAACACATACCACACAGTAAACCTTCAGAGCTCGCAACGAAATTACAACGCAGCCCACTTCGTGTGGAAACTGTCGTAAACTGTTGGCCAATGCCCAGTTCGTTACCTGGCACTGTGTTACCAGTGAACTGCAGGTTTTACGTTTGCTTGGAACAGAATCGTTTCAGGAACCTGGTGCGCAGACTATTGTACTCGATCCTTACCAGGTTTAGTCCGTACTGATATCGTATAAGACAGTAAATGTATGCCAAACAGAACGTTCTCGCACTGCATCGTAATACAACACTGACTGAATGGAGATGTGATCCACGTCTTCCGTGGTGTAAACACACGCAGTACGCGCGATGACGTTTTAGCTCCACGCGTCCTCGATCCACTTTAAAATTTCCCAGGTGGCGCTCATGTTGCCTAGTGACGAGACAGCGGAACTAAAGTGCTTAGAGGGGGAGTTTTTCAGGACGTTCAACTATCCGCACATAAAAGTTAGCATTTCATTTTGTGTAATGTGAGGCGTAGTAAGCAGAATATTCCACCAGCCACCTTCGACGGCCACTTGAGACCTAACTTGTGTCATCCGCGCGTCCATCTCTGGATTGTAGGGCAGGTAGATGTCAACCTGAACAGTACGGAGGTTTCTGTATTATACTCTGCAGGATCCAGCTGTTCCAAATGCAAAATTGTGAAAAGAAAGGTCCGCGCAATTTGAAATTATGAGTTGCACATCGTGTTCATAATGAAACACGTCTACGAGTGCGGTTGTTCACAGCTTCACTATTCGGCACTCTACTACACGTACAGGTAAATAGCCTAATATAAAGTCACTTTTTAGGGGCTTAGGCTATCACATGCCCCCAGAAATCTTTTTACATATGAAATCTCAGCTTATTTATAAAAAGGTATGATCTGATCTGTAACTCATTGTGTTATCCCAAATAAGTCAATTCAGTTGTTATTGCGCTTAATTATTACATATAATGTAAAACATTTTATCACAGCCCCTGTTTCTTGTATAAAGATTATTACCTGGTGTGTAATAATGTAAAACATTGTATCAGACACATACTGTAAATACCTAAAGTGGTTCAAATATGGCTTTTGATAGTGCTAGGTCATATGGTGAGTTTTGTTGCTGCTGAGTTGGCCAATGCGTAGACTGACTGAATATGGCTTATTCATAGGGGTATTTTGTTCCTGCTTGTCACCTCTACCAACAGGAAAGAAATACTTCAGTATCTCATGATGTTGATCTTTTAAGAGTCTTTAATGAGAACTTCGTTAAGTCATGCCAAACTAGAATGCAGTTTGCCATTATTTCTTCTTTTGAACCAGGCAATCTGGGCTATAGACTAAAGTTGGGTTTAGTGTGCATCAAAAATACACCTATTTGTGGAAAACTTTATAAAGTATAGTGAAAGTAAGGTTAACTGGCAACTCTAAATTGGCCCAGTATGAATGAGTATGTCCTTTCATCAATTGCTGTCAGGAACAGAGTTGATTTCTGTTTTTCTCTCTGTGCTACAAGGTTGATGGCAGGCTCCCCATGTCCCTGAACTTCATAAATGGGATGTAAAATAGATGGATGAATCAATGAAATAACAGATACTTTGGACCTGACATCTCTTCCCCACTGAACACTTTGCATCACTGCATTGCATGAGGTATTAGGTGACTCAAATCCTTCAGCTCAGCTGGAATATCCTCATTTACAGAGTATTTGATGCATTGTTTCCATCCTTGATTAAAAACTGGAGTCCATTAAAATCATGAAAAAGCAGATTGCAATCCAAGCCCAGTTCCCATTGCTGATGAGATCCTGTTCTCCTTATTCCTAGTAAACATCATCACAGACACTATGTTTTATTAAAATTCTAGTCTTTATCATTGATAATGTCATCACACTATGTCCCAATGTCCGGACTCTTACAACGTCATTGCGATTTTTACTTGTAGCCATGTTTGCCAGTCTTAAAGATAATAAGGTCAACCAAGACTTATAATAAAAAAAATAACATGAGAATCATGCAAATGAGGACACAGCATCTAGTTCTCTAGCTTAGTTGGTTAGCTAGATTGGTCCAATTTGGTGTGAAGGAGTACTTAATTCAAAAACGACTCACTGTTAACTGGGTGATGTACTTTGTTTATCACTAGATATGCCCCATTTCAAAAAAAATCACGACTAGTTTTTGAGCACTGAGATTGTGCTTCAGCTGGAACAGAACCTATGGGTTTTGATGTCATTTGGATAACTGTTACAAAATCAACTAATATTTAATAGAAAAGTGATTTTATATAGGTTAGTTCTTAAAGCTAAAATCTTTAAATTTCTTACTTTATGCACTTTATTAAAGGTGTAAGTTCAGAACGTTATTAATGTAAGTTATCAGTATGGAAATAACTAATTAATATGTTATTGTAAGCAGAATGTGCTTATGTTTACAGATTTTTAGTTCAAACATTATTTTAGTTCAGATTGTTGACCTGTGATGGCTCTTGCAAGTTTTTGATTCATGGGACTACTGCATCTGTGTCCACTTTCTTTCTTCTGTATTCTGTATGTAGTTGACTCTAAGGGAACTTTCCTAGTTACATTAAAAACAAATTAATGTGTAAAAACTGCTGTAAAGATACATGCCAACATAGGCCTACAAAATATAGTAAAATTTGAGATAACTGACATGTGACTATTGTTTGAACTAACCACAGGTTTGTAAGAATGAAGTAAACTGTCACTTTACTGAATATAAGTCACCAGTTTAGGCAGATTTTACTGTGATATTACCAAAGATTATAGGAATGGGTCTAAGTGAGAGTAAGCAGAACATCTGACATGGATGTGACTGTTTGATATTTTTATAAGCTCCATTATTCCATTTTAATAAACTTCCAATAGCATGGTTCTCATGCACTTTTATTCATTTTTTTTTAAATTTTTGATGCATTATCTGCATTTTTAAAGAACTATTAAACAATTTTTTTTAGAACAAAATCAAACCTGATGTGGCACATGCTTGTGTGTGTGTGCATGTATATACAGTATATACTGTATGTACATGCTTTTTATATACACTTATGTATGTTTATATACAGTGTTCAATAAGATTAAGGGAAAGCATAAATCATACATTGGATCTCAATGAAATCTCAATGAACCAAATATTCATGAAGAAAATCTTTACTGGGTAATACTGTCTGCAGTACTAGGGTGTTGTACCATGTTAGTTATTACGAATGTAATGAGAAGTCAAGCAAAATGACACGTTTTATTGGCTAATTGAAAAGATTACAATATGCCAGCTTTCGAGAGAACTTTTCGAAGAAGGGGCCTGAGTTGCCTTTGAAGCTTGCATATTGTAGTCATTTTAGTTAGCTAATGAAAGGTGTCATTTTGCTTGACAATCACTGAGTAATACTGTGCAATTCACAAAAACAAAATGATGTAACAACGGTCAATGGTAACCAAAATCACCAACCCTTTGAAGACTGAAGTCAAAAATCAAAGTCAAATACTGAAATCACAGGCTGATCCAACTTGTGTGAATTTCATCACATCTCACAATCCAAGTCAGTAGTGTTTATGGCCCTCATGTGCGAGTACGCACCCCCAACAACCTCTGGGTATGCTCCTAATGAGACGCTGGATGGTGTCCTGCAGGATCTTCTCCCAGAACTGAATCAGGACATCAGTGAGTTCCTGGACAGTCTGTGTCATCAATGCCTTTGTCATCCAGGAACTGCCTGCACACTTTGGCCACATGAAGCATTGTCCTGCACCAGGAGGAACTCAGGGCCCACTGCACCAGCATAAGGTCTGGCAGTGACTCTAAGGATTTCATCCCGGTGCCTAACAGCAGTCAGGGTACCGTTGCCTAGAATGTGGAGTTTTGTGCGACCCTTCAAGGTATGTCTCCCCAGACTGTCACTGATCCACTGCCAAAACATCTATCACATGTACTCAGTATGAATGTGCTCTCATCTATGAAGAAAACGGGAAGCCAATGGTGGAGTTGCCAATTGTGCTTTCTGTGGCGAATGCCAATCGAGTTACATGGTGATAGGCAATAAGCCCAAGTTCCAAGAGAGGATTTTGGGCCCTCACGCCACCCTCATGGAGTCTCAGAAACATGCAAGGCAGTAGCATGGAAGTCATTTTGTATGTCTCTCTGCCCCACCATGGCCCCATCCAGCTCTCCTTGTGTAGCGGCTATTCTTCTGGTATCTCCTCTATGCTCTTGAGACTGCTGTGCATTTCATTTTTTAATGACTGTTTTTTTGCCATTATAATTGGAATTTGCAACTTTCTAGGCAGGGGTTCTCAACCTCAGTCCTGAGGGTCCACTAAGGCTTCAGGTTTTTGTTTCAACCAGATTCATAATTAGTGATAATAACTGATAACTCTGATCTCATTTAATTAGCTGGTATTTTTTGTCTTCTCTTAATCTACATTTAGGAAAGCACAGCAGCATGATTTTTACATGTGTAAGTCATTTAGAAATATTTCTATTTTTGCAATACATTTAAATGCTTAGCTCTCTTTTGTTGATTTCATTATATTTTGCCCTTTTTCTGTGCAGTTTGCTCATTTCATTGTATCTTAATAATGACAATTTAAAGAGATCAGAGCAGACACGCAGGCAAACAACACTGAATCGTGAAAAGCTGCAACTACTTTAGGGTCCCACCCACTAATTAGTGAATAATGGATTAATTAAACAATTAGAACACCTGGAAAAGTAGAATGAAAGGCAAGATGAAAATATTGTTAAAAAGAAAAAAAAATATATTCCCATATAACTGCTTAGTAAGTCTTGATGCATTTTCTATTATCAAAGTAATTTGGTAATTTCTAATTTCTATATTGTTCCCAAAACACAGAATCTAGGAAATAACAGTTCACTTAATTAGCCCAGGAGTCCTATTAAAAACAGAAGCTGGCTGGAACAAAAACCTGCAACCACAGTGGGTCCCCAGGACCGAGATTGAGAACCCCTGTTCTAGGGTATAGAGGGTGCAGGAACACAGTCTGTTCCAACTGTGCTTTAAGACACACAGACGGTTTTTAAGTCATCAACAGAAGTTGGGACACCTGTGCAAATTGTTTGCTTCAACTTGTAAGGCTTAATTTACTTTAATTGCTACAGAACATCTGTAGGTTTTAACCTATGAGTTGTTCTCTAAAGAAAGTCTATTTGTAATATTCTGAAATCTAGTTTTTTTCAGTTTTTGCTAACCTATAGTTAAAATTTAAACCTCTGGCATTTTACTGCTTACCTTTTCACCATGTAACATCATTCATTGCATTTCAACTGATTAAATGTGAAGAAAAACTGAGGTGTTCTAAAACATTTGACAGTAGTGTATATATAAATTTCTATATATAAAACTTGTATATACAGGTTATATACAGTATTTACATATATTTACATATGTGGACACTAGGGTGCATCGCAGAGCCCCAAATACCTGACGCAAATGCAAAGACACCAGTTCTGGGTTCAGACAAACCCTCCTACTTCAGTTAAATAACTTCAACAGACTTCTTTTTAAAACAATGCATTGTACAATCATCTTTACTTTCTTTTCATTCTTCTTGATGCCTCCACTTCTCCCAGGCAAAACTTGTCCTACTTCTCCTGACTCCAATACCCCAAGTACACGGTTGCGTCCACTTATGCTGGACATAGAAGTGCTTCTGGCTACAGGACATTGCCCTCGAGAAGCACTTCCGGGTCAAGTGAAACCATGATGAAGCAAAGGAGTCCTCATCCCTCTGTGCCTTCTTGCATCACCTGAACAACCTAATAGGGCTGCACTCCAGGTCCCAAGAAAAACACTGTGGGTAACCACAACGAAGAAACACCAGAGGAGCAATGCCACGTAGTATAAGGAGAGAACAGCTGACTTTTGGAGGCAGTCTCCCTCTCTCCATTCATTGTTCCTGACATGCAAATGAGGTAGGGAGCAGTACCCATCCATATCGGGACACCCATCCATCCCTCACATTCGGACTCCTTTGTCAAGGCAACATCATAAAACCTGGATGGGATGTCTGCCCATCCATTATATTATACAGTACTTCCAAATCAGCTTCCTGGCTGTGGGAAAGAATACTACACTTCTTCCTTGGAATGCTCTATTATCTGCTTGAGTCATCCATCCATATGGACTCCCTCCTGGGTGAGGGAACACTTTCCACTGTGACTCTCTCTCTCTCTTTATATATATATATAATTATTTGTTAAGGATCTCTTTGTATACCACATTGTGTTTAAGAGGCATTGGCGGTTGTCGAAAGGTGTAAAATATTTGGCCATTTCAGTACACTTGAAAGTGACAACCGAACAATTCAGCGGCAGCCATCAACTCACATGCAGAACCATAGGTGAAGGGCTTAAGCATTTCACTCTTCTAGTGCTCCTGTGTAGTAGAATTATCTCCTGTACTGTCAGCAGTCCACACCTTGAACCTGTCCCAGTCATTCAATACATAAGACACAATGTTCCTCCAGATATCAAGAGTGAGCCTGATATGGCCGTGCAATATGTAACAAAGAGAATGAAAAAGGCAGGTGCCATCTCTGGGCATGGAAACCACTCGGTAAGTGACAGTTCTTTGATCGATGGTGATCACCTCGATAGACATGGTAATGGGGGTACGGTTGGAATGATAAAGGAAATGGGTACCTGAACAATGTAAAGCAAGTCTAAAATACTCAAACAATAACTATAATCGTAATAAATGAACAATAAAACAGTGGAGAAGCCGTGGATTAAATAAAAAGGCTGTAGTTATCAGCAGGGAGACGTGAATCCCCTGGTGAAGCAAGGAAGGGAATGTAGAGACCGGAGCGACGGACGGCCTTATATAGGAAGGCAGCCAACAACATGGGAGGCGTTGGGATGGGGGACCCAACGCTGTCTCACACGGTGACCGAGCTGCAGGCTATGGACATATATATGTACGTAAGTAGGATTCGGTTAGCGTTGGGAACCCGCGTACCAAATTTCTTGAAGATGGGCACATAAGTAACAAAGACCGTTGAAAAGTTCAATATAGCGGCCGACAGTGGCATCATACCACCGAAATAAGTACCAAATTTCAGCCTTCTACCTACACGGGAAGTTGGAGAATTAGTGACGTTCGAAAGTTCAATATGGCAGCCGACAGTGGCATCATACCATTGAAATAAGTACGTAAATCGGTTTCAGTTAGCGCAGGGAAGCCGCCTATCAAATTTCGTGAAGATGGGGCCATAAATAAGAAAGTTCAACATGGTGGACGTTGTCGACCGTTACGTGTAGAATTTCAAAATGAAACCTGCCCAACTTTTGTAAGTAAGCTGTAAGGAATAAGCCTACCAAATTTCAGCCTTCTACCTACACGGGAAGTTGGAGAATTAGTGATGAGTAAGTGAGTGTGTGAGTCAGTGAGGGCTTTGCCTTTTATTAGTATAGATATGTACACACACACATCCATACACACTTCTGAATATTTTCATATATTACAACTGGTAATGCATACAGTATCCAATGACTTTACAACTGATTTGCAAACTCCATTTCAAGAAACATCCAATAGCATGGCAACCCTTTACTTTGCACATTTTAATGATAAAGGTACTTGTATATCAGATTCTATTGTTACTTGCCTATGTGAGCAAATCACTTCAAAATTGCTAGGCACCAATGGGGATGATCTGCATAAATCATCTGAAGAAATAAAAATATATGCTTATATGCTGGGTCAATGTCTAGGCAAAACCACCTTGCTGCAGGTGCAACATTGAATTGGTTTCATCTAAAAGGGAGGCAGGAAGCAGTCAAGCATTTTAGTGACCTATTTAGATGGAAGACTCTAAAGTAGCTTTTGCAATCTTTAAATTCAGCTCTTTTCCATTTGTGCAGTTTTAAACAGCTGTTGTGCTCATCACAATAAATCAAAATACTGAGATTTGGATGATCGCCTTGATTAGGAGCACATATGTATCTTGAGTATTCATACTTTGGAAACTAATATACAGTATATATATATATGCTTGTTGTTATCGCTTCGCTCCTATTTAATTTGTGATTCACTTAGATGAAATGGGAGTGACATTGTTTGGCAAAGGTTAGCCACTGCTTCTGAGTCTTTGGTTCAACTCTTGGCTTAGAGACCATCCAATTGACATTTGCACACTTTCTCACTATCCCTGTATTTTTCTTCCCCATTCCAAAAGTGTGTACACAATATTAAGTCAATCGATGACTTTTTGATTATGCTCTGCAATGAAGCAGCAACCTGTTCCTGCCTTGGACCTCCTGCTGCTGAAGCAGGCTTTGGACTCACACTAATCTTACATGCATTAAGTTAGGTTGTCCAGGAAGTTAGCAGCTGAAGACACCATCACATTGACTGCGTTGGACTTTTTCAATTGTAATTCATTTTGAACCCACCAAAGGTTTTTCTTCTTCAGACAGCTGCAGATTGGAGTTTTTGTTTTCCTCTCCTGTTGACAGTTAATCAACGGACAGTTGTTATTAGGTTCCATTTATGTCAACCTGTTTTGAGTCACTTTGTTTTTTTATCTATTTAAATAAATGGGATCTTTATGTGTAATCATTATGAAATTAGTAACTTGTAATGTTTGTAATTGCATTCACCTGTGAATCTGGTATGGTTCCCTTAGCCTTAGTAAGTGAAGAGCACGAGATAAAAAGTTAACTGAACTGAAAATAAATGAAGGAGTAGATTACGATAGTGCTTAACAATACAAAAGAAAACAATGATGTGGTAATGGTAAATCATTTTATATTTTGCAATGTTATTTTCAAATGACTAGTGTAATCATTATAAAATGTACACAAAATCTCAAAATATTTTCACACAGAGAAGGAATTGGAGAATCCTAAAGAACCATAGTGGGATTAAACTTCAGTTTCTCACTGCTTTGACACAGATATAAAACCAATGGCTGTATCATAACATGACTGCTTTAGAGGCTGGACTGACAATGCCTTAAAAGTGATTAAGAGGATATATCCATTATCTGCAAAAGGGTGGCTTACAAATGTAACATTTACTTTCTGCTTCTGACAGGGAACAACACGGAAAAGGTTGCTGTCCTCCAGGGACAGTAATGCATTTATTTCACCGACAATGGCCTCCTGGCTTTGACTATAGAACCATAAAACATTTACTGTGGTAATATTTATGCACCACTCTATAACTTCAATTTGCAAATTCACAAAAGATTTGAGATCTTGGTGACCCTGGCTATTAGAACCATCTTTTTCCACCACATTTTGGACTAGAGTTCTTCATAAATGAAATGAATGGCACACAGAAGGGTTAGTCCTAGTTTTGTAATTGGGAAATTAAAACCTTTTATATTACACACTGAATAAGGCTACATGCTTGCATTTTAAATTCAGTGTCCATAATAAACATTTTAAATTCCACAGGTACTAAAGGTGATCTGATCAGAGCAGCACACTGTTGCTTTGTAGCCTCAAGCATAACTTAGTACATGTTGGCCTTTGGTTGTTCATCCCAATGAGACTAAAGTGAAACAGAACTGCCTCATTCTGGAGTTCTGTAAATATAGCTTAGTCAAATTATGTGCTGTATACCTTAAAACTACATTTAAAACCACTTAGCACAATATAAATAATGGAGGAAATCATGTCCAAGATTTGCTGCTCCATTTCTCCAGTGTCTTAGGAGCTGTGTTCAAGTAGTATCCAGGGCTTGACAATCATTAAAATATACTTGGCAGCAGAGACCCATTGAAATAAAAAAATAAATAAATAAAAATCCCAGGCCCCCAAAAACCCAACTCAATAGAACAGTTTACCTGGGAGCACTCTGGTCGGCTTCAATACTAATAAAAACAATTCGTTCTAGCCACTGCTATAAAATTCTAAAAATAATATTTACAAATCTGTACTTGAGCTTCCTTTCCTCCTTTAAATGGTTGTTTTTCCTAAGCACCAGTTACTTTAGTGAGAAATATTACTTTCAAACCATTTAGGCCCATATCATCTTTTTTAAAAGGCATTCCTTGCTCCATCACACCTCTCCACTGCTTAAGAGAAGACCGATCAGTTGTGGTGAGCTACACTCAGAGCTGCAATACAGAATGGAGCACAATACCGCTCCTGCTTCCTCCAACGTGTAGGCATTACCTTATGAAACAGCTCTGTGCCATTTCCACACAAGACAGGATTGTTCACTGCTCATGTATGCTTCTTCTTAATTAATTCTTAATTCTTAATTAATGATGTGGTTATTATAGATTGTTGATAGTCCATGGTTCTCAAGCTTTTTTGGCACTAGAGTTAATGTGGAGGAATGTTTGTTCTTCGGAACTCTGTTTAGGGCCCGTATCAGCTTTTTGCGGTAATGATCTCCAGCCATGAAATACAATATGGGATCAATGCAGCTGTTTACACTTGCAAGGGGTCGAGTAATCTTATAAGTGAAGTTAATCACATTGAGCACTTCACATTCTGCATCTATAAAGCGAAATGTGTAATAGAGGGTCCGAGTAATGTGAAAAGGCACAAAGCATAAAGCAAACACCACCAACACAACTATAATCAACCTGACTGATTTTCTTCTAGAGTTTCCAAATCTCCCATTGCGCATTGTGCTTGATGATGCAATTTTCTGGGGCCGACACAATGCATGTGCCATTAGGCAATAACAAACCATAATAACCAGAAATGGAACTCCAAAGAGAAGAGTCATGACAGCTGAGCTATAGTAAACATATTGGTCAAAATCCTCTGGTTTTGTAGTATCATGGCATAGTGTGTCATTGTCCCGAGAACTTATTGTGACAAAGACTAAATTGGGAATAAGGCAAATCACCACCACAGTCCAGACGAGGAAGCAGACCACATGAGCGTAACGCACCTTGACCCATTTTCGAGAGCTGATTGGATGGCAGATTCCTAGATAGCGATGTACACTAATACAAGTAAGGAAAAGGATGCTGGAATACAGATTAGCATAGAATAAGAAGCGCACAATCTTGCATAATGCTTCTCCAAATGGCCAGTGATTCCTCTTGGCATAATAATAAATAAGAGTAGGTAGTGACAGGACATAAAGTGTATCAGAAACAGCCAAGTGAAACATATACACTGTGCTGGCATTCCAAGGTCGCATCTTGAAGAGGAACATCCACAATGCCACAAAATTCAACAAAAGTCCCAACACACACACAACTCCATAAGAGACTGGCAAGAGAATATATTTAAATTCTTCATTGAAGCGACAGCTCTTATTTTGCTCAAGACTGCCATTTAATGACCATGTAGAGGTGGTGAGCTCCAGGAAGGTAACCATTTCTTCAAGGCTACTGGTCTCCATTACTTGGCTTGGTATATTTGATCTGTGTTCTTGTGTTATAGGTTAAAGACCTGCAGGGGAAAAAAAAATCAATTAGTTTTCTAAATTTGAATTTCAGCAAATATGCTATGCATGGTTTCCTCTGGTTAAAGAAGACTACCTTATTCCATTATTGAAGGGAAAAGGGGGGGAAAACGAGATAAAATAATTAGTTCATTAAATAAACAACAAACAAAAACATACCACTTAAAATAACATAAATCAATTTGCTACTTCTACATAAGAAATTATAAAATGGGATAAAAAAATATTTGGGAGAACTCTTTACAAAAGGGGCAAATTATTGACCAACTTTGGGGAAAAATGAAACACTTCAATAATATATTAAAATTTGAATGCTGATGTTGGTTAAAGTAAGCCCAATATACCCTGTTCACCTTTTTATTACTGTGTCTTTGAAAGGGTAAAATTAGTCAGAGTGCATTAGCAGAGATATATTAGATATCATCTTCAATAATTCATAGGCTTGAATATAAGAACCTAACAAAAATCAAGGGTGCGTCATTTAAGAAGTGTTTCTAAACCGCTGGGTTTGCCACCGGTGGGTCACAGGTTGCTATCACTGGGCGCACAAGTGGCTTACCTAAGTAATCAACAGCACTACACAATATTTTGGCCCCCATTTTTAACTGTGGATGTTACATGAACAAAATGCCAAGCCACCTACCTACCCAGCTTTTATATTTGCGTTCCCAACCTAAAACAGAGAAACAATGATCTAAAGTCCACCTATATTATAATATTAGGCCTAATCACAAATTTTTACTTTACACTTTTTATAGAAGTGTAATAAACTGTAACTAATATAGATATTTTGATAGAACCCCAATACTCTAAGTATCAATTAAAAAAAATGTAATACTCATTTTTCATGGTATCAATTACACAGCCTACATTACGAATGCACACACAGATGTTAATAAGTTGACAATTTCAGCAGCATCGGAGCCTTTGCCTGCATGCTTAACCTACAAAGGGGGTCAGCTGGATTTGCATCTGGAAATGTTTTGGCTGTGTGCCAAATGGGGGAGGAAAACCAGTTAAACGTTTAACGCATCAAGACAGGGTTTCCAGTTATTTTAACCTACCTTTTGTTCTGTACTGTTCATTTAGGGGCAACACTTTTTAGCACTAGTGCTCCATTGCTCCTTGGATTTTTTAAACCCTCACTGCGAAGTCAGCTGCCATAGCACATTTATTTTATTACATTTGATTTTAAAAAATGTTTTTTTATAACATTTACTATATAATGAAAGGCACAGTTAACGTTTCAGTGCTGAACTATATAGAACGGTGGCACTGTTCCTCCGTGTGTTCATATACTTCCAGCTGTGCTTCAGTATGTGTATTTCGTTAAGTAAGGGCTTATTTGCAGCCCAACAAAAGCATACAGTAGCCTCACGAAAATCATAATGACATGCAAGACTTTCTTGAAAATTATTTGAAAAGTACAAAGACTTTGTAGTTTATTTACCCAAAAACTAAATGTACCCTGTTTGCATTTATGCAAAGTATTTAAATAATGAGATTGTTAGTAGTCTGTTTGTGTGTGTGTGTGTGTTTACTTACTGCTTGATTTAGCATTTTAATGTATATTGTTTACAAAAGATTGCAATTCTCAATCAACATTCAATGACATTTGTAACATTTCTTTGTACTACAGCGGCAACAGTATTTATATTTCTATAAATGTAAAAAACCACCAACCAATCTAAACTCCTTTACTTTTTATTGTTAAAAGATATTTAATATAGCTTTTTACTGCACTACTTGAAGTATTGGCATTTAATGACTAAAATTTATGTTATTTGTTGCCATCAAGGTAATGCAACAGAAATGCAATGTATTTTAATATATTTTATTGAGCTACATTAAGTACTGTATTGGGATTCGAAAAATGACATTAAACTTCAATACTTTACCAAAAGTTTAAACTTTGATATAATACTTGAATTGTGACCACCCTATGGAGTACAACAGTTTTCCAGTTAGGTATATGAATAGTATAACCAGTAGCCACTCCTCTTTTTAGGGTATCCAAAAAAATAAAACATAGGGAGAGGCATTTTTAAATTTATAGCATTGTTCACAATGAGTAAATTATGTAAAAGTTCTTTCCAGCTTTTCCTAGCTTAACCCCAAGGCATAGCAAAGCAAGGCAAGCGAATGTAATGGATGCAACAAAGAGGAATAAAGAAAAAAATGTAGTCATTGAGAACAGAATTCAAGATTTTAGCTCATGAACAACGTGTGTGTCACAATTCACAATGCTGTTGCTTTCTACCAGTTTTTATCTGGCCAGTTCTGAAATCTTTCAGGATTCATGCTGCACTTCTTTGTTCTGTCTCTACTGCCGTCAACAATGAACATGGGTTTGGCATGCTTAACACTTTGAGAAATCCAACATATTTATAGAAAGTACATAACCATGAAACAGTTTATATATAAAAAAGTTACTTTGGTTCAAAGTAATCACTTTTCCTAAAATGTAAAAGAAATCATACTAACAGAGGCCAGGTTGTCAAAAGATGTGTCCACTTATGTAGTTTGTCTATATTACTACTTCTAATGAAGACCAGATTACCAGTAGTATTCATTTTTATTTATCTTTTTCATCTTTTTTGTACTCTTTCATAAACTAAATGAAATTAAGTCCCCTTCTTTGGATAACACGACATTCGCCATAAATTAAATGCCGGACATCTACTCGCAGCAAAGAATTTGAGCATGGACTTTTTGGAATTATACAACAAAATCTGGTGTCATGCATATGCTGTATGATCAGTACATTGTAATCATCTTCCTTATACCCATGCTGAAGGTAGAGTCTCCAGCACCCAATAAATATCTGATGCTAAATGACATGCCAGTGGTTGATAATTTACACTTTTTTGTAAGAAAAAGGTTACATTTAATGCTTTTGGGTAGCACTGGTTGAAAATGATTTTTTAAAGCCGTTTAGGTTATTTGAACATGTCAAGTCTACCTTCTAAGGATCATCTAAAACTACAAGGGCTGATTGAAAAGCAATGAGAATGTCTCAGTTTCTCTTTTAGGGAAGTAGACATGGGGATGTTGTGAAAGGCATACATCTGTCACAGTGCATGAAAGCACCTCGTATATGTCATCATAGCGGATAAAGATGATGTTCCTATGAGAGTATGACAGAGGCGTGTGATTGAATTTTGCATTAAGCTAGGGAAGAGTGGTAACAAAACTCTTGAAAAGTTAATGCAGTACTCTGAGGTGAGAGTGGGTTAGGGTGATCAAACCTGTTGAAGACATTGTTCATCTGGTTTGCTCTCACAAAAGATAAGGCTGCTAAACAGTTAATGATAAGAATTCAAATATTGTACATGGTATACAGTTGCATCTATGTATAGTTTTATTTGTTTAATTTATGTATTGTATTTTAGTCAGTGGTTTTGAGGAGACATACAGGGGATTTCATTGTACTATGTACAACTTGACAATCTTCTGCTATTACAAGAGAACTATATCTAAGTCTCCAGTAACATGGTCACATCTGGTTACTTTGGCCATTTTAACATAAGCCATTGGAGTAGATACTTGTCCAACAAAATAACATATTGTTATATTAGTAGAAGATACCCATACATAGGCTAACCTGGTGGGCTGATTACACTGTTGTTTCCAGAGAAGATTTGTAAAGGTCAAAGACCTCTACACAAGATAAATTATATTTACATATTAGGCAAAGGAATGCAATGTGGAATCTGTGCTGCATAGGTAAAATGACCTCTACTTCTACAAAAACTTAATAAAAAGTAAATGGGCTTCTCTGTATTTATAAGCAGATCTATTCATGTTAGTTGGGATAAGAGGACATTGTACTAGTATTCCCCAGACTCTCTGTGCCCACTCTTGATAAAGTCAGCATGTGAGTGACCATAACCTCACCTTTGTCAGCTCAATGATCAAAACTATACACCACTTACAATCCAAAAGGCTGGACCAATATGAAATTTAGAACCTAATTTGAAATGTCACCTTTAATTTTTCAAAGTAATACAACCATCTGTTTCACTACATTACCTAAAGCTCAACCCTCAAAAAGGCTTGAGCACCCTTCCAATCCAAAGGGATATTTTAGTGATTAGAAACCAGAAGCGAAAGAAATCCTATAATACAGATGAGTGTGGGTGATACATATAGTCCAGCCACAGTAAAGAAAATGATGTGCAGAAGGTACAAGAGATAGGGTATGAGGCAATACATTTGTGCTCCTAAAATAAATGGCTTAAATGATCCCTATCCCTCATCACATGTAAACTGCTCACAAAAATGAAATGAACACTTTGAAAACACATCAGATTTCAATGGGGGGAAAATAATCCTGTTGGATATCTAAACTGATATGGACTGGGTAATGTGTTAGGAACAGAAGGATGCCTCATCGTTTGATGGAAAAGAAGATTATCAACCTACAGAGGGCTGAATGCAGAGACACCCCAAAAATTAAAGTGAAAAAAATGAAGCGGCAGGGTATTCCATTTTTCCGAAATTTCATTGCAGGTACTCTAAATTGTAGTCAGTAGTTTGTATTGCCCCCACGTGCTTGTATACATGCCTGACAGCATCAGGGCATGCTCCTAATAAGATGACAGATGGTGTCCTAGGGGATCACTGCACCAGCATAAGGTTTGACAATGGGTCCAAGGATTTCATCCCGATACCTAATGGCCAGTGAAGGTGCCGTTGTCTAGCCTGTAGAGGTCTATGCGTCCCTCCATGGATATGCTTCTCCATACCATCACTGACCCACCACCAAACCAGGGCACCAGTGATGGACCTGCCAATTCTGGTATTCTATGGCAAATGCCAATCACGCTCCACGGTACCGGGCAGTGAGCACAGGGCCCACTAGAGGACGTCAGGCCCTCAGGCCACCCTCATGAAGGTCATTTTGTAGGGCTCTGGCAGTGCTGGGAGACACAGCAAACCTTCAGGCAATGGCATGTATTGATGTGCCATCCTGTAGAAGTTTGACTGCCTGTGCAGCTTCTGCAGGTTATAGGTATCGCCTCATGCTCCTAGTAGTAACACTGACCTTAGCCAAATACAAAACTAGTGAAAAAACAGTCAGAAAAGATGAGGACTGAAAAATGTCAGTGGCCTCCACCTGTTAAACCATTCCAGTTTTGGGGGTCGTCTCATTGTTGCCCCTCTAGTGCACCTGTTTTTAATTTAATTAACACCAATGCAGCCGAAAGTGATTAACAACCCCCTCTGCTACTTAACTGACCAGATCAACATCCCAGAAGTTTCATTGACTTGATGCTACACTCTGATTAAAAAGTGTTCCTTTCATTTTTTTGAGCAGTATATTTTGCCATATGAGATTTCAAAAGAGTAAAGTCAGTACAACTGCAGTATAAACTAACAAAAAGGCAGAATAAAACAGAGAACAGCTAAACACAAAGCATACTCAACTTTCATGCAGGTCATTGAAATGGATCTGTGGGACTCAACACACTACAAGCAAGCCTAAGAATCGTTTCCAGCCCTCAACATGTCAGAAGCTAGACAAAGAATTTTCATTACTGCTTTCTACTTATGATTCCTAGATCAATACTGTATATAACATTGTACAACACATTATAAAAGCTAGCTGAAGGCAACTGCATGTTATTTCTGGCGATATGTGCACTTTAAGCTGAAATCAGTAATCTCTCTTAGTAAACGTTTATCCTTCTTACGTTAATTCTCAAAACTGAAAATGAAAGCTAAACTTGGAAGATTAAAAGACCTTACTCCATTACAATAGCTGTGTAATCTAGTTCCCTGTGTGACAAAATGAATTCCCATATACACACTTACAGACACAGGGTCTTAGGGAAAAAATGTCGTGCACTATATTTAAAAATATTGCAGGCCCTGAAAAGCTTAAATTAAGGCAAAAGGTTGACCCATCTTACTTGAAACGGAACCTTCCATATACACAGCCCAAACCTTCCTCCAAATAATACATATAATTTCAACAACAAAGCATAAATCAGCAGGCTGATGAAGTAACAGGCTGTTCACATATCCATTAATATAAAAGTTACAAAAAACACTGAAGTGTTTTACCGACTCCACCTAACATTTGTTATGTTTTCACCCTGCTATATTTACACACTTACAACTGGTATAACATTACGAAATATTACAATAAACAAAAAACTAAAAGTATGGCTGCTCTGTAAATCAGCTATACTTGCTGTCTTAACACATTATCACACATAATCTATATAGATTGGTCTAAGGCATTGAGGTTTTGTATATTTTTCTTATAAAACATTTTGTTTCAATGCTGTGAAATTAGACTAAAATCCTCTGAAACAATAGCATTTATAATTAAAGTAAAATGCTAAGATACCTGTAATATTATAGTAAAAGGAAAGTAAACCTTATTACAAATTAATTTCAAATGCTCCACTTTGAAAGTTTGTTTGATGGGAAGTGGCTGACAATGTAAACAAAACAAAAAGGGAATTTTATTGTGTCATATCTAAAACATTTTTTTTTCAAATTAATATTTATCAAGATGTTTGATTAATACTTCTCGTCAAACTGTAACTTTAGGAAGAGTATTCTATCAGCTATTGATTAAAGTAAAAAAAAAATGTCAAGAAGCAAAGCCCAACATACACCCACGCTGCAGTGATTTACACACACCAGCCTGAGAGTATATCTTTGGACAGAAACCCAGGCATGTTGAGGGTGAGCACAGAAACGCTATAACTTAGGCCTGTAAGACCATAGTCACATCTAGGGCCCAAAACCTGCTGTATCAAGAGGCAAGGGTGCCTGATGATCACCATGCCACTCTGTTTGAAAAAGAAGCCTTTAAAAATTAAGTAAATGTATGTTTTGCTATAGCTACAACTGTGTGGGGCAGAGTGGTGGCTCGGAGGCTAGGGATATGCACCGACAATCATAAGGCTGCCTGTTCAATTCCCATGAGAGCCAGACATGATTCCACTCCATTGGGCCCTTCAGCAAGGCCCTTAACCTGCAATTGCTCTGTCCTGTGTATGAAATTATCCTGCATCCAGCCCTGCATGCGGGTCCTTCAGCTTGTAGGAAAAACTTTAGGGGTTGGTGGCCAGATTGGCACTCCAACCACTGTACAAATCCTCACACTGTTCCACTCCATTAGAACTAGTGTGGTGCTGAGCCATTGAACGGCTGCATTTGGGTTCTAATTTGGGATCCTCTGCTCAACACACTGGATCAGTACATTGTGTCAGTATCTCTGTGCAATTTCAAATAATTAAGTCAATAAAACATACTAACAACCAGTATTTATTTCTTAAAAATGTCTCGATATGGATTTCCAAATTCGTGACAAAAGTTTTTCACAATGTATGTTTTGCACAGTAAACTAAGGCAGTGACGAATGAAGAAATACCTATCAAGTAAATAAAGGAACCTGTAAAGCAATTATATACCAACGATTGCTCAATACACAATGCACTACTCCTTGAAAGAACAATGTACATCTAAAACTTGTGCTTTCTGGTTACTGATTAAGCATTTTTTTTATTTTAATATAACAAATATAACTGCTTAATAGTTTGTTTGCCTTCTTTTCAGGCCTTATCCATATATTTTTAAAGCAGTTTTAAATACTTTGCAGTATTTAAATGTGTTTGTACTGTACATGTATGCCGGTCATAAAATTAGAATATCATGACAAAGTTGATTTATTTCAGTAACTCCATTCAAAAAGTGAAACTTGTATATTAGATTCATTTATTACACACATACTGTTGTATTTCAAATGTTTATTTCTTTTAATTTTGATGATTATAACTGACAACTAATGAAAGTCCCAAATTCAGTATCTCGGAAAATTAGAATATTGTGAAAAGGTTCAATATTGAAGACACCTGGTGCCACACTCTAATCAGCTAATTAACTCAAAACACCTGCAAAAGCCTTTAAATGGTCTCTCAGTCTAGTTCTGTAGGCTACACAATCATGGGGAAGACTGCTGACTTGACAGTTGTCCAAAAGACGACCATTGACACCTCGCACAAGGAGGGCAAGACACAAAAGGTCATTGCTAAAGAGGCTGGCTGTTCACAGAGCTCTGTGTCCAAGCACATTAATAGA
The DNA here is from genome assembly GCF_016835505.1 of Polypterus senegalus. Taxonomy (NCBI): domain Eukaryota; kingdom Metazoa; phylum Chordata; class Cladistia; order Polypteriformes; family Polypteridae; genus Polypterus; species Polypterus senegalus. The sequence goes on along the minus strand of NC_053163.1, from coordinate 88,478,338 downwards.
GAGGCGAAGGGAAGGACAAGATGTGGCAGAAAAAGTGTACAAGCAATAGGGATAACCGCACCCTGGAGAGGATTGTGAAACAAAACCCATTCAAAACTGTGGGGGAGATTCACAAAGAGTGGACTGCAGCTGGAGTCAGTGCTTCAAGAACCACAACGCACAAACGTATGCAAGACATGGGTTTCAGCTGCGCATTCCTTGTGTCAAGCCACTCTTGAACAAGAGACAGCGTCAGAAGTGTCTCGACTGGGCTAAAGACAAAACTGCTGCCGAGTGGTCCAAAGTTATGTTCTCTGATGAAAGTAAATTTTGCATTTCCTTTGGAAATCAAGGTCCCAGAGTCTGGAGGAAGAGAAGAGAGGCACAGAATCCACATTGCTTGAGGTCCAGTGTAAGGTTTCTACAGTTAGTGATGGTTTGGGGTGCCATGTCATCTGCTGGTGTTGGTCCATTGTGTTTTCTGAGGTCCAAGGTCAATGCAGCCGTCTACCAGGAATTTTTATTGCACTTCATGCTTCATGCTTCCTGCTTCTGATGAACTTTATGGAGATGCAGATTTCATTTTCCAACAGGACCTGGCACCTGCACAAAGTGCCAAAACTACCAGTACCTGGTTTAAGGACCATGGTATCCCTGTTCTTGATTGGCCAGCAAACTCGCCTGACCTTAACCCCATAGAAAATCTATGGGGTATTGTGAAGAGGAAGATGCAATACACCAGACCCAACAATTCAGAAGAGCTGAAGGCCACTATCAGAGCAACATGGGCTCTCATAACACCTGAGCAGTGCCACAGACTGATCGACTCCATGCCACGCCGCATTGCTGCAGTAATCCAGGCCAAAGGAGCCCCAACTAAATATTGAGTGCTGTACATGCTCATACTTTCATGTTCATACCTTTCAGTTGGCCAACATTTCTAAAAATCCTTTTTTTGCATTGGTGTTAATTGATATTCTAATTTTCCAAGATACTGAATTTGGGACTTTCACTAGTTGTCAGTTATAATTGTCAAAATGAAAAGAAATAAACATTTGAAATACATAAGTCTGTGTGTAATGAATGAATCTAATATACAAGTTTCACTTTTTGAATGGAATTACTGAAATAAATCAACTTTGTCATGATATTCTAATTTTATGACCGGCACCTGTATATAGTTATATGCAGTAGGAGGGTTGTACAAGGAGTCAGGGTGAATTGTTAACATTGTATTACTTTTATATAGAAGGTAGCACTGGATTAGCATTGCAGCTTTACAGCTCCAGGAAGTCGGGTTCAAATTGCAGACTAGCCATTATGGAGACTGCATATTCCCCACTCGTCTACCTGAAATTTCTTTAGGTGGTTTCATTTTCCTAGAACATGACAAAAATGTACGTGTTAGGTTGGCCCTGCATGACCAAGTGTGTAGGATTATTCTCTAATAGTCCTTTCTCTCCTCAAAGCGTGGCTTCTTCTATGCTGGGTTTAGGTGCCAGCCCCCACCAATTCCAACTGTGGATTAATCGAAGTTAGAAAATCTAAAACATATGAAAATGCAGTTATCTTTTATCCATATTAATCTGATTACAGGGTTGTGCATTTATGCCATGTATTCCAGTGATGCATGGTACAAATACAGGGCCTCAGCCCAATGTAGTCTACGCTTGCTCCAACATTCTCATTATGCTGATAACTGTCCTTTGAACTCCCTCATCCAGGATGGAGTTGCGGGGATGCTGGAGCCTTTCCCAACAAGTACCTGGTACATGCAAGAACAATCCCTGTATATGGCACCAGCACACAAGCACATATTTGGGCCAATCAGCATCACCAATCCACCTAACCTGCATGCTTTATTACCTTTGGGCTGTGTGAGGAAAATCGAGCTCCTGAAGTAATCCCATATGGACACTGGGAGAACATGCAGCTCCAAACGGGGGAGCTGGCCTATTGTGAGGCAGATTTACAGATGCCAACTAACCCAATATGCATATTTTTGGAAATTGGGGGGAAGCTGATGTATCCCTAGAAAAGCCCATAAATGAGGAGAGAAGTAGTAAAATTGCTGGCTGAGCATAGAAACTGGAGGCTTTCACAGTCACCATTATTGGAAATCTGTATTTAGTACTAAGGTGACTTGCCAGCATTATGCACCAGGGTATGTTTACTTTAATAAGAAAAATTCTTTATTGATGACATTTTTAAAACTATATTTCATCTACTCATTTAACAATACCTTATGCTGTATAGAACAGAAAAGAATGCTTGCTAAGTGATAAGTTAGTGTATCATCTTTTCACTCTTACGTGCTTGATTGCATCAAAATAAATTTTACTACACCGAAGAATCAAATGCTGCCTGGGCCAGAAGAACAACTCTGTTTATTTCTTGTTTTACCACATCTTGGACTCAAAAGTGAAAATTAAACTTATTGTTTAAGAAATTAGGAAAAGACTGCTTTCTAACTTCATGGAATGTTGAATTTTAATACATTGAAGGTGCCCCCAGGACAGTGACTTCTAGCACTTCATAACCCTAATTATTCACATACCCAATTTTAGAAAGCAAGTAAATTGTTAAAATGAAGAAGGAAAGTATAAACACTTCCCAATCTCTTATTAAACTTAAACAGAATAAACAATGTTCTCATAGGTCAACTCTTTTTTTTTCCTCTGTATGCTTTCATCTTTATTTACTCTCAATGCAATACTAATGCCAACCAAACCCAGCCCATTTAACACTAGTTTAAAATAAGCACTTTCTTTAGTTGTGTCATCATAGCATTTGTTATGACCGATCCCAGTGATCTGCCTTTAGAGGTAGCAGCTCTAATAAATTACTCAAATAAGAAGCCAATCTCTGTGTGCTGTGACTAATGAGGCACTTTATTTCACTCATTAACACAAAGCTTCTGAGAATACAAGGACTTTTAGCTTTCAAAAGAGGAGCCTATAACAATGGTTTATAGTGAGCTAGTGTGACTATCAGGGTCACTGTTTTCAATAGCTTAACACTGCATGAAAAACATACCATTTACTGGCATGCAGAACTCCTATCTGGATGTCACGATTAGTCACCACATCCGTTCACGTTTAAATTTACTCTTCATTGTATTTAATGATGAAATCACAAAATAAGTATTTAAATAGAATGGTCTGGGCTGTGCGGAGATTAAAAAAAAACAAACAAAAAAACAACTTCTCTTGGAGCGGTAAAGTACCGGTAATGCCAAAGAGCAGCTCTCGTTTAAAGTCACTAAAATTATCACGGAGGGGGGAGACCACTAGGGAACCCCAACTCCACGATTTATCCATTTGATCAAACAACCTACTAAACGAACCGACAGAGGATGCGACATAGTTTGTTAAATGTTTGTAACAGGCCAAATTCACACGAAATGCACTAACCCAAGGAATTATTTTTGGTTTGTTGAAAGCATAAAAAATTGAATCTTCGGTATACAAAACACGTGCAGGCTCCACAAACGAGATTATGAATCATTGAGGACAACAAAACGGTTTTGATGTGACCATCAATGATCGAATCTTAACTTGTGTTATTATCGTCTATGTCTGATCAATGTGAAAAAAATTGTAAAGCGTTAAAACATTGCTGTGTGATAAAAACGAACCCGTGCGTTGTATTTATTAAAAATTACTAAGCACTGCAGTGAAAGGTTACCCTGATCTTACTGTCCTCTCGTCTCCTGTGTACGACTCTGATCCGCCACTTTAAAATCGGATTACACGTTTTTAGTAGGTACAAGGATGAAAACGGGAACCTAACTCTGAAAACAAGCTGTGGATATTCAAACACCCGTCCGCATCTGGTAGCCACCGCGGACAGTTGTTCGAACACGCTTGCCGTTTCTAAGGTACCAGTATAGAAATGAAGCCGACCTCCTTGAAGGGACGAAAGTAAGTATGCGTTTCACTCAGGAGTCCAGGACTCCACCGTTCAAACCGCAGCAAGCTACTATGGTCGGCAAGCTCGCGCGTGCGGTTTAAGCTGTCAGGTGCCCGCGGTATCCGCGCGCACTCGCTCCGCTTTAAGTTCCTTAACCCCTCGGCGTTTCCGAAGCGTAGCCTACTTGCTGCCCCGGTACTCTCGAGCGTCCAACTTACCATTTGTATTCCAAACGGCGCAGACACCTTACGACGGACTCCTGGACTCTACTGGCCCTATGGCCAGACCGATTTTCTTGTGGTTTATTATCTGTGACTTTACGGTATCAGCTGACGGGGCTTATTAGGCAAGGAGCCAGCAATGTGTGGGCAGGCTTTAGAGTCGAGCACTTGCAGATTGAAAAAAGAAAGTCCGAAGCCCAACACATGCTACGTGCATTTTACTCACTCATTCTCCACGACCACCTCCCCCTTAATCAGTATTCCCCCTCCCCCCTTTTTGGCAATTGTTTTGTTATTGATCCGGGAAAAACACCTAAAACAACATGGAAACTTTCTTGTCCAGAGCGTCAGATAAAACAATTATAAATGCAAAAAAAAAAAAAACTGCGATTAATGCGTTACAGTTTAATTGATTGTCAAATGTAGATTTTAGCATTACTGTGACTGATTTATAGAAAAGGCAAATGAAAAACTTTCCACCTTTTACAAGCCTTACACTATTAGGATAAAGGGATGTACTATATTCCTTATTTTATAAAATAAATTGTGACATTTACTTTGTTCTCAGTTGTTTAAACCTTGATCACTTATGTTTATCTTAGTTGAATAAAATAAACAACAAGAAACGAAAATAAAATCGAGCAAATAACACCCTTCCCCAGGAGAATTCTGCCTGCATGTATTCATGAGGTTCCGTTACTTGGTCGTTTAATACACATCGTGGGCATTATCGTACGCATAATGTAGCATTTTCCAGGAAGGATCAGTGTAAGTCAGTTTGAACATCAATACTATATGGAGAACTGAGGTTACTTTTGACGGATGGTTGTGTATTCTACGTTGATTTATATATGTTTATTCAGTCCTTGACTACCAAAGGCTTGACTGAGCCTCTTTCTCGGATATCATGCTTGACAGTCATCCAAGCTCAGCGCCTCTAACCTACAGCTCCAGGGACCTAATTTCAAAACTCGGCACACTCACGGTCTGTTTGCTCATTTTACTCCTGCTTTCCCTCCACACGTGAAAAATAAAATTCACTTTATTCTTGCAAAATGCACTTCCAAAATCAACACAATATACAGTGAATATTTAGAAATGAAGAATGAGAAAAAAGCAACAAAAACAGAGAAACAATATAATATACACACGAATACATAGATAAAGTTGTAAAAGGCTTTGCTGGTGTGCTTTTGCAAAAAGAAAAAATAGGTATGGTTATTCCCATGTTTAAAAATAGAAATGAAGTTAGAGTTGCAGCATTATCAGCCTTCATCAAGTGTGGCTAGACAATTAAATGTTACGTCTTTAAACTTCTTTATTTACCATTTAGCAATATGTGTATATGTATACAATGTGGTTTTAAGTCTAAATTTGATTTATTATGCAAGGTGAATTGCATTCTGAAAAATATTAATTAAATGATGACAGTTAAATTTGGACAGCAGAGGTCTGAAAACAGGATTACCATATATGCCAATACATCTGTTTCATCGTGGTATAAGCCTAACCACAGACACTGAGATAAGAAAGAAAATGGAAAAGACTTAGAAGGAGGAGGTTGGGAGCATGCGCTGATAGTGCGTTGCTGCACCCACCACACTTAGTAATGGCAAAAATAAATAATAATAATAATAACAATTAAAGGGCAGTATAAAACATCAAAACGAAATAGCCTCAGAATCAACACTAACAAGAGTGTTCTATGCTGTCTTCATCATTGTTTCAAATGCTTGAATTAAATGATGCTTCTCTAATAATGAGAAGGTCCCACACATGTTTCAAAAGTATGCTTAACATACAGCTAAAGACTCTGCCTTCTACACCATTTTAATTTATCTTTGAACTGTTAATGAGACCTGCAGTCTTGGGATGGCAGAATATGTCCTGGAGTAGAGGCCTACATCAGTTCTGTGATCTAAGTGGGGACTAAACTGCTTATGAACTTATATGTATATTTTAAGGTAATTGAACACTCTAATGTACCTGAGGCGTGTGTCAGTGTGTGCATGTCTTGTGATACACAGGCATCCAATGCTAATGGGATATTGACAAGGCCCGTATTATTTCTCCAGGTCCTTAGACATAAAAAGACAACCCAACCACAGAGGAAAGACGTTACTTCTTAGAATAAAGGACAGGTATCCCAAACGCTGACATGTGTGCTTATACTTTAAGGAATTTTATTTTGTTATGCCCACACCCAGGTAGCAAGAGTTACTTTGACAAAGAAGGGAAAAAAAAGATATTTTGAATGAATTCTTGTGTTCTCTCTTTGGATGGCCTACAGAGTTATACCAATCCAGTAATTTGTAGATGAATTATAAGCAGACAAGTCAGTTTACGTCACTTTTTAGAAACAGAAGTTTTTTTTTGTTGTTGTTTTTTTTTGTAACTGTAGAGTACATGGACACTGTGAAGAATTAGTAACTTTCTGAATTATTATTAATTACCATAACAGTTCTCTTTGACTTGTTTTACAACTCAGTCCATTTTCTAAGCCCGCAGGCAGGGTCACTAAGGGCCTGGAGGTTAAACCACCAAGCACAGAATGTAAAGAAGGAATAATCCCTAGAAAGGAAGGACATCAGCCCTCCACAGGCTGAACACACACATCACGGTCAATTTAGTGTCACCAATGCAACTAACCTTCATGTCTTTGGACTGAGGAAGGAAAATTAAGTACTTGGAAGGAACCCACACACACACAGGGAGAAAATGCAAACTCCAGGCAGGGAGGACCCAGGAAGCTAACTCTGGTCTCCTTACTGTGTGGCAGCACCACTATCACAGCACTACACTAGTCCAGACATGGACAGCTTAAATTCAACAAGTGAAAATACAAAGTAAACATTGGAGAAATGTTAATTGTGAGATTAAATATTTGTACAAAGACAGCATTCATGTGTGGTTCAGAAGCCATTTTTATAGTGCTTTAATACATTTAAAATGTGATTTAGAAGAGATTTATATCTTAATTTCTATCCTGATGATTAGATTCAGGCTTCTGCAAAGTAGGTTTTGACAAAATAGGTTGTGAAAATGCATAGATGGATGGTTGCATTCTGATGACCAAATAAAAAATGAATAATATGTCATTAGCACCAAACTGGTAGTATGGTGGCATAACAATGCCACTTTCTTTACAACTCTAGGAAAATAGGGTTGAGTCCTGGCCTCAGTCAAATCTGCTGTTTATGTGAGTTTGCATTATTACAAGACTGGCAATCATAAGTTTGATCATTATGAATTAGTGTGATTGTGCAGTGTATGTGTCTTGAGCACAGTGCTGCCAGGATAGGCTCTAGTTTTCTGTAACCCTGACATTAGATTAAACAAGCACAGTGAGTTGAAGGATTGATCACGTGTTTTTTCATAGATTGCTTCTCAAATCCTCACCCAGTTGGGAAATAATGTCTCAGATATATAATAAAATGCATTAGGACTGACAACTGAAATGTTAATGAATGTTGCTGCTTTTAAAAAGACACACATTCAAATAGTGTATACATTTTTACATCCATCCATCTTCTAACCCACTGAATCCAAAGACAGGGTCACGGGGGTCTGCCGGAGCCAATCCCAGCCAACACAGGGCAGGAACCAATCCTGGGCAGGGTGCCAACCCACCGCAGGACACACACACAAACACACCAAGCACACACTAGGGCCAATTTAGAATCACCAATCCACCTAACCCGCATGTCTTTGGATTGTGGGAGGAAACCCACGCAGACACGGGGAGAACATGCAAACTCCACGCAGGGAGGACCCAGGAAGCGAACCCGGGTCTCCTAACTGCAAGGCAGCAGCGCTACCACTGCGCCACCGTGCCGCCTACATTTTTACAACTAGCTATTATTACCCTAGGCGCAGTCAGTTCTGTGATTTTTGCATATGTACAGCATGTAGAGGCAGGGCAGTGGAGCTTTAGTCTTTGAATATTTACTTAATCCTTTGCAATTTGTATGCTTTTCTTTCCAACAGAACAGTTTTATGCCAAGTATGTAGCACATACCAACCAGAGGAAAAAGCATTGCAGAGTTATTTGATCTCTGTAGTTAAAAGAAAAAATTAAATACTTAAATAAATATCAGTGGCTTTGAATTTTCTTACTGACCTTTTGACTCTATAATCTTTTGTTTTACCTTCTAGATTTGAACGATCATCTTTTGTTATATTAGACATTAAATTTTGATTTCCATTATTACAAAGATACAAACCTAAAGATGTCGTTTTTCTATTTCAGTTTGTTCTGCTACTTTGCTTGTATGTTACAACCATAAACTCTACAGAGAACATTGACATTTGATGAGATTTTAGTTAGGGAGCTGGAAAACAGCCTTTAAACCATTAAACCCACAAATCTGTTTCTTACTTTTGAAAGTTCTGCTAAGGGAAGATATTAGTTATTAGTTCTGAATGTGTATATTGTGTTGTCTGAGAAGTGGAAAAATATCTAAAATAATGCTAATGCTGAATATTACTTTATCTGTACATATTGAGGTGATGCATGATTAAGCTGAGGCTTTGCAAATACAGATAAGTAGTGTTCTTCTCCATTATTATACTTGAAAGGATGATGAACTGCATGTAAGGAACCAACACTTCTATTGTATGAAAGTGTCAGGACATATCCATATCCATATTGCAATCTTGTTTGGTCATTGGTGGAGTGTCTACAACAGTGGGTGGCACTGTGGCGCAGTGGTAGTGCTGCTGCCTCGCAGTTAGGAGACCAAGGTTCGCATCCCTGCATGGACTTAGTATGTTCTCCCCATGTCTGCGTGGGTTTCCTCTGGGTACTCCGGTTTCCTCCCATAGTCCAAAGACATGCAAGTTAGGTGCATTGGGAATTCTAAATTGTCCATAGTGTGTGCTTGATGTGTGGGTGTGTGTATGCGCCCTGCACTGGGCTGGCGCCCTGCCCAGGATTTGTTTCCTGCCTTGTGCCCTGTGCTGGTTAGGATTGGCTCCAGCAGACGCCCGTGACCCTGTAGTTAGGATATAGCGGGTTGGATAATGGGTGGATGGATGGATGGGTACAGCAGTAAAATGTTGCTATGGGAGGTTACCATTGCCTTAGGCCTGCATTTTTATGGTAAAAGGATACCACCAAGCATGAGTCCACATTAGCTTATAATGAGCATTGCATTCCCCTGCAGGCATAGTGATTATTTTAAGAGAACCACCTTTTACTGTAACAACAGGTTTTTTTTAATTGTGCTATGTTATGGAATCTTTTTTTCTTTGAAATGGGAATGTTTAGAAAGAGTATGCAATATTAAAAATAAGACAAAAAGTATAAATTGAATGGACGTACAGTTGTTCTCCATGAAACTATCAACCAAGGAACTCCATTTCCGACATAAAATGTTTTCATTTTTAATATCTGTCTATACTGTATGTAAAGAGTGGTTAGAGACACTATCTATCTATCTAGCTAGCTAGCTAGCTAGCTAGCTATGTGTTCAGCTGGATTTATCTTTAAGGCAAGTTGGTTTTTATATGAGCCTTTGTTTCAGGTGAAAATTGTTTGGCATTTGTCATGTTACCGTACACAGTAATTCAGTTTAAGCTTTGCGGCCAATATCAGATTCCTTCTACCTAAATTAATTGCATCACATGGTCAAATAAATAAGGAGCCCACCAGACTGTTGGGCAGGCCTTTATGATACATTTCTTTTCACTAGATGTTCTAGAGAGTCAGGTTGATGTAGTTACTTTTTGACAGTATGTTTCTTTCTTTTGTGCCTACACAAAAAAATTTCTTTTAGTTGATAACAAGTTTGTTCGTAGTCGCATTCATCATATTCATTTTACAAGGAATCTCTAAGCAAGCTGCAAAGGCTACAGTTCTAATGGGATATTGATATCTGCAAAAGGTTTTATTTCTCCTTGTGTTGACAATAACTGACTTAATTTGCAAACCTGCATTTTATAGAGGTCTTAAGTCAGAGGTGGAGGCCTGACAACTCCCAAGAAGCCTATCCTCTTCTAAGTGGAGTGGTGGCTCTGAGGCTAGGGGTCTGCACTGGTAATCGTAAGGTTGCCGGTTCGAATCCTGTAAATGCCAAAAGGGCCCTTGAGCAAGGCCCTTAACCTGCAATTGCTGAGTGCTTTGAGTAGTGAGAAAAGCACTATATAAATGCAAAGAATTATTTTTATTATCCTCAAACTCTAATTGCATGCTTTTGGGACAAAGGCTTTAAACAAACCAAATCAAAACTAATTTAGAAAAAGCGAAAGGGGAGAAAAGTGTAAAAAAATCAGGCCAACAATATAAAGCAAAGAACTTTTAACATTATAAATGTTTATTAAGGATTTTTTTAAAAAATACACTAAAGACAGAAAAGGCAGGAATGGGAAACAAAAGGTTTGACTGAAGGAAGTGAACAAGACCAATCTGACAGACAAAATCTGATTTTATAATGAAGGCAGAAGTCGAAAAACCAGGAAATGAAAACACAAAGGCCAAAAATCAGAACCAAATAATAGTTGAACATTAAAGTAGTCCTGAAGTCCCTTCACGACACTCAACATGCAGAATAAATAATATTAACAGAATATAATACTTTTGACAAAGCACACATTAATAAATACATGATAAGACATGGCAAAAACATAGTCATTACCAATTTTAACAAACTAACATTTAAAACGAGCAACAAAAAATCAAATATAAAGAAATTAAACTTGAGCCATGGATAAGAATCTGGCTGAACCTTAATACTTGTGTCTTCTTAGAATGTAGACTTTTGAGGCAATCAGCAACTAGGAGCTTTCAAATGTCTTCAGTCTAGCAGCATCTGATCAAGAGCTTTGCTCCATACAAAAAAGAGCCTATAAAATATAGGGCTGACAGCATTAGAAGGTACCTAACAACCAAGAATATTGGAGATTAGTTGATGGATGTGTTTGGTATAATGTAAAGCATATGTGGGAATGGCATCTCCTCCCACTGTAATAAGAGCATCAATTTATTTTATTGCTCAAGCTGATTACTCAATTTACTTCAAATCACATCACTCTTGTTTCGTACTTATGATACTTCTCTATAGCTTTGGAGTTACCAACATCTGGCATGATTACTTTTAAAAGAATCTCTTAGCCATTAAGTCAAATGATACAAAACATTATTTTGTCACTTAGTTTTTACAGAACTTTCTGCTGTATTTTTATTTCTAAACAGATTTTCAATAAATTACGAAGATGTATTCAAGGGTAAGTGCATGCAAGATGGTATGCATTTTTTCTCACCACCCATGGGACCTGGACTCAAGTCCTTTATGGGGTTTTAATTTTCTCCAAGATTTTCAATTTAATCCACCATCCCAAAGATATGTGCATTGGGTTTATTAGTGACCCTAAATTCTCCCAGTGTGAGTGAGTATGGGAGTGTGTGAGAGTGTGTCCTGAAGTATGCTAGCATCCTATTCTGTAGTGGTTCTTACTTTGTCCCCGAAGTCAGGATAGGCTCTATCACCCTTCAGTCTTGTAATAAAATATTCCAGTACAGAGAAAAATGGATGGAGTTCACCATGCTAGTATATGTAACAGAAATCTCTATACACTAGGGACAACGCCGAAAATCAGTATTGGATGCCCGTAATATTTGGGCCCTTAGGAGACACTGCTTTAAAAACAAAATTCATTGTCTGTAAACACAGTTTGCTGTTCCTTCCACAAATGCAGATTAAAGCTCTGTCATGCAAAGAAGAAGCCACATGTGAACATGATCCGGAAATGGCACCATCTTCTGTGGGCCAAAGCTCATTTAAAATGGACTGAGGCTAAGTGGAAAACTGTTCTGTGGTCACACAAATCAAAATTTTAAATTCTTTTTGGAAAACAAGAATACCACATCCTATAAACTAAAGAGGAGTGGGATCATCCAGCTTGTTATCAGCACTAAGTTCACAAGCCTGCATCTCTGATGGTACGGGGGTGTATTAGTGCCTATGAAATTGGCAGTTTGCACGTCTGGAAAGGCACCATCAATGCTGAAAGGTATATACAGGTTTTTACAGCAAAATATGCCCCCATCCAAAGATGATGCCTTTTTCAGTGAAGGCCTTGCATATTTCAACAAAAAAATGCTAAGCTGCATACTGCATCTATTACTACAGCATGGCTTTGTAGTAGAAGAATCCAGGTGCTGAACTGGCCTGCCTGCAGTCCAGACCTTTCACCAATTGAAAATATTTGGCGCATCATGAAACAAAAATACTACAAAGAAGACCCAGGATTGTTGAGCATCTAGAATCCTATATCAAACAAGAATGCAGCAACATTTCTCTCCCAAAAGTCCAGCAACTGGTCTCCTCAGTTCCCAGACGTTTATGGAGTGTTGTTAAATGAAGAGGGGATGCCACACAGTGTTCATCATAGCCCTGTTTCAGCTTTTTTGAGATGTGTTGCTGCCATCAAATTCAAATTAACCTTATTCTTTTCTTAAAATAGTACATTTATCTCAGTTTAAACATTTGATAGGTTTTCTATGTTCTGTTGTGAATAAAATATGAGTTTATGAGATTTGCAAATCATTGCATTCTGTTTTTATTTACATTTTACACACTTTTTTGGAATTGGTGTTGTATTTCAACTGTATTATTGTACATTGAAATGTAGCTTTTAATCACCTCTGTCCCCAGCTAGTTTCATTAAGCCATTACGTCTTGTGTATTAGTGGATACTGGATATCTAAATGTAAAATTTGCTTTGCTACTTTTTTTATCTAGAAAGTATATTTTGTTATACAGTATTTTGAAGTTGATACCCTACCTTGCGTTTATTTGTTATCATAAAGGTCTCAAGAGTGTCATAATGGCCAAACAATTGACAATAAGTACTGATTTTGTAGGTTCAGTTTGCACCATTGACTCATTTTGTGATTCTGAACAAGTCATTTAAACTGCTAGTACTCTAGAATAGAATGGGAGCTGTGGTAGTGGTTAGCTATTTTGCTTTACAGTAGAAAGAGACTGAATTCAAATGTCAGCATGGTCTGCATGAAGTTTTCATGTTTTTCTTGCGTCAGTGTGGGTTTTCTTCTGGAAACTCTGATTTTTCCCAAAACATGCATGTTAGGTCAACTTACAACTGTAAACTGGTCCAGTGTGGGAGAGTGCTATTTTGTGTCTGAGTGTGCCCAGTCAAATTAAGTCAAGTGACTTTATTTTTATACAAATGCAAGACAAATAGAGAACTATACTATACTATACTATACTATAAATAGATACATGAATAAATAGGTAATGAATAGATAGTAAGATTAAAAAAGATAGTAATATTAAATTATTGATAACAACTGCTAATAATAGAGACAACAGTAGTAACAGTTGTACTTTATACAAGTAAAATTCTAGGAGCAGATCTGAGGAAAGGGGGGCAGCACAGAGTTTAGAGTTCAAAGCTGTTGTAGAAACCTAACAGAACTGGTTTGGGTACTACGGTACCTTCTGCCATCTGTAAGTGGAACAGAGAGGCTGTGGGAAGGATAAGAGTAGTCCTCCACAATGCTGTAGGTTTTGTGGATTCAACACTTGATAAAGATGTCTTTAATTGAGGGTAGAGAGGTCCCAATGATTTTTGTGTGTATTATCCGTTGTAGGACCTTGCAGTCAGAGACCAACATTTACCAGGGAATTGAAATTAGACATGACGATAATTTGGAAATAATGTACAGATTTTAATCAAAACAACATAAGCATATAGCTGTTATTTAAAAAAATTACCAGTATTAACAAATATGGCACATACATGATGAATCTTTTCTCCCAGTGTCTAATTTTGGAGAAGTTAATGTTAAACTATGTGAACCTTGACCACTGCATAAGCTGCAGCAGTAATGGAAAATCAAGAGACCTAAAACACAGTTTAACAGAGATACTGACAATGGGAAGGTATTTTGATTTCTTTCTTAGTAATTGGCTCCAATTCAATTGTTCTTTGTCACACACGTGTGCATGGCACACAGCTAAAGGGCTCGAATGGGTGTAATTAAATGCCAGACCAGGGGATGGCCTTGTTCACTGAGCCTTTCTCGTGTTCATCTGCAGACTACCTGAAGGAAATCCCACCTGGGTCTAGAAATGTCACTTCTGTTCCTGCCATTCTGATGTCAAGTCCTCTGGCTCACCTATATAACTGCCATTTTCATTTTGCTTCTAAGTTCTATTTTGGTCCTCCGTCTGTAAACACCTGTTTTTTTTGCCAAATACTTGTTCCAAGTACTGTGTATGGGGTGGCTACCCAAAACCTTTTTCTGTCTTTTGTGCTCTCTTTTATCACCACAACTTCCAAACAGTAAAATATCTACTATGTAGTAGGGGTTGGTAGATTTCTGTTTATAATTAATCTATTGAATTTGGTAAAAACTGACATTTGACTTGATTCTTGGTTGATTATTGATCTTATTTAGAAGTCTTATCACTTACTGGAATTTTATACAAAAGTAACTGGAAATCACCCTAGTGTATCATACATGTGCAGTATATTCTTCTTGGGTATGGAATGTGTGGGTGAAACCTCGTTATTAGTTCTGCTTTGTACGATGGCAGTTTTGTGTGTCTTTTTATATTTTATTGGGAGAAGTGAAATCTTAGACCAAAACAATGCCTTCCTTCAGCTTACTAAGACCATACAGACCAGTTTAATTCCAGATTTAAATAGTCTGTCTGAAAGAAGCTCTAGAGAATAGTTTGGTTTAGGGTACCCTTTCCTTTTTTCTAATATTTTTAGTTTTCCCACCTGCCTTTAAAAGATAGCATAGCATTACCTTAGGAGTATTCAGTCCTTCAAACATCCAAGATTAAAATTCATCCTAGAAATTATGAGTACATTGCTTGTTATGACCAACATGTATTTTCCAAATTTCTAATGCCACTGATTCATAGCTCCTAGTTATTCAGTAATGTACTTTGTTTATTGATAATTTTCCTCTTTTTACAATTGTAGAGCTCCATTTTTTTTTGTATAGCTAACATGCTCTCTATGGTATTAAAATTAAATATTATACATATTTATCAGCTTCTTCTTTTTAAAAGGTTGCATCCCAGACAAGCAGGGTGACTTGCTCAGTGTCACACAGAGAGTCACAAAGTGAAGAAACAGCCTTGAGGTCTAAAATCTATTTTAGACATGATATTAACATGCCTAACTATTCCTGCCTGATTTTTTCTATATGGAATATGTGAATTGTCACTGTTAAAAATATGATTTTCCCTTCTACAAAAAGTCAAACGCAAGGATGTCATGAGCACTGAATGGTATGTTCATTTAGACTATGCTTTGTACCATACATTGTTATGTTGGTCTGACATTAGAAAGTAGGAACTGTTGCATAACAAATCTGATGAACACAAAATAAATAATGGTAATCCATTTTTGGGTCATCCTTCCAATGTTTGGCTGGTATCATGAATGGGAATAAATGGCGCATGAGTTTTCTGTTGGGCTGTTTTTTGTTCTGTTTTCTGTGCTAGAGTTTCATTCTGTGTCAGTTAGCTGCATCATAGATTATTATCTTATGGGGAATCTCAACAGAAGGTAAATATACTGTATGAAATAGTTGGTTAAATGTGTGTGAGGGAAGTGATGAAATGGAAATATTATGGGCATACACCTATGTTAGTGATAATAAGACATTTGTAATTATGTCTATTCATCCATCCATTTTGAGCTCAGATTTACTCACAATGCAGGAAAAAATCCCAGTAGACCTGTCCCTTGAGTAGTGTTACGCTTGGGAGGTATCTGAAGGGTGCTGCACCTTATTCCAGTTTTCTGGTGAATTCAGGTTGGACCTGCACACACTCACCCAAGGTTACAGAGATCACTGCAGGGCCACTTTGTCGATTCCATTAGACAGAAACAGGCTTAAAGCACCTGTCATGTAGATAATCTTTACAAACTACAAGAAGCAATATTTTTTTAGATAAATAAGTACATTGAACATATGACAGAAATTTGGAAAACAGTTGCTTAAAAAGACAAACAGTGTTCTTATACAATGTAATAATAAGTTCTATCACTAGGGAAAAAGATATTTATTTTGCACATCTACTGGTGCAGAACTTAATGCAGAAATGTCACAGAGAATACGTATATCTCAGAAGAAATTGAATATATTGGCTATGATCTTCATTAAAAAGAAGTTTTGGATGATAAGGATTTCATCTAAGAATTTACATCAATGAATATTACGAAAGGGAGGGAAAAAATTCTGAAAACAATGATTCTCTTAAATAGCCTCACATTTTTCACAAATTTTACTGATATTTTAATAATTTATAATTGCTCATAATTTGGTACTAGCATTTCAGCACTTATTTTTTAATAAGTCCGCCATGTTGAACTTTCTTATTTATGGCCCCATCTTCACGAAATTTGGTAGGCGGCTTCCCCGTGCTAACCGAAACCAATTTACGTACTTATTTCGGTGGTATGATGCCACTGTTGGCCACCATATTGAACTTTTCAACGGTCTTTGTTACTTATGGGCCCATCTTCAAGAAATTTGGTACGCGGGTTCCCAACGCTAACTGAATCCTACTTACGTACATATATACGTCCATAGCCTGCAGCTCAGTCATCGTGTCAGGTGGCGTTGGGTCCCCCATCCCAACGCCTCCCACGTTGTTGGCTGCCTGCCTATATAAGGCCGTCCATCGCTCCGGTCTCTACATTCCCTTACTTGCTACGCCACAGGATTCACGTCTCCCTGTTGATAACTACAGCTTTTTAATTTAATCCATGGCTTCTCCGCTGTTTTATTGTTCATTTATTACGATTATAGTTATTGCGTACGTATTTTGGACTTACTTTACATTGTTCAGGTACCCATTTCCTTTATCATTCCAACCGTACCCCCATTTACATGTCTATTGAGGTGATCACCATTGATTAAAGAACTGTCACTTACCGAGTTGTTTCCATGCTCGGAGATGGCACCTACCTTTTCCATTCTCTTTGTTACATATTGCACGGCCATATCAGGCTCACTCTTGATATCTGGAGGAACATTGTGTCTTATGTATTGAATGATTGGGACAGGTTCAAGGTGTGTACGGATGACGGTACAGGAGATAATTATACTACACAGGAGCACTATAAGAGTGAAATGCTTAAGCCCTTCATCTATGGATCTGCATGTGAGTTGATGGCTGCCGCTGAATTGTTCGGTTGTCGCTTTCAAGTGTACCGAAATGACAAATATTTTACACCTTTCGACAACTGCCAATGCCTCTTAAACATCTTAGATTCACAGGTGACGATTTCAGTAGTGGACACTTTGATGTTTATGAATGTTTAAACTCTCAAAAGCTGGATGTGAAGTTATCGATGAAACCGGTTGTATGCTTACAACGCTTGATGGATGCCGAATGTCTCTTCAACACAAGTCCTACAAATACTGTCGTAATTGAAGCAAACCATGAAACTCAAACCGATTATGACAGCAGCAATCCAAGCTGTGAGATTTGAAACAAGATTACTTTTCACATGGCCAACTGTACGTTGCAGTTTAATTAATCAAAACTCTTCTTCCTAATAATAATTTAATATTAGACAAACAAATAATGTTTTTTTTTATCAAAACAAGATGCATTAATACATTTTTGGTCCATTGTTTAGAAGCGGGTGGGCTGTTTGATAAATATGCCACATGCTGCTTATATCAAATACATCCATCCATGTAACTATTATTGAACTTGAATCATACGCTTCGGTGTCCTGGAGACTGGAGCCTATGCATTAAGCATGCATTGCAAGGCAGAAATAATCCTAGTATGGGTTGCTACACAAATATATATATATATATATATATATATATATATATATATATATATATATATATATATATATATATATATATACACTCACCTAAAGGATTATTAGGAACACCTGTTCAATTTCTCATTAATGCAATTATCTAATCGACCAATCACATGGCAGTTGCTTCAATGCATTTAGGGGTGTGGTCCTGGTCAAGACAATCTCCTGAACTCCAAACTGAATGTCAGAATGGGAAAGAAAGGTGATTTAAGCAATTTTGAGCGTGGCATGGTTGTTGGTGCCAGATGGTCCGGTCTGAGTATTTCACAATCTGCTCAGTTACTGGGATTTTCACACACAACCATTTCTAGGGTGTACAAAGAATGGTGTGAAAAGGGAAAAACATCCAGTATCCGGCAGTCCTGTGGGCGAAAATGCCTTGTTGATGCTAGAGGTCAGAGGAGAATGGGCCGACTGATTCAAGCTGATAGAAGAGCAACTTTGACTGAAATAACCACTCGTTTCAACCGAGGTATGCAGCAAAGCATTTGTGAAGCCACAGCATGCACAATCTTGAGGCGGATGGGCTACAACAGCTGAAGACCCCACCGGGTACCACTCATCTCCACTACAAATAGGAAAAAGAGGCTACAATTTGCACGAGCTCACCAAAATTGGACAGTTGAAGACTGGAAAAATGTTGCCTTGTCTGATGAGTCTGGATTTCTATTGAGACATTCAAATGGTAGAGTCAGAATTTGGCGTAAACAGAATGAGAACATGGAACCATCATGCCTTGTTACCACTGTGTAGGCTGGTGGTGGTGGTTTAATGGTGTGGCGGATGTTTTCTTGGCACACTTTAGGCCCCTTAGTGCCAATTGGGCATCGTTTAAATGCCACGGGCTACCTGAGCATTGTTTCTGACCATGTCCATCCCTTCATGACCACCATGTACCCATCCTCTGATGGCTACTTCCAGCAGGATAATGCACCATTTCACAAAGCTCGAATCATTTCAAATTGGTTTCTTGAACATGACAATGAGTTCACTGTACTAAAATGGCCCCCACAGTCACCAGATCTCAACCCAATAGAGCATCTTTGGGATGTGGTGGAACGGGAGCTTCATATCTGGATGTGCATCCCACAAATCTCCATCAACTGCAAGATGCTATCCTATCAATATGGGCCAACATTTCTAAAGAATGCTTTCAGCAACTTGTTGAATCAATGCCACGTAGAATTAAGGCAGTTCTGAATGCGAAAGGGGGTCAAACACCGTATTAGTATGGTGTTCCTAATAATCCTTTAGGTGAGTATATATATATATATATATCCTCAAAAATATATATCTAGTGAAGGGTGCTCAGAATGATAAATTATATACACTGACCAGAAGATTCTGCACTTGTGAGTAACTTTGAAGATATTTACAATTATTCAGCAGCATCTTTGCAAACTTGTTCTCGTGATTTTGAGTCACTCCACACAGAGTGTTTATGTTGCCAGTTACATGTATGAAATTACAAAAGAGCCACAATGTAAGCCATTTGTGCTGCAATAAAAGTGCTGCCAGATTCTGAAGGGATTACCATCTGATGTTTTTTATTTAAATTACTGTTATTAACGGCCATATACAGATTGCAGTAGAAGCTTGGAGTTTTTGAGGTGATACTGTTCCCTTTTCCCAGGAAAACATTCACATATGGTTGGATGCAGCAGATCATCAAATTTGCATTGAGGCCTAATTGAGACGAACTTAGGTTTTTCTGACAGTCTAAACTCAAATGGAATGTACGGTACCACAAGTGCACTCAGACTTATATGAATGTCTGCCTTTGAACAAGGGATGCTACTGCTTAAAGTTATGGAGGTATATTTTGACAAAATTAAATACATAAATTCACCAATCAAACAACAGTACTCAGTAAAGCCAACCCACTCAGCACTGATGCAAGCAAATGAGTTTTCATGTCAAGGTGTATTTCATGTTGCTTGAAGTGTCACTGAAATAACACATGAAAAATAATTAAATAAATAAAAATAGAAATGGCAACAAAAAAATTTTGGACAAATGTAATTTGCTCACGTTTTGTTATTTTTTATCTATTGTCAAAATTCACAATGTAATGATTTATTTGCACATGTATTTAGTTATTTATTTTATTTTGTCAGAAATATTCTTCTATATTAAGTTCAAGGTGAATGTTTGAAAAGTGGGGAAAAATGTTTTTCGAGGACTTGGCAAGTTCAATGGAATGACTTTCTTGCTCCACTAACTTTCCTTGTTTCTGCAGACATATTTCCATTTCAATTTATCTGTTTCCATTTTCATTTATGTTTTGTTTTTTGTTTCTGTTGTCATCTTTTTTGTTTCCATCTTTATGATTTTTGTTGTTGTAGTTTTCATTACTGTTTGTGTTTTGCCTGCCAAGGCCACTGTAGCCATGCCACTTGATCAAAGTTCTTGATTTGTTGATGTTGCTGGGGCTGACCTCCTGAGAGTGTGTCATATGTCTCCTGTATTGTCCTAGAATAAGTTCTGCTAAGGAAACGAACAAGACTCAAGATTGTTGTTATTTTTATCACACCACTTACAGTACATCTTAATGATGCTGTATCTTGTCCCAAATGTCTCATGGAAATGTTTTAAAAATGTTCTTAAAAATAATGCTTCTTTAATAGCATTTTATGGTTCTTTATTGGGTTGTGTGATTCCTTCTAGAACTATTGCTTGACAAAGCACCATTCCATTCTGGAAAGAGCTTTCTGCATAAGATGTTAGTTCTTTGTGCTGGGAAAACTTCCTAATATGAAGAAGAAGAAGGGAAAACAATTGAAATCGTTAATTAATGATAGACTACCTAGATTATAGATTAAGAAAACTTCTACATAGGTCTATGTCAGGAAGAGTCCTTTTAAAATCATGAATTATTGGTATTTTACACAGCTGTTACCATCTAGCCATGTTTATTTAGTCTATGTAGCCTGTTATGAATCTAAATACATAAAGTTTCTTTCTGGGACCTTCATGGGGATGGGTCTTTAAGGAAACAAAATTGGTTCCCCTATGGCATCACTCTGAAGAACCACTCAGGCACCTTTATTTTTAAGAGTGTTTGGTCAGTAAGGTCTCCCTCTGGTGTTCTAGGGTTATGGATGACTTTTTCAAGAATGAGAAGATGACAGCCATTGACCAATGTATTTAAATGAGAATTAGAAATAGTAAAACAGGATACTGGAGAGTTGGGTAATATAAGATCTAGATCAGTGGTGGCGAACCTATGGCACGCCCGAGCACAGAGTTCGTTACTATAAAGCCAGAGGAATGCGGGGCCGGGCTGCTCCCCTCACCACTCCCCCTCTTCACGCCGGAGGACTTTTCTCACATCACCCGCCCCTCTGCCCAGCAGCCCAATGGGAGCGCGTCCTTCCTCTCCTGTCTGGTTTAAGGCGGGCGGCACACATGCTGCTTGAGGGTGCGGCACGGACTGCAGCCTTTTGAGTCTGTTTTAACAGATAATTGCCGCACTCGCGGCTTAAAGAGGGTTATGGTAGAGTGGCCGGAGCGGTTTCCGGAAGCTTTGTGATGCGGGCAGTCCTCGCTTAAGCGCACAGGTGAGGAGTCGTCCGCATCTGTAATTATTGCCGGAGTTGCTAATCGCCACACCTGATCCACGACCCGTAATATATAATGGAAGCTTTGGGGGCGGAGCTTAATAGGGAAGACCTGCGTGAAACACTTGAGAGGATCGAAGGGATGACAAAGGACAGCACAGTTAGTTATGAAAATGAAATCCTTAAAGTGTGGAATTCTCTGCCAAATAATCTTAAGTCAATGAAGGCACTTGAGATTGCTTTCCTTACTTTGTTTGGAACATCTTATGCTTGTGCGCAGCTGTTTTCAGCTTTGAATTAAATCAAATCTGACACCAGAAACAGACTAACAGATGACCTGAGTGCTGCATGTGTTGCTCTCAAACTTACAAAGTATGAGCCAAGGTTAGACAAATTATCAGCATGCATACAACAGCAAAAAGCACATTAATTGTTCAAAAGCATACCGAATGCAAACTTTTACCTTTCAACAAAAAGTTGTTTGTATCATTGAAAGCTCCGCTATTATGTTTTTCTTTTAAGACAAAATATGTTAATGTATGAGTGGCTTTTCTAAACTAAAAGCTCAGTAGATAGACAGACAGAGCATCAGTATTAGCAGTTCAGTCCAATTTATCATCCCGCTGCACTCCCAGGTATTTATAGGTCTGTACCCTCTGCACACACTCACCTCTGATGATCACGGGGTCCATGAGGGGCCTGGGCCTCCTAAAATCCACCACCAGCTCCTTGGTTATGCTGGTGTTCAGTTTTAGGTGGTATTTAGGTTAAATTGCCATGTTGGCACTTTGCTATAAATAAGTGGGTTTTGGATTGCAGTTTGGGCACTTGGTTTCTAAATGGTTCGCCATCACTGATCTAGATCATTGAGCAAGGAAACATTGAAATGAGGGCATGTATCATATCAACAGTTTAGGACAATAAACATAATAGTGAAAAGCCAAAAATTAGATCAAAAACTATAAGAAATGCCAAAAACATAAAAGTTACACAGGCTAAAAAGGCCAAAAACATTTCTCTATTACTGTTTGGGATAACAACAAATAAATGCTGTATCATTAATCATTTCCAAATAACAAACTGTTGTATACAAGAAATCTTTAATTAAAGAGCATTGAGTTGTCTAAAACTAAGTAATACAGTGAGCACATAAACACCTCAGAAGACCACTTATGATCAAGGTATACTTTCCTTAAAGGTTTGGATTCAAACTGAAGAAAATATCAAAATAGTGCATTAAAGTATTATTAGGGGATACTTAAATAGACTGAGAACAAGAAAATCCTCAGTTTTCAAAAATGAATCTATAGATGAAGGTTCTGCCTTTGCCACATTTACTGATCTTAATGTTAGCAAACTTGTAGCATAACAAAAGCTGTGTACCAATGCTCCATTTTCAGCCAGGCACTTGTTAATATAACATTATTATCTTGATGAATGGAGTATCATGAGATGCTTGTAGTTGATACACAGAAAGCAGAGACACTTTACAACAATTAGTGTGGAGGGAGGGGATTAATGGTGTGGCAGATGAGTAATGAATTACACAAATTGCTTCATTCCCTCTACTTCAAAACTTGCAACTGTGTAGTCCCATTAGAAGAATGTACTGTATAAATCTATATGTTTGGGTATGCCTTGTAACGAATTGACCCTGAATCCAAGGTTGGTTCCTGCATTGTGCTTAATGCTGTCAGAAAAGCCCTTGGTTCCTTAAGATCCAGAGCAGGTTGGAAAACAGATACATAGAAGAATGGATCATTGACTGAAAGGATAAAGTAATTGTAATTCATAGTATGCAAAGCTTAATGGATATACTGCATTTAACTGAAACTTTACCGCACACATTTCTTGATAGGCAGAGTAAAATTAGTTTCAGATTAAAATGTTTTATTTGCTAATTCAATTACTTCAGATAATGTTCTACAGTTATGTCTTTGCAGTATATTCTTTTTGATTAAGTGTAACTCTCTTTGTCGATTTTCAGCACCTCTGTTTTTTTGTTCAGTATTCTAAGGGGTGATGATCAGGGAAAAACCTTGCATTTCAGTACTGGTCATATAGATAGCTGCCATTTGTTTTCAGTAGATCAAACTGGTCTGGTGTAGATAGTGAATGATGTTTTAGTACTCAAAACCTTTAGTGTGCTGTTTTGACTGGTTCAAAATGGAACAATTACAGATTTTCTTCAGCTTGAGAACTAATTTTTGCTATATGAATAAGTCAATAAAACAGAATATGAAAGCAATGTGTCCAGTGGCTTGAATTCAAAACTAATTTACCCATTGTCACAGAGACTGTGTCTTTCACTAGAACTGCACTTCCTCTTTTTACGAAATATGTGGTTTTCATCAAAAGTGAAACAAATATCCTGCTTTTTGTTGTGTGTGTGTGTGTGTGTGTGTTTTCACACTTCAAAATGTGGGGGAGGCAGGGTGGTCTAATTGCAGGGATTGTTTTAGGATCCCACCAAGATTCTTCACCTTTCTATGCCCTTTACTTCCTGCATTGTATTGTATGCCCCCTTGCCTTTGTCTTGCCTGGAAGGGTGTATAGATAAATTACGTCTTAATAACTCACTGTATCGATCCCATGGGATCCCCACCTATATAACAAAGGCCCATCCTCATAATTCAGGTCCAAGAGGTTTTCTTTCCAGCAGGGTGCCTTGAATGCCTATTGTTTAAATTACGTTCCCTGAAAGGTTGCAGGGGCAGTGTTCTCAGTTTAACTTGTTGATTACGACTGTATGCTGTCTTTATGCACACACATGCACACACACACCCACACACACACACACACACACAAAACTAAGTTATTTTTATTTTTTGATCTACAAAGATAAGACAAACATTAACTTACTGTATGAGTTAATGCTACTAATAATTTACTGGGTCTTACCCTGAAGCAGAAAACCAGGTTATCATTTCTAGACGTTTATTTCTGTAGTTTAAGAGGAAGAGGAGTCGGAAAGTAGAACATAAAGGAACCTGATGAAAACAGACTAAGCTAATGAGGGAGACCTTACGAATAAGCATAAACTTCACATTGTTGGAGCGGAGATAAATCAGTGAAGCATAGCAAAACATAATACTGATTAATATTGATGGAAAGTTTAATATAAATTATGCATTTATCCATTTCTCCATTTACTGAACAAGCTTGATCTAATTCTAATGTTACATTGAGATGTTATTTCATTTACAGTGGTTATAAAAAGTATTTACCCCTTTGGAAATTTTTACATTTCATTATTATACAACAGTGAATCAAAATGGATTTGATTTGCTTTTTTGACATTGATCAATATATTTAATGTCAAAGTGGAAAAGGTTCTTTGCACAGTAGTCTAATTGTATTACAAATACAAAGCAAACAAACAAAAAAATATGATTGCATAAGCACTTACCCCCTATCAAGTCAGTATCTAGTAGATGCACCTTTGCCAGCCATTACAGCCTTGAGTCTGTGTGCACAGGTCTCTATCAGCTTTACATATTTGAACACTGCTACTTTTCCCCACTCTTCTTTGTAAAACTGCTCGAGCACTGTCAGATTGCATGGGAATCATGAATAAACACTTTTTTTTCAAGTTCAGTCATGAATGTTTAAATTGATTGAGATCTGTGTCCATATTTATCAAGCATATCAGAGATATTCCTAGGAATTACTCTAAAAATCTGACTAGGATAAGAATTTCTCCTACTCCAGAGTAGGACATGAGAAGTACATTAGAGGTATATACAATGATTTGGATTCATTGACATGGATATTTTCTTGTTCTTCAATTACCTTGTTGTCTTCATTGTATAGGTTAATCCATGATCCCATGACCCATCAAAAGTGGGAACTTCCAGATAAGGTACATCAAGACTATAATCAATTGAACCCCATTCACTACAGACAGAAGGTCTTCACTGAGCTAATTATGTTACTTTTAAAACTATTTGGTTGCACCACTGATGATTTATGTATTTCATATTAGAGAGGGGTGAAAATCTATGCAATCAGTTCTTTTGTATTTTATATTTTTAATCAATTTACTTTACAATCTACTTTACAGAGATTAGTTTTCATTTTTATATTAAAGACTTTTTCTATTGATCAGTGTCACAAAAGCCAATTTAAATCGACTGTAATTCAATGTTGTACAGTATAACAATAAAATGTGAAAACATCCAAGGGGTAAATGCTTTAATATAGTGTTGGAGATGGCTGGGTAGGCGACCTGGCTGGGATGCCCAGAAGGACCGGAGGAGGGCTTGCGCCTTCCCCAGACCATGTCGGGGTGACCTCCCTGGTTGCTTTGGGCAGCTTTGAAGCTCAACCCTTTAGGGGCCCGTGGTCACCGCCAGGGGGTGCCCCAGTGCCTTTGGAGCCCTGGACCTCAGCACTTCCGCCACACCCGGAAGTGCTGGGGGGAAGAGGACCGGGGACTCCTGGAGTGCTTCTGGGTCTGCAGCCGGCACTTCCGCCACACAGGGGAGTGCCGGCGGAAGAGTGTCAGGAAGCACCTGGAGCACATCCGGGTCTGTATATAAGGGGCCACCTCCCTCCATTCGATGGCTGGAGTTGGATGGAAGAGGACAGAGCTCGGAGGAGAAGAGTGGCAGCGGACCAGAAGAGGCATTGTGAGGCCAGGACCTAAGAGGTGATTAGTGCCTTTGAGTCAATTGTCCAATTACTTTTGAGCCCAAGAAATAAAGGGATTGTGTTAAAAAATGCTTTAGTTGCCTCACATTTTAATGCAATCTTTTTGTTCAACCCACTGAATTAAAGCTGAAAGTCTGCACTTCAACTGCATCTGAGTTGTTTCATTTAAAATTCATTGTGGTAATGTACAGAACCAAAATTAGAAAAAAGTTGTCTCTGTCCAAATATTTATGGACCTAACTGTAAATAGCTTGCTGTTAGCTCTATACAAAATTAGGGTGCTTCTGAAAGTTATTGTTGTAGTGACTTTAATAAATTAATAACACAGTCTTGACAAGATCAAATAGCACTGAAAGGTAGCCAGGAAGGGCCATGGGAGATTTCCATGGAGACATGATGTGTGATCAGAAATGTGCTAGAAATTCTTTTAAAAGATTAATTAATACATTTGGTAATTAATGCAAAAATCTAGTTGTGTGTAACTATGTAAATACAATATGTATATGTTTTACATTGGAAACCATTTTAACTCTTTAAGGGCTGAATATTTTTTCCAAAAAACAGTTTCTGAAAATGGTTTCACACAGAAATCAACATAGAACATCTGTTGCTGCATGCTGTGGCAGCCAGTTTGACGAGAATGTGTGGTAGGCTTGGTGCCAAGCTGTCTTCATGTGGCTGAGGAATTGCAATGTAGTTTCTACCTCTTATCATTGTTAAGTGGCCCTCCTCCCTGGCAAACATTGCCAGAGGCGTATCAGCTACTTGAACCTGTTCAACACTATGATTAATTGGGGACCAGTCAACTGAAGCTGGAACCTCACATTCGTTTTTGATCACTTGTATCAAAATTGGAGTCCGACAAGTCATAGTCCAGTTCAGCGATAATAGGCAAAATGTCATCCATGCAGTAGTTTGCTTTATGCATTCACTTTGATCTCTCGCTAGATGTCAGTCCCATTTTTGCTGTTATTTGCGCCTTGCTACTCACACAAGCACAGGAAATCTCAGTCAAACCAATGAAGCTAACTTTCCTTCTAGCAACAAGAGTCCAGCTAAAACATAACAGTTGGTTTTGTCACAGTTTACGGTTGATTACCATCGTCAACTCCTCCTTTTGACAAAAGTCAACATCAGCCCTGAAAGAGTTAAGGGGACTGAAATTACCATTTTTTGGTATTGGTCACCAACATTTTATAGAGCAGTTGGTGGTATGTTGCTATGAGAACCAGCTTGGAGTGTGCCACACAAAATGGTAGCATTGTGACAGGATAAAATGTCTGTTTGCAGATATCCTAAAACCTTTGAGTTTGTGTGCTATGATTTCAATTGATGGTTAAAGAATTACTGACTTATTTCTTGCACTGCATTTTAGAGTTACTGTTTCTGCCTTGATGAAAGATAGGATTAACTTTTGATTGTTGAATCTTGCCAAGTTTGACGACATTTCTTCTCGTACAGATAATGTCTTCTGTAACTGACATCTGCCAGATGCCTACTTAAATGTTAGTTAAACAAAGATGTAAGTTATCAAGTCAAAGATCATTTGATAAAAGATTGTCAGTATAATTTGTGAGGTAATTTCATACATAAACAATCATGGACTGTTCTTTTCTGTATGTGAACTAACCAAAAGAAACATAAATGCATAAAGCAGGAACTTTTTACATTTAAAAGATGACATACAACATGATAACAATTTATAAGACATGCAGAAGGAAAAAAGATTAAATACATTTGAAAATAGTATAAAGGTGAAAGAATAACACAGAAATAGGCAAAGAGAGAAAAATTATATGAGAGATGATAAAAGAGTCAAGGTATATGGTAAAATATAAGCAGGAGATATGAGAAAGACTAGACCAGTGCAAGTTCAAGCAAGAAAAACTGACAAAGAAGTAAAACAGCATAAGTATAGGAAAAAGATATTGTTTTTAATGACAGAGCCTATTTCTAGTGTCTAAGAAATTTACATAGAATTTACAAAAAATTCACGTCTTGTCCAGGACTGGTTTCTGCTTTTCACTCAAGGCTGCCAGGATAGACTCCAGCTCCCTGTTAGGCTGAATTGCATTAAGCTGGTTGGTAATTGATATGTCATGTTAAATTGGGTTATGTTACTCTGAAATCAACAACAGTATAAACTTAAGTAAATAAAGAATAATAGCAAACAGGGTTAAAACATGAATCATTCGCCTATAAACTGAAAATGTTAGACTCAAGTATCGAGTCACTAGGAGAGATCAAACTCAGGAGTTCTAAAACTTTTGACCGGTAGTGTAGATAGTACATTTGAACCCAGAATTCTGGACCTGTAAATCTGGTCATTTTGTAAAATTGAATGCTGGACTATCAAACAGTTAGAACCCTGTGGTCATTTCTTGTCTGTTTTCCTGTAGCAAAGAATAAAGTGTTGGTCTGTTCTGAAAGATCTTTATGCAGCATATTTAACTTCTGACCTTTGACTACAACAAACAGCTGGATCTATGACCCTTTAGAGTGAAATATAATACTTGAATCCTTGTAGAGATGTGGAGAAATGGTATTTTTCTCTGCCTGTGTCATGACCTCATATGAAGAATTAAGTCAGTCTGTCACTATGTGCTCTGAGACCTGAGTCTGTTTAGAAGACTCTGAAAATGAGAGAAGCAGCTGCCCTCTGGTTATTGCATTTAACCCTCCCCCAGACCATTACATTTTCATTTCTCTCTTTTCCCAATCACCATGAGCAGACTCCATATCCTCACCTGGTATTTACTCCCACTGCATGTCCCAGCATTTCCTCTGTCTGAGAGATGAGAGCCACTAGTTGTATCAGGTTAAAAGCAGATTTAAAACAAAACAGTAAGACATGCTGCTGGAATACACAGAGTAATCAACAAGCAAAATACAGTACACTCTTGTGAGAAAACCCAAGGAGCTGGTTTGGTACGGTTGAATGCTAGCAATATAGTTGAAACACAGGAGGCCAAAACAAATCATAAAAAGTACTTTAGATATAAAACACACAGGAGAGACAAAACTAAAAAAAGCTTAAAGTTGAAAACTCATTGAGAGTTTGTGCCTGCTAAGCAAAAGTTATCAATAGGGACTGAAATGACATCAGACTGTTTAAGGCCAGTAGGAAGTGCTGTTAAGGGGACAGTCAAGTGTGGAGGCATTGAAACTTGGTACGAGGAAGAGATGACTTTCCAGTTTTTTGGTTTTTTTTTATCACTGGTCAGATAGCATCTTAACCAGAATTATTTGTAGATAGTTTTCAGATGTTCAAGAAATACACTTTTGATGTGCACTGCACAATTACAACTAGCACTCATTAGCCAAGAAAATACACAATAAAAATATTGTAGTGTTATTTGGCACTGAGATTAACAAGTATTCTGTCCAGTGTTGTTTCTTGTCATGCAGCTAATGCTCCTGGAGTAGGCTCCAGATCCCACAACAATTCTGAGTTGAATCCAGCAGGTTTGGAAATGAGTGGGTGGGTGGATGGGTGGAGTTAACAATTATATTCTACAGTAGAGAGTAGCTTTGTGATTTTGGCTACCAGCTATTCTTTGCTTACTAGCAATATTGCAGATACTGTGCAGAGTAACATTTCTTGCATGCAGTGGTCTGTGCAAATGTAGAGAGAAAATGGACAAAATTTATGTTCAAGGAAATATGAGTATCCTGATTGTAGAGGCAGAATAAGATTTAGGTTGGACCTGTCCTGTGGGTGTAGTACAAAACAGGTTAGGGACAAGTTATATTTTAAGATGTGGGGGGTCTGTGGATCTTACAATCTGAATTTGCGCCCAGGTGAGGTAAGCCTGGCAAACCTGTAAAGGACTGGGTAGGCTGGCATCAAGAGTCGAATTAAATTATGGTGGGAATGACACTGTGGATGTGGTAAATGATAAACTAGGATGAAAGGCATGAGGAACATCAGGGGAGTAGTAATTGTATGATGTGGATTTATGGAATACAGTGGAAATGGCCAATGACTGGGCATTCTATTAGCAGAGGAAGAGTAAGCATTGGTTTGGACTTATGTTATGACTGTGTTATAGGACTGACAGAAGTGTGCGCTATTGTAAGATTACGGAGGTGGTGGTGGTGTGGACATTACGTTGTGGGTTTTGACAGAATGGGGAAATGGGCAAGCTGGAAGAGGATTTGGAAATTTAGAGACAGGTGTAATAAAAAATGTGGGTGGTAGGTGCACCTGTCCCTTTCCACATCAATAGGGCAAGTTGTGGGAAGAATAAGGGGACTGTGGATATCATGTGCTGAAGTTTTGGAGCACGGTAGAAATGGGATAGCTGCAATCAGGTTGGGTAGCATTGGTAGAAAGGGTATAATACATTTAAGCCTCAATTTGTCCTATGGGTCTAGAACTGGACAGGCCAAAATGTGCATTGGCACTATGTTGAGGACCACAAGAGCATATGGAATGACTAGATAGATAGACAGATGTGCAAGGCACTATATAATAGAAAGTGCTGCTTCAGTTTGTCTCCCAACAAATTGCACCCCACCCAAATTTTTTTCACCAGCCGCCACTGCATTGATCCATCGATTTTCTAACTCTGCCTTTTCCAGTTTTTCACAAATGAGACCATAGGATGAATGTGATTGTACAAAGTATCTGTCCAATACCAATAGTGACATATACCATCTACCACCACCATCTACTCAAAGCACGGTGATGTTCCAACAATGATGGATGGATTAAAAGCCAGAAGTCTGTATGACCATCAACATCAAGTGATCCCTAACTACAAAGAGGACTATTTAATTTATGTTAGGTAGAATGCCCAGAGGGAACTGGGCGGTCCCGTGGCCTGGAACCCCTGCAGATTTAATTTTTTTCTCCAGCCGTCTGGGTTTTTTTTTTTTTCCTGTCCACCCTGGCCATCGGACCATACTCCTTTTCTATGTTAACTAATGTTGTCTTATTTTAATTTCTTATTTTGTCTTTTATTTTATTTTCTTCATTATGTAAAGTAATTTGAGCTAATTTTGTATAAAAATGTGCTATATAAATAAATGTTGTTGTTGTATAAGATCCAAATAAAGTGAAATTGTCAACATTCAATGTTTTATAGGTTAGATGATTTACTCAGGGTCTCACAGTGAATCAGAAATGAGAATTTATCTAACAATCTTATTTAAAGTCGAATGTGTTAGCCACACAACCACACTACTTGCCATAATATTAATATGTGCACGTCAGTAACCCTAGATAGGATAAAGGTCCTCACGTTTACTCAAACTATTCCAGTTGGTAGTTGCTAGGAGGTCAGGGGTTTATTAATAAAGATCCAGTCTCAGTAGGACAGCACCATTTTCAGCTAGGTAGCCTTGCCTGGCTTTTGTTTTTGATTGCACCAAGTATTTAATTGGCAGCAGAATGTAGTACAACTACGGTAAAGGAGAATTTTTTTTTTTTAACTTTCAATTGTGAAGAATTAAGCACACTTTTGCATTGTGCACAGACTGCTCCATGTTTATAAGCCCTAGTGATTACATTCTTAACATTTATCCACCCCCTGACAGGATTTGTGAGTCATTGCTCTGCATTCCAGAGTGAGGCCTAAGGTCAACTGCTGTCTCACCGTGCTTACAACTAGGTCTTCTGCAGGGGCATATGTTGACTTTGAGAATTACACAATTACTTTCTATTTTGTTATCATAAGACAATGAACTCTTAGCTTCTGAAAGCTGGAGTAGTGTTATATCATAAAAAGAGTCCAAGTCCTAGGCTAGCTGGATGATAGGTTACAGTGGCAGGAAGACAAAGAATAAAGTGCTTACACTCAACAACATGTCTGCACCCCCATTCACTCTGTAAAAGGGGGCTGCTTATATTGCCAACTTCTCTGAATATACTCACCCTCTCCCAGGGGCGCTACAATATGTTCAAAAACACATTGCAAAGACCTTCACTCAGGTAGTGTGAAGTAGTTCCATAAAAAAAGATCAGAAAAAAAATGTTGTTTAAGATGTGAGTGATTTTGAGACATTGCCCAAAAGTAATTACAGCACAGTACACACAAATTCAATAACCTTTAATTTTGTCTGATTTTAATTGACAAGAACAAATTAAACCATTTTAAGCACTTTATAAGTCAATTCAATTAAGGTTTGATATTAAATGTTTTCTTATGCAGTGGAAGAGGAAAAACAAGTGTATTCACAATATATGTTGAATTGCAAAAGTAAAATAAATAACACATTAAAAATAGCTTGCCTTAATGCTAAAAGTATCAGAAATAAAACAAGTGAGTTAGAGATGTGTGTAGCTGAGCATAATTATGATATTATAGAAATAACAGAAACCTGTCTAAATAACAAATATGGTCTTGAATGTAACAATAGAGGGATACACATTAGTTAGGAAGGACTGACAGAACAGAAAAGGAGGTGTGGTTGCCATTTATGTCAGACAATGCACCTCTTCTCCAGTTGGATGATGAGCCACATATTACTGAGAACATCAGGATTTGTCTAGAAAGCATTAGGGAAGAGGCTTTAATTAAGAAGTATGTTATAGATTCCCCAATGCAGAGAGTAATTTCAATGTGCATCTTTTTTATAATATTAAAAAGCCAAGTTTACATGGGGATATTATAATCATAGGAGATTTTTTTTTAACTTGGGTGACTTTGCAAATAGTGGAGCACAAGAGCAGGAGTACTTAGACGTAATTAGTGACTATATGTTAAAGCACCAACACATGGGGAAGCCTGTCTAGGTTTAGTAATTTGTAATAATCAGGATAGAATTAAGGGTGTAGAAGTAATTCAGCCACTAGGGTGACCACAATATGATACAGTTTTTAGAGATTTGAAAGACTGCCAATGCAAAGATCAAAACAGTTAAGTTTACCTTTGGTAGG
Source organism: Polypterus senegalus (assembly GCF_016835505.1). Classification (NCBI taxonomy): domain Eukaryota; kingdom Metazoa; phylum Chordata; class Cladistia; order Polypteriformes; family Polypteridae; genus Polypterus; species Polypterus senegalus. The sequence goes on along the minus strand of NC_053163.1, from coordinate 88,445,294 downwards.
ACAAAGTTTGAATAGACAAAGTTTAAAAAGTATAAACTAAGATAAGCTTTTTTAAGTGTGGAGAGAGTCAAGGAGAACAGGTTTAAAAATTCTTTAAATATAATGCAGAACAGGTACATCCCAAAATTTGGAATAAGAAGGAAATTTAAAAAAACAAAACTCTGTAGTGGGTAAATAAAGAGTTGAAAAAGAAACTGCAAAAGGAAAAACAGCTATAAAAGGCATACCAGACTAATAACTAAAATTCGATCATAAGGTGTATGAAAGCATGTGGGCAACCATCAAGAATTATATTAGGTAAATTAAAAGGTGTTTATAGAAGAATATAGCACATAAGGTAGAAAATGATCCAAAGAGATTTTTGTCAGCATTTTAGTAGAAAAACAATATTCTATTCAAGGACGTGAAGTGCATAAAATATACAGACAGTGAAATAGCAAATGCTGTAAACTTGCATTTTTCTGAAGTATTCACCTGCAAGAAAGTGGCTAATCTCCTAGTGGAAACAGAGACTAAGAAGTGATTTGGAAATTGTAAGGGGAGAAATACTGCTTTGGTTAAATAGACTGAAATCAAACAAATCACCATTGTCAAGTTCTTAAAAAGGTTATGAGTATAATCCCTCAAGATATATTTTTAGAAGTCACTGTACACTGAGGAAATTCCAAAGGAATGGAAAAAGAGAAAATTGTTGATCAGACAAATCCAAGCAACTATAGACCAGTAAGCTTAACATGCATCAGATGTAGTACTAGGGTGTTGTACTGTGTTAGCCATCATGAATGTAGCGAGAAGTCAAGCAAAATGACACATTTTATTGGCTAACTAAAAAGATTACAATATACAAGCTTTCGAGGCAGCTCAGGCCCCTTCTTCAGGTAAGATAATTGCACCACAAATAAAAAGAGGTTATGCTCAAGCTTTATAATGCACTGGTGAGGCCTCATCTGCAGTACTGTATGCGGTTTTGCTCTCCAGGCTACAAAAAAGACATAGCAGCACTAGAAAAAGACCAGAGAAGAGTTATTCCAGGACTGCTGTGGATGAGTTATGAGAAAAGATTAAAGGAGCTTAGCCATTTCAGTTTAAACAAAAAGAGATTAAATGGTGACATGAATGAAGGGAATTAGTACGGTGGATCAAGACTGTTACTTTAAAACGAGCTCAAGGAAAACATGGAGACACAAGTGGAAACTTGTTAAAGGAAAATTTCGCACAAACATTAGGATGTTTTTCTTATCAAAGATAACCATAGATAGATAACACCAGTAGCTGAAAGTCTGTAGAATGAGCACAAGACCACTGACAGAAGTGTGAGACAAGGTGTTTAGATATATGTTATGAAGCAAACATCTGTCATTTTAAGGAAGGCAAACTTTATTTTCAATGTTATTTTCAAGGTATTAACCTCATGCTGTTCAATAGGACCACATAATGCATGCACACTAGAAAGCACTTAAAGAAAATTGATCGTAAATTAAGTTTTCCTTAGCATTACAAACTTTATAAAAATCATTAGTTAAAGATAAAAAAATGAGCAGTGTTATGGTTGGGTCATGCAGTTCATGGAAACATCAATAATGTATTATTATTATAAGGTTTAAGCTCTGACACCCAGTAGACTTTCTATATTTTCTTTATCCCTCAAAAGCTGGTTGTAAAACTGAGCAGGTCGGGCCTAAACACCACCCTCTGCAATTGGATCCTGGACTTCTTGACAGAGAGGCCCCAGTCAGTTCGGATGGGCTGCAACACTTCCTGCATCATCACACTGAGCACTGGAGCACCGCAGGGCTGTGTGCTTAGTCCATTGCTCTTCACCCTGCTGACTCACGACTGAACAGCCACGCACAACACCAACCACATCATCAAGTTTGCGGATGATACAACGGTGCTGGGACTGATAAGCAGGGATGATGAAACAGCATACAGAGATGAGGTGGAACGGCTGTCTGCATGGTGTGAAGACAACAATCTATTTCTCAGTGTTGATAAGACAAAAGAGATAATCGTGGACTTCAGAACATCACATCCTGCCCACATGCCACTCAGCATCAATGGTTTAGATGTGGAGACTGTTAGGAGTACCAAGTTCCTCGGTGTGCACATAACTGAGGAACTTACGTGAACACATAACACTAAACATCACGAATCAAGAAAGCCCAGCAGAGACTACACTTCCTGAGATGGCTGAAGCGAGCAAGTCTTCCTCCTCCCATCCTCACCATGTTCTACAGAGGCACCATTGAGAGCGTTCTGACCAGCTGCATCACTATGGCAACTGCAACATATCCACCGGCAAGCGCCTGCAAAGGATAGTGAAGACAGCAGAGAACATTATTGGGGTGCCTCTCCCTGCATTGTGCAGGACCCCTTAAACCCCTCACATGGACTTTTCACACTTCTGCCATCCAAGAGAAGATACTGCAGCATCAAAGCCAGATTTGCCAGGCTGAAGGAGAGTTTTTACCCCCAAGCTGCCAGACTCTCTAACACCATGCTGCCCCCTGGGATATTCCACACTGCTTCAACCACCTCTAAAAACAGAACTTTTATACATGCAAGCCACTTTCCTGCAAAGACTAGTGTGCATGTAGAAAAAAAACTGAAAATCTCATATTGACCTTTAAGTATTTTGACACTCTTGATATCCTTCTGCTGTGAAACATTCTGACCTGTCATTGTTTACACATGTCTTAAACAACTATTATCATACACTGATAATTTCTGCATTATCTATATCTATTATTTATTATTTATTTATTATATTACTAGGAGGCTTCGCCCCCTGCTCACTTCGCACGCCAACCCCCGTGTCTGGTTTTCCGGATACACACTTTTAAGATTTTTTTTTCTTTGAATGGCTGCTATTTCATTAGTTTCACTTTTATTTCAGAACTTTGTTAAAAACAATATTTGGAATCTTTTGAGTCCCAACATGCTGAATCTTTTAAATGAGGTCCGTGAGGCATGTGTTTAATGACTTTGTACCATAATTCAGGATAGGTTTCTCTGTTTGGAATTTCAGCACAGACAAAACAATTTGCATCATCAGCAGTTATTAATATTTTTTGCAAAGTAACCAATAAATGCATGTGAGGTAAACCCCCATTTTTGAAATTCTCTGACTTAAATTACCAAACCTTACAATATTTACATACTTCTGACATATCACCTCTGTCCATATATTTGATCTCTATTCGCCTTTTCATTATTTCTCAGAGTTATAATTTATCTTTGTTTGCGCTAATGCAATCTTTACTTTTTTCTTTTTGACATTTTTGTTTTTTTCTGCTTTCATATTCTGCATCTTGCTCTGCATGTGTATCGCGCCTACATTTTTTTTTCATCTTTTGAATTCCACTGTTTTTATTATCTCTAACCTGCTCTGCATGTGTTTGGCCCCCTTGTTTTTTAACCTCTTTATGATGTTTTACATTTTTTTGTACTCTTTGTCTTTTATTTCTGACCTAGCTTTGTCCTGCTTTTTTTTCAATGACACCTGGTCCGTGGTGACTATTTTCCATTTTTTCGAGTTATTTCCATTTGTTTGCACTACTTCGATCTTTACTTTCTTTTTTTTTGATACTTTCTAATTTTCCTGCTTTATTCTTTAACTTTCTCTGCATTTGTATCGCGGCAACTTTTTTTTGAGCCTTTCGAATTCCACTGCTTTCATAATCTCTAACCTGCTCTGCATGTGTATAGCACCAACATTTTTGAACGTCTTTATGTAGTTATACTTTGTCTTTTACTCTGTCTTTTAATTCTGTGCCCGCTTTTTTTTCAATTCCACTTGTTCCGGGCTGATTATTACTTTCCTTATTTTCTGAATTTGCACCTAGATTATTCTTTTTTGCATTTTTTTTCTCTCCAACATTTTTAAGTCTCTTTTCTTCATGCTGCTGTTTCTTCTTCTGTTAGTCATCGACGTTTCATCTATAATATATTGTCCTTATATGCTTTATATGTGCTGAGAGCCCTGGATCTGTGTGTGCTCAAAGCCTTTACACGACTGACTGTTTTGCTGCCCGTGGTCTTATTTGATATTGGTTGTAAGTAGGGCGTGTCTTGCAAGAATCTCATGTTCTACGTCCCTGTGAGACGGTCCTGGGTCAATCTCTTGGCACAAAGTCTCATGTTTAAGGTCACCGCGCAACGCTCCGTGGCCAATCTTTTTCGTCTCGCAGGTCTTTTAAGTGTCTTCCGTGAACTTCACGTGAAGATCACATTTTGTCTCCCTAGTCTTTCTCTCCCAGGATATAATAATAGAGAGACATATCTATTGACTATATTTATGCATCTAGATTGCAAATACCATACATTGCATCAATGTTCACATTGCTAACTACGCCTCAATATTGCTGCTACTTCTTTGTCTTGTCTTGGCACAATTCTTGTCTTGTTTGTGTTTTAATTTTAAATTTAAATTTTAATTCTATATTTAATTTATTTGCAAGTCATGTTTTTACACTGTGGACCCTGAGCTTCGAAATTTCGTCTATCTGTATACTTGTATATGGTTGAGATGACAATAAAGTTCACTTTGACTTTATGTTTATTTGGATTATTTTTGTCTTCCTTCCACATCACAATGACTTGCATTTCAGATAGATGGGTTCATCTAAACTGGTCCCGCATTTGTGAGTCTGTATTGCCCTGTCTAGAGTTGTTCCTGTTGTCACACGAGTGCACTTGTGGAACAGCTTAAGGCAGGGGTTCTCAATCACAGTCCTGGAGGGCCACAGTGGCTGCAGGTTTTTATTCCAACTAGTTTCCTAATTAGAAAACAGTCCATGCTGATAATGAAACTTGGTATTGAGCTATTTCGCTTGTTATTGCTTGCATTCATCCAAGAGCAATTTTAATTGCACTGTGGAGTTTCCTTCTGTGAGAACATTATCCATGTGTTTTATGGACCAGAATAGATTTAAACCTAATGGTCCTTCCAATTCCCCTCTCATTCATTTCTAAACATTTTTTTTATCACAGATACTTCATGGTAAGTATGTTTGCTGGAGAGCTGGTGGTTTATTGGTTATCTGCATCTCATTATTAACAAATGTCTGATTAAGAAAACAGGCAACAATGAAAACTTAAATGCAACTGCTAAAATCTAAAATAGGCAATTACGGGTTAATGGTAACAGGTAAAACAACTAAAATTAAGCCCAAAACACGTAATGCTTCAGTAGTAAATAAAAGGGTTCTAATTAATAAATTGGTTAAAATGAAAACCTGCAGCCATAGCAGAACTCCAGGACTGTAATTAAGGACCTCTGATCTACAAAGTAACTAAAACTTGTCTTTGATGAATAATGGCACTAGCAAGGCATAGAGTTAAACAGCAACTTTCATTATCAACAAGGACTTAGTTCTAATTAGGACACTAGCTGGAATGAAAACCCATAGCCACTGCGGCCCTCCAGGACAGTGATTGAGGACCCCTACCTTAAAAGATTAAGTCATTTAATATTCTACTGAGACACAAGGTGGCGCTGGCTAATAACAATCTCTCTTCTCCTTCCTCTGAAGAAAAGAAGATTGATACTGCTCCTTTCATTGACATCATTTCCAAGGTCCAACAATCTGGACCCACCTCTTCCTCCCAGAATCCATCTTCAGTGTAAAAGGCTCTGTCTTGGGAAGTCCATGTGATTGCAGAAGTCAGAATGATTCATTTTACATTGACCACATGCTTTATTTTCATATTATGATCATTAGCATTTATGGGATTGGCCTTCAAGGTGTCCCAAAAATCATTAAATCTGATGTGTTTTTCTTACACTGTCTTGCACCTGATGTTTCTGGAATAAACCCGAGTCCCCACAGCCCCTTCACAAGATTAAGTAGGTTTTAAAATGGATGGATGAGGGGATTTGGAAATTTGTAGACCGCGTCTTATACTTAAGCATTTTCTAATTTTGGTGATTAATTAACTCAACCTTTATTACTTTATTTAGATTGTTAGGTGCCAAGGGGTGTGGTTGTCACTCTTTAGTAAATATGTACCTTTTGTTGTCTTAACTTGCTTTTAAATGTCAGTATTCAAGATGTTAAAATTATTATTTTTCTGATATAATTATATTGTAAAATAAATTTTTGGTAATCATTTGTTAGAATAGCCAGGAAACCGGTTGCTCAATAATATTCTGTGTCGCAAATGTGGTACAGTTTTTAATCTGGTAAATAAACAGACTCTTTTGTGTGGTTCACCTAGTGAACAGCATCTATTGCCATCAGGAAGTGGCCTGAAAATGTAAAATACTCAGCTAATGGCAGTTCTGTACTGGTCAGAAACAACATGGTTAAATATGGGGTTGCATGAAAAGAATCTTGTAGGTTGAAGGTGGTACAAGAGCTTTTTGGTTTGCAGCATGGCCATATCAAAACACCTATCACAGTTTGCTCCACTTCTCTGTTTATATATATAAGATATCCTGAATCAGGCCCCTGTCTCCTTTGTGCCTTATTGTTATCTTCTGTCCTAAACTTACAATGAAAGCTAGCAGAATTTACAAACATTGTTGTTCTTTCTTCTTTGCCTTTATTGCCACCCATTTTATGCATTGTAACAATGAAATTGTAGTGCAGTAATACCTCACCCTTAAAGAATATACAGTTCGGTCATTTGTCATTGACATGCATTTAATCAAATCAAATGACTTATTGCAAAGACACATTTGAGGCAAAAAGAAAGTGAATTGAAGAAGTTCAAAACCTTTCCATTAAGGGAAGCTTGAACACAGAGGATGTGAATGTGCTGCTGAGTGCTTCATCCACTTCCTCAGTAGTAGCCACATGTCACAAACATCCTTCTGCAATCATTATTAATAAACAAATGTTAATATACAAGTATTTTGCAGGTAATACACACTTCATTATAAAGTAGATTATTTTACCTTGCAAAGCAAGAAGAAGCTCTTCTGAGACTCGCTGGTTATTACTGATGCTTTGTGGCTTAGTTCTTAGAAAGGGCTGTGCTTTTGACAGACCCTGCTTGAAAAGGAGCCCTAAACCCGGTGGTATGGACTCCCAAGTTCAAAGAAGGCCCTGAGGTGAACTCCTCTATTGAAAGCACCTACAGTAATTATTCTCTTCCTTTTTTTCCTTCAGACCAACACATCTGACACCGGCCTAGGGCCAGTTATGAATCAGACTGTCAACGGGGCTGAAAAAACTATCATGTATATAAGCCAGAAACCGCTGGACTGGGAAAAAATGATACACAGCGACCAAGTGTGAAGCACTGGCCACAAAATGGGCCGTCACTCAATTCTACTATTACTTACTCGGGTGGGTATTCATTTTGTTTACCAACCATGCTCCTTTGCAATGGTTCACCACTCATAAAGAGTTCAACTCCCTGGTTACCTGATGGTCCTTGGACTTTCAGCCCTATAAGTTTAAAGTCCTACATCGAAAGGGCTTTCTCCATGTCAATGCTGATGCACTCTGCCGAGTCCACAACATCATGATTAGGTCCATCTGTCCCACTGGGAAAATGCTGGGGTGAGGAAAGCATGTCACATGTGTGCACTTAAGGGTCACCAGCATGGCTTCTGTGAGGTAAGTCACTGTTTACTAGGATGAGATGGGACACTATCGCTAACTGCCTTTTATTTTCTATCCAAAGTTCTGAGAGGCAAAGTAGAGACTAAGTGTGGCAATGTAGCCTCGGAGCCAATGGACCTTTTAAAATTGCCTTTCCTGAAGTGGGAGGCATGGTGCCCTAAACCTCTCTCATAACTCTGGCGTTCCAATTTTGAATCCAGAGCACAGTTACTACCTGTAAAGAACCAGCATGATCTCCCTATGCCTGTGTTATTTTGTGGTTGGGGTACAGGCACTCATCCCATACACCATAATTTAGGATAATTGCCAACAATAATTTTTCTCAACTGAGTGGGTGTCACAGTGTGCGAAAATCCATATTTCTTCTGATCTGCTGATATATCTGGTGACATATATTGTACTAGCAAAATACCCGCGCTTCGCAGCGGAGAAGTAGTGTGTTAAAGAAGTTATGAAAAAGAAAAGGAAACATTTTAAAAATAATGTAACATGATTATCAATGTACTTGTTTTGTCACTGTTATGAGTGTTGCTGTCATATATATATATACACACACACATACATACACACACACACATATACATATATACATGTACACATACATACAGATAGATTTACATATATATACACACATACATATATATATATATATATATACACATACATACATACATACACACACATATATATATATATATATAGATATACACACAGACACATATATACTCAGCAAAAAAAGAAACGTCCCTTTTTCAGGACTGTGTATTTCAACAATAATGTTTTAAAAATCCAAATAACTTTACAGATCTTCATTGTAAAGGGTTTAAACAATGTTTTCCATGCATGTTCAATTAACCATAATCAATTAATTAACATGCACCTGTGGAATGGTCATTAAGACCTTAACAGCTTACAGAAAGTAGGCATTTAAGGTCACAGTTCTAAAAACGCAGGACACTAAAGAGACTTGTCTACCGACTGTGAAAAACACCCAAAGAAAGATGCCCAGGGTCCCTGCTCATCTGCGTGAACGTGCATTAGGCATGCTGCAGGGAGGCATGTGAGGACTGCTGATGTGGCTAGGGCAATAAATTGCCATGTCCGCACTGTGAGACGCCTAAGACAGCGCTACAGGGAGACAGGAAGGACAGCTGATCATCCTCGCAGTGGAAGAGCCCGGATCTCAATCCCATTGAGCACGTCTGGGACCTGTTGGATCGCAGGGTGAGGGCTAGGCCATTCCCCAGAAATGTCCAGGAACTTGCAGGTGCCTTGGTGGAAGAGTGGGGTAACATCTCACAGCAAGAACTGACAAATCTGGTCCAGTCCATGAGGAGGAGATGCACTGCAGTACTTCAAGCAGCTGGTGGCCACACCAGATACTGACTGGTACTTTTGATTTTGAGCCTCCCTTCATTCAGGGACACATTGTGAAACATTTTTAGTTTATGTCTTATGGTGTTGACTCTTTTAGTGTTCATACAAATATTTACACATTAAGTTTACTGAAAGTAAAACAGTTGAAAGTCAGAGGACGTTTCTTTTTTTGCTGAGTATATATACATATATACATATCTACATATATACACACATATATATATATACATATCTACATATACAGTATATATATATACACATATACATATCTACATATATATATACATATACATACATACATACATACATATATATAGTATATATATATATACATATCTACATATATATATATACTGTATATAGTAAAATCCCCGCGCTTCGCAGCGACGAAGAACTGCTTTTAAATTTTTATTAAGAAGAAAAGAAAACCTTTTTAAACTGAGGGAAAATATACCAATAACTATCTGTTAAGGATCTCTTTGTATACCACCTTGTCAGTTCAGCACTCCGGTTGTAATATGACCAAGCTGTGCACTGAGATTACTTTTGAGAATGCAACATATAGTTTTGTCCAGGAGAAAAGCAATGTTGCCTCAAATCAATGGCAACCTTTTGTAGGGTCTTACCCTGAGACTTATTAATTGTCATCGCGAAGCAGGACCTTACTGGAAATTTGAGGCATTTGAATTGAAATGGGAGATCAGAGGGTATAACGGTGATGCCAGGAATACATTCAGAGTGTGGCGCTCTGCTGTTTATTTGTGTAGCTGCCTTCACACAGCTTCTCTGCTGCTTTATAAACGAACGCTGTATAAGGCCGTCGTTGCTCCTTGCTTCGTGGTTCTGTACTGTTTTATTGTTCCTTTATTACGATTGCTATAGTTATTGTGTAGCTATTTGAGACTTACTTTACTGTTCAGGTACCCATTTCCTTTATTTAATCCGCGGCTTGTACGCTTTTTTTGTTCGTTTATTACGATTATAGATATTTATTGATTCCCTTCTTTAGCTGACTGCCTGCTCATATAAGGTGCTCCGCTGGTTTTTTGTGAAGCAGCCTTTACACAGGTTCTCCGCTGTTTTATAAATGAACGACATATAAGGGCATCCTTTTTCCTTGCTTCGCCAAGGAAGCTGCCTTTTTATTTAATCCACGGGTTCTCCGCTGTTTTATTGTTCATTTATTACGATTATTATAGTTCTCTTTATATAGCACGTTGTCAGTTCAGCACTCCAGTTGTAATATGACGAATCTGCGCAAGCTCACTCTTGAGAATGCAACATATAGTTGTCCAGGAGAAAAGCAATCTTGCCTGAAATCAATGGCAACCTTTTGTAGGGTCTGTCCCTGAGACTTATTACTTGTCATCGCGCAGCAGATCCTTACTGGAAATTGGAGGCATCTGAATTGAAATGGGAGATCAGAGGGTATAACGGGGATGCGAGGAATACATTGAGTGTGGAGAAACTCTAGAGATAGCGTGTGTGTTAACTTGTGGATTTTTCTGTGAGTATTTGGTGGCAGCATGACGAAGTTGCTACCGCAAGACCGCGTTAGCTGTGGAGCTCAGCTCGGAGCATATTCTTTTCCTACCTTGTCAATTATGTAATGCATTTTTTGAACAGGTTTGATGCATGGAAGTGATCACTCGTACTGCGCTCAGTCAGTTGACGTGAGCTGCTCTCTTGTGTGATGTTGCGATGTCCACGGCTTTATTTAATGTTAGCTAAGACCCGGCACTTAAAAGTTTCTCGCTACAGCAATTTTAACTCCGTTACAAAGTGATCCAAAGTCTCGTTTATACCTCGTGTCTTCTCATTAAACTTGTATCTCGTGAATAAAGTATTCGACGAAGGCATGACAAACGGCAGCGGGAGCGTGTCCATAATCTTAATTTAAAATTACGGTTTACACCATGCTTTGTTTCCGCAGTAGCTGCACTTATGAATAAGCTTGTATGCATTTTTCTTCAGCGTTCCTTTGGGAACTCTTCCTTCTTTTCTACGTACTGCGTTCACAGTCAGTTCATGTGATGATGTGACACGCAGCTCCGCCCCACACGGCCATCGAGCTAAAGTCCATTACAGTATATAGAGAAAAATAGGTTCCAGTTATGACCATTAAGCGTAGAATTTTGAAATGAAACCTGCCCAACTTTTGTAAGTAAGCTGTAAGGAATGAACCTGCCAAATTTCAGCCTTCTACCTACACGGGAAGTTGGAGAATTAGTGATGAGTGAGTGAGTGAGTGAGTGAGTGAGTGAGTGAGGGCTTTGCCTTTTATTAGTATAGATAGATTATACGTTACAACAGTAACCCACTATTCCTGGCTTCTTACCCTCTTTGACCACTTTGCTTGCCTAGCATAAAAAACATATAGGCAATTCTTCTGACTATCCAATGAAGTGCGTGAGAGGTTATTTGGCAAGTCTAACTTGACTCTGGGAGTGCGTTGGTGTGTTTGTGCTGTGGCTGACTGGCACCCATCCAGAGTTAATTCCTGCCTGATGCCCGAAGACTATAGCCCCTGCCATCCTCAACAGGATTAAGCAGGTTTGAGAATCTTATGCTATCTTAGGTTTTAGTCCACACAGCACATGGTTTATTAACGTTGCCTTACAACACCCAAGGCACAGAGCATAACACAGTCCTTATTGCCACCAGTTATTCCACCCCCACTTCTACTAAAGAGCATTGTCTTCCTCCTCCTGTCTTTGGCCATTGAGTGGTGGCAGTTGGCTCTTTTTATAGGGCACCTAGAAAGAGTCCAGGTTCCCAACGAGCTTCTTCCGGCAGCACTTCCAGGTGAAGTGGAAGTGCTGCCAATAGGGACCTGTAAAAGTCCAGGCACCCCCTGGCGGAGGCCACAGGACCCAGCAGGGTTGAGCTTCCATGCTAACAACCTGTAGCCCCACTGCAAGCCAAGAGGCTGCCCTCTGTCGGTCTAGGGGAGAAATGGTCTTGCAAATACTCTCTCCTTGGGTCCTAACAGTCTCAGGGTGTCCCGGCTGGGTGAGGGGTCTGGCCATCCGATACAATAGGTATATGTATATATGTTGTGGAATGTGGCCTGGACAACGGTTTGTCACCCAACACACACATATTTATTATATACAATATTTACAAACAGTCAGGTGCACAACCCAGTGCCTCCAGCACCAATCCCCCAAAGTCCAGGCCTCACTCTCCAGTGCCTTCCATCAGGCCGCCTCTACTCCTCTCTCTCTAGACTCCCGTCCACTTCCACCCGACTCCAGCCATCGAATGAAGGGAGGCGGCCCCTTTTATACCAGCCCGGATGAGCTCCAGCTGTTCTCCGACACTCCTCTGCGGACACTCCCCTGTGTGGCGGAACTGTCGGCTGTGCACCCGGAAGCCCTCCGGGTGTCCCCAGTCTTCTTCCCCCCAGCACTTCCTGGTGTGGTGGAAGTGCTGAGGTCCAGGGCTCTTCAGGCACCGGGGCGCCCCCTGGCAGTGACCACGGGCCCCTACAGGGTTGAGCTTTCAAGCTCTGGACCCGTGGTCCCCAGTGCAACCAGGGCGGTTACCCCCTCGTGGTCTGGAGGAGGAGCAAGCCCTCCTCCGGTCCTCCTGGGCGTCCCGGCTGGGTACTACCCTCAGCCGTCCGCCACAATGTATATATATGTATATATGTATGTATGTATGTATGTGTATATATATATATATATATATATATATATATATACAGTATATATATATATATGTATATGTAAACAAAATCAGTATACTGTAGATGTGTATAATAACAAAACTTTGTTGGATGCTATGCCAAGGAAATGTTTTTTTGGGACAATTGATCAATAATTTTCCACCAATTATTTCAGGAAAATATTGCCAATTTAAAATTCGGATTGGATCTTACCTTCGGTTCAGTGCTGCTGGAATATATTTTGGTCTCACCAGTGCCAGAATTGAACAAGGTGGGTACAAGAAATAAAAGCTATTTCTAAACTGTTAGTAAACATACTCTAGTAGCCACTTCAGAGAGCCTAAGTTATTTTCCCAGAATAGCCAAAATGGTGGTGTAATGGGCTAGATCTCAGTATTATAAAGAAAATAACATTTCGGTGTGTTGCTTAGAGTAATGGGCTATAAACCAGTGTTTTAAAGAAAAGGCAGAATGTCTGGAAAATTCTGCTACAGGTTATTGCCAATGGCTATCTACAGGACATAAATATTTACCTGTCTTGCTAAAGAGTCACCTGCTTCGAATAGTCAGACTGCTTTAATTTAGTAACTCATCTACATACAGTGTGGGAATACAGAACTGTCTGCTTCATTGGAAAGTTGGTTTCTAATCAAGGACTCAAAGTAAATGTGTTTACACTATTTGTTATGCAGAGGAAATTGGCTTGCACCATTGTTTTCACTGATTGCCATGTTGATCTATGCAGAAATTGAAGTATATATATATTTCTGGAAAAAGGAGAATAAAAAAAAACAGAAAAGTATGGTCTGAGACTCGGGACTGCTGTCTGTTTCTTTTATGCTTTACACCATATCACTGTGGCTACACCCTGTAGCAACAGTGGCTTGTACCTGGCCCAGGTTCCCCTAGGCCTGAGGTTGGTAACAGTGGCCAGCAAAAACAAGCAATTTAAATATTACTTAAATCAGTGTTTCCCAACCTTGGTACTGGGGGCACTGTGGCTGCAGGTTTTTGTACCAACCAGCTTTGGTTTTTAATTGGACTCCTGGACTAATTAAATGATTTGTTATTTCCCAAGTTCTGTTTTTTGGGAACAATATAGAAATTAGAAAGCTAAGTTTGGTGTATATATATATATATATATATATATATATATATATATATATATATATATATATATATATATATATATATATATATATATATATATATATATATATATATATATATATATTCAAATGTTGTTATATGGGAATAATGTAAAAAAAACTGCACAGATAAATGGCAAAATATAAAAAAATCAACAAAAGAGAATTAAGTATTTAAATCTGTAGCAAAAGCAGAAATATTTCTAAATGTAAAAATCATGCTGCTGTGCTTTTCTGAATATAGAATAAAAGAAAAATAATACCAGTTAACTACATGATATCAGTGTTATCAGGTGTTGTCACTGATTAGGAATTTGGTTGGAACAAAAACCTGCTGCCACAGTGTGCTCCCAGGACTGAGGTTGGGAAACATGGACTTAAATGATAAATGATAAATGTATACTTGCTGTTCAGTTTGTGTGGAGTGTAGAAGTTCCCATTTATGTTGGCTTAGAGATCTTTACATCTTCTAGAAAAAGCAGTTAAGTTGAAAGGTGACTTTAATGGCTATATACACAAATGTGGTATTGCAATGGTGATCCACTTAGGACTTGATCCTGCTTTGTGCATAGTCCTCAGGAGTCTGAAATGAAAACTGAGATTGAGTAAGAGAGATGAGTAAGTGAAGATGTTGAAAGTAACTTGCAAATGGCCCTTAAATAAAACATAGGAAATATTAAAATAATTCAGGAAGGCCAGCAGAGTTTTTAAAATTCAGCACATTTTGTGAAACACTTCCACATATACAAATATACTGAGTTTACAGTACAAGCCTGCAAGAAGTAAATTCTAAAAAGAATTTAGTAACTGATGTCTTAGATTCAAGAAGAACATGATGAAACCATCTAATTTTTTAGTGTCCCAGAGAGGTTTTTGTTGGGTGACAAATTTACTGCAATCTGGCACCATTTGAGTGAGGTTATGGCCATGAATGTGTGCTGTGATTGGCAGATGTTTGGTCCAGGACTGGTTTCTGCTTTGTTCTCAATACTGTCGGGATAAGCTTTGGCCCACATGACCCCAAACTGGATTACATGAGTTTGAGAATGTTATGTTGCTAGAACGTGATGAACTGCGAACATCCCTGACTAAAAAACAAAAGGCACCATGTTCAAACTTCACAATTCCGTGGAAATGCCACATCTGAAATTAAACATAAAGATAAAAACTTAATGGAAATAAACTTTCCACATGTGTCAGTAAAGAAGATACCCTGATACCTTTAAAGAGCTTTGTCAATGAGATACTGGATTGGCCTAACCAGATGAATTATGGGGTAGAAGAGTATTTTATTAAATGATAAGTCATATATGAGGTGTCAAATGTGAGTAATAGAAGGTATGATACACTTAACGTGCAACTATCTCTCATTAGCATCTCTGCACTGTTCAGAATTTGTAATCTCTAGTTAGATGATCTGACATGCCTCTGTTAATCAAATTAGGCTTTGTTCTTTAATCCATGTTTCATTTTCTGGTTGCTATCATCTCTGCATCCTGTCCTTTTTTTACAGCACAATACTCTTATCCTTCATGATTCTGAGATATGATTATGTTTCGTTTATCAATTGACCTATGGATTTTGGATCATGCATAAAGTCTTGTGCATACATTAATTCATTAAACCCCAATGGGTAAGGAAACTTAACTGTAAAATTATATTAAACATGGCTAACTTTAATATAAACTTGTACAATTTTTTGAGTAAATTTAGCCAGCTATTTATTACATTGAGTTTTACTTTATCACTCTTTTCCACCCACTTTTACTCTCCCATAACCCTCTTAGTTAATGTTGTGTTTGGAAGTAAGAAAATAAACACAGATTCAATGCATTTAATATATTCCATCCATCCATTTTCTAACCCGCTGAATCCGAACACAGGGCCACGGGGGTCTGCTGGAGCC
This sequence comes from Polypterus senegalus, assembly GCF_016835505.1. Lineage (NCBI taxonomy): Eukaryota > Metazoa > Chordata > Cladistia > Polypteriformes > Polypteridae > Polypterus > Polypterus senegalus. The sequence goes on along the minus strand of NC_053163.1, from coordinate 88,429,619 downwards.
AATCCCAGCCAACACAGGGCACAAGGCAGGAACCAATCCCGGGCAGGGTGCCAACCCACCGCAGGACACACACAAACACACCCACACACCAAGCACACACTACGGCCAATCCAGAATTGCCAATCCACCTAACCTGCATGTCTTTGGATTGTGGGAGGAAACCGGAGCGCCCGGAGGAAACCCACGCAGACACGGGAGAACATGCAAACTCCACGCAGGGAGGACCCGGGAAGCGAACCCGGGTCTCCTAACTGCGAGGCAGCAGCGCTACCACTGCGCCCTAAGGAAAGTACACAGAGAGCACCCTATATTAAACTAACCTTGCCATACACTTCAGCACATGGATTTTGTCGTATTAAAACACACTATGAATGTCTCCATGATCCGTTACTCAGTCATACAGATAAAATGGCAGAGAATTGTTGACCTTTTTGAGGCCTCATGTTTAGCATGACATAGACCAGGAAATGCCGGCCTTCTCCCTGGGTTAACGTCCATCGCAAATGATTTGGAAAGCTATATTAATCCTTTTCTCCCCCTACAAGGACCTAGCACTATTCATGAACCTCACTTGTTTGTCATTCAAAATGAGAACAAAGACTCATTAGACTAGAGGCAGTTATCAATCACTCTTATTACATTTTTTTATCTTACACTGTGGATGAAATTGAAACTCTGTTGTGTTCCCTCACAGTTTTTCTTTTACTGCTTCTCATTTCATAGTATGCTGTTGGCTTTTCTTACAATGGAGTTTGAAACTTACCATCCCATGGGGCCTCAATCACTTCGAAGGCTGAGGTCATTATGGGATTGATTATCAAATTGGTGCAATAGCAGTAGTTTTACAAACATTGTACAAGGAGAGGCAGAAAGGACAAACGTTTTTTACAAAATCACAAAATTGTTAACTTTTTCTTACAAAGGAATTTATTGAAAGATTTGAGTTCATATTGAAATAGTATTTGACAAGTTGTAGGGATGGAACTGCAGGTGTAAATGCAAAATACGTCTTACCGAACGATTACTGAGGCCAAGTTCAGAAGAATGCTTCCGAGCAGACCGACTTGGACTGCGCAGCAGGGCTAGTCGTACGCTTTCCACATTTTCAGGGGTACGTGCTGCTCATGTAGCCCCCGGTGGTCTTTTGTTCATTAGTGTAGCTTGTGTATGAAGTGCTTTAACCCAACGTAGCATAACGTTACGAGCAGGAACAGCTTTATTTCTGTGGATATTGAAATGGCAACGAAACTCACAATGAACTGCGGTAATAGATTGGTTGGTCTTGACAAAACAGTCGTATGCAAAAACGCAGTGTTCTATTGTCCACGGCTCCATGGCTTCAACTAAAAAGAAACTAAAAAAATGTTAAGACTTCACGAACCTAACGCCACCTACCGTACATCTGTCACTCCACCTAGTGGTGAGTTCTAGCCATTTCAAAGACATCCGTCCTTTCTGCCTCACCCTGTATAAGGATGTGGTGGTAAAATAGGGGCAAAGAGTTCAGATGAGATTTTGATTTACCAGTCTACAATCCCCATTCTCACCTTCTCTTCTTTGAGAGACCATGGTAGTGACTGAGTGAGATTGTTAGTTGAACATGGCTAAAATGTGGTTCCAGTGCACAGTTGATGGCTCACTGTGACAATGTGAGGAGTTCCAACACTATGAGAGAATTTTGGAGGACACTAACTGCTGCTTCCCTGAGATGAAAGGAACCAGTTAAGGTGGTTTGGGCATGTAGGCAGGATGTTGCTTTGGGTGGTGTACCAGGCCTTAATGATTTTATCTTTTCAATGGTTTGGGACCATCTTGAAAATCTGTAGGGAGAGCTGGAGTATGTTGTCTCGAGTGTTACCAATATGACCCTCACCAGGTTGGGTGAATGTATATTACAGTAAACAACTCGTGGTCCATATTTTCACTGAAAATATCGCTTATGCAACCTAAATGAAAATTATATATAGCCAGAACTCCTTTTGGTCACCTTGGGTGTTTTTGTCCAAAATCACTTGATCTGAACAAATCATTTGAATAAAAGGAATTGTTAGACGGCATTAATTTCATAATAACAACTTCCACTTAGTGGCACAAAAAATTGGAATAAAGGAACAAAGAAAGAACAACATACACAGCATCTGGATAACCAAGAATCCATCCTTCCTTTTGTCTGAACCAAAACAATAACCAGAAATTAAAATCTAAAAGCAAAGCTAAGATTTTTTTAACCAGAAAAGTAAAAAAAAAAACTTCTACAGAATCACACAGCAATGATTTTTATTTATTTGATCTGTAATGTTGGATGACCAGGAAGTGTACAGCAGCAACCTTTATTCTGCCATGACATGTCAAATGCTGCAGACTTTATATCATTAAAACTGGCAACATGATAGTAATGAGAACAAGAGGCAGTACACACATTACAAAATATGGTCACGTAAAGCCAAACTAACATTCTTAGAGGAGAGGAGTTCAGGAGCACGTGCTGATACAGCGCATTGCTGCACCCACCACATGACGAACCAACTCAGGATCCCAGATTAGAATCCGAGTGCAGCCATGCAACGGGTGACACCTCAGCACCGCACTAGTTTAGATGGAATGGAACCAGTGAGAGGTTTTTTATGGTGGCTGGAGTGCCAATTCTGCCACCAACACCCAAGTTTTTCCCTGCAGGTTGGAGGGCCTACATGCAGGGCTAGATGCAGATTAACATCATACCCAGGATTTTCTTAAATATGTTAAAATGTGAAGAGCAGAAATGGATTCTGCATGCATCAAAACCTCCATAATTATGGAAAATTTGCAAAAAAATAATCTAATTAAAGCCAAACAAAATTAAAAACGAAAGAAAGTTATAAGACAGAGCAGTTCCAGTTCCAGTATTGGTAGGAACCAACAGTAGAAAGGAATACTAGCAATTGCCACCTATATCAGTAGTGATGTAACTCAAACTACCACAAAACACACTCACTCTTTTTCCAAATCTACGTAATCCATAACAGAAACACAGGAAAATAGAGGTTATCTTGGCAGTATTGGCTCCAAAAAGAAAATAACCTTACACAGTCCCAGACTATTACAGACAGACATATACTGTGCATCTACAGTCATCCACAAACGTTTAATCTGTTAAATTATTCCAACACTCCCATCTTTAGAATGTGACATAGAAACTCAGACATTCACACAGGGAGAACATGCAAACTTTCTAAGTGAGCTAAAAACAGTGGTGCTGCATTGCTAACCATTTTCCCAGTGCCACTTTGCTATAGCACTTGCCAAAGTAATTTCTGTAAAAGCAGTGTGAATATTTAACAGAGTGTGAATTGTCTTCAACAAACACACTTTGCTTTGAAAGTGATACATGCTCATAGTAAAGAAAGTAATTTTCTATTAACGTTTAAAGAAGAATACCCCTAACCCAGGATCTGTGCATGTTAGCCCACTCAGCAGCACAATGCAACTACAATGTACAGTATGAACTGATCATCTCTGGTATAGAACCATCAGTCTTCATAATTTTATGAAACAACTGTAAATATTGTTTTTAAAATGTTGGTAGGCTGAAAAAGATTTCAGTAAATCACTGATGCAAAAAGAAATTGTAGCCACACAGCATGCCATTCCATGTTAAATGGCTTTCTGTGTTTTTGAATTCATCATTAATTGATAAGGGGTTCAGTTACTTTGCTATTTGCTGCTTGAAATAGATGAGGTAGTTTGGTTCATTTGAGGGCCATCAATTAAGTTAACCATCTCAAATCTTTTATTTGCTCTTTGGTCTAAAGTTAACAACATGTAATGTGATATTTTATAGCCTTTTAAAACACTTCGACATTTAAAAAATTAAAATTTAACCATGATGAAAAACAATCAGCCAAAAATTTCTGCTGTCAACAATTTCTTGCTGTTAAGGGACTGCTAAAAAGAGACAGCGAAAAATGGATTGTCTTTGCTTTAGATAATTAATTGAGATTACAGAATGGCACAGTGGAGCGCCTGACAACTTCCAACTCAGTTACCTTTTTAAATGGTATTTCATTTATTTGGCCACAAAACACAACTCACTTGGATAAATGAGAGTGGGATATGCTTCATAAACAATCCAAAAGGAAGTCAGCATTCAGCCCCAACTTGACAGAACTCTATTTACAAAGTCACCATTGGAGTAAAGAAAGTTAAGCATAAGCCTAGCATTTTACCTTAGAATTGCCAAGTTCTGAAAATGTTTTGAACAGATCCTTGTAAGAAGAGTTTGAGTTTTTCCAATTTTAGATAACAGAAACATAATTTTCCTAATGAATTATGAAAGGCGGATGTAGATTTTTTTCAGTTGAGCAAAATAAGTCTTTTTGCATGATTTACAATTTATCAATTTTTCAGAGCACACTTTTAAGTCATATGGGATTATACCAAATTCTGCTGTGAAGGCGCTGGAAGTGATTTTACTTCCAAAGACATCCTCAACAGATATGCAGTATGTAAACGTTTTGCCCACAATGGTTTAAAAGTAATGTATTTCTAAAACCAATGACCTGGCAATACCTTACATAGTTTGATATATGATTAATGAATAATAGCTGTTATTTTTATGTGGATGTTTTCTAAGCAGTCCATATCTCCTTACCACCTCTCTCCCCGACTGATCCCACCCACCCCAATCCCAAATACATACAAATGTCATTCATAATTGGACCAGCTTGACTTTCACTGACTCTGCCCTGTCCTCGAATGATGCCCCCTTTCTGCCAACACCAAGTACAAAGGTATCAGGTCTGAGTGTCCTGTATCTCTGAAATTAAATTAGCACACTCACAAAAGGAATGAATACATGTGAAAAGAGCATACATCCTTAAGGAAGACTTCATTATCCTGTGCTTTTGAGCTTACTTTTATTAAGAAAGGATTCAAAGCCACACATCTAAGTGTTCTGTCATTTTTATTACATCAAACATGTTTCATACATCAGATTGTGTGTTTTGCAGTTAGCGGTATTGCTAATGTCTTTTACTTTGTTAATTTGTAACTTTAATCCTTTACATGATTCAGTATTTATGTGTTTTTCTGATGTAAGTTTAACCACCAACATTTTATATTCAGTATGACAAGTGGTTTACAGAGAAAAGGTAGTCTAAGAAAAATATGTGATGGCAGTTTGCAGCAATGCTCTTATCATCATTTGATGGAGCAGGCTCATTAAGCTTACTTTTATAAGCGTAGTTTCTCATGACAGACTCACTAATAGCTCATAAATCTCTCTAAATGACTGCAGTTAAATGTAGTATTTGATCTCCAATTCAGAGTCTGTAAGCCTTTTTTCTATTTTAATCAAGAATAATAAGGAACACGTACATTAACTCCAGCATAAACAGGAAAGAAAGGTATAGCTATTTATTCATGCTTGGAATGACTGATGACTTACAAGGAAAAAAACAATAATTCTAAATCACATTCATAAGAAAATGTAATTATTTTTGAAGTCCTTCTAGTTTTTCTCATAACTGCAGGTACATTCAGGCCTGGCACTGTTGTGGACACACGCCATGAGTTTGCACAAATGAATGCATTACCTAAGACATCAGTGCTTTCCAATGAAGTGATTTCTGATCCTCTCTTTTTTCACATTCATACATAAATTACAATGTATTTTTGTCATTATCCTGACATTTCCCAAGCTCAAAAAGAGTATAGGTCTGATAAAAACACAAAAAGGATATTCTCTTTGTCAAAGGTTTACAACAGGACATAGGCCTTAACACCTCAGGCAGCATGTCTCCTAAAAATAAACAAAGCCAACAATTAAAAAAACAGTAAAAATACTCTAAACTGAGAACTGTGACTCAAAAACCAGGAAATTCAAGTCAGAAAAAAGATTAATTTCAAAGGATAGGAACATCCTCAATGTCAAATAAGCCACTTCATTGGCTACTTCTTCTTAACTAGACCAGGGAGCTCTTACTTAGTTACAGCTTCAAGTGCCCCCTCTGCCACCAGCTCAACATAAAAAGGGGTGCTATTTACCATTTACTGTCATTAGGAATTTCCCCAGTGATATTTAAAATATATGCATCAAGCATTTATAGTGTATTTACAATTCTTCTTCGTTTGGCTGCTCCTGTTAGAGGTTGCCATAGCTGATCATCTTTTTCCATATCTTTCTGTCCTCTGCATCTTGTTCTGTTACACCCATCACCTGCATGTTCCTCTTTTCCTCTTTCCTGGCAGCTCTATCCTCAGCATCTTCTCCCAATATACTCAGCAACTCTCCTCTGCAAATGTCCAAACCAACACAATCTCGTCTCTGTGATTTTGTCTCCTAACCGTCCAATTTGAGCTGACCCTTTAATGTACTCATTTCTAATCCTTTCCATCCTAGTCACACCCAATGCAAATCTTAGCATCTTTAACTCTGCCACCTCCAGCTCTGTCTCCTACTTTCTGGTCAGTGCCACCGTCTCCAACCCATATCACATATCTGGTCTCACTACCGTCCTGTAGACTTTCTCTATCACTCTTGCTGATACCCATCTGTCACAAATTACTCCTGACATTCTTCTCCACTCATTCCACCCTGTCAGCACTCTCTTCTTCACCTCTCTTCCACAATCCCCATTACTCTGTACTGTTGATTTCAAGTATTTAAACTCATCCACCTTCACCAACTGACACATAATTGCATCTAATAAAATTTATATTAATACAAATAATAGCCATAAATAAGTAAATTGATAATAAAGTTATCAGTGAGTCCTATAATCTGTTTACAACAGAAATCTCCTAGCTTGTTAGAAGCCAATATACAGTACAGTTCATCACATGAATATTTAAAGATAACATTGTCAACTAATATTTCTTGATTTATGAAGGGAGGTAAAACCATCAGGTACAGCCTCAATGAAAGGAATAATGTGATTTTTACTAAGCCAGGTTTCAGTAAGAAGATTCAGATCTGAATGGTACCTCCTACGTGACATAATGTCTTTTTTTGTCTATTTACAAGAAAGTGAAATTTTGGCATACAACATAGTAATTTGCAAAGACATTTAAAAACTGATTATGTTGCTGACATATTATTGATGAATCAACATAAGCAGCAGTTTATTTTGTAAATTTTTCAATTAAACAGGCTGAATGTATGAATTTCAGATCTGTAATATCTAGAGTCTGTTTTGTCTACTTGTGGCCCTAGATATTTAGTCTGTTCCTAAAAGACATTGAACAATTGATTTTATATTTTTCATTTTAATATGAACCTAGCTATTTGTTATATATTTGTGTTCTTTGACATTTAGAACCCGTGTTGTCTATTCTTAGCTAAAATTACAATTTTTACAAACAGTTACATATATATTTCTGTATTTACACAGTTAACACAACAGTAGTCTGTGTGGATTGAATTGGGGATCATTTTTCATTGCTTTGACAAAAATGTATTTCATTGCCACATCTTTCATTAATTCTTTTCATTTTTTTTCCATTTCCATGAGTTATCTTCACTAATTATTTTCTCTCAGCCAGACATAACCACCAGTTAAACTGTATGTATGGCCTGTTTTGACATTTTTTGATGCTTTACTTAAAAGTGTTAAACCTCAAACCTTGCATTACACAAAAAGTTTTACCACATTTTTCATCCAATCACAAATGATTCCCCTTTTAGCTAAAGATCTACCCTGACATTTTGTATTATTTTTTTTTTAAAGGAAATGGAAAAAAAAAGAAAATTGAAACTTTGCAAAGATTTTAAGTAAATATGGGCCCATCCAGTGACAGAGAAGTGGCTAAAGGAGAAGTGGCTGGGATATGAATGTACATGGTGGACGATAAGTGGAAGAAAAATCAAGAGCTGTAGTCTCAAATGAGATTAGGGCAACTATTGTCGATAATGTTTTACTATAAACCATGCTCTACTAACGAGAAGGACTAGTCTGAGAGTACAAAACAAGTCAGAAATCATCATCACTGGCATCTATTCTCAGTATTTTCAAGCAAACCAAAAAGTAAAATATGTATTCCACAATGGCTTTGGACTGAGCTGCATAAAACAACTGTAGAATAAATCAAGTAAAGCCTTTAGAATCACTTGTGATTGTTTCTGTATTTCTGCTGTAGGACCTCCCACAGGGAGATTAGGTAAAATTTTCACTGCTGCAGGAAATGGGAATCATTGATAAAGTCATCACTAAAAATGACAGACAGCACTATGTTTAAAAATGTCCAAAGTGTAAGCAAGACAGCAGTGGAGTCCTGAAGTAACATTAAGTCAGGAAGAAGCAAGTATACACTGTCCTATACGCTGCACTTTGATAATGTAAAGAAATTAAATATTAATATGTCTAGGTATGGCATCTATACAATAGGTTTGAAGAAGAATAAAAATGGCAAGTCACAGAGAATTTTGTTCTAGGTACAATGGAAATGACTGTAACCCTAGAAAAACTATTATGTTATTTTATGGATTTATTTTAGAGAATCATAAAGTCTAAGCTGAGTAGACACCCCTCATATTCATATTTATCAATGAGGCTGGTTTCAACTTGGCCAAAATATACTGGCAAAGAAGAAATGTGATTATTATAAAGAGTACCAGGGTATATCATAGACAATAGATGTGCCAACATCACAATGTGTGTAGCAATAGCCTGTTATGGATTGTTCTTACATAAAGGGGCCATGCTTAAAGAGCACCTCACGACGTCTATGGAAGGATTATGCCAAGTGATGAAAGAAGGGAAGTAATGCAAATATGCAAACATTTGTAATTGTATGAGAAAATGTAGTATTTCACCACTCTTTTGCAGTCACACAAGGATGGGTTCATATTTCCTGCCAACTAACTCTCCATTACTCGGTTCCACCAAGGGATTATTTTGCCCATGAAGGTGGAAGATTTATGAGGACCATCATTATGATCAAATGGCCCTCTTGGATGCTATTATTAATTGATTTCTTTATATAGCATACACCTTTAACATTTAAAAGAAAGTGCTAATACATTTTAAAATGATTAGAAGGTGTAAGCATCAAAAGCAACAGATAGCAAAATTAGAATCAAGCAAGAGGCAGTAGTACTACTACTGCTATATAATTATACCTGCAACTAGAGTAACACAAAATCATTGTTCTAAACTCTTTGTCAGTATAACAGCACCTATCCTGTAGAAGGTAAGCTAAGCAATTCCAAAAAGTGAATGCTAGTCGTTTACAGATATCTTCAGGAAATTGCCAGGGACGTATCACAAATGCAAAAAATTCTTTAGAAAGAAAAAATGAGATGTGATGTGGATGAGAACTTGTGGTCAAATGCAGAAGACAAGATTAACTAGCATTGTTATAGATTTATATCTTCATTGAGCAGCAGATTTTTCTCTACACATTTGTTTGTTTCACAGTACTGAAGTTTCTTATGTAGTTTAATTTTCCATATTTGGAATTACTCTATGCAGAAAAATGGAACACATACTTTAGTACATTATATACAGTAAATAGGTGCCATAATATATGTGTAATGGAATGTTGCCAAAATCTTTTTTTTTTTTTTTTTTACCGTGTCCTGTTCGGCTGTGAAGCAATCAGAATTGATGTCTGAATGCTGGCGACTAGCCTTACAGTTTTTCTCTCAGGTGGAGCGTTACAGCTTCTGTTGACGTCACGCCTGATACCAAAACTTTATTAAAAAATATTTTTACATGTTTTTAAGATTTGAACCGGACAAAAGTGAAAGAAAAAGAAGAGAGAGAAGGAAGAGATGGAGGTAAAGGGGGAGGGGGTTTCGTATAGAATAAACAATAAATGAACCAGAATCCGCTTCTAGACCTGCAGAAAGAGAGGGGGGAAAAAAAAAAAAAAAAACCACAAGACAAAAACATTGCTGCATCAGCTACATGAAGATATATAAAAGTAAAAATGTTTGCTGACAATCATACAGTAATTATTACTGAGGCATTTAAGGCCACCACAACCTTAGATCATGTGCTGAAGATGTCCAAGTCATACTTATGAAATCACCATGTGAGCACCTGTGTGTGTACGCACGCTTGTATGTGTAAGGTTTCTATAGGAGCATCCAATAGTGAGTGTGAAGGGCCACAGACCTGCCCCCAAAAACGTGCGGAAGATGGAGGGAGTTCCAAGCCCAGAGATCCAGAGGTCACCCCAGAGCGCGGAGACCCCAGGAGGCCGCCACCAGAGAAGCCCCAACCCCCACCCGAGAGGCGCAGAGGATCACCCCGGGGGTCACAACCAGCAGCCGGCAGAGTCCCGGGAGATATCAACGGCAAGCCCTCAGGCCTGCCCGCAGCCGCTCTCCCCCGAGTCGGCCGGGCCTGGAACCCAGCAGCCCGGGACCCGAGGGCGACCCACCCCGCCGAGGATCCAACAGAGCCCAGGGAACCAGATCCCATCAGGCAGCCACCGGGAGCGACCAGACAGATGCTTAAGGCAGGGGGAGGGTAGGCAAAGATGTTGTAGTATTGCCAGATGTCCCAGGAGAGGGGAGGAGTCCAAAACCCCACCTGACATATACAGTCACACACAAACACAGTCATACACTCCCTCCCTCATGCTCTCACATACACATACAACCCAAGACTTACAAGGATGTACGCCAGACACCCATTCACACTCCCCACACACCCTACCTAACTCTGGTCCCGTGCTGCCGCACCTGAGGTACAGCCATTCCTGGACGTCAGAGTTAGCCCCGTTCCGCAGGGGTAATAGTGAGCAGGCACCCCCATCCAACGTAGAGCAAAGCAACCCACCACTCCAGACCACAGGCAGACGGCCAGCTCCCACTCCTAGCCTCCAGCCCCGGGCAGCTAACTGAGAACAGAAGTGTGATAAGACCTCTAGTTGCCAAAATCTAAGATCATTTGAAGACAAAATGATAATCTTGTTATGCTGCATGATGTTACTATTTTGAAGATCATTAAAACATTAAAAGGTTTTTGATTAAAACAGGCCATTCTGCCAAAAAAGCTCACTAATTGTATCCACAAAATTTGTCCAAAATAACATTAAGTCAACTTATGAAGCCACATAAACTACCCCATACCACACTACTTAACAGTTTATTCTATGTATCTGTATGAAAAAAAAATTATTACATTTGTGTGAAATTTGCCCTTAACAAGTTTCCACCTGTGTCCCTGTGTTCTTAAATGATAGGAAGTCATTTTAAAGCAACATACTGGATACACTGTCCTAATTCCATTCATAATTTTAAAACCTTCAGTCATGTCACCCTTTAATCTTGGTTTGTTTAGCATGAAAAGATTCAGTTCCTTCACTCTTTCCTCATAGCTCATTCTTTTTTTCATGATCTACTTTTTATTATATAAAGTCAAGTTGAGAGGATATGAACAAAAGCAAACATATAATGCAAAAGAACACAACCTTCCCATTCCTACCCTCACCTATCCAATCTGAGCCAAGAGGTAAAATAAAGAGAAACCAATTGACAGTGAAGGGGAAAAACAAACGTGAGCATCTTGTCACAGACAGATAAAGGCAACCCAGATTTAAACAACTGAGCAGAAGCAGGCCAAGTTTCAGTAACATTACTGGAAGCACCATTTATCCACACTGCAGACATCTCCAAATGTATTACATTATAGAAGGAGAACTGCCAGTTGTCAACAGTAATGAATTCAGGTGTCTTCCAGCTGGAGGCAATAATTAATTTGGCTGCCAGGGTACCCAACAAAATCGCTTACATTCAGAATGTTTAAGCTGAAGCATAGAATGGTCTGAAAGAAGAAAGATTTGAGGAGGCAGGGGAATACTGCAATAGAGAAAGGAAGACAGTAGGTGGCAAACATATGTCCAAAAGGAACAGACAGGAGGACAGCGACAGAACGTGTGAAGGAAAGTGCCAGGTAAACCAAGAGAACACAATTGACAGAGAAGATCAGCAGTGAGGCCCATCAGATTCCGCTTACAGGGAGTGTAATAAAGTCTGTTAATAATTCTGAAATGGGTGTGCTAATAATTTGGAATCTTTGAACAAAACCTTACATTGGAGAAAATGAGTGATTTGGTTGGGGAACAGTCAGCAAAACCCTTAGGTTCTGAGCACTGATTGGAATTGTAAGTAAAAAAGAAACTTGAACAGGGGAAATCAAAATGTACTTGTTGGAAATCCTGAACTATGATGGTAGGGAGAACCGAAAGCACATATCATTAAGGCACAGGAGAGAAGATTTGGACCAGTTAATTTTGTAACTGATGTGATGGACAACAGGCGTTTCAGTCTGGCCGGGATGTTCCTTTAAAGAAAAGAAAAGGAAGAAAAGCAGCCTTTTAAGGGCACTACACCCCCCAGGACGCTAGATGGCAGCTCCCCTGGACGGAAATGGTTCCCCAGATTCCCTCAGGGCAACATGGGACATGGAGTCCATTTCTTCAGCCCTGTTGGATGCTGTGGGTGCCACCAGGGAGAGCTCACCAAGAACCTGGGGACTATTCCTGTTACACTAACCCGGAAGTACTTCAGAGTCACAAGGACGGAAGCCCGCAGTACTTCCGGGATACTTGATGAAGGAAGATGTGGCGTTTGACCCGGAGAAGAAATACTTCCGGGTAATGGACTATAAAAGGACTCTGAGAATACCAGCAAGCTGAGCCGGAGCTGGGAGGGAGTGTGACAGAGCTGCTGGGAGTGGAGGATTGGTTATTGTGATTATTGAGTATTATTGTTATTGTTGATTGAAGAATTGTGTTGAAGAATTGTGGAGTGTGCGGTGCTTTGTGCACTTATTTTGAAGAATATTATTAAAGAATCTTCTTGGTGCTTTTATACGTGTGTCCTGGACGTCTGTCTGGTGGGTTCAACAGCACCTCTAGCGTCCACACTGGACAGGACCTCATAGCTCATACCTTGAAGTAATGTTGCTGCTCATCACTGGAGTTTTTCTAGCAGTTCTACTGTATACTTTTTTGTAGCCTGGATACCAAAACTGCACACAGGTGAGGCATCACCAGTGTGTTATATAGTTTAAGGTTCACTGTGCACATTGGGCTGTATAACCTAGCATTCTGTTAACCTTTTTAATTGGCTCTGTACACTGTCTAGATGTTGATAGTGATGAGTCCTCAAAGACTCCTAGGCCCTTTTTCATAAAGTGTAAATTCAAGTTTTAGATCTCCAATTCTGCCATAAAATCTAACATTTTTAGCTCCTACACGTAATAACATTTACTTAACTTCGAATTTCATCCGTCACTATTCTTCTCAAGCCTATATTCTGTCCAAGTCCAAGTTTGGTATCATCTGCAAACTTAAACAGCTTATAATTTATATTCCTATTCATAGCAGAAATATATGAGCAACAGCCCCAGCACTGAACCCTGAGAGACACCAGTTTTAACTCCACTTAATTTTAATAGGGTCCTACACTTCTTGTGTTTGAGCCAATTTTACACCCATCAACACAAAATGCTCTAAATTGTCACTTCTTTTAGTTTGCTACCTCTTGTTTCATGCTTTCTGAGAATAAAGATAAATGATGTGATATGCATCTCCCTAATCTTATCATTCTCTTGCTTCCTCTAGCATATTAGTAAAGTACAACCACTCCCATCTGAATGCATGCTGACTGCTCACTAACATACCAGTTATTTCCATATGATGCTAAATCTTTTCCTTAAAAATGTCTTCCATTAGTTTATCTGTATTGTATGTTAAGCTTGCTGGCCTACTACAACCTTTTTTTTATATAAAATAAAAGGAGACTATTTACCATCTTACAGTCTTTGGGAGTTTCCCCAGTGTGCAGTGACTTCTAAGAAATATGTGTCAGGAGTTTGTAGTGTATTTACACTCACTTACAGAATTATGCACTCTAGGGTAAATGTTATTCAGTCTCTACAATTTGTTTGATTCCAACCTTTTTAATCCAAGCAGCACTTCTCACTCTACAAGTTTCTGATCCCTTTCTTGGCAGTCCCTGATACTGCTGAGAGGTTATCTACTTCTTCACACTTGAAAATTTCAGAAACAACATTTAGTTTAGAGCATTTGCTATTTCCCTGTGTGTATATTTTAACTCTTCTTTAGTGTTTCTGATACACTTCACCTTCATCTTGATTACTTTTGCTGCTAAAGTGCTGAAAGAATCTTCTTGAGTCATATTTAAACATTTCTATGAATTTTCTCTTTAATTGCCTTTTAGATTTCTTAATATCCTTTTTATTGGTTGCTCTCATGCTCAGATATGTCCTACAGTTAGAGCTGGAGTAATCTGTCTTGCATGCCAGCTCTTTTTTCCTTTCCAGCTTCTTTTTATTCTCATTATTTACCCGTTGCAGATTTTTCCTTAAATTTCTTACTACAGCATTTCTAAATATCTGGATAAACTTGTCATGCATTAAATGTAAAATATTTTTAAGTCTGGTCCATTGCTCCTTGATTGAATATGCATGTAAAAGTTTATCCATTTTAGACCTTTCCACATCTGCTTAAAATGTGCCCTACTAAAGTTAAACTTAACAGTTTTAGTATTTAAACATGCACTTTGACAAAACACTGTGAAATGTATTTTATTATGGTTACTAGACTGTAATGGTTCAATTGCCTCTACTTAATGAATTTTATCCTGTTTTTTTACAAACTATTACATTCAGGCAGGCTTCCCCTCTCATTGGTGTTTAAGCATACAAACTATCACTAATTATGTCTAAAAAGTCCTGCTTTTGTACTCTTCTATTTGTAATTAAAATCCTCCATTACTATACAGGTGATATCCTCCTCCAAATGTTCTTATTTAATGTAGTAACAAAATGCACAATGACGTCTACATTGTATAATCCACTGCATCCACTGAACAGTGTCATCTCCAGGCAGAGGAGTAGCTTCAGTGACAGACTTTTGTCACTGTCTTGCTCCACTGACAGACTGAGGAGATCGTTCCTCCCCTACACTATGCGACTCTTCAATTCCACCCGGGGGAGTAAATGCTAACATTACTCAAAGTTATTGTCTGCTTTTTTATTTTTATTTTTTTTCATTTTTCATTTTTATTACTATTTAATTTAATATTGTTTTTTTGTATCAGTATACTGCTGCTGGATTATGTGAATTTCCCCTTGGGATTAATAAAGTATCTATCTATCTATCTATCTATCTATCTATCTATCTATCTATCTATCTATCTATCTATCTATCTATCTATCTATCTATCTATAAAAAACTCCAAATATCAGGCCACTATCCCTAATACTTTCTAGTGAAATCTAGACATCCTCACTAAGATGTAGCTCATTATCCAATTGTAGAAGACATACATTCAAGTTTGTTTTGAATAAATTGTGCCTCCTTCTCCTTTTCTATTTTGCCTGTCCTTCCTTAAAAATGTGTCACCATCTAGATTATGTCAATTTCCAATTTCTGTTATTTAGCCTGGTTTGTTTAATTACTATAATATGATTATGCTCAGCTACGTACAACTCCAGTTCACTTGTTTTATTTTTGGGACTCCTAGCATTAAAACAAGCACTTTTGGATCTGCAAGGGTTTTTATGGTTTCTCTCTCCCATTTAGGGTTTTGAGTGTACAGACCACAAGCCTGCCTTAGATTTTTCTTAAAATTTGTGTATTTAGGCATTCTTTGAGTTCAATGTCTAAGTTTTAAAATGCAAGCCTTTTTGATTTTTGTGATCCTGGCATCACAACATTGAAGAACAGCAGATGGGATAAAAACAGCCTGCAAAATAAGTTTACAAGAATGTAGCCTAGATGGTGCTCTGATCAGAGAACATTTTGCAGCCATATTTTGGGATTAAGTATAAAATGCACCTCTGTCTGCGGTGGGCTGGCACCCTGCCCAGGGTTTGTTTCCTGCCTTGTGCCCTGTGATGGCTGGGATTGGCTCCAGCAGACCCCCATGACCATGTAGTTAGGATATAGCAGGTTGGATAATGGATGGATGGATGGATGGATTCACCTCTGTCAGGGTGCCATTTATCTCTCTTGAAAACTTCAGGCCTTTATCAAAAAATATTCCAATTATCTAAAAAAGGATGTGCTGTTATTTGCTTATAGGGCACTAAACAGCAGTAAAGGGAACTCAGTTTGCTGTAAATTACGTCAGATCTATATAATCTTGATAAGACACTATTAAATTTTGACATTTTCTTTTAGCTTTGGTAGAAATAGATAAGAAGCTATTTTTAATACCACAGACTGCTGTTAACCAGTATCAATAGGGCTCACTTCTACCAATATGGCCGACATTTCCTCACCGGCCAAGGAGCCTCAATACAGCCACAATGTTGGAAACCTTGACATCTGGGAGACATCTTATATAGTCTGGGATTCTAACAGGTGTGTACTGAATGTTGGTTCTTGGTCTGAATTTGTGACCTCAGGGCTGAAGAACTAAATTTTGATTTCTAGGACCCTTTTTCCACTGTTATGCAATCACCTTGTGGGTAAAAAAGGGGCTGCAAAATATTTGACCTGAATTTGAGCTTGATCATGGCTCAGCTTAAACACTGAAAATTAAAAGAAAGCACCGTGTTAGCAATGTAACAAAAAACAAACAACTCCAATATAAAGTAAATCCACCTTACCTTAAGCCAATGAGCACAAAACAGCACACCCTTTTCCTGCTGTCTTTTCTCCACCCTCTACTTGGCTTCTCCCTTTTACGATTCTGTTGGGCAGAACACAGCTCTCCCTTTCACTAAGGTTAACTGCCCATATGTGAGTAATTCAAAAAAAATTAAACATGGTAGTCAGTCATTTGGTGTGGCTCTGTTAAAAGAAGTTGAAGTGTCTTAAAACTGAAAGCACAAATTCTAGAATAAATTTAAAATTGTTTAGATTGTGTTTTTGCATTTTCTGAGTATACTAGTAGTACTAGGGTGTTGTTTGCACGTTAGCCATTATGAATGTAGTGAAAAGTCAAGCAAAATGACACTTTTTATTGGCTAACTAAAAAGATTGGAATATGCAAGCTTTCAAGGTAACTCAGGCCCCTTCTTCAGGAAAGATAGAAATCATGAATGGTTTGGATTTATAGTTTGGAATAAAAACTTTTTTTTTATTGATGTGAAGAATATTCATTTAACATTAATTAGATTAATTCTCCATTCTGCATGTTCTCTGGCCTCATGCACTTCAGTATAGTGATGGAAAAAAGGCTTTGCCTATATAAACCTTCAAGATCTTCTGCCCCTAACAGCATGCGGCCATTCAGCTGATAGTGATTTAGGGACTGGGGCGGTCATAAACATAAATAAATTGGTCTTCATTTTGGAAAGATAATGACATTAATAAAGACTTTCAGCTTTAAAATCAAGAAAGCTGAATTGTTAATCAGTATTTCATTTTCATTAGTTGTTGATGTATATTTATTGATTTAACAGAGTGATTTATTATTAATACTAAAAAAAAATCAAGTTAAGTTTAATTTATCTAATCTAAGGCGGATACTCCATTTGCCTGATTACATGTGACTTTATGCTGACCTTGACCAAACAAACATTACTGCAGAGTGCTTATCATGTTAGCTTATAAAGAAACAGCTTGATTGTATTTAGCCCATAAAAGGCTTGAATTATATAGTGAAGTCTGGATTGTAAAAAGTGGTGGATAGCATTTATTGCAAGATGAGATGCTTGATAAAAAATTATAAAGGGTAAAATCTTTTTTTAAAATTCAACAGGGAAAAGAACTGAAAATGCATTGTGTGGAGGCCATCTTTCTTGCTGAAGGCACTTTGGAAAACACAAACTCTGGCAATCTGGCCTTCTAAATTGGGAGATCTACACCATAAGTACTGGCAAATCCTCATACTCGTCACAACTAATGTAAATGTGGAATGGCGTCTGTGGAGGGCAAGTTGATGATACTTGGCAGTCACTTCATAAAGATGGCATATGGATAACACAAGCTTTAGTAAAAAAAAGATTTTTTATCTCTGCCTGCCATCAAGTATTTATTGTGATTACAGAGCCAATAGAAAAAAAACTTTATTGCAACAAATGTTCAGTATTGACTGCAGTTGTAGGTGGACAAATTAATGTATGAAGGGCATAAAGGTAAACTGTATCTCAGTTTTTTTGTTAATTAATTTTTTTCTTTTGAAGCTTATTACATCTCTTAATTTACCTGATCGTACTCTGGCTTCTCTGATGGTTTGCTTGCTTGACAACAGCCCTCTGCAATGTAACTTCCAAATTCTGATAGATTCTGATATAAAAGTAAGAATGTTGACAGTGATGTGAGTTCAAGGGTGGTTTAACTTAGGCAGCAGCACTAGCCACTGTCCTGCTATACCATTCTTTTTCAGTATTTCTTTGTTTCTAAATACTCATCCATTTCTTTTGTATCTGTCATTTCTCTCTGTATAATTATGTAAGAACAGTTTGAAAGAATAAGCAAAAAGGAAAGTCTTCAGCCTCTGTTTTCATGAAAGCCAACAATCACAACACGGGCAGGTACTGTCAATCAACCAAAGGCACATGACCTGACTGGAAGACGACATTGCTCTGAGTGTAACCACACCACTTGTGATTAGATCTTGTAATGGATGGCCGGCCATTTATCCCGGCCAATACCCCCACGCCGCCAGGTGGAGCCCTCCTTGCAGCGTGGAGGTCCCCAGAAGACCAGCAGGGCATCATGGACATTGGAGTTTTTATGCAAAGCCCTGCTGGATGCCGTGGGGCCACAGGAGGGAGCTGCAGGGAGGACCGAGGGCTTCTTCGTGCCCTGTAACCCGGAGGTTCGTCACAGGAAGAGCGACGGACTTCCGGGTTGAAGAAAGGGACTATTTACCCTGACCCGGAAGGGAAAAGGACTTGTGGACTATTGGGCAGAAACACTTCCGGGTCAGGGAGTATAAAAGGACTATGGGAACTCCCAGACAACGAGCTGAGCTGGGTGGAAGGGTGGCAACACGTCTGGGAGCTGGAGGATTGGTTTATTGTGTATTATTGTGATTTATTGGTGATTTATGAGTATTGTGGAGGAGAGTGTGCTTTGTACACTGTGGCAAGAAAATAAAGTCAACTTGAGGACTTTTACCTGGTGTCTGGAGTCGTGGACAGGGGTTCAAGGGAGCGAGGGCGCCCCCTATCGTTCACAATCTTTACTTTGTTTATAGACTTAATTGTTTAAATGTTAAATGTTCTGATTGTATTCATAACTCTTAATTGTCCATAAATGATTTTTTGATAAACTTAATCCAAGACTCTATACTCCAGTGGATGTCATTACTCTGATACCCTTATAAACATTCATTTAGATGTTGATCTTATTCCCTCAAGCTCAGTTGACTATACAAATTTTTCCAAATGGTGGAATGTGTTTGGAGAAACTTGTCTTGAACATCATAAAAATCTAGACTGAAATATTATAAAATATTTGTTGCCATACAGTGACTGAGCCTTTTAATCCAATTTTTTGGTTGCAGTGAGCTGGAATCTATTCCAGCTGTATAGAGTACAAGGTAGAAACCATCCTTGGAGAAGAGGCTAACTCAATATTAAAAAACAGTCAAACAAAACAAGATATATTTTAAAGAAAATATGTAAAATCTATTTTTTGGGGAATGCAGATAAATCATTTTATTTTTACTTATAAATTTGTGGTGAAACCATACAAAGTTACCATTCTGTTCTCTATTTAGATGGTGTTCTTCTGCTGTTGGGAGTCTACATTTCAATGACATCTTCCAAATGTCTTAAAAAAATCTGAATGTATCAAAAAAAGTTATGACTATGACATTTTGTAATTATTAAAATACAAGTTACTTTTATATCTTTGTACTTTCCAATGATATGGCCCTGTATGTCTTTTACTTACTCTGTGCAGCCTGGTTATCTCAATGCTATACAACCAAGACAGCTTAGGGAAATCTTGCAGGACCAGTGAACTTTTTATGGCTAATTATGATCACTTCAGGTGATGTCAGGTGAGAACAATTACTTTTGTTTATGATCTGATCTGTGATTGATTAACCCAGAACACAATTACAGCCCTATCTCTCACTATAATTATATTTCCTAAAGAGACCTGGGGCCTCATGTATAAACGGTACATACGCACAGAAATGTTGCGTAAGAACGTTTCCACGTTCAAATCGCGATGTATAAAACCTACACTTGGCATAAAGCCACGCACATTTCCACGGTACCTCATACCCTGTTGTACACAAGTTCTGGGCTCGGTTTTGCAGACTGGCGGCACCCAACATCAAAGCAGTGCTACTGTTCCTGTGTGGTTATCCTTTCTTTTTTAGATCAAAATTCCTGCCGCAGCTTTATAAATACAGTACACTGAAATTAACCACATATTGCTTATTAGTTTAATGCATCTGATTGTAATTAACCAGTAACAATATAATGGTCCACGGAATGGTCAAACTGTTCTAAATACAATAGCTGCTTTAGCATTGTTACTCTCACTGCACCTTCTTCTTCTTCTTTCAGCTGCTCCCGTTAGGGGTTGCCACAGCGGATCATCTTTTTCCATATTACTCTCACTGCACCACTCAGAGTATTTATATCACTGTATCTGAGTGGGGAATCAAAGATCTACAGAAGCTGAGAAAGAGAATTATTGGTATACAGCATCAAGCACACACTGCCTCAGCCATGCTGTCTATTGAACTGCTTTCACACGGCAAACGTTTCAAAGCCTTTCCTGTATGGACCTCGCGGTTTAGAAAGAGTTTCATCCCAACGCACTCAATCAAGTGCTCCTTGTAGAACTGTCTGTACTAATAAGTAGAATTACCTCACTGTAAACTTGCACTACAGTTACAATATTGCACAACCTGAGGCACATCATAAAGCGCGTATTTACATATGATGACGATATCATTTTTAAGATGAAACGCAGCAAAATATGTTTATTATATTATATAGATAAAACTTTAACTTCATTTAAATAATCTAAATTGTCAATAGTTAAACATGCCAGGACACGGTGCCGCAGCGCTAGCTATTAACTTGCACTCTGTTCACGGATTTTTCCTGCCTCGCGCTGTATTCTTACTGGGACTGGCATGACACTGGAAGGATAGATGGATAGAATAATTAAACACATACTACGAAGATATTTCAATGTTCCTTAAAAGTTTTGAAGAATCGTCGTTGTAAGCTTACAGATGGCTTAACGTCTATTACAGAGCTGATTGTGTGGCAATTAAGTATTTGGAGAAAGAAAAGTAAAGACAGAAATTAGAGGTTAGTACGTTTGAAAGAGAGAGTACTTCTGTACTAAAGCATTTCATTGAAGGTCGCGCATGGCGCAGCAAGCATCTGAGACATGAACGATCACTGCGCCACCGTGTTCCCATGTTTAATAACATGAGTTAACTCCTATAATCATGAAAAATTATATCACGTATACATCTCAGTATTTTAATTATTCAGAGAGCTGTAATATCACAAATGTAATGGATTCTGTGTCCAGTCAGAGGAAGAGAAAGCTGGTTTAAGAAGCACGTAGTGATTCACACATATACAGTAGAGCACATAGAAGATCAAATACAAAACAAAGCATTTAAGTTGCTACTTTAGTTACGATTGGATTTGAGAAACTAATAAACAATTTTAAGATGAAGTTTATGATGTTCTACTTTAATGACAAAATGAACTACATGATTAAAGTGGAAAGTTGACATTTCGTGCTTTTTTCCCATCGTGTGCCTATTTTTTTTTCTCTGTACCCTAATAAGCTTTCATATGACACTCAGCCGGTGGGCTACGACTCGCCTTTAAACGGCAACTTTGATATGTGACAACTTCTTTTTTATTTTGGGCACTGTGCGACTTTGTGTACTTGAGCTTTCGAGTTTCTCCAACACGCTTTGTCACTCGATCGACTTCCTTTTGTTGTTTATACCACTGTTTAAACCAACAGATAGTATGTTTTTCCTTGCCTCCACTTGGTATTCGCAGAAATTCTTATATTTTCCCCGGTGCTTTTCCTATTGTCTTTTCACAGAAGGCTGATCTTAATGGCTATTTATATTGATTTGCATATACATAAAATGTAATTATTATTAGTATTATTATTATTAACAGTAATAATAATAAGGATAATAATTTAAAGCATTTACCAAAAATATAATTATGGGCCATTTAGGAATAACAGACATTTTTCTGCATAGCCCCCTCCATTTTCAGTGGCTCAAAAGTATTTGGACATTTGACTGACATAGCCAGTGAGGAGCAATTCTTTCACTATTTCATTAACTATTAAGGAAGTAAAAGGTTTGGAATTGATTCCAAGTGTGGAATTTGCATTTGGAAGCTGTCTCTGTGAATGTCCAATATGAGGTCCAAGGAGCTGTCAATAGAAGTAAAAACAGGCCATCATTAGGCTTAGAAAACAAAACATATCCTTTAGAGAGACAGCAGAAACACCAGGAGTGGTCAAATTATCCATGTGGAACATTTTTACAAAGAAGGAATGCACTGGTGAACTCAGCAACACCAGTAGGTCTGGAAAATCTCATAAGACAACTGTGCTGGATGATTGCAGAATTCTGTCATACTTGAAGAAGAACCCCTTCACAACATTTAGGCAAACCAAGAACACTCTCCAGTAGGTACACAAATCATTGCCAAAGTCTACAATCAAGAGAAGACTTCATGAAAGTAAAGATAAAGGGTTTACCACAAGTTGCAAACCACTGGTAAACTTCAAGGACAGGAAAAGCAGATTAGACTTTGCCATAAAATATTTTGAAAAGCCTGTCCAGTTCTGGAACAATTTTCTTTGGACAAAGGAAACTAAGATCAATATATAGTAGAATGTTGAAAAGAGAAAAGTATGGAGAAGAGAAGTAATGGCTAATGATCCGGTGAATGCCACATTATTTGCAAAACATGGTGGAGGCAAAATCATGCACGGCTGTGAAATAAATTAAGTTACTAGTGTAACTAGATGATTTCTGACAGACGTAGCAGGATGAATTCTAAAGTGCATAGAGTTATACTCCCTGTGCAGATTCAGCCAAATGCTGCATAATCAACATAATCAAACACTTCACAGTAAAGATGGACAATGAGCCAAAACATACTGCAAACGCAAACCAAATGCTTTTCAAGGCAAAGAAGTGGAATATTTTTCAACGGCCAAATCAGTCAACTGACCTTAACCCAATTGGACATGCATTTCACTTATTGATGACAAAACTGATGGCAGAAAGTCCAACATACAAGGAGCACCTGAAGACAGGCCTGGCAAAGTACCACTAGGGTGGAAACCCAGCACTTGGAGATGGTGAGATGGATTTTCAACCAAATACTGAAAATAATCATTATATTTATGATTTTATTAGTTTGTCCAAATACTTTTGAGCCCCTGAAAATAGGGGGGGCATGTATAAAAAATATCTGTCTTTTCTAAACAGCTCATACAATGCTTTTGTTAAACCCTTAAAAAAAGCGGAAAGTCTATCTTTCACATCTTGATTGCATTGTTTCAAATCTTTGGTGTTGTACAGAGCCAAAATTATGAATTTGTGTTACTGCCCAAATATGAATAGACCTGATTGTAGTTGTAAAGAATTTGTTATAGCCACATCTGAAATAACTGCAGTAATTTTTTGTGCAATATTCTTATTTTTCAGTTCACTTATTTTGGCATTATTTTGTTGATGTCATCATGTTATCATTTTTTGTGCATTTCTTTGTGTGATTACTGAAATGCCATGTGGCTGCTGGGCATGTGATGCACATGTCATGTAGCCATTGATTTCATGGCAGACATGATATATAAGATGTACTTTCACATTTTGAAACAATCAAAGGAATATTAGGAAATACATTTTCAGAGTGTGTAATCTTCAGGATGTCTAACTTTGGATTTAGTATTTGGTTTTTAGTGTTTTGGATAAAACGAATCCACAAGTATATATCATGATTATGTTTCAGAGCTTTCTAAATTATTTCTGCAATATTTTTGCACTGTTAGTCTTATGTTTTCATGTTTATTTTGATTGTTAGTTTTATTATGTCATTTTGGCATCATTTTATGTTTTGCTTCTTTAAAGACATTACTATTTTGTTGTTTTTCAAGAGTGAATCTATTTTAATGCAAAATTCCAGTCGAGATTCTTGCTGCCATTGCAATATGTTATGTCAGTAGGACACCATTATGAAAGATGGTGTCATGCTGAAAGAGGAATCCTAGCTTTGCATTCTCTTTAAATCAAGCAAACTATTTTTTTAGGGGCTAGTAAGGGAAATGCGAAACAGACAGATTCTTCATTAGTTATTTTTGACTTTTGTATTGTGTTTTGACTATCAGTTGTGGACGCTAGGGGTCAATGTTGTCCCTTCAAACCCAAAAGACAGACACTCAGGACACCAGGTAAAAGCACCTAGAAGTATTTTAATTTCTTTTTCTTCTTTTTCAGTGCCTCTAAGCACCACAGCCACAATACACAGGTAAGTAAATACAATAGTGATCACAAACAATTCTATTTCTCTATCTCTATCTCCTCCACACCTCCCAGCAAGCTTTGTCCACCTCCACCTGACTCGCTTGCTGGGTTTTCAATAGTCCTTAATAAATGCTCAGACCCAGAAGTGCTTCCATTCTTCCGTCCACGTGACTTGCTAGCTTTTCCGGGTCAGATGGAGAACTTGAGTTTCTCGTTAGCCCAGAAGTACTTCTGGACTCCCGTCCTTGTGACTTGATAGCACTTCCAGGCTTTGTAGGAAATAAGAGTCCCATGGTCTTCTCATAATGTCCCCTGGCAGTGCCCATGGTGCCCAGCAGGGCTCCGATACTGAACTCCAAAGTCTGTGATGCCCTGCGGGAATCTGGGGCACCATAATGGTCATTTACCATTAACTGACTCCGAGACAGTAAACAGAGTGTACAAGAATCACACAGGGAGTGGGTACTGTCTTTTTTTATTCACTCATCATAGATCTTAAGCATACATATTCTTAATTCCTAAAAGGGGTCTAATACTGAAGAAAAGCAATTACGTTTGTGGCATTTTCTTCAAATACAACCTGGACAGATAGCAGCACTTCTCATCAAAGCCAAGACACCTAAAGTGCCTAAAGCTCAGGTGCAAGGTTTTTATTTGCATTATGCACTGAACTGATCAGTCTTTATTGCAGGGCCTTCAGCTGCAATGGCTGGGGTAGAACCCAGACTGTCGTTTTGCTCTTGCATTAATGCTTGTTTCAACCTTTTCCTGTAGGATTTTCAGGCCAATGGAGCTGGCACCCTTCCCATTGTGACCACCTGCCCATCGACCAGTCCTGTCCAGCTACTACCTTTCTTCTCTCGTCTTTCATTAGTCAATGTTTTTCCCATTACAGCAGTCTAACTGGTTGTACCTTGTACTTTTACACTCTCAGCCTGTGCTGACCTTTAAACCCTCTCTTTACCAGTTCTGGCCAGTCATGCGGAAAACCTAGCAGCTAAGAAAATTTTATAATAGAGTAATTGTTTGACAAAGTCTATTTTATCACTAAAGTATTAAGGGTCTAATCAACATGTACATGAGAAATAGGAAACACACAATACATAATTATTCACATTTCATTGTAGTCCATCCGCATATTACCATCCTTATTTCTAATGTCCTTTGATGGGATAACATAAAGGAGGTTGAATATTTAGATTATAACACTAGGATGATTATTAATTTGTTTATTTCTAGTTTTGTTCTGTTCTTACCTGTGTGCATATTTTTACATCCTTTTTCTTCTGATGTTTCATTATATTATTTCAGTTTGATGGTTATTATTGCTTGAATTATTAATTGTTTTAATTGGTTAAATGCCTGTTGAAGTTTGGTCGTGTTTTTTGTCAGGGTTCTTCCTTGTTTTTCATATCTACATTCTGGGATAAATCCACCGGCTCCCCACTGGATTTTATCTAGTGCCGTTAAATCTGCTTTTTGTAATGCACACCTAAAAGCTACTTGAAAAATTCCAGATAATGACTCATAAATCCATTGTACTGGTTAACAATATTCTCTTGTGACTTGCAGACAGCACAGAGTGCAATGTAATCTAATGTCCTATTAGCCTTTAAAATCACTTTTGTACGTGGCACATGTTTATGAACTTATGATTGATTGGTCAAACCAGAACTGGCAGCTATGGATCATTAGTCAAGAAGAGCAATACAGTATAGGAAAAATGTCAGCAACACTTACAAAGTTTGTAATCTGCATCTCGCATTTAAAAGCCTGTACAGCAGCTGTCCTACTCTATGTCTTTTATTTCCAGCCCCGGGTGAGGTTAAATCCCTTGGCACAAAGTCTTGTCTCGCGGGACGGATCTAACAATATCACATTAAAGTTTGATAAATTCTGAAAAGAATGATACCAAACATATATATGTAGGTTTTAAAATAAGCCCGATTTAAAGTGTGACAAAAAACGTGACATAAAAATGTCACATAAAATCATTGCACTTTTAGGCTTAGGATGTTATATATAGAGAGTAGATAACAACAAAATACTGAATTAAGAATTAGTATATTTTATTAATCCTAAATTATACTGTATTATGTCACATGTGCTCTTTCGTATGATTTCAAAAGATACTGTTCAAAAAAGTACAGAAGAAACTGTACTTTATTTAATCTGTGATTTAGATTATCTCTAATGGCTGCCTTTAATTTCCATTCTGGTCTGTCTCTACTTCCCTAGCTATATGATATATCCATTCTGTCTTTCCCGATACAAATATTTTAAGTTTACTGCATATAAATATCTTCTACCAATATTTTTCTTGTAATATATTAAATTACAGTAGATTAAAAAACAAAGCTGGTTAGTTTCAAAAGTGGTTCATGTATGACAAACTGCCACAAAAACTTGTATAAACCAAAGCACAAAAACACAAAATGGGAAAATGTAGACAGAAAAAACTTGAAATGTTACAAAGAAGAGCAGGGTCATGTCAATGCTGACAACCAACAGCCACTAGTTAATGTATCCAGGGGTGTGACTGCCACCGGGAGACAGAGCTCAGTAAGGTGGTGACATTAATTTACTACCATATCTTAAAAGTTCCAGGGCTGTGTGTGAACCTCCCTGTTGTTTATCATAACAGGACACGCTCACCTGGCAACCTCTTAGTGTCCTGTATGATGACATGAACAAAGCCATAGTTTGCAGAAAAGCTTAGAAGCAGTTTGTTTCTGATCAGGGTGTCCAGAGATACATTAAATTAGAATTACAGTCTTCATTTTCAGGACATAGATGTTTACTTTAGTGTTATTTCCTATAAAATAATCACAGATTAAACACAAATACTAACTAGCATGCAGTAAAATTTATGGTTGAGGTCTACACACTGATGCATGATTTTTATTTCTTTTTTATAATCAAATTTTTAATATGATAAATGTAGAAGGTGCTTATGGTCCATTTGTTAAACATAATGAAAAATTTATTGTCTCACTCATTTCAGGTATATGGTAGCATATACATTGTTAATTTAGTGTGGAGATTTTGAGCAAAGTCATCATATTAGTACAGACTTTAACTGTGCTACTTTTTCACTCAGGTTTTTTTGGTTCATTTATTGATATTTTAAACATATAAAGAGCATCATGGGCAGATGGAAACACCCCTGGGAGAAGTGGACACAAGGCAGGAGTCAGCCCCTATCCTGTCAACAGCTGGCATACTTAAGGTTATGTCTCATGATCACAATCTAGAATCATCAATAACCTTGAGAAGATACCCACTAAATGATATGAAAAACATGCTAACAGGGAATCAAATATTTCCTAAGTACTATCAAAGGCTACAAGATGTGCAACATTTTATCCATCCTTTCATCCATTATCAGGCTTGCATAACTCAGTTGAGGGAGAGGCTGCAAAATCAACAGACAGGCAAGAACCTTTCCTGGACTGGGGACAAGTTGATAGCAGTAAAGAATCATGCATTACAGATTGGTTTACTGATCTAAAAGTCACTGATTTTTTCATTTTCCATAACAACTTTCTGCAGTATAGTGTTGTGGGGGAAGGCACCTGGGAGCCTGCCCTGACAATATATGATTCTGAATTGATATATTTTGTTAATCTCTGAGGGGAAATTGTCTTTTTGCAATGATTTTTGGGTGTCAGAGTGCCAGGGTCAGCCATTGTACAGCGTCCAAGAGCAATTTTCAGGTTAAGGGCATGGTTTAAATTGGATCCCTTTGGGCAGTAAAGGAATTTGAACTGGTGACCTTCCAGATTTTGGACACAAGGAAGCAAATCATCACAGATGGGACACACAGACAGGCAAGGTACATGCAACCTCGCAGTCACACATAGAAGGCCAGTGTACAGTATGGATGATAATTAACCTAACTCCCTGTAAATACTGTAATACTAATGCTTATAATCCTACTTACCAGAAATGACCCAAAACTTGAACAGCTTTACAGTGAACAGCAGGACAACAACAAAATAAAGTCTTCAACAAATAGGTTGTTTCTTATTTGCACAATGAATATGTGGCTTTATTGTAAAAGAAAGTGCTAAGCACAGCTTAGAATTAAAAAAGAGAGAAAATGCAAATATATGAATAATAGTCCCAGTTCCAGGCACTTTATGGTCATTTCCTGAGAGGCCAACAATGCATACATTCAGTGGTTTTAGAAAGATCACCCTGTAGCAACAACATTAGCTTCTTAATTTTACACAGCATGCACAACACTTCAGTATTCATAAGCAGCTTGAGCGGAGTAGGCACTTTGTTTTCAAAAGACGAAATTAGTTCCAGCTGCTTCTTTTACCATATACCTTTTTAGACCCCAGGGTAGACTGATTAGAGCCTGTGGTCTTGTGTACATTCTCCTAAATATTGTGCATTTTTGCACTGAGCATGTTTGTAAAATTGACTTTTTCACAGGAACATCTTGAAGACATGTTGCACAAAAACATTTTTTTTTTTCGTCTGCTGTTTTTGTGTTTGTAGTAAGAGAACCTCGGTATTTATTTATTTTGGTTTCTGCTACTCCCAGGTGTCAGGTAGGTTTTGCAGGATCACTCTTCTATGAGCAGGGTTCATCACGCCAGCATTAAGCAAATCTTCTTCTGTAAGGTCACTGGAAGGAGGAATGAATGAATGAATGAGTTAATTCATACTAGTAGATATGCGTTTTAGAACCAAATTGATCTGTCTGTTACATGTTACAAAAGTGCAGAGTTTCACTTTAGAGTGAATTTTTGCTGTTTGTATAAGTGGGTGGAATCATCTCCTTACTGAGTTGGGTTAACCCTTAAGGGCTTTTATGAGAATATGATTATAGTTTCGTGATAAAGTTGATGCTTTTCTGTAAAGGAAAATTTACAATTTCCTAAAGAAGTCCCAAATGTTGGCTTACTTTGCAAGTAGATGTTTGGACCTGTGTATCTACAGACATGCACCTTCCTGGATGTAATATTACTCTCTCTGGTTTTCTAATTATTACACTGTTAAGTAGCAACAAATCTGTTGAATACAGCTAACCGAATACTGACTAACATCGCTAGTGTGGTAGAACAGCCTACCTGTCACTATTATTGTGGACTTCACATTCAGGTACTATGGTACCAACCTCAAAATATCAACATGTGCTAGCCCCACCAATTTTGAAATAATTACTTGGTTTTACTTAATGTATTATCTAACTAATGGATTTGCATTTTGTGTATAAACTTGACACAATACCTTTGGTTTAGTGCAGATGGAGCCTCTTTAACCATCATGAAAGCTTATGGAGCCAATGGGTGGATAATACAGAGATTGCTTTGTCAAGCCTCTCTTATCGTGTATGTTGTGGGGTGTAGGACTCCCCAGGGTTCTTATGTCGATTTCATCAAATTTTTAGGTCATTTGGAATACATTCAGGAGCCCGAAGACTGTCTTGGGTTAGATATAGAACACCTCTGAATTTTGTGCTGGAACAAATCTTTTTACCTCTTTATATGTTGCTAATATGAAATGTAATTAAGCAACATCATTTTAACTTTCATCTGTATGCTGCTGACATTCAGTTGTATTCATTAATAAAATACTGTATAATTATATTTTTTCAGTTATTGTATATTAATAATCAACTGTTTTTACTGAGGAACAGCAAAGAATGACAAAAAGAAAGTTATACTGTTGTCATTCTTCAAACAGTAAATCATTAGGACTCTTACCTCATATTCCTTACATTTTAGTTTGATTGAATTCACATGAAATATACCTGAAATTTTGTCAAGTTTTTTTTAAATGTTCTCTCTATGCTTATGTCAAAACATGGAAGCAAACGTCGTAAGTGGAGCTAAGAATTACAAACATGTTACTCCAGATTTTAAAACCCTACAGGTAGATTTAGAGACTATTTTAAAACCTCTTGTATAGAGTTGTGCAGTAAAATGGCTTAAATTCATGTGACAACTTCCCTTCAAGAATAAGTCTTCTGCTGTACTGTCTCTTGCAGCTCAACATGTAGAAAGAGTTCTTGAAAAGCATGTATTGTCTAAAAAAAAAGTACCTTTAAAGGATTTCTCATCCTCTGTTTCTGATACGAATGTGAGAAACACTGGAGCACCACAAGGAACAGTCCTGTCTCCTTTTCTGTTCACTCTGTGCACTTCAAATGTAACACCCAGTCAGGTCATTTACAGAAATTCTCAGATGATTCTGTACTTATGTGGTATAAGATGAGACAGAGTAAAGGACACAGGTGGAGAACTTTGGTTCTTGGTGCAAAGAGAAATGTCTGCCTCTTAAAACTGGCAAAACCAAAGAACTGGCTATTGACTTTTGCCATACCAAACAGCCTCTATGTCCAGTCACTATTCATGGAGTGGATGTTGAGATAGTGCACTTCTACAAATATTTAAGGATCCATATTAATGACAGGTTAGAATGGTCTCATAACACAGAGGAGTTCTATAAGAAAAGGCAGAACAGGCTCTTCCTCCTTAGGAGACTGTGTTTCTTTAATATGTGTTATGAGAGATGGCTGGCAGTTTATCCCGGCCAACACCTCCAGGCCGCTAGATGGAGTCATCCCTGCAACATGTAGGTGCTCCGAATTCCCGCAGTGCACAGGGATTTATATTTTCCTGAAGAAAAAGAAGAGTTTTCATCTGACCCGGAAGTGCTATGGAATCACATGGACTGAAGGACAGAAGCACTTCCGGGTCGAGCCCTATTAAAAGGACTGTGGGAAAACCCAGCAGACTGAGTCAGAGTTGGGAGGGAGTGTGACAGAGCTGCTGGGTGGAGAGGAGGATTGATTTATTGTTGATTATTGTTTATTATTGATTTATTATTGTATATTGTGGAGGTGGAGGTGCTTTGTGCACGTTATAGAAGAAATTAAAAATATTTCTGGGACTTTAACCTGGTTTCTGGTCATGTTGTCTGCAGGTTTGGAGGAGCGACAGCGACCCCTAGTGCCACAGTGTGTAGTGACATCCTTCTACAGCTCTTGACAGGCAGTGTATTTTTCTATATGGTGATACCTCTTCGATCGCGGGGGTAGCGTTCCAGAACCTCCGCGAAAGGTGAAAATCCGCGAAGTAAAAACCATACGTTTATATTGTTATTTTTATATTGTCACGCTTGGGTCACATATTTGCACAGAAACACAGGAGGTTGTAGAGACAGTGACTTTAAAACACTGCAAACAAACATTTGTCTCTTTTTCAAAAGTTTAAACTGTGCTCCATAACAAGATAGAGATGACAGTTCTTTCTCACAATTATAAAGAATGTAAACATATCTTCCTCTTCAAAGGAGTGTACATCAGGAGCAGAGAATGTCAGAGAGAGAGTGAGAGAGACAGAGAGAGAAAACCAAACAATCAAAAATCAATAGGTGTTTTTCGTGCTTTTAAGTATGCGAAGCACTGCCCGACAATG
Source organism: Polypterus senegalus (assembly GCF_016835505.1). Classification (NCBI taxonomy): domain Eukaryota; kingdom Metazoa; phylum Chordata; class Cladistia; order Polypteriformes; family Polypteridae; genus Polypterus; species Polypterus senegalus. The sequence goes on along the minus strand of NC_053163.1, from coordinate 88,397,771 downwards.
CAGCCACAAGGAAGGGAGCAATGTGAAGGTAGTCTTTCAGCATTTTTTAAAGGAGCGTCTGTATCCTCTAGGCCAGTGTGCGAACAGACCCTCTGCTCACACACCCTCCGTCAGGAGCAGAGAATGTCAGAGAGAAAAAAGCAAACAATCAAAAATCAGTACGTGCTGTTTGGGCTTTTAAGTATGAGAAGCACCATGTGGGAAGCATATCGTATATCATTGAGGAGTTTTATTTAATACGTAATACATGCTCTGATTGGTTAGCTTCTCAGCCATCCGCCAATAGCGTCCCTTGTATGAAATCAACTGGGCAAACCAACTGAAGAAGCATGTACCATAAATTATTAGACCCATTGTCCACAGAAATCCGCGAACCAGCAAAAAATCTGTGTTATATATTTAGACTAGCAGAATACCCGCGCTTCGCAGCGGAGAAGTAGTGTGTTAAAGAAGGTACGAAAAAGATAAGGAAAAATTTAAAAAATAACATAACATGGTTGTTAATGTAATTGTTTTGTCATTGATATGAGTGTTGTTTTCATATCTATCTATCTATCTATCTATCTATCTATCTATCTATCTATCTATCTATCTATATATATATATATCTATATATATATCTATATATATCTATATATATATCTATATATATATATATATCTCTATATATATATATATATATATATATATATATATATATAGTGGTGTGAAAAACTATTTTCCCCCTTCCTCATTTCTTATTCTTTTGCATGTTTGTCACACAAAATGTTTCTGATCATCAAACACATTTAACCATTAGTCAAATATAACACAAATAAACACAAAATGCAGTTTTTAAATGATGGTTTTTATTATTTAGGAGAAAAAAATCCAAACCTACATGGCCCTGTGTGAAAAAGTAATTGCCCCTTGTTAAAAATAACCTAACTGTGGTGTATCACACCTGAGTTCAATTTCCTGATTACTGCCACACCTGTTTCAATCAAGAAATCACTTCAATAGGAGCTGCCTGACACAGAGAAGTAGACCAAAAGCACCTCAAAAGCTAGACATCATGCCAAGATCCAAAGAAATTCAGAAACAAATGAGAACAGAAGTAATTAAGATCTATCAGTCTGGTAAAGGTTATAAAGCCATTTCTAAAGCTTTGGGACTCCAGCGAACCACAGTGAAAGCCATTATCCACACTGGCAAAAAAATGGAACAGTGGTGAACCTTCCTAGGAGTGGCCGGCCGACCAAAATTACCCCAAGAGCGCAGAGACGACTCATCCGAGAGGTCACAAAGACCCCAGGACAACGTCTAAAGAACTGCAGGCCTCACTTGCCTCAATTAAGGTCAGTGTTCACGACTCCACCATAAGAAAGAGACTGGGCAAAAACGGCCTGCATGGCAGATTTCCAAGACGCAAACCACTGTTAAGCAAAAAGAACATTAGGGCTTGTCTCAATTTTGCTAAGAAACATCTCAATGATTGCCATTGTGGACTGATGAGACAAAAGTTGAACTTTTTGGAAGGCAAATGTCCCGTTACATCTGGCGTCAAAGGAACACAGCATTTCAGAAAAAGAACATCATACCAACAGTAAAATATGGTGGTGGTAGTGTGATGGTCTGGGGTTGTTTTGCTGCTTCAGGACCTGGAAGGCTTGCTGTGATAGATGGAACCATGAATTCTACTGTCTACCAAAAATCCTGAAGGAGAATGTCCGGCCATCTGTTCGTCAACTCAAGCTGAAGCGATCTTGGGTGCTGCAACAGGACAATGACCCAAAACACACCAGCAAATCCACCTCTGAATGGCTGAAGAAAAACAAAATGAAGACTTTGGAGTGGCCTAGTCAAAGTCCTGACCTGAATCGAATTGAGATGCTATGGCATGACCTTAAAAAGGCGGTTCATGATAGAAAACCCTCAAATAAAGCTGAATTACAACAATTCTGCAAAGATGAGTGGGCCAAAATTCCTCCAGAGCTGTAAAAGACTCATTGCAAGTTATCGCAAACGCTTGATTGCAGTTATTGCTGCTAAGGGTGGCCCAACCAGTTATTAGGTTCAGGGGGCAATTACTTTTTCACACAGGGCCATGTAGGTTTGGATTTTTTTTTCTCCCAAAATAATAAAAACCATCATTTAAAAACTGCATTTTGTGTTTGCTTGAGTTATATTTGACTAATGGTTAAATGTGTTTGATGATCAGAAACATTTTGTGTGACAAACATGCAAAAGAATAAGAAATCAGGAAGGGGCAAATCGTTTTCACACCACTGTATATATATATATATATATATATATATATATATATATATATATATATATATATATATATATATATATATATATATATATATGTGTTGTTCTCATATCTATCTATCTATATATATATATATCTCTATCTATCTATATATATATATATACCCGCGCTTGGCAGCGGAGAAGTAGTATGTTAAAGAAGGAAAGAGAAAGAAAAGGAAACATTTTGAAAATAACGTAACATGATTGTCAATGTAATTGTTTTGTCACTGTTATGAGTGTCGCTTTGATATATATATATAGCAAAATACCGCCAGCGATGTCATGTGTTAAAGAAGTTATGAAAAAGAAAACGAAACATTTTAAAAATAATGTAACATGATTGTCAAAGTAATTGTTTTGTGTATTTGGCGGCAGCGTCACGAAGTTGTTTTCGGTAGCTGCATTAGAAAATGTACCACGACGTCTGACACGCCTCCTTTTTACTGTTTTCTCACAGCTTGGATTGCTGCTGTCATATATACACACACACACATATATACACATACATATCTTCACATCTACATATCTATATACATATATATATATATATATATACACATACATACCTATCTACATCATATATACACACACATACATACATACACACAAATTATATATATGTGTGTATGTATGTATGTATGTATGTGTGTATATATATCCATCCATCCATCATCTAACCCGCTGAATCCGAATACAGGGTCACAGGGGTCTGCCGTAGCCAATCCCAGCCAACACAGGGCACAAGGCAGGAACCCACCGCAGGACACACACAAACACACCCACGGGCCAATTTAGAATCGCCAATCCACCTAACCTGCATGTCTTTGGATTGTGGGAGGAAACCGGAGTGCCCGGAGGAAACCCACGCAGACACGGGGAGAACATGCAAACTCCACGCAGGGAGGACCCGGGAAGCGACCCCGGGTCTCCTAACTGCGAGGCAGCAGCGCTACCACTGCGCCACCGTGCTGCCGTGTATATATACACATACATATACTTGTGTGTATGTTTGTATGTGTCTATATGTGTGTGTATAGGTTTGGTCACTGAGTGCAAGGGAAAAATAATAAATTATAGTCTATAAGTTATTAAACAGTAAAACATTAACGTTTTAAGAAGTACAGGTACATTGAAATTACATTTTCTATGTGAATGTTCAAATTTGTGCCTCTGGTAATGTGCCTTACAGGCATTTAAAGAAAATTAGTTTTGTGTCCTCTCCAGTGTTAAGAGAGAAAGGCTTTGGTTTGGGATAAAAGGAAAAAGGTGTAAAGAAAGGAAAGTTGCCTTTTTCTTTTATATAGTATAGAGAGATGTGTTCGCTGACGTTATGATCGCCTTTTGGGGACAGTCGCGGTGGGTCTTGTGTGGACTGGTGAGACGTCCCCGCCATTAATCGGCTGTGATGACACTGTCAGTCCTCCACTCATTTGCGTGTCTTCATAATCCGAGCTGAGGACCTCATAATCGTATACGTGCAAAAGAAAGTGTGAATCGCCTTAATATTATTTTGCCGTGGTGTAGAAAAGGGGTCCCGTGTTTGCACTTGTCTGGGCTATAGCGCAGGGGAGGATGAAAAAAATTAAAAGTGCTCACTTTGACTTAAGGCAGAAGCGCAGTCAGCGTCTCAAAGGCCGGCACAGCTATGCATGCGCGCTGGCTGCTCGACTTTTGCTGGGCAGGAGACCCCAGTTTTGCAGACACGTTCATGATATCAAAAGTCTCAGCTCTTTGGAGGTCATTCATATATTATATATATAGCAAAATACCCTCGCCTCGCAGCGGAGAAGTAGTGTGTTAAAGAAGTAATGAAAAAGAAAAGGAAACATTTTAATAATAACGTAACATGATTGACATTGTCATGAGTGTTGCTGTCATATATATGCCTGCCTAAATAAGTCACCCTCGCTTTGCTCTTACTTTTTACCGCTCATTTAATCATGGCTAGTGGCGGAAAAATGATAAAATGGAAGGAGGATGGCTTTACCAAAACAATTATTGATGGCGAATCGATTATTCATAAAGCTTGAATTGGTGATCTGTTTTTCTGTGTTAACCTCATATTTTTCATACTTCTTCTCAAACTAAGGTGGTGCGAGGGTAAAATGAATCGGGATGCGCTGATCAATGTAATCGGTATACCAGGAAATCATGCATTGACAAAAGCTCCCCTTTGCTTGTAATGCAAAGTGTGATTAAATGCATTATTTTTTAACGCGTTATGGAACACATGCATCGAAGCTTCTCAGCTGTGCTTGTGCTAAGAAAAGGAAAGATTTTAAAAATAACGTAACACGATTGTCAATGTGACCTTTTGTAAGTAGTGCCTGCAGGATTCAGTGTGGAGAAACTGTGACAGCATGTGTATTAACTTGTGGATTTTTCTGTGAGTATTTGGTGGCAGTCTGACGAAGTTGCTTCGGAAGACGGCGTTAGCTGCGGAGCTCAGCTCAGTTAAGGCGGGTGGGGGAGTCACGTCATCATCTCCCCTCCCATTCATCTCATTTCGCTCTGTCAATCCCCCACAAACACAGTCTCTCTGAATTTGCATAAGCACACCCCTTCACCTACAATTTTAACTTAGTTACAAAGTGATCAGAACTCTCGTTTATATCCTGCGTCCTCTCATTAAACTTGTATCCCGCATTACCTGTGGGCATGTGAAACGCCAGCGGTAGCCTGTCTATGAACTTAATTTAAAGTTTGCTCATGAATATGGTAGTAAATGTCACTCGCTCGCTTCTTATTGTTTCGCTGCCTTCTCAATTATATAATGCATGTTTTCTTAAGCGCTTTTTGGAGGTCTTCCTGGTTTTCTACGCACTGCGTTGACAGTCAGTTCACGTGATTACGTGGGAGGCGTGATGATGTCACACGAAACTCCGCCCCCCCACATCTTTCCAGCTCAACTCCATTACAGTGAATGGAGAAAAATACCTTCCAGTTATGACCATTAGGCGTAGAATTTCGAAATGAAACCTGCCCAACTTTTGTAAGTAAGCTTTAAGGAATGAGCCTGCCAAATTTCAGCCTTCTACCTACACGGGAAGTTGGAGAAATAGTGATGAGTCAGTGAGTGAGTGAGTGAGTGAGTGAGTGAGTGAGTGAGTGAGTGAGTGAGTGAGTAAGGGCTTTGCCTTTTATTAGTATAGATATGTTTACATATAAAATCCGCGATGGAGTGAAGCAGCGAAAGTCGAAGCACGATATAGTGAGGGATCACTGTACTGTTGTATGCTGGGCTGGTAACATCACTTCAAGAGGGACCCACTGAATCAACAAGCTAATTAACAGGGCAGGCTAAATTATGGGATGCACTCTGGAAACCCTGGAGGTCTATGGATAGGATCTGTCTATCGCTTTTAAATACAGTAGCTGACTGAAAATAACTGAAACTTTGTGCATTTTTACTGTGAGCAAAACCACACAATTGCTTTTGAATGGATAAGAAATTCTGTTGAAATATTTCATGTGATTTCTTAAAGATGGACTTGCTAAAGGGAATATTTAATAATAACAGAAGATCATCAAAACAATTACACTTAAGAAAAAGAATTATGTATTGTGTCAACTTTGGAATACAGTCGATTTCAGTTAATTGGACCAACGGTTAATCGGACCAGCTGCTTATTCAGACCGAATCCTAAAGAACCGAAATAAATCATATTACATAAACCTACTATTGTTCGCTTATTTGGACCAAAATTCCATTTAATCGGACCAAAGAACGTGACAGAGAGTAAGAAAAAGAAACCACAAGTCGCCCCCGGAAAGCGGATGTAAAGCAGGTCAGCGACATCAGGAGGATCCCTGAGCTCCCCAGGAGAATTTATGCTTTTATCAAAGGTCAGGAAGTCGGAAAATTTGTACCAAGTACAAACCAGTGGGAGTGAACATGCCTGCCCTTTCTTTCCTAAAACCGCCAAGTAGCCGGCGACATGAAGTCGAGTGTAAACAAGTGCAGTACGTAAACAGAATGTGTCAGATCACACTAGACAAGTTCTTCAAACGTTGACTGGAATTTGGTAATGTAACCTTTTTTTAATTGTGCTTCGCATGCTGAGTGTCATGTAGATCGTTTCGAAGAATTTATAGATTTCTTTTTCAATAAACAAAGTTGTAAGCAACCGTACATGTACATGTACATCGTTCTTGTTTGTACGTTCGCCATACGCGTGTGCAGCACAATAAAAGTCATAATGACATTTTAATATATTAGTTATAGCACGTCCCGTCTTGGTTGCACATGTATAGGGCATGTTCGTGTAATTGGACCAGCCGGTTATTAGGACCAAAATGATCGCGTCCCAATGTGGTCCGATTAACAGGAATCGACTGTATTAGAATATACATTATTTTACAATATCTGTTTTGATGTTACCTGAGAAAATCCAGTTCCTGCCAGCCACTAAGATATAGGACCTTCTCATATCTCTGCAATCCCAGCAACCTCAGCCATTCTCCCACTGACCGGGGGACACAATGCATTGAAAATGCCTGTAGATAGTAGGTGATCAACAGAAGTTTACAAAAGGAGACTAGCATGAAAATAACAAGGGTAATGAGGCAAAAGTTTCATTCTGTACCTCTCTTTCACTTTGACGAAGTCCTTGCTTCATTCTGACTATTCTTTGCCACCCCTCTGTGGGATCAAGCATTTCACAACTTAAATTACGTCCTTGAGCTTGCTGCTTGGGAACTGAATAATCATTTTTAAATGGCTTAAAGTCAATATCACTTAGGGATTTTGCAATTTGCAAAGCAGTGAAGGAGTGGTCACCAATGGGTGGTCCAGGCAGAGGCTCTGGCATCCGAGAGACAAATGTTTCTGATCTTGCAGACCTCTGAAATTGTTCTCTGTGTAGAGGAAGCAGAAGATCCTTAGAAGAGTTAGGCTTGTCTTTGTACACTGAAAGGGGCTGGGATTTATACAGTGTGGGCAGATGATCATTATACACCTTTAGGCGATCCCTACAGCTATTACTGTGGCTCCGTAAAAGTTCATCATGATTTTTATGGACTGTGAAGAATTCTTTGGAAAAGAGGGGTTTATCCTTGTGATGACTGGTTTCCACATTTTCCCTTCTTTGCCCTGAATTAAGGAGAGGTTTTTCTTTTTTTGGAAAAAGTTGGTAGGACTTACTTGATTGAGTTCCAAAGTCTTTACAAAGCTCAAAATTTGATGGGTAGGTTGGGATTTCAATTTCAGCAAAGTTAGAGTTGCAGGTTTTCTGACCTCCCTTATTGCTTCCTGAAATAAGTTTTGGGTATAATATGAAGTCTTTGCTGGGTACTGCATTTGAGTCAGAAGACATAGGAAAGCTACAGGCATCTAAAGGCTTCATCTTTGGTGGAGGAAAATGTTCAAACATGTAGTAGGCAGGATTAATGTAACTGCTTGGCAGAGCAGCGAGTGGAGCAGAAGGGGTCCTAAAACAGCAAAAGCATAGAGACAGATGTTCAGAGTTTCGAGTTTTAATATACATTAAGGAGAAAAACAGTGTAAAGCATAATCTTTAGTTAAAATAATTTTATTTAGCTGTGTATATAATACCCCAGTAAAATTCATGACTTAAACTCTGTGAGGATTTATAATAGAGGTTTTATATGACCACTTAAGCCTTCCATCTCATCAAAATGTAATTCAGTAGATTTCAATCACAATTAAAAGGACAACAAAGTAAATGCCTGAATACCATATACAGTATTTCACTAGTGTAGCCTGCAGGTCACATGAAATGTTGAAGTCATACAAATTTGTCACATCTGATGATTGCTTAATTAAATATTATGCATTTTTTACATTATATACTTTTGTTAAGCTTTTGAGTGATTTTCCCTTAGGGACAAATAAAGTCTATCTATCTATCTATCTATCTATCTATCTATCTATCTATCTATCTATCTATCTATCTATCTATCTATCTATCTATCTATCTAATGTCTGTTTGTCTATCTGTCTGTCTGTTCATCTTTATTTTGCAGCCAAAATAAGGTGTTAGTGTAACTTGACAGAAGTCAAACTGCATGAAATAAGGAGATAGCATTTTTCAAATGGAAATTTTACTAATTTGTAATCAAAATGTAGTGTTCAGTGTTGCTTCCTTTTGTCATTGATTCAACGTGAGGTTCCCCCATACACCAACTTTTAAAAGGCTTTCAACATTACATACTTTGAAAAGATCATACCTGTCACTGTTGGCTTGAAGTGAAGATAAATGCCCACTGCTTTCATCCTTTTCAAAGCAAAACCATTCTGTACAAAGATAAACATGCTATAACATGCCCATAGTTGTAATTGTACTGTATTTTTAAGGAGCACACTGAAACAAAACACTAAAGTGACTTTTGAATATACCATTTGTGCAGTAACTGTTGGACTAATAGTATTCCAGAGGTCTTAAGGAAAATAGGTAGGGGAGTATCAACAATAAGTGGCATTGAGCTGAAAGTCTGGAATTTGCACCTAGAACAAGTAATCTTGCATGAAGACTCTATGGCATGTCAACAAGTGAAGTGCATATATTCCAATATAGATCATATATCTATCAATTTCTCTATCCTTTATAGAAATCCTGAGGTTACGATTAACTTTAAAATCGATTGCTTTACAAATAAATGAAGCAGAATCATTGTTTCTGAAAAATCTTTAGGCTCGTATACTGTACTACATCTTAATTTTCACCTTATGAGAGATGGACAATGCCTCGTATGGACATGACTACAGAATTTCTGATTACACTATTTTAGAATTTCTGAAAGTATGAGGGAGACAATAAAGATTCTTGAATTACCATAAATCCTTTCCCTTGTGTTGCAGTGGTCCTTGGGAACATAGACTTGAATCCAGCCACGAACAGAGCCCATTTCTTCCCCACGGTGTATCAAAAATGTCTCAAACTGCTGTGGTGTACTGCCAATTAGAGAGCGAAAAGCAATACAGCATTCACCTGCACAGGGGGTGGGGAAGTGTACAAAATATAGTTCAAGTAGTTAATGTTAAAAATATATTAGCATTACTTGTCATTCAAGAAACGCTAAAGATGTGTGCAAAGCTTATAGTCTGAGTTAGAAACTTGAAGTGACTGATAAACAGATGCCTCAAGCATATGAAAAACAGAACATGTCTCCATCAAGCACTAATGGTTAAGATTCTTTCTTAAAACTGATTTTTACTTTCTCGTATACAAAGTATTTGAATTCTCCAAAAATTCCTCCATTTTTCAATTATGTCTGTGTGTCAGTCTTTGTGTTTGTGTGTGTATGTAAACACTTTCACTTTGGTCAACCAAATTTTGCAAACAAGTATTAGATACAAAACGTAGAATTCCATCAACTTTTGGGCTATTTCTGCTAACTGGAAGTGGTATTTTACCTTTTATTCATGCAGCTGCACAGTCCAATTTATTCAACTTTACCTTTATAATAATTGTTCAATATATTTTTAATTTGATTTGATTTGTTATTGATGGTTCTTTAATGTACATAATATATTCATTGTCTCCTGATTTATTTATTTTTTTTAGGAAAGTCTACTTTTTTTGCTTTAAAAAACTGTAAATTTTGCAAACACCTAATAATTTAATAGTTTTCCTGTTAGTTAAAATGCTTCAAATACATCTGTATTTGAACATTTTTACAGTTAGGCGTTCACTTTAGTGATTTAAGGTTTAAGAAGTGCAAAGGATATGGTCTAGTCACACTATGGATTGAGTGGAAACAGACTAAAGTTTATGGCATTACACTAGGGTAGGGCAATTGATGTTTCTAGCTTAAATCACAAGAGGAAACATTCAATGTTAGCATGTGTCAGCCCAGAAAAGCCCCATTGTCTTTCCTAGCTGGGAACTTGGTTTTGATAATGCGTATACCTATAGACCCTGAGGAGCATGGAGACATAGGATTTACGGCTATCTTTGGAAAACAGGGTCCATATTTATTAAGCATCTCAAAATGACTCCAAAGAATTGCGCTAAAAGTCAGACTAGGATAAGAATTTGTCCTACATCAGAGCAGGACATGACAAGCAGTTATGAAACATCCTACTCCCAGCTAGGAGTAAGAGTTCACTTTTGAGAATGAATGACATCATGATTTTATAGCAGCCCAAGCCACAAATTGGTACTCATGATGACATTTTGTACAGTAGTTTTGTTGAAAATCATGGTGACACTTTGTAGTTTTTTCATACTAATGTTACTATTTCACCAGAAAGATAACAATAATGCTAATTAAACTATTAAAAGAAGAAGAAGGGAAACATAATAAGGTTTGATATTGTGCTAAGCATGAGGTAATTGTTGGCACTTCAGAACAGCATCAGGAATAACACTGTAACAAACACAGAGATGATGAGACACACATACACTGAATGAGGCTTAAACCGAGTAACAAATGAGTTTATTTAACAATGAATGATCCACAGCATTACTTTCAGAAGAATCACCTTGCCCTTGGTATGGCTACAGGAAATGCCTGGTAATATAACAGCTACTGTAACTAGCCACTGTTATTAGAGCAATTTCTGAAGTCACATTCACTTTTTCTGTGTCCCTGATGATCCTATGTATAACCCCCAGCCCGAATTATTTTATGCAATGCTTTATTTATTCAATGCCCTGAGAGTTAGCACCTGTCTTCTAGAAGCTTCCCAGGGTGGTAGAATATAAAGTTAATGCTCCAGGGGTTCATGAAATGCAGAGCTAAGTGTACCTGCTTACCATTTTACTGCCACTCAACCATGCAGTTCTGATTATCATTAAAGTAATATGATGGCTATTACAAACACTTTGAGTTCATGATCACCTAATTTTACGATTCACATATCTGCACTGAAATTTTCATAACACAGTTGGGACTGTTTCCCTACTCTTCGATGCTTAATAATTAAGAACACAGATCTTGTGGGTCAAGAGAGCTTTGGATCTAATGTATAGGCAGGGTGCATTGAGGTCTTATGAGTCCATTTCAACTTCAAAAGGTCGGTATATGTTTGGTCCCTGCTGAGTGGCTTTACAGATCCTCAAAAAAATAATTTTGTCACCATATTGTACATTGACAAAGACAGGCAGCGACGAGCATATTTAAAGGTCTGGCTATCTGAATGAAAAGGAACATCACAGCACCACTTGGAACGGAACCCAATCCATGAATATTTTTCTACCATTGTATCATTGATAATACTATCATTTGAGGCTAGTGTATGGAGATAGTAAGCAAAAGTGTTGTGATTTACACTGCAAATTTGACTAGCAAGGCTAACAGGCTGATGAGTGGACCAGGAAATGAAGCTGTGACAGACTAGGCGACGTAATAGGCAGGAGACATCCCAAGGTCAATGCCAAACAGTTAACTAGAAGATCAGCAAAGCTCATAATGCAAAATAAAATCAAAAGGTCAAAAAAGTATGAATTACAACACCAAGTGACCAATGGTGACAAAGACAGAAGCAGAAAAAAGGAAGAGAAAAATATTTAAAGAGTTCTCGGAAACTGAGAACACAGGTATTTTATAACGATGTCTGTTCCCCGTAAGTGTGTTAATTATAAACAGATACTGTACCATATGACTCAAATCCATCACTTGATTTAATAGAAATCAGCAAATGCTGACCACGAAGATACTCCATGTCAGACAAGATTGGAGTGAGCTGTAAAAGGAAGGCAAGACAGTGAGTGCACAGCTAAAGAAGACCTGTTCTTGTGTTTTACACTAAAGGTTTTGTTTAATTAGCACCTTGGGAAGCTGTTTGGCTGACCAGGACAATTTCAGAAAACCCATCATCTCACTGCTCTGCGAGTCATTCTCCCCTGATCTCCTGAATTCTGAAATGAGTGTGATTTATTTACTCTATGTTAGACATTGAATATTGAACAGCAATCAGTACACATGAGATAAAAGGGAATGTATATGCACCTTCCAGGCTGTAGGAATGAAAGTCAATAAAGAACTTCGATTTGCTGCTTGTCTTAAGAATGGCATCAATTCCGTCTAAAACAATGCAGGCTTGTTCTGTATTCGAAGTAGGGTCTGTCTCAGAAGACATGTGAGAGAGGTGGAATATAACCTAGGGTTAGCATCTCAGCATTCCTCTTGATCTTTCTTGTTGCCAGAAATGATCTAAATTTCTTTTCACTGGGTGAATCTTACCTTTCTTGGAGATAAACTGGGATGTTACTCCAACCTGGAATGTTCCAAAGACAGGAGAGTGGTCACTTGTAGCAATGTCATCAGTGCAGCCTGGAAGAATATAATATAAAAGAAGTCAGAATGAGTACACCTCCAGAATTTGCTCAGTTTTTCATGTACCATTGATGTTCTGACATTTAAACAGTAGTAATATTTAATGCTGATTTTTCAGTAAATAGTTAAATAAGGTATGCCACTTAATTAATTAGATAGTCTAAGAAAAAAGATGCCATAGAGAGTGACAGTTTAGAGAGTTTCAACATTTGACTCAAAGATATTTAAGAACAACTGATGAGCTACTTTTTTATTGCTGAATGGACAGTTCTTGTCAAAATTATGTTAATATTCTAATAAGAAATAGGTGGGGATCCTGGTTGTACATCTGAGTCTAGGCAGGATCTTTCTGGGGCTTTCCAACTATCAAAGACCTTCCTTCAAGTCATTGAAAACTATGTATAGCTCTTATTGCTGCTCCTCACATCTCTCTTACATTTGCCAGGCTTCTCTTTACTGATAAGGTGGTTTCCACACTCCAATTCATATAGTTGAAGATTGTAACAATATCTTTCAGTATCTGCCTCCATAATAGTCTGCTTCTGATCTCCAAATACAAATTTGACACAAAATATTTCAACTTATTCTATTTTAAGGCTAGAACAAAAGTATATACAACAATAGCCAATAACCTCAATGTATCTAGATTCCTTCACCATTTTTGCCTAGTCCATGGAAGACATCCAGTCTACCCTAAAACTCTTTCCTGAGGCCTACAGTAATCTAGGACTGTTCTGTCACACTGGAAAGGACTAGCTCCTCTACCAAAATATGAACAGCCAGATAACCAACCACCAAGTTATGCATATCATGGAAGCCAACTGGCTCAAACGGATACCGTTGCTGAGAATGTTCACCAGTTCTTCAGCTGTTTTAGTACCTCCTTTAGGAACACTACTGTTGGGAAATCAAGAACCGATACCTCAAGAAATAAACCAAGCTAATGATGTATATGGCTTTTTGCATCATTTCCATGAGAGATATTGTGACAGATTTCAACAGTGTTGCCCAAGAAAGATAATTTCTGCTCAGTTTCATTGTATTCACTAAGGCAAACCCAAATCGCACTGACAACACATTCACAAGAATTAACAATAAAGATAACTCTAGTAGAGCAAGTTAACGATTTTTTTCCATAGAAGTTATTTTAGAATTAGCTGTTCCCCCTCAGCCTCGCCCCCACATACTAGTGAAACAGGACAAACTTTAAAAATCAATAAAGAAGTGTAAAAAATGTAAGTCTGGCCAAGCTGAAGGTAGGTAAATCCAATGTCAAATGTTTGCTGTTTTTGATTGTATTCAGCTATGACAAGAGAGCGTCCCCCGCGTGGGGAGAAAAGCTCTGAGCCCTCTCTCAAAAACATCAAACGTTACTCTTTAACAATCTGTAAATAATAATGTGTGTTGAACAAAAAGGTATTGCCAACTAAGCAGAGGCAAGGTACGCTCCCAACATGTGGCGAAAGGTAGACCCACTCAAATGGAGGCTGGTGTGTTAGTGAGGAGGGCCCTGCTCATCTCCCCTTGGCCCACAGCCTCTCTCTTGAATTTGCGTAAATAAATCTTTACTGCAAGGGAGCTATGATACTTAGCGCAATGAGAGAAGTCGCAAAATGTCAAATGGAATGTTCAAGCAAATTACAGAAAAAAAACCCCAGCCTAAATTCTCTCATGAGAAGCTGACAGACATACATACAGACAGAAAGACAGACGTTGAATTTTATATATATATATATATATATATATATATATATATATATATATATATATATATATATATAGATTAGTGAATATTTAGCTTGATTGCAGATATTTTCAAGCTGGTCTCACCATAAGAAGTACAGGTAATGTGAGTCTCAGGGTATGACTTCCAAAGCACGCGATCACACCATGATGGAGCAGTGGTTCGTACCTAGAAAGCAGATCATAGATATCAAGACATTCAATATTTCTATAAAACATTTAGACAAAAGTTGTGATGGAGAAAATTCATGACCCAAAATGCTGAATACTTTATGAGGATCAATGACGCATAGGCCTGTCTAAATACGTTAGCAGTAACATCAAATAGAAAAGTGAGCAGGAAAAGAAGGCACTTTAGTCTTATAATTTTTGTTTTCTTGAAGCTTCTTCACCACAAATTTTCATTCAAATTTTAGTCTATGGTCTCCATTATAAACCAGCCATTACATTGCCTTCAGTACCATCCAGCCATCCATGTTAAGGTGTAAGCTCAGAGATCTGTAGGTGATGAGCCTATGGTGTCCTGGATAATAGACTATCTGTTGGGCAGACCACAGTTTGTGAGACTCAAGGACTGTGTCTCTGATATGGATGTGAGAAATACTGGAGCACCACTAAGAAAAGTCCTAAGTCCTGTCTCCTTTTCTCTTCACTCTGTACACCTCCAACTATAAATAAAACACCAGGTCATGTCACTTGTAGAAATTCTCAGATGATGCTGCATTTATGGGTGTATCAATATGAGACAGAGAATAGGAGTCAGGTGGAGAACTTTGTTTCTTGGTGCAGATAGAATTGTCTGCAACTGAACATCAGCGATAACATGAACATGTTATTGACTGTCTATACATCAAAAAGCCTCTATGTCCGGTACCATTCATGTTCATGTGTCTAGGGTCAGGAGAGAGTGGTCTTCATAATTTGAACTATGTCATGGAGTAGCTAATGGAATGCTAGCCTTGTGTTGTATAGCCAGCATCAAAGAAACATATTTTAGGGGCTGTTGTGATGAAGTTAGGAGGTGGCAGAGAGCAGCTCAAGTAGGGCAATGAAGCAGTGATATAAAAAAGACTGATACATATAAAAGCAATTTTTCCTAACTATACCAGGTTTTTATAAAGACACACCTATAAATAATCAGAGACAGCAGTGGCAAAACAGGACCTTCCAATTAAATTTTCAAATTGTGAATGGAAATCAACTTTTGACAAACTACAACCACACTCAAGGCATGGGTTGACAACTCAGATAGTGTATTGCACAGATGTTGCTCCTTACAGATTATCCAAAATGCACCTGGGTCAAGATCCTATTTCTGGGTGATGTCATTAGGTACTTATGTCACACTGTCTGGGAAAGTGCACTCTCACGCCTTACTGGAGGAAAACCTTTTCTTATTAATGACAGTTCTGGAATCACAATAATCCCTAATCTTTTAAAAAGCTCATGTTGTGATTACACTTAGTGGGACATTACTGTTAAATGAACTCTTCATTTCACTGTTAGCACACATTCTTATCTTAGTCAAGTGGAAAAATCCTAACTCAATGAAAATAAAATGAGACAAAATGAAATTCACTGCTCAAACAACAGTTTAAAAGTTTATTCAAATCTGGGTGGCATTTGTAAGTGTTGTTGACAATTAATTTTGCAGTGGAACTACTACTAACTTACTGCATAAAGCATTTCTGTTTTTTAGAGTTATTACTTTATGTAAAATATTTTTCTTTTCTGCTTCCAGATGGGTAACAGACTGGATATCTCTTCAGATCTGACTAAGAAACAATGGTATATTTAGTACTTCTTTTTAATTTATTAATTATTATAAAGTCCTTACAATCAATAAAATGAATGAGATACCAGAACACAATAGATTCTATTACTTATTCAAGTGAGCCAAACTGTATTTTGGTTGTTACTACCCTACCAATCTCCCTCCCTCCCTCTCCCTCTCTTCTCAGACAACAGCTGAATCTGTCCCTCCATCTACTGTCTAACCTGCATACACAGTTCTGGGTTGTGGAAAATCAGAGTAAATTTCAGCAACATTAGGCACAAATCAGGGTGCTGGTCCATTACAGGGCACTGTATCTGTGACAGAAACATAATTGCATTGTTCAACTGGAAATCATTTACTTTATTCTTATCATATTTTTCTGATTACATTTTCCATTCTTGTTGCATATGGCAATGTAACTGAAACTTTCCTTTTCAAAACAGAAACACACATAGAAATGATAGGCATATCTTACCCCAGTAGTTTTGCATTTTTGCCAGAGGTAACAGTCCCGTGAGCCCCGCTCATATCGGTAGGTTGGTGGAAACGTAATCTCTTCTTCATCTGCAAAGAAATTGATGTTATAATGAAGTAGTGAGTGGGAAGGTAGTGTAGAAGTAAAGTTTTGAAATGTTCACTTAAACAAAGAAGGGATGTTTAGGATCATTACATCACATTTCAAAGCAATGCTTTCTCTGTGAAACCAAGATATTTCTGACACCACCTTGTGTACAGTATTTCATCTGGTACTTCTAAATTAGGTATATTCAAAAATCATACTGATACAATGGTTAGTGCAGAAACCTTACAACTCCAGGACTAGGGTTCAGCTCACAGGTTAATCACCATTCTTTCTGTGTTTGTGTGGAATTTCTGCATGCACTATGGTTTATTTCTGCAACCCAATGACATTTACATATGTCAGGTTAGGTTTCATCTCTGAATCGAGTCGATGTGCATATGAAGCTGGTTGCTTCCTTGCACCTCCCTTGCATCTATCATGCTGGCATAAGCTCCAGGGGCCTCATGCATAACGCCGTACTATAACATGACGTAAGCACAAAAGCCGAAATGTGCTTATGCACAGAAAAATCCAGATGCAGGAATCTGTGCGTACTCCAACTTCCACGTTCTTCCTCTACATAAATCCCAGTCAGCATGAAAAGTAATACTCGTGCACGCGCCTTATGTCCCGCCCCACCTCCTCCCAGAATTACGCCTCTTTGAATATGCAAATCAATATAAATCGCCCTTAAGCTCAGCCTTCTGTGAAAAGACAATAGGAAAATGTAAGAATTTCAGCGAATACCAAGTGGAGGCAAAGGAAAAACATACTATTTGTTTAATTAAACTGTGGTATAATCAACAAAAGGAAGTTGATTGAGTTACATAGCGTGCTGGAGAAACTTGAAAGCTCAGATATCAAAGTCGCCGTGAAAAGGCAAGTCGTAGCCCACCTTCTGAGTGTCATATAAAAGCTTATTAGGGTACAGAGAAAAAAAGGCACACAGTGGGGAAAAAAGCACGAAATGTCAACTTCAATCTCGACATTTCCACTTTAATTACGTAGTTTATTTTGTCATTAAAGTAGAACATCATAAATGTCATCTTAAAATCGTTTAATTAACCAGTTTCTCAAATCACATCGTAATTAAAGAAGCACGTTAAATGCTTTGTTTTGTATTTGATTTTCTATGTGCCTATGTGTGTGAATCACTACTTGCTTCTTTAACCGGCTCTCTTCCTCCGACTGGACACAGAATCCATTACATTCATGATATTACAGCTCAAAGAATAACTAAAATACTGAGATGTATACGTGATATCATTTTCATGATGATAGGAGTTAAAGCACACTATTAAACATGGGTTTCACGGCGCAGTGATTGTGCGCGACCTTCGATAAAATTATTTATTACAGCAGTACTCATGGGCGGCTCTAGGCTTGTGGCGCCCTGGGCAGAGAAAGAATTGGTTGCTCCTTCGCCCGCCAATGTCAATATGGTATCTTATGCACGGCGGATGGTCACGTCCATTGCAGACACTGCATAGCCGCCTCGTGCTCATGACACAAGCGTTTAACTTTTGTCGAAATTTGCCACTGCGTTTTTAGCTGTGTCTTTATTTTCTCTTTCTGTTTCATATTCAACTAGCAAAATACCCGCGCTTCACAGAAGCGAAGTACTGCCTTAAAATTTTTATTAAGAAGAAAATTAAACCTTTTTAAACTGAGGGAAAATATACCAATAATTATTTGTTAAGGATCTCTTTGTATATCACATTGTGAGTTCGGCCCTCCAGTTGTAATATGACCAAGCTGTGCACTGAGCTTACTCTTGAGCATGCAACGTAGAGTTGGCCATGTGAACAGTAATCTTGTTTCAAATCTCACAGCTTGGATTGCTGCTGTCATAATCGGTTTGAGCTTAATGGTTTGTTTCAATTACGACAGTATTTGCAGGACTTGTGTTGAAGAGACATTCGGCATCTGTCAAGCGTTGTAAGTATCCAACCGGTTTCATCGATAACTTCACATCCAGCTTTTGAGAGTTTAAACATTCATAAACATCAATGTGTCCACTACTGAAATCGTCACCTGTCAATCTAAGATGTTTAAGAGGCATTGGCGGTTGTCGAAAGGTGTAAAATATTTGGCCATTTCGGTACACTTGAAAGTGACAACCGAACAATTCAGCGGCAACTATCAACTCCCATGCAGATGCATAGGTGAAGGGCTTAAGCATTTCACTCTTATAGTGCTCCTGTGTAGAATAATTATCTCCTGTACCGTCATCAGTCCACACCTTGAATCTGTCCCAGTCATTCAATACATAAGACACAATGTTCCTCCGGATATCAAGAGTGAGCCTGATATGGCCGTGCAATATGTAACAAAGAGAATGGAAAAGGTAGGTGCCATCTCCGGGCATGGAAACCACTCGGTAAGTGACAGTTCTTTGATCGATGGTGATCACCTCGATAGACATGTTAATGGGGGTACGGTGGGAATGATAAAGGAAATGGGTACCTGAACATTGTAATGTAAGTCTAAAATACCTATACAATAACTATAATCGTAGAAAATTAACAATAAAACAGCAGAGAAGCCGTGGATTAAATAAAAAGGCTGTAGTTATCAGCAGGAAGACGTGGATCCCGTGGTGAAGCAAGGAAGGGAATATAGAAACTGGAGCGACGGACGGCCTTATATAGGCAGGCAGCCAACAATGTGGGAGGCGTTGGGATGGGGGAGCCAACGCCGCCTCACACAGTGACCGAGCTGCAGGCTATAGACGTATATATGTACGTAAGTAGGATTCAGTTAGCATTGGGAACCCACGTACCAAATTTCTTGAAGATGGGCCCATAAGTAACAAAGACCATGGAAAAGTTCAATATGGCGGCCGACAGTGGCATCATACCACCGAAATAAGTACAAAATTTCAGCCTTCTACCTACACGGGAAGTTGGAGAATTAGTGACGTTGGAAAGTTCAATATGGCGGCTGACAGTGGCGTCATACCACCGAAATAAGTACGTACATTGGTTTCGGTTCGTGCAGGGAAGCCACCTACCAAATTTCGTGAAGATGTGGCCATGAATAAGAAAGTTCAACGTGGCGGACGTTGTTGACCATTATGACCGTTACGCGTAGAATTTCGAAATGAAACCTGCTTAACTTTTGTAAGTAAGCTGTAAGGAATGAGTCTGCAAAATTTCAGCCTTCTACCTACATGGGGTTGGAGAATTGGTGACGTTGGAAAGTTCAATATGGCGGCCGACAGTGGCGTCATACCATCGAAATAAGTACGTGCATCGGTTTTGGTTAGCGCAGGGAAGCCACCTACCAAATTTCGTGAAGATGGGGTCAGCCTTCTACCTACACGGGAAGTTGGAAAATTAGTGACGTTGGAAAGTTCAATATGGTGGCCGACAGTGGCGTCATACCATCGAAATAAATATGTACATCGTTTTCGGTTTGCGTAGGAAGCCGCCTACCAAATTTCGTGAAGATGGGGCTATAAATAAGAAAGTTCAACATGGCGGACGTTGTCGACCGTTATCGACTGTTATGACTGTTACGTGTAGAATTTTGAAATGAAACCTGCTTAACTTTTGTAAGTAAGCTGTAAGAATAAGCCTGCCAAATTTCAGCCTTCTACCTACACAGGAAGTTGGAGAATTAGTGATGAGTGAGTGAGTGAGTGAGTGAGTGAGTCAGTGAGGGCTTTGCCTTTTATTAGTATAGATATATATTGGCGTGGCCGCCCCTGCAGTCCCTGGTTTTCTTTCTATAAGTAACCGATCGCCACACAATCAGCTCTGTAATTAACGTTAAGCCATCTGTAAGCTTAGAGCGCCGATTCTTCAAAACATTTAAGGAACATTAAAATATCTTCGTAGTACATGTTTAATTATTCTATCCCTCATTCCAGTCCCAGTGAAGAATATAGATTATTTAAATGAAGTTAAAGTTTTACCTGTATAATATAATAAACATATTTTGCTGCATTTCATCTTAAAAATGATATCGTCATCATATCTAAATACACGCTTTATAAAGTGGCTCAGGTTGTGCAATATTATAACTGTAGTGCAAGTTTACAGTGAGGTGATTGTACTTATAAGTACAAACAGTTCTACAAGGAGCAATTGATTGAGTGCATTTATAGTTCTTGGGATGAAACTGTTTCTGAACCGTGAGGTCCGTACAGGAAAGGCTTTGAAACGTCTTGCCGTGGCTGAGGTAGTGTGTGCTTGATACTGTACTGTATACCGATAATTCTCTTTCCAATCAGCTGCTGCTGTGATTCCCCACTCAGATACAGTGATATCAATACTCTGAGTGGTGCAGTGAGAGTAATATGGAAAAAGATGATCCACAGTGGCAACCCCTAACGGAAGCAGCTGAAAGAAGAAAAAGAAGAAGGTGCAGTGAGAGTAACAACACTAAAGCAGTTATGATATTTGGAATACTATGGCTATTCCCTGGACCATTATATTGTTACTGGTTAATTACAATGAGATGCATTACACTAATAAACAATATGCAGTTAGTTTCAGTGTATTTATAAAGCCGCATCAGGAAAATAAGGAGTAACCACACAGGAACAGTAGTACTGCTTTGACGCTGGGTGCCGCCAGTCTGCAAAACCGATCGGAGAACTTGCATACGACAAGGTATGAGGTACCATGGAAAAGTGCGTGGCTTTACGCCAAGTGTAGGTTTTAAACATCATGATCAGAACGTGGAAAAATTCTTACGCAACATTTCTGTGCGTACACACCGTTTATACATGAGGCCCCTGGTGACTGTGATCATGTAATGGAAATTTTGGGTCCTTCACTCATTGATCTTGGCTAGACCAATCAAAATTCAATTTTCATTTCATGTTAGAAATATTTTTGTATTAGCAATTTCTTCTCTTGTCATGTCATATTACTAGAGAATTGTGGAAAATAACATGGCAAATATGTGACAAGAGTCACTTACTGAACTGGAGGAAGGCCTTTCGCTTCTCACGTTCTCTGAATAACTGGTCTGCACATAGCAGCTCTGCAAAGTTTTGTTTGGTAACTTGTCTGAGAATCTCCTAGGCACAGAAAGAGAGACGTAAACACACATAATCAGCTGGAAAAAAAATGAAAAATTTAAACATGGCAGATTAAATAAGAAACACATATATTCCAAGAAGACTTACCTGCACATCCAGGTCAAGCCGATAGTTTAGGTCTCCAAACCAAAAGAGGTGAGTGAAACGCAGGCTAATATCAAAGGAGTTGAGCTGTTTGTCCCCAAGTGACAGAAGACGCAAAATATCCTGGTAGTTCTGGTTACGTCTGTCCAAATAATAAAAATGCCACTCATAAACATGGAGAACTCAAGCCACGGTGCTTTAAAAACACTGCTTCTAGGCGCTTGAAGGAACATTTACTTTACATTTTTACCATAACAACATCACTTGTTGGAATTTGATTTACTGAAACCCATACAACAGATATCAACAATTATTGCACTTTTTGAAGAACAAATTACTGAACAGCATGTTATGGATCATTGTGAAACTTTACACATTTTGTTGACTGCATCCTGGCATTACATTATTCTGTGAGTACTTTTACATAGAATGACTTTACTGCAGATGTGGGTAGTCATATCAGTACCTCTGTAGCTCTGCAGAGCATAATGTTTTGTCTGAAATGATTAAGAAGTACACGAAGAGTCAGTCATATACACCACTTTCACCATCTAGTGGCTTTAAAGTGGGAGAAAGTTTAAAAAAATGAAGTTTTAGTATACTTTTGCACCCTGATTTGCTTTGTAACATTTGACATTTCTCCTAACCCATCTGTGAATATGTATGTTGTGCTTTATTTCACTGGCTTTCCTAAAAATGTCCTTGTAGAGATTTCATGTTCAGAAACCACTTTATAATCATCATAGGCACAAGACTATGCAACTTGGCAGTCATTGAATGTGATACCAGTGAATGAGGGGAAAAACTAAATTATTTTTGACTATCCAGCCAGTCTGTTATCAAGCCCAATTCACTAATCAGGAATCAAAGTCTCTAACTTTAAAATGCTAAGATGTTAAACCACACTGTATATTCACACATCAACACCACATGTATTTAGAAGTCTTCTGATGATCTGGAAATACTTTTAAGGGGGCTGTCTGGTAATGTCACATGACTCTATGTGGAAACTCTATGGTACCCGCGTACATCGTTGAAGACTGGTGGCGCCCATAAAAATGGTACCATGGAATAACCCCAAAAATATTTTAACTTCCTCAACCTTACTTAAAAGGAAAAACAACATAAGATTTGGATTCCTTGGCTAAAAAAATCCTGGGACAGAAGTGTGCATTTACTATAAAATCCTAAAATGCTTATCAAAACATTCTCTAGTGATTCATTATGCTGTTCCAGTGAGATTACAATAATACTGATGCAAATTATGGATTATGTTGGATTCAATCACAAAATATATTTTAAGACAGCAATCGTAGTGTGTGTTTGATATGTAATGTTAACATAACTTTTCTGTCTAACAACACATAGACATCTCATTTTTTTAAGGCCGACTTGCTCTTCCTTTTAGTAGATTAACATGTTTGTTTGTATCTTGTACACATGTTTTGCCTGGCAATTTTAAATAACATAAAAAGTAATGTTAGGGACATTACAATTGTTTTGTCTTTATTGTTCATTGCCTTATTGCGTTTTTTAGATCTTGTGATTTGCTCATAATCTGGAAAACATTTAAAATATTTCATAAATGCTGTGAGTGGATATTTATTTTAAACATGTCACTTGTCTCACTGCTAGCACATTGGCTGAAATATGGAGAAGTGTATGTAAGTGGATTACGGATGGTACTGATGTAGTTTCAGAGCATTTCCTCCAGGATTGAAGCATGGATATATTGCTGCTGGAGAACTGCATTTGTGTTTTACATGGAGAACAAACAATTGTTTTGTCAGTTTTGTTAGTGAAGCAATCCCATACAGAAGAGTGGATGATATTTAGAGAGACTTTCCTCTGAAGAGTGTGGTATAGCTGCCTCCATGATGAGCCTATTCAAAAACAACATGCTGGCGTGCAATTTGTGGAGAGGTACAGTAAAGATTAGTCGATTAAGAAGATATGATTAGATTCAGATTTTTCCTTGACTAGTTACATGTATTGAATAATCATAGCAGCTCTAAATTCAGCCTAAATTATGTTCACTTTTAAAGACTTATAGTATATTGTGCTAGAGAGGTGTATGGTTCTACATAGTTTCATATTGTTCTGTGTATTATTGTGTATTATAGTATTGCTTGTTTGCTGCTTTTGCATATAATGCTGCTATGATGTCCCCTCTTGTATTCCAGTTTTCCTATCTATGACTATAACACTACCAACAACACTATCATCTTTGTGGTAGTTGTAGTGTTACATATACAAAGTTACCAAGCAATAAAGTTCAAGTTTAAGCTCTTTAGTCAGCATTTCCGAGTCAAATGAGGGCACAAATGCCAAAGAACATGCAGCATACAGTATATTCATTTTAATGCTCTTGTGCACAAAATTCATTAACTGAATGTCCTACATAATTGTATATCCAGGCTCCCCTAACCCTGGATAACAGGAAAATTGATTTTTAAAAAGGGCCTAGACATTCCATTCCTACTAGTAAATGTCTCTTTCCTGACAAAGAAGCCAAAAAAGCCTGTAAACACAAAATCTCATTTAGCAAGGATTAGAGACCCAAAAAAATCTAGCAGAATATACATTAACAAATGAAGAAATGATCTTAGAGCATTACTGGGGTGCCACAGATCTCTGTTGTGAATTCTGCATTTTTTTGCAGACGAGGAGCTCACTGACTGTTGTCAGAAAAGGAAAGCTGAAAAACTACCCAGAATTTTTAATGAAATTAATGAAAAATATGACATGGAGTGTAAAAAGTGTCCCCCAAAGGTCATTTGAAAAGACTGATGTAACAAAGTATATCAAATCAAATCTAATCAAAACATTACATAACAACCAACAGCTCTTTTATTTTTTATTTTTTATTAAGTGCTACAATTGCTCCACTTTCAGTGAATGGCTTTAGA
Organism: Polypterus senegalus; assembly: GCF_016835505.1. Classification (NCBI taxonomy): domain Eukaryota; kingdom Metazoa; phylum Chordata; class Cladistia; order Polypteriformes; family Polypteridae; genus Polypterus; species Polypterus senegalus. Next base: position 88,373,106 of record NC_053163.1, on the reverse strand, counting down.
GATCTCAGACAGATATGCCACATCCGCTTCCCCTGCCCTGGGTAATTCTTTTGAATTAGCTGGTACTTCTGCACTCAGATTGAAATGCTACACCAATAGTCCCAAATTATCAAGGACAGGGCCAGGTATTATAAAATGATCAGATAAAGGATGTGTTTATGATAAAGAGTAAATCAAAAAGGTTCCACACATTGTCTTTTAGCTTTAAATGTTGTGCAAAATTGTTTTTATTTTGTTCTTCTTGGAAATAATTATGCCCTATTCTTTTCTCTGTCAAATGCACCTGAGAAAGCCCTTCTGTAACTCTCTCATCTAAAATAAATATTGATTAATAAATGACCATGATGTTATAAAATATTCTGTGATTTCCTAAGAATACATAACCACTAAAGCTTTTTGGTTGAAGAAAAAAAATAATATTTCCTACATTTTTTTATTACCTGATGGTTTTCTCACTGCCAGACGTCAAGTGACAATTGACAAACCCAAATGAAGTTCCATTGAAAAAAAAAGACACACCTACAGCACCCTTATTACCTAAAGGGAGAAAGCAAAATGAGGTAATCGAGTTAGTAAAAAATGTTATGATGATCATTAGCCTGTCGGCTTCAAAAATTCACTCTCCGTGAGAGTCTGTTGATATTCACATTAATCAAGTTCTCAGCTGGAGTCTGGACAATACCTGCACCCTTATGTTCCTGTTTCATGCAGACAAATACACTCAAATGCCCACTCAGACGCTCTGTCAGAATCACTCACGTAGTAGTAGTACCCTGTTTACTCAGTCACATTAATCAGACACCCACTTCAATTGATTCAGCCATCCCAGACACATTCATTCACATTTCCAGTAGCATTACTCAACACATTCAGTAAGAAAACATTTTAAATCCCATGTGATATTCCTCATCCAGCACTCTGTGCCATTTACTTACTGTGCATTCTTTGAATCCTCCCACTCTTCACTTAGTCATACACTCATACTTATAAAAATTGCACATGCATTTGCATTTGAGTTTTTGCATTAACAATCCACATAATGTGTTCATATTTTAACTCACAGTATTTTTTCAAACATATATGTAATCTCATACCTATTTAGCAGTTTACTAAAAATTCAAATCCATTAAACAAATACTTTTCCAAATTCATTTACCCCCTTTTTTCAGGGTCTGCCATGCACCTTCACAAAAACCTTTGTCAATGAGCCCCTCAAGTCCCACGCAATCGGCATATGTACCTAAAGTGTTGCCCAGTCCAGTCTTAACACTTGCCGTGTCTACCTGGCTGATTCGATTTTCATGTTCTGGCTTCACCAGTACCACCAATCTGATATTCCACAGTGACTGCAGTGCCACCTGTAAGTCAAGCAAATAAAAAAAAAATACAGTGGAATTAAAAGTAACACAAATATGATTATGTTTTGATGATTCAGAACCTGATATTCGAGAAATATAAATTAGATGACAAAAACTATGACTTTCAATGACTTGTCCATACTTACCAACTTAAAATCAATATTAGTAATACTCCTCAAGGCTGCTTTCAAGAGTTCAACCCATTCTCTGTCTCCCAAAATATTTTCTTGAGTCCCAATTGCATAAATGTCATGCGGCACCTGGACCATCGTCTCATCCAAAATCCGCCCCAGACCAGCTGAGGTCAGCCAAGAGGCAAGACTACGTGGAGGAGGCGTGCTCCCTGTGAAAGCAACGATCCAATTATTGGTGACATTCGAGAGGTATGTGAAACCAAATCATTTTGAGTATACTGTATATTCATTGTACTTTCTGAAATCAATCATTACACTTCATGTAATACAAAAAGACTTGCACACTTTATACTTTGCACAATTTTGAAGAGATTGCTTGCAAGAACAAGTCTCCTTATATCTGTATAAGAGCTAGTCAGTGCTGTTTATTGAAGAAGTGGCAATAGTCTTTCCCTCCAACCAGTTTTATAATTTGATGTTAATGCTTACTGTTAATTGTAGTCATGGCTCCTGCCAGCTTTCAGTCTACAGTATCAGAAATTCATGTTTGGTCGTGCACTTAAATTTCAAAAATGTTAATTGCTGTCACAGTTTTTAGTGCAAATAAATTTTCCTATTTTATATATTTTTCTTCACTATTACTTATGTGCTTAATAAGAATTTGCATTTTAAGTTATCTCTATTACATATTCATTTTTCCTGGGTCAGTTTTGTCATTCTCCAGGAAATCCATTTTCCTACTATGAAAGCCATGCGTGTGGCTGCAGGTGGCTGGGGTGTGGGCAATGCCCACAGAAAAGGGTTGTCCCATCACCCAATGAAAAATAAGTAAAAGTAAAATTTTAACTTATTTGACATATAGTTGCTCTCCCTACATATCCAAATGCCCACAAAGGGACAATATCCAAAGCTGTTTTCATAAGTGTTTTGCTTCAAGGACACATTTGAAAAGGATTTGAAAAGAGCAAAAGTCTGGACTCTCCAACCAAATAAACACAACCTCTGAGAACAAAGCTTATCTCGTGTTCTACTCATAAGTTGAAGCTTAGAGAGCCTAACAGCTTTACCAATGAGGATTCACAAAAGGTAAACCATGAGAGAGAGAGAGACAGAGTATTAGTTATATGGTAGGGGGCACATAGACCAACCTCTTTCAAGTGTTGACTTTCTACCAAGGAGAGATTACAATGAGATCAGTGAAACATCTTTCATTGTGTTACTCTCCTTACATGTGGGTAACTAATAAATAGGGAAACTGGTGTATAAAAGCCAATTTCTGCAGGAATATGGGGTAACAGGGCCACTCTTGGGTGCCCTATATGAACGCAGTGAGAGCTGTTTCGCAAACTTGGCATTAAGCTGAATTTGTTCACTGTAGGTGTCAGACTCCATCAGCTCTGTGTTTTGCCACCACTTCTGTTTGTGGCTTTCAAAGACAGAATATCAAGGCACAGCCAAAGATGTAAGGATGTCCTCTTGGGGAGGCTAAGGTAGAATTTTTGTTTTATGCAAATGATGTTGTCCTCTTTGCCTCATCTGACTATGACCTTCGGTACACTTTCAAGTGATTCACTTCTTAGTGTGAAGTGCCAGAGATAGGGATCAGCACCTTTAGCTCTGAGGTCATGGTCATAGATAGATAGATAGCTCTCAGACAAAGTCTATATTGTAAAAGGTAATTCCACACTGGTAAATGAAGTATCCTTACATGTGCCAGAGAAACTTTAGGGAAGACAGCATACATTTCAGTGAAAGTCCCTGATCCTGGAAGTAATTACAGAATGGGGTTTAAAAGATGCTTCCTGCTAAGGGCTCACTGAACTTGGAGTCACCAGGTGACAGGTGTTGAGGTTCTGCAGCTAGAGTGTTGTGAATGTTGTGAGTCTGTAAGATGATTGAGTAAATTTAGAATGTTTGTGACATTAATTTTGGTTGGTGGAAGAGTGGATAAACCACTGCACAGAATGAAAAGAGACTGAAACCTGTTTTGTCTGTCACTGGTGGCAGATACTGTCATCATCTGGATTTTTTGCTTTAGTAATCAGGACAATTTTTTTTAATTTAGAATGCTTTTCAAGATGTTAATTATGAAACATATCTTCTAGCTGTCACATTTTATTTTTATTATGGGTGCTACTATTTTTTTATGTTTGTGATGCAGGCTTGGCAGACTGTTGCTATGCAGGATGAGTGGAATTATGCGGCGCATGATATTATCACCAGCATAAAGTTCAAAATCACATACTTCCTGGTTGTAGATTTGTCACAAAAATTAAGGCATAGGGTTACCAAGAGCTTCTGTTAGATATCCTAGTGAAAGTACTAATTGTTTTCTCACTAAGACTAAATATCTTTCAGTTTGGCCCTGTTAATTGACCCTTATTGGGTTTTTGAATATCCTGCTAAATTATTTGATATACAACTTGATTTTATGTTGTGAACTTCTTCTTGTATCTCAGACTTTCCTGTTTACGGCCCTTGCTTTTCTTTGGTTACAAATGTTTATGTGTTTCCCTTGCAATTGTTCCTCCCTTGTGTACTTTCTTTAAGTAAATTAATATTTTACAAAATCTTGCTTTATACTTGGAAGCCACATAGATGGGAATTCCTTGTACAAGACAGTGGTGATGTCATAATCACTGTCTGGTTCCCAGTTGCTTGAACAGTAAAATTGCAGTTGATGCATTATTTCTCTTGGTTTTATTTTTAGATACTTAGTACAAATATTTAATTTGGTTTTGTTTTTTGCATTACTGTAAGCACATATTGCAGTCTGGGCTGATAAATGAGTTTAATGTGATTTTGTTATTTTTGAATGGCATAAGAGAAAATGATTGGTTTTGTTGGAAAAAAAAAAAAGCATCCCATTAATTTCCTCCATATTGTCCATTTAAGGTCAGAATGTAAATATTTTTTGCTTAGGTTTGATACAATTAATGTATAATTAATGCCTCTTGTAAGTAAACTTTATTATAACATAAAGTCATAAGCCTTGTATTGGTTCCTGATGTTAGTGGAAAACATATTTCGCTCGAAAGGAGTTCCACACGCTTTCAATAGGTAATGCTTGCCAGGGCTGAAAGAGTTTCTGTTGATTTATTTTTTGTTTTTTCCAAATTGTTAATTTAAAAGGTCTCCCACAGATGTTATCACTTTAAGGTTAGTGTCACCATTCAGATCAACAGAAAATGAAGGCACTGTTGTAGTAAATAACCTATGCCTCACTATTCTTTCTAAACATCATTATCTATCTATCTATCTATCTATCTATCTATCTATCTATCTATCTATCTATCTATCTATCTATCTATCTATCTATCTATCATAACATACTTAACTTGTTATAAAACAAAGCAAATTAATTGAAAGTTGAATACTGAGTTCACTAAATTAATTTTTAAAGCTATTCACTGGGTTTTTATTGTGAATAGTCATACAATTTAACTAGCCAAAAAGTCTATAATCCCAACAAAATAGCCCAAATTTCCAAAAACCTGAAAATCAAACACAAAATGGTCAAAAGACAGCTAAACCAATATTTATACCCAAAAGAGAGTAAAACAAGGAGCAGCAAGCCGACAATGAACTACCTCCACTGCAGAACTTCATTGACAGCAAGAAGCTCAGATGGTCCCCAAGTGGTGACATGATGCTGATTAAAGCATTAGGGGCTTGCAGTCCAATTAAAGGCCTCATTTCCTCCTTAACCAAATACAAATAAAATACTTAACAACATAAATAACTAAAGACTAGAGGAATGTAATTCATTTGACAAGATAAAGAGGCCACAAGGCTAAAAACAAAATATTGTAGAAAAAGAAGTGAAAATAAAACCCTAAACTCGGGGTATGTAAGATGCTTTTAGCAACATCTCTGGAATTCTAGCAAGCTGGAGAACAGAAACTACATACTCTTAGAAATGGTAAAGCATATGTCTTAAGCTGGTTGTTTGTGCAACAAAAAGGGAGTAGAAATTATAAACCAGAGAGTAAATTCTTGGGGAATTTTAAAGACTGATAACCAAAAAATAATAATAATAATAAAAACATGATCTTTATAATGAACACTGCAGTATTACGCTCATTGCTTGCTTTTTTCTGTTTCCCCATGGACTTTTTCCAGTTGCAGTTACAGCATTGGCCATTAACATCAGCATTAAAGCAAGCTAAGTGTACATTTTCATTGCATTTTAATTTTTCTATTTTTATTAAGTTGGTATGCTGGATAAAATGAGTAGGAGTTAAAACAACTGAATTCCTAGGGAGAAAGCACCCCCTGCTGGATATAAGTATAAAAAGTAAGGTGCAGGCCAAAGGTTATAACCCCAAGAGGCAGAGCAGTCCATTCTGCAAAAATAAGTTATGCTCACTCTTACTTTCTTTTCTAAAATCATACATATTGAATTTCTCATGTTAAAGTGACCATTTTTTTTTAAATTTTAATTAAACTATGAAGTAACAGCTACAGTGAGAGTCCTTTTTTCTGTTGAGAAAAACATTGATTTACAACCATGAGAAATGTTCATGAGGATCAAGTGCCATAGACCTTGAATATTCTATAAAGGTGTTCTCAAGTATTTATGATACCTGTTTTAGGAAATGCAGTTGATGACAAGGAAGGATGAGACTAGGCGGTACACAGGAAAAAACAGAGAGAAGGGTAGTTTGGGATGAAATAATGTTTGCTTTCCCAGTATGCTGGTAGGCCGAAAACCCTGCAGATGTTAGATATATCTGCACATACTGGTATAAAAAGAGGGAGACCACAGAAGACTTGAGAATTTTTAAAAAATCCTCTTAGAGAGTGTAACACACAATCATGGCTGAGAACCAGTCAATAGTAAATATTACACTGGCAAAGAGATGACAAACTTCTTAAAGAAGCTAGGGTTAGCAACTAGTCAGATTTATTTTGCAGGAGACAAGGAAACAATCTTACCCATGTTCCAAGTGCCAGCAAAGACAGAGATCACATCCGGTTCATCTTGATTTGAATGCCTCATCTTCATCATTTGTAGTAGCTGGCAAAACGCTTCCCGCTTCTGTGTGAGTTGTAAAGATAAAAAGTACATTTTAAAATAATGTAGACAACTCAGTATACACAGTTGTGTATTTACTTAACTGACAGATACCTTTCTATCTTCAAAAAGACAATATTTTAAATTGATATCTGATGCTGATCAAGTCCATATCTGTTCTGCTCTGACTTTTGCTAGAATGTCTGGGTATCTTAGTCCCCAGAACTTAAAAACCAAAAGGACATGAGAAAAACACTGAAGCCTTTGTACAGTATCTCCAGTTTGACTATTAATGACAGCAATTGTATTTCCATAAATGGTCTAGAGACCCAATCATAATTCATTTGCCTCAAAATAATTTTTTCCTGCTATGATTCATTTTGAATTCCCTGCAAAGTGATTATGCCCAATTCTGTTGTGTAATACTCATTTTATAATGCTACAAGTTTCCAAAGTCAGTTTGTTTATTGTAATCAGTCTGCCTGAGCAACAACACATTAGCATAAATTATTTTCTGCTTTATGTTTAATATAACAGTGTGCTCAGGTGTATTTGAGTGTCAAGATCTGCATAGCACAGAAAAATTGGGTTTACTTTTATATTTTACTGACTCTGGTGTTTCTCTGTAGAGTAGATGTCCTAAGGGTTCCACACAGAACTGCACACATTCAGGCCCTAAATTAACTCATGACTTCATCTCAAAAATATCAAAGACTGTGACCATAACCAGCACAATAAGGCATTAAATGAGAGCCTGTTTGCTGTCTAAATGTCAAAGCACTGGTGGGGGAATTCCGTCCTAATGCTGCCTGGATTTTTAAAATCAGATAAGAGGGGCTAAAAGGGTCAATAAGATGACACAACAGTGTTTGCAATCTGTTTTCGTCCTATTGCAAAATAAAGTTGCCAATCTCTGGTTGTGCAGTAGACTCAGGATAGTGACAGATAAGGTTGATATTTCAGACTATAACAGTTGAAAGGGCTGTTCTAATGTTTGAGTGTAGATATTAAACACTTGCCTCACAATGGAAACAGGTTAAGGGTGGGTTTCACAAAAACATTGGAAAGTGTTTTGAACTACAGACATCTACTGACACATGAAATAAATTACCAACTGATAGATAGATAGATAGATAGATAGATAGATAGATAGATAGATAGATAGATAGATAGATAGATAGATATACTAGCCACAGCATAGAAAATCGCACTGGCTATGGCTGAGTTACTGAACACATTAGTGGACTGCAGTCTTTTAAGAAAAAAAATGCCATAGAGAGTGGCAGTTTAGAGAGTTTCAACATTTGACTCCAAGTTATTTAAGAACAATTGATGAGCTAATTTTTTTATTGCTGAATGGACAGTTCTTGTCAAAATTATGCTAATGTTCTAATAAGAAATAGGCGGGGATCCTGGTTGGACATCTGAGTCTAGGCAGGATCTTTCTTTTGTCAAAGACCTTCCTTCAAGTCAATGAAAACTATGTATAGCTCTTATTGCTGCTCCTCACATCTCTCTTACATTTGCCAGGCTTCTACTTACTGATAAGGTGGTTTTCACACTGCAATTCATAGTTGAAGATTGTAACAATATCTTTCAGTATCTGCCTCCATAATAGTCTGCTTCTGATCTCCAAATACAAATTGGACACAAAATATTTCAACTTATTCTATTTTAAGGCTAGGACAAAAGTATATACAACAATAGCCAATAACCTCAATGTATCTAGATTCCCTCACCATTTTTGCCTAGTCCATGGAAGACATCCAGTCTACCCTAAAACTCTTTCCTGAGGCCTACAGTAATCTAGGACTGTTCTGTCACACTGGAAAGGACTAGCTCCTCTACCAAAATATGAACAGTCAGGTAACCAACCACTAAGTTATGCATATCATGGAAGCCAACTGGCTCAAAATGATACAATTGCTGAGAATGTTCATCAGTTCTTCAGCTGTTTTAGTACCTCCTTTAGGAACACTATTGTCAGGAAATCAAGAACCTATACCTCAAGAAAGAAACCAAGCTAATGATGTGTATGGCTTTTTGTATCATTTCCATGATAGATCTCATGACAGATTCCAACAGTGTTGCCCAAAAAAGATGATTTCTGTTCAGTTTCATTGTATTCACTAAGGCAAACCTAAATCGCATTAAAGCAATGATACTGCAGATTCAGCTTCACTGTCCAGTCCACCACATCAGAATGCCAAACTTTAGTGTCTCCAGACAAGCCTTCTACTCCCAGGTGAACAGAGGTCAGTGAAACCAGAGTGTTCAGGAGAGGCAGTTCAAAGAAACTCTCAAAGCCTACCTTAGAAAATTGTGGATTAGCATCACTAGATGGGACTAATTTAGCCATAGCATAGCATTCTTGTCTCTTTGAGACACGAAGAAGTACCCACATTTGCAGAAATCAATTTCATTTGAAATCTCCAAAGTTTGTGACTCTAGGATTGGACTCCACAGCCACTTAAGATGACAAATCAGACACAATTCTTGTCTCAAGTCACTGCTCAGGGAAAGAAGAAGTGACTATTCTAGAATTTCAGTTCCTTACTTGTCTCTTCGCCTTCTGAATCGAAATTGTAAACTCTAGATTTAAATCATTACCAGTTCTTCTGCATTCCCAAAACAGATTTGTTGAGTTGTTGATACTTGGTCCAGATTAACGTATTGATGTGTCATCTCTACAGATGTAGCTCTAATTTATTTAATTCAGACAAATAGAGTTTGGACATGACAAATGACAGCATAAGTAAATCATTAACTGTAATTAGTGTATTTATGATGCAAAGAGGAAGTACAGTTTCATTGTATTGAAATTTAAAAATTTTGTTTGTGTTAAATTTTAAAGTATTTTCACTTCTATTAAATGTGATTTTGCCTTTTGTCCTTTACATATAGGTTGCTTTCACTTGGCTTCTGCAATCTGCTGTAAAAAGGTCATCTCACAACAAAGTATGTTGTAAATAAACATTTAATGACTTTTCCTTTTCTACTGGAAATACTTACTCTGGCATTTTCAAATACCACTTCCCGTAGCTGATTCTTCTGTGTATCCAGGACAATCTGCAGGCGGTTCTGGGAACGACCATACTTGACAAGCTGTAAAACTTATCATTAGAGGAACATAAGATTATATTCGTATCATTAAGTTAGGTTAGCTTAGGTAGACTATATTATCCTAGAGAGAAATTTGTTTGCAGCAGGAGATTACAAAGTTACAAGCCATTGTTACACAGATACAAGAAAATAAAGCAAGACACAACATTTGACAATCATATAGAATACCAGTTAAGAAATGCATAAAATTCCTTACATGACAAAATTACAAATAATTGTCTAACAGATCTGATGTTACAGATCAGTAGCAGCACCACACCCATAGGAAGCAGTGACACTTCCTGATGGTGGTCAGTCTATCTAGTCATTCATGTCCACTAAGGCCAGCTAAAATTGCAACTTTCAATATATATAGTACGCTTAACAGCTTTTCTAACATGTGTCTGCAGTGGATTCTTGCATCCTCCAGGGTTGGCTCCTGTGTTAAGCCCAGTTCTGTCATAGCAATTTCTGAGCTCCTGTGGCCCTTTCATTTGATAAGCAGGTTCACAAAATGAATGAATGAATGACCCCGTAACATTTAGTTTTGGAAAGATATGACTGGGAATGTCTTTCCGCCTCAGGTATGGTGATTTTGCATTCATTATATTTTTCTTTGTCAGGAGCTTTGTAGCTGTGTAATATTTTCAGAAATGTGATCAGCTAACATGTTAGGAATTTAAAGCTTGTAGAGTAAGATTATGCAAACACAAAAAGTGGAATTTCAATAAGTGGGTCAGAAAACAGATACTGCTACTGCATTTGTAATTATATAGCAATGTAGCTGGCACCAGCTACAAATAATTTTTTTTATTCAGTGATGAAAAGGAGAAAAAACATCTGCACCAGTTTTTCCAACTCACTCTTGTCATGAGAAAATATCTCTGTCTGAAGGGCTCCTGAATGTTTCCTGACCATCAGACGACCTCCATCAACATCAACTGTCATTATCAATCTTCCAGATCTCCCTACCTTCACCTAGACAGACAAAAACAAAAGATGTTGCCAGATCATGCACTCCAGAGCTTGCAGTAGTTACCCAACACATTAGTCTTGGTCTTTACCTCAAAGGTGTGCATATGTGTTGACCTCACATCTTTACCAGGTAAGCGGGTTTTTGTTTCTGAAATAGCCAAGCTGTGGTTGGACACTGCTTCCTGTAGAGCCTTTAACACCTAATGGATTGAAAGAGTTTACAAACATTACAACTAGCAACTTTTATGTTTTACCTAGTGCAAGCAAAAGTGTCAAAATAAAAGTATACTGTATTGTCACAATTTGCATAAATGTTCATAAAGAGAACATAAAGTGACGTAAAGTGGGACGACAAGTAAAGCTGTCAGTCTCAGTTTTTATGGCAAATGCAGCATGCTGCATTTTGCTTTATTGCTATTTCTTCTATAAATTTGTCAGTTATTAATTTTACTTATAAATCTCCTTTTTTCAATTAATTACATTACAATATAGTGCAGAATCAAAAGGAGTTTTGTTTTAAAATCTATGCTAAGTAAAATATAAATGAGCAAATTGAACATTTATATAGCAATCATTGTACAATGTATAATATCTAGTAAAAATAAAAATTCCATGTCAGCACAGGGACTGTGCAAACATTATATTGAAATCAGATACTAGTGCCTGGAGGTGTGAGGTCGCAGTAATCAGCCACTGCTGGTTAGAGCAATTATTAAATACGTCATGGAAACTGAACACGGTTGCATGATATTATTTTGCTTGAACTTTGCAAAAAACAGTTGTATTGTGCACAGAATTTTCAGTTTTTGCTTGCAAAGATTCAAAGAAATTGTGGCATAGAAATGTTAAGGACATACTGTAGCTAGGGTTTCTTCACAACACTTTACAGAACTTTTTATTTACTTTTTTCTTATTCATTTGAAACACATTTTGCCGTTCTTTTATTCCTATAGTGTTAGATGTCATTGAAACCACCTGAAAAATGTGCACATTATTTTTTCAAAAGCTGAATTTATTGAATAATTACCTTATTATTAATTTTAAAACCAGACTGTCATCAGAGGACAGAGAAATTATGTTTAATTGTATTAAGCAACAGGCAGGGAACACCGTGAAGATTTTGCATTTCAAACACTCCACCTAAAAATGATTCCAGGAGTGCATGACTAAGTATGGAGTTGAGACACTCAATCTTTTTACTGCATATTTCACAGTTTCTCTACCTCTAATCTTCATGGCTTTCTTTGCTAGAAACTCAGCCTCCTACCAGCTACTAATCCTTGCATGGCAACACCAAGTGTTGTATGCCAAGAGAGACTAAGCACATCCAGCCATGCATCCTGTTGATGATGTTCCCAGAAGACAGTTACACCCCATGAAAGTGTGCTTGCATTTCCCCTGACTACCTCTTGCTATTTGTGAATGTCTACAATTGCTCAAATATGGTGAAACAGGACAGTAGCAGAAAATGTAAAGCTGAGAAAGATGAAAGAATAAGCTGAGGTCACAGCTCTGTATTTTCCCTTGTTTGTGCACCAATAAAATAGCCATGTTCTCGTGAGCATTTTAGAGCAAATGTCATACTGATGTCAGTGGTACTTAAAAAAAGTGACTTAAAACTTTAGAAATAAAAGGCTGACCAGTAAAGTAGATAATATAACATAGCATTCTGAAATGTACAGGAGAGCCAGAGTCTGTTCCAGCAGCATTGAGTGCAAAACAGGAACCAACCCTGGATGGGCCACCAAACTTTAGATGAACCACTCACATAAATACAACCACACTCACATTCACAGCTGGTTAAAATATAATTTTCTTTGGGACACGGGAAACGAGGAATCTGAAGAAGAATCCACATGAGAAAGCACACAGCCAATGACCTGGCATGGGGTTCAATTGTCGAAAGCTGGACTACAGTTCTTCCTCCATTCATGGAAATATTTGATGTAAATATATATATATATATATATACATTTAAAGTGTTTCAGTTTATTTTACTATTACTTGGACATTTTGAAATGCAGAGACTAGCTTATGACATGTTGGTTTTTGTTAGATCTGGATTTGGATTTTTTTTTTCTTTTTTATTATGTATGCCAAGAGGGGCAAACCTCATCTCTTTTTCAGCCTGGTGCGTATAATTCTGTGTCTTCTCAACTTTAGATGAGATGCCTCTCAGAAAAACAATTCTGTCCACATACATTCCAAAATGTCTATTTCCTGCAACGCTGCAAAACGATGCTTCTTCTACAGTGTCCTTAAATAATTGTCTTTGAACTAAAAGAGTAGATTAATAGAAAACAAAACGGAAATAGTATTAATCTGGGGGAATGATTCAGACTAGAATAAACATTTTAACTCAGTGTGACTAAACTTTCTGAACTGGCATGCAACAGGCATTACCTTTGACACCAGTTTCTCTTTAAAAACACAGACCACAAAGCTATCTCAAAACTATTTTTTTCAACTGTAATATAACTGAAAATTGGAAGTTTTTAAATTTAGGTGGTACACAGAAATTAATTCAAGCATTTATTTCTAGTAAAATTTAATACTGTGATGCATTATTCACAGGTTGTTCAAATGTCATTGTTTCATTCAGAAAGCTTCTGCGCGATGCATTATTAAAATTATAATGCAGCCACATAACACCTGCCCTTAACTCATTAAATTGGCTCCCAGTTAAGTATAGGGATCATTTCAAAATCATTTTCTAATATATAAAGCTTGAAGTGGTCAAGATTCTGCTTACCTATGTGAACTTATCATTGCATACACATCAGATATATGAAATAATAAGTTTTGATCTCAAAATGCCAGCCTACTAAGGATCCCAGGAACAAGTTAAACAGCAAATGAACTTTCGGTTACAGGGTCCCAAAGCTGTTGAACAATCTACCTGCTTATGTAAGATTTGCCTCTTCAGTCTCAGTGTTTAAACACAGGCTGAAGACCCATTACTATAGTCTAGCATACCTTGACTAGAGCTGCTGGTGAGCTGTTCTTACTGCATTTCTGTTTTTTAGCCATTTGCACAAAAATACCAGCATGACAATCAACTATTACCTACTCTCTTATACTCCTGCTGTGACTTGACCAGAATGTACATAGTTAAAATTTAAAATTGCTTTTTGGAGGACATGTGCTTTAAACCTGGGAAGAAAGCACAACACTCAAGTTTACTGTCCTTCCCAATCCACCCTTGCTCCCTCATATTTCCACATCTTTAGAGCTCTTAAGGATTCCACCTATGTAAGTGAAAAGATGAAGAAATGGCAGGAAGTGCATGATTCAGATTTTTATAAAAATTAAACACATATTCTTTTTTCTTTCTGGCTCATAGCTTTAGAAGTTCATGTAGAGAACTATTCTAGTTTTACTATGTGGATGTTAGAACTGTTCAATAATAATTAATTAGAAATCCACAAGTGTAACAAAACATTCTTGTATTAGCGTGCTGAGATGCCTATAGAGCCCACGGTCACTGCACCTGGCTGATAGTCTATACTATTAATTACAGTTTTTTACTGTATTATTTAATTAACCCAGCCACAGGGAATGCACAAAAAATAGTGTGTTTCTTTGTGCCGGTCCCAAGCCTGGATAAATGGGGAGGGTTACGTCAGGAAGGGCATCCGGTGTAAAATTTTTCCAAATCAATATGCGGACAACGATACAAATTTCCATATCGGATTGGTCGAGGCCTGGGTTAACAACGGCCACCACCAGAACTGTTCGCTAACATAGTGCTGGTGGAAATTGGGCTACTGTTGGCCAAAGAAGGAGAAGAAGATAGAACAATTTGAATCCACCTCCAATCCACCTGACCTTACTCCCCTTCCATTTAGTCTCTTGTACGTGCAAGAGACTAAATGGAAGGGGAGTAAGGTCAGGTGGATTGGAGGTAGATTCAAATTGTTCTATCATGGTATGGATGGGAGGAGAAATGGGGTAGGAATTATTCTGGAGCAGTATGTTAAGAGTGTTTTTGAGGCAAAAAGTGTCAGACAGAGTAATGATTATGAAGCTGGAAACTGAAGGTGTGATGATGAATGTTGTCAGTGCATCTGCCCCGCAAATTGGGTGTTCAATAGATTAGAAGGATTTCTGAAGTGTGTTGGATAAGGTGATGGACAGTGTACCCAAGGGACAGAAAGTGGTGATTAGAATGGATTTCAATAGACATGTTGGTGAAGGGAACAGAGCAGATGAGGAGGTGATGGGTAGGTATAGTGTCAAGGAGAGGAATGAGGAAGGTCAGAGGATAGTGGATTTTTCAAAAAGGATGGGCATGGCTGTGGTGAATATGTGTTTTAAGAAGAGAAAGGAACATAGGGTGATGTACAAGAGTGGAGGAAGATGCACACAGGTAGTTTGTATTCTATGCAGAAGAGTCAATCTGAAGGAGATTAAAAACTGCAAAGTGGTGGCAGGGGAAAGTGTAGTTAGGCAACATAGGATGGTGGTCTGTAGGATAATGTTGGAGATCAAGAAGGAGGAGAGGAGGAGGAGAGGGAGGGCAGAGCAAAGGATCAAGTGGTGGAAGCTGAAAAAGGAAGACTGCAATGTTGAGTTTTGAGAGGAGGTAAGACAGGCATTGGGTGGCAGTGAAGAGTTGCCAGACAGCTGGGCAACTGCAGCAGAAGTAGTAAGAGTGACAGCAAGAAGGGTGCTTGGTGTGACATCTGGACAGAGGAAGAAGGGAAAGGAAACCTGGTGGTGGAATGGGGAAGTGCAGGAGAGTATACAGAGGAAGAGGATGGTAAAGAAGAAATGGGATAGTCAGAGAGATGCAGAAAGTAGACAAGAGTACAAGGAGATAAGGCGCAGGGTGAAGAGAGAGGTTGCGAAGGCTAAAGAAAAGGAGTATTATGAGTTGCATGAGAGGCTGGACACTAAGGAGGGAGAAATGGACCTGTACTGATTGACTAGACCGAGCTGGGGAAGATGTGCAGCAGGTTAGGGTGATAAAGGATAAAGATGGAAACATACTCACAAGTGAGGAGGGTGTGTTGAGCAGATGGAAAGAGTACTTTGAGATGCTGATGAATGAAGAGAATGAGAGGGAGTGAAGGTAGGATGATGTGGAGATAGTAAATCAGGAAGTTCAGTGGATTAGCAAGGAGGAAGTAAGGACAGCTATGAAAAGGATGAAGAATGGAAAGGCTATTGGTCCAGATGATATACCTGTGGAAGCATGGAAGTGTTTAGGAAAGATGGCAGTGGAGTTTTTAACCAGAGTGTTTAATGGAATCTTGGAAAGTGAGAGGATGCCTGAGGAGTGGAGAATAAGTGTATTGGTACCAATTTTTAAGAATAAGGGGGATGTGCAGAGCTGTAGTAACTACAGGGGGATAAAACTGATGAGCTACAGCATGAATATATGGGAAAGAGTAGTGGAAGCTAGGTTACAAAGGGAGATGATGATTAGTAAGCAGCAGTATGGTTTCATGCAAGGAAAGAGCACCACAGATGCAATGTTTGCTCTGGGGGTGTTGATGGAGAAGTATGGAGAAGGCCAGAAGGAGTTGCATTGCATCTTTGTGGACCTGGAGAAAGCATATGACAGGGTGCCTCGAGAGGAGTTGTGGTATTGTATGAGGAAGTCGGGAGTGGCAGAGAAGTAAGTAAGAGTTGTACAGGATATGTACAAGGGAAGTGTGACAGTGGTGAAAACTACAGTTGTAGTGATGGATGCATTCAACGTGGAAGTGGGATTACATCAGGGATCGGCTCTGAGCCCTTTCTTATTTGCAATGGTGATAAACAGGTTGACAGATGAGATTAGACAGGAGTCCCTGTGGACTATGATGTTTGCTGATGACATTGTGATCTGTAGTGATAGTAGGGAGCAGGTCGAGGAGACCCTGGAGAGTTGGAGGTTTTGCTCTAGAGAGGAGAGGAATGAACGTCAGTAAGAACAAGACAGAATACATGTGTGTGAATGAGAGGGAGGTCAGTGGAATGGTGAGGATGCAGGGAGTAGAGATGGTGAAGGTGGATGAGTTTAAAAACTTGGAATCAACAATTCAGAGTAACAGGGAAGATGGAAGAGAGGTGAAAAAGAGAGTGCAGGCAGTCTGTAATGGGTGGAGAAGAATGTCAGAAGTGATTTGTGACAGACGGGTATCAGCAAGAGTGAAAGGGGAGGTCTACAGGACGGTAGTTAGACCAGCTATTTTATATGGGTTGGAGACGGTTGAACTGACCAGAAAGCAGGAGACAGAGCTGGAGGTGACAGAGTTAAAAGATGTTAAGATTTGTACTGGGTGTGACGAAGATGGACAGGATTAGAAATGAGTACATTAGAGGGTCTCTTCAAATAGGAAGGTTGGGAGACAAAGTCAGAGAGGCGAGATTGCGTTTGTTTGGACATGTGCAGAGGAGAGATGCTGAGTATACTGGAAGAAGGGTGCTACTGAGAAAACCTCTATATAAATGTAATGAATTATTATTATTATTATTATTATTATTATTATTATTATTATTATTATTATTAAGGATAGAGCTGCCAGGGAAGAGAAAAAGAGGAAGGCCTAAGAGAAGATTTATGGATGTGGTGAAAGAGGACATGCAGGTGATGGGTGTAACAGAGCAAGATTCAGAAGACAGGATGATATGGAAGAAGATGATCCGCTGTGGCAACTCCTAACAGGAGCAGCCAAAAGAAGAAGAAGATGACTGTATTATTTAATTAAAGCCCAAACTTCATTGGCTATGAATCATTTAGCAAAAATAGTATTTACACATTTATTTATTCTTAATTATTTAACCAGTCTAGAGGGACCAAATTGAGAGGAATCAAAACATCAACACAATACACTATATTAAATAAAAAATAATAATAATGAAATAATAATTAGCACCGAAAATAAAGTGTTAACCGAAAAGAGAAGACTAGAAGATTTTATATATCTCACCCATACTTGAGATCAGACTGTCCCAAACTGCACAACCATCATTGTTAGGGACAACAAGCCATAGCAAGGCACATTTTCACAAACTTACTAACAGCAAGCCATTTGTCATGATCCCCTAATAACACGGGCTGTGGTGTGAAATCAGGGTTGTCAAAGGAGGGGAATGAAAGCAGGGAATTGGACCTAAGCAATGTGAGGTAGTTACACTACCTGCTTAATGTCTGTGGTGCCCTCTTTTAAATGTAGTTTTTAGTCTTAATTTTGTTTTTCATATGAACACAACAACTAGCTCACCGCTGAAGTTATTTTATAGTCAGTAAATTGCTGCTAACATCTAGCTTTTTCATTTTACTAATCATCAGTCTATACTTTGGAATACTAGGCCTTTAAAACAGAAAATCTAAATAATTATAATAAAATCTACCAGGTCTTCTGATTATTGCTGATACTTCACCTTCTGTTCCAAGGATGACAGTAGACTGCAGAGGGAAGAGATTTTCTTCAGGAGACTCTCCAGGTCAGACTCACCACTCTCTGCTGCTCCCTGTAGATAAAGAATAGAAAGGAAAAGAAGAGAAGAGGAGCTGAAAAATGGCTTCTTTTCTATGAAACAGATTTGGAAAGACTTCCTTTGTTAGTTAGTTTGTTTTTATTTTATTTTGTTTTTTTTTTGTAACATGCAACCTTGAATTCAACAAGCAAGTTACAACAATTGATGGATGGATCAATGTTTTTTTTTTAAATATATCTTGATTTTTAATCCATCTTGGTTAAAGGACTATGACAAATAGAGAATAACAATAATAAGTATGGTCACAAATTATCTGAATGATTAGCTCTTCTAAATCACAGCCATGGAGATCTGGGTTGAAGACCCATCCCAGAAACTGTTTTTGAGAATGTGTTTGTCCAGATTGTGCAAGTGACAGCACTGGTTTTCTGTAGTTACTCTTACTACATCCCCCATTCCAGAGACCTGTGTGTTGGGAATACGTAGTTCTGTAAGTGTGCATAAATGCATCCTGGCTCTCCTCTAGGGTTGGTTCCTACCAAGTGCTTCCAGAAATTGCCAAAGTCACCTTCCACTGAAAATGGATGTATGGAATCAATATAATAATAATAATAATAATAATAATAATAATAATAATAATAATAATAATAATAATAATAATAATAATTGTTGTGTTAGTGGTTCACAGTGCCATTCTTTTCTGCTGCAGCCCACACTCCTGAAACCTTAGAGCTACGTATGGGCTATGGCTTGGGTAATTTTAATGTACAAACCATAGGTTCATTTCATTGGAAGAAGTTTGTGACTGTTTTTTATGTTCCTTTCTAAAAAGCTACAAAAGTGGAAACAGTTGGCATTACACTCTTATAATCAAAGATTAAATTCTGATTGTGAACTTTTTCCTTGTATTTAACTCTGGGCCATAATGCCTGTATATCACCTAACTATGACTGTAACTAGCAAGTCAGTAGTTTTTATTTTCTTTTTAGTCTTTCTGGTGTGTGTTCAAGCCATAGTATCTATCTATCTATCTATCTATCTATCTATCTATCTATCTATCTATCTATCTATCTATCTATCTATCTATCTATCTATCTATCAATTTAAAACATCTTGAAGGAACAGAAAGGGTTCACTTATAAAACTGGATGTTATAATGTAAATTATTGTAAATTTAGATTGATCAGTGAATATATCAAACATATGAATGAGGAAGCTATAAAATCAAAAAAAAAGACTCACATGCCAAGTGTAATTTGAGAAAATAAAAAACAAACCCCTCTGCTACCTTTACATTGTATTTCAAAACACAGAAGCTACCTTAAAATACAGAAGCTGGGCAGAAATAATCAGTGTCTAGGATTACGGTTTTTCTTTTTGCATTTTCATTTAAAAATGTCCTGTCAAGATGAAGTCGAGTGCATTCACTGGAGGGCGCCAAAGATTCACCGATGCACACATCGTGGCCCATAGGAGCCGCCTGAGGAAGCCAATAACACAGAATAAGAAATTTAAACTCAGAGATCTTCAGGATACCTTGACAGTGTTATGGTATGATGCTTTATGGCAGTTCAAGTCATTTAAGAACTGTATTTAAAAGAATCATGAGAGTAATTTATAGATAATTAATATGACGCACTCTGTGCTTAAAAACATTTTTGTTATATTTTTCAAAAAAATGTATTTAAACGTAGCAAATCAATTCAGGCTATTAATATATTCAAATTCTTTTTGAAATCTTTTTTATCAGTTGTAAATAGTGGTCTGCAGTCACTAAATTGTAATTTATAAAAGTGAACCTCCAAAATGATAATAACAGAAAAATATGGATGGCAGTGGGGAGACAGACATACTGTATAGCCAGCAGAGGTGGAGTGTTGTATTGCTTGCTGTTTCCCTGCTCACCATATTGGAAGTTTGTTCCAATAATTCACTTATTCTGGGCTGCTGATCCTGGATCAACCGTACTTTTATGATTTTCTAACAAATAGCCAAAGGTATTTAATAAAGATTCCGTTATTTAGTTTTGCTTGGTAAAATCAGGAAGGTTAACAAAACCTTTTTATTTCTGAACATGACATTTAGCTATGACAGATACAGAATTCTATAAAAGTTCCAAATTTAGAGTGTGTGGCCAGGGCCGGATTAAGACGAAATTGGACCTGATGCTACAGCACAAAAAAGGCCTATTTTTTTCTTGGCATTGGTGCATGCGCGTTCGACACTCACCGTATATGCGCACTCAGACCGACCAAGGAGCCTTAATTTGCTTGCGACACAACCAGCCAACCTTTATTGAAAATGAATAATAATAATGACGTGGTATCGTAACAACTCGAGATTAACATCAAACTATGTAACATCAACATTCAATAAAATTTGTCTGAAAAGTGCACTTAATGCAGAAAACCTAACAATGAAATACACCAAATTTTGCAATTCTCTTAAGAAACAGAGTAAGAAAAAATGAATTTGCAGAGACATTGGGTCAAAGTGACTCAGTTCAGGCTCTTGAGGGTAAAAATTTGACCACCATTTAAATTTCATAATAGACCAGAATCCTGTCGAGGATTTTAAAAATTCTAAACATCCATGCCAGGCCCGCGGGCTGGCTTTTAGTTTTACCTTTACAGATAACCATTTAAATAGCCATCGATTTTTACTGTACAACTAACTTTCAAGGTGAAAAATTTACTACGTGGCACTTACCAAACAATAATAAAGTGCCAAGAATCCTGTCTAATTGCAAAAAACGCAGCTAAATTACTAAGTAAACTGTTTAACGTAAAATTGATAGCATTAACGTGAAATTTTCGGTTAACAATAAGCACAACGAGGTTATAGTTACGTCACAGCACAAAGAACAATAGTAACTGTATAATAAGTAACGCTGTGTCTAGGCGTCCAAACGCTGGAATCTAAATTTCATTCTAAGAATTATTTTGAGGTTAATATAGCAAAGGAAAACTGTTCAGCTTCCGGAAAATTCTCGTCTGTTTTCATCTGGGCCTATTTCTAGAATGGGCCTAATGCTGCAGCATCAATAGCACCCACCTTAATCTGGCCCTGTGTGTGGCAAAGCAGGACAATGTTGCCTGAAAAGCAAACAATAATAAAATAAGCTTAAAGTTCTATACCACAGCATTTGCCAGTAAATGCAATAGTTTTCATATTTCCACAATTCGATTCAGGGTTCAGATTTTAAGTGTTCTCATGCCAAATTCCAGTGCAAGTTTACTTTAATTGTAATGCATCATCATTTCCAACAAATTAAAGAAGATGTGTCAAGTTCAGGTGTAAGCGAACCACAGTGCCTGCAGGTTTTCATTCTGGTCTCCTCCTAACATCCTGCTAATTGAATGAGTTATATAATTAGACTTCTCATTTCCCAGTTTCCATCTCCGTATCTATAGATGTTATGTAGTAGAAATGTCTTACTGTATTTTCATGAAATCTTGTATCAGTATTCATTGTGACAATGTGATCAGCTCAATGTCTCTGGAAATCTGACTTTGACTCTCAGCCAGGTCACCGTCAGAGTGGCAGCTGCACATTCTCCTCTTATCACTTCAGTTTCCTTCCACATCCCTTAGTACTCCACAATTCCTAGAGACTGTAAATTGTCATGGGCAAGTTGTGTGTTTTTGATTGTGCCCAACTACTCCAGGTGGTTTCTGTCCCATACCTCAAAACTAAAAAGTTGAGTAAATTTGGGTGAGATAGTTAAAGGTGATTTTAACAGAATGATCATTAGTGTCTGTATCAGTTCTGACCAAATTATTATTCAATTATAGCCCATTAACATTGTGAAAAAAGGAAAAAATGGTGTTGTGAAAAAAAATGTTTACACATAAAATTATTATTTTCGTAGAGTGGCAGGGGTAATCATTTAAGGTATTAGGCGGTGTCACAGTGAGAGACAGTTGAGAATCAGAAATGAGACATTTTAAGGTGATATCTTGTCAAAACTCTAGAGTCTGAACAAAAGCAGACATAGGTTCCATGCTATTGCTGAATTATTTCTCTTAAATTATTTAAGCATCAAATGAGAACAGAAAGGACAAATCAATAAATCAAATCAAAAATTAGACAATAATGAACACACAAACCATAATGAACACAATGAAGAAGATGAATTTCTCAACCTGCACAATAAGCTAATAATTATGAAAAACAATTCTATAAATGTCTAGAACTGGGCACAATGAAGAACAGGCCTAAATTATTCTGTATTGACTCCAACTAAGCAAGAAGTATACTTATTAATGCCCAGATTTTTTGTAACTGTATGATCAGCAGCATTTCAAGGTGCATTTCAGCAAGTCTGAAGCATGGCTGATATGGGACTAATTGGGACTTTGCTACACAGGGTGAAAGAGATTGATGACTTCGTAAGGCATATAGTTTATCTAAGGCCCAGAACAGTACAAATATTCTTGACAAAGTGGTGCACCCACAATGTAGTGCTTCACTCAGAAAGCACGTGATTAATTGAGAAGTGTCTCAAATAAGTCAAAAATCAAACAATTGCTAGCATGTAAAATGCCAGTCCCAAATCCATATATTTATGGGCTATTTTTTGTTTAAAGCCAATGAATGACAGATGTTTTCAAAAACAGCTCCTCCTGTAGTAACCAAGGCACTGGATAAAATAAAATATATTATTAAAGTGCTTTGAAAACCGATCTAAATCATTTTGGTTGGGCTTGTCATGGGCAATGTGAGCCACATACCTTATTACTCTCCAAATTCTAAAGACTATAAATTAGCATGGGTATGTCTATGTGCCCAATGATGGGCTTTTGTTCCATTGCCAGGTGGTTCCTGCTTCATACACTCTTAAAATGAAAGGTGCTAGGGTGGTTCTTCAGAGCGATGCCAGGTCCCAAAAGAGCCATCCACATGAAGGTTCCAAAAAGAATCTTTATTTATTCAGATCTTTAACAAGCTCCATACAGTAAATAACCATGAAAGGAGTTGTGAGTCATGATTTTAAAAGAACTCTCACTGCCTACAACAACACAGGCCAAGTCCTGTTCGGTAGCCTACCATACATTGAAGATTGCTGTTTTTTTCTAGTTAATAGGCAGTTTTTAAAAGTACAAAGAACCAACTTCATATGCAAAGAACCCATCCCAGAATGAAATGGTGTTTTGCCAAGCAATGATGCTACGAGCAATCCAGTAAAGAACCGTAAAGTGCCATTAAAGAACCATTATTTTTAGGAGTGTACCTCAAGACTCCTAGTTTTAATAAATTTAGGTAAGATAACTAATGAAGGTTTTGACAGAATGATTATCATTGGCTGTACCAGACCTGACCAGGATTCAG
Source organism: Polypterus senegalus (assembly GCF_016835505.1). Classification (NCBI taxonomy): domain Eukaryota; kingdom Metazoa; phylum Chordata; class Cladistia; order Polypteriformes; family Polypteridae; genus Polypterus; species Polypterus senegalus. The sequence goes on along the minus strand of NC_053163.1, from coordinate 88,349,758 downwards.
GTAATGTATAAACAGTAGAAAGAGAAATCAAGCTTGGAAAAACAATACCAGGTGCATAACATTTCATTCATTTTGTACTCCGAAAAATGGATAAAATGGAAGACACTATCAATATATAGGAGGAGGTGTACTCTTACATTTTAAAGCGAGGGTTTAACAGACTGATTAATGCAGAAAATGCAAGAACAAAGCTGTGCCCCCATTTCATTTTTACAATATATAAGCTTTCCTGGGTGACACAGTGGCGCAGTGGGTAACTCTGCTGCCTCGCAGTTAGGAGACCCGGGTTTGCTTCCCGGGTCCTCCCTGCATTGAGTTTACATGTTCTCCCCGTGTCTGTGTGGGTTTCCTTTGGGTGCTCTGGTTTCCTCCCACAGTCCAAAGACAAGCAGGTTAGGTGCATTGGCGATTCTAAATTGTCCCTAGTGCGTGCTTGGTGTGTGTGTGTGTGTGCCCTGCCCAGGGTTTGTTTCCTGCCTTGTGCCCTGTGCTGGCTGGGATTGTTTTCAGCAGACCCCCATGATCTTGTGGTTAGGATATAGCGGGTTGGATAATGGATGGATGGATAAGCTTTCCTTTCTATGAAGTTAAAACAAATCAGAAAAGGGTTTTATGATTTAACTGGGACACAGCAAGTATCATGGTGTAGGAAAGTTGGCCACACTAAGATTGGCTTGAATGATAACAGAATTAATATTACAGACGCAAAGTATCTCAAGACATGTCAACATTTTTGTCATAGGTTCTTACACAGGGAAACTGACACTACACCCAAAGTACTATATAATGGTTGTCAACAAGAGTTGTAAAAGAGTCGAAAATGCGATGAAGAAGCAATTGTCAGTGAGTGCAAAGCAAAAAATTCAGTTGACGTTGACCAAATCTGAGTTTATCAAACATGCATTGAGCTCAAGTAGCTGCAGTGGTAAAGTTCATTATAGCATTTTCATTTTTTAGCTTCCCCTAATACTCTAAAATTAAGGAATATTGAAAAATATGGATGGAATTTTAAAATATCAATCAAAATCTTTTTTTAAAAAAGCATGAAAGTTTAAAATTTAATATTATACCTTAAATGCTGCTTCAATACATACATTTGAAACTCTATTATTAATGATATTTTTAGACTCACTCTGGTGACCGTTGACCTTCCATCAAATTTTTGTCCAATAAAGAGAGAAGGTTTTCCACATCGATGAAGTAAAAACAGTGCAAAGTGCCCCACAAGGCCACACCAAAACTGGGCTGTCAAGTATTCTTGACAGACACATGCAGCATTGCAGTTGTATCGTGGGTACAGAGCACTGGCTTGACTTCTTGGTTTGTCCTCTGTCTTTGTGGAGTTTGTAAGTTCTCCTTGTATCTGCTTGTTTTTTTTCCGATGTCCCAAAACATGTCTTTTAGTCTAATTGGAGACTGTAAATTAACCAAATATGAATAAATGGTATATGAATGAGAATGTTCTGCAGTGGCATGATGTTCAGCTCAGGTCCTGGGGGTCTGCAGTGGTTGCAGGTTTTCCTCTTAGCCATTTTTCTAGCTGCACTTACTGCTTATTTTGATTAAGTTACTTTTATAATTATTTATTTTTTTTTGTTAAATATCAACCAACAGCAATGAGATGCAAAACAGCAGATGATCTGTTTATCAAGGTTCTCAAATGTAGTTCTTGCGGGGCCACCATTTTTGTTGCAACCAGTTTCCTGATTAGAAACCAATACACGTAATTTAGTTCTATGTCTTGTTGGTGGGCTCATGCAAATAGTCACGCCAGACTGTTGATTTTGAAGTCTGAAATTCCTGTCCTATGGACTTTTAATGCAAAAGATAATTTCAGAAGATGGATGCATGAATAAATTAATTGACAAGTAGTTCTAAGATTGTCTTCCTCGGCACAGTAACACAGAGCATTCTTCAGCGGATTCCCTTTTTTATTCAGTGTGTGGGGTCTACCCAGTGAATGTTTGCTCTAAATGACACCAATTTAATTCATTCTGGGATAGAGCTGTGTGCTAAGAAGGCTGTGAAAAAGCATTTAATTTGTGTCCACAAAAAATGTACACTTTTGATGAAACTAGAGTGAGATAAGGAGCCCAACTTAGGTTTTTCCCCCATACAATGGATTCAAAAATAGCCAACTTGGATTTGGAATACTGTAGCTCAGTTAGAAACAATGCTATCAGGAAGTAATGAGCGTCATTTATCTCTTTGAGCAGTTTGGGTTTGGTATTCTTTCAGCATACATCAGGGGAAGATGAGCGTTACTTTGTCTTAATTAGGAAATTGGGTCAGGAGACACCTGCAATCTCAAGAGAGAATCCGTTATAAAAGATCATTTTAAACAAAATGGCCAGTTTCCTTAAACTAAGAATTTGCCTTTAAAAGTAGCCCAAAACATGAGTATAGTTGAAAAACCATCCCCAAAAATAACAACCAGAGAAAGGGTTTACGAAAGCCAGTGGAGGAGCTGCCCCTTAATATGAGTGGATGCCACGTCACAGGCGCATGTCTTGAAGCGTTCATATACTAAAGATGCCTTTTACTAATCACTGTCTTCTGCAGTAACACAATATTTTTAGAATGTTGCACACTAATTTTTATTCTTTTTAAATCAACTCCTACTTAAGAATAAAATGCTATGTTCTTGTATGGAAATGGTATGTTTCATCACACTGGCAACCTAATGTGATTCCAACAAATGATGATTGTCAACAAACATAAACATCACATTAGCTGAGATCACACACATCTCTCTACATACATACAAACTGCAAAATAAAAAAATCTTTAAATAGAAAGAAGGCAGCAGACATATTTTCTGCTCAACACAGTTTAGTCAGGGTCTCTAGGTGGGTGATTCTTTCCATCCAGAAGGGATCATTTTGAATGTTTTCTGCAGAAGCAATGGACTTGGGTGGTTTGATTCCTGTTACAGATTTCTTTCTGTAATTTGGGTTTTATTGTATAAGGTGAGCAGATCCCCGTGACCCTGTAGTTAGGATATAGCGGGTTGCATAATGGATGGATGGATGTATAAGGTGAAAACATTCAATTATACTAAACCAATCTATATTTCAAATTACTACAAACAGTTAGGGAGAGAGGCAAAGAGAGGTAAAGCCTGTAAAATGATGTCTTCTAAGTATCAGAAGTTCAATGCTTCTTTCAGAAGGGTTTTACGCTATTATTGTATGGACAATCTGCTAACTGAATTAGACATTCAAATTTATTAAGCTGGCACAGATGATTATGAATGTCTAAAATAAGCAAGGCAATGCAAGTTGCTTTTGGCATGACATACTTAACTCTATGAGCAGAAGTTTTATTACAGAAACAAAGAGAAGGATGTTTAATTTAGTTAAGTACTTGTCTGTAATAAAAACTAGCCATCGAAGGAGTCCTTCAATAACTGAATTTCAGATCCATGTTCCATCCATTTTCTAACCCGCTGAATCCAAATAGGGTCACAGGGGTCTGCTGGAGCCAATCCCAGCCAACACAGAGCACAAGGCAGGAACCAATCCTGGGTAGGGTGCCAACCCACCGCAGGACACACACAAACACACCAAGCACACACTAGGGCCAATTTAGAATCTCCAATCGACCTAACCTGCATGTCTTTGGATTGTGGGAGGAAACCGGAGCGCCCGGAGGAAACCCACGCAGACACGGGGAGAACATGCAAACTCCACGCAGGGAGGACCCGGGAAGTGAACCAGGGTCTCCTAACTGCGAGGCAGCAGCGCTACCACTGCGCCACCGTGCCTCCCCAGATCCATGTTTTATATTATAAATCATATTAATCAAGACTAAAAATAACCATGACATCAATGCTAAAGCACACTGTCATATATGACTAAGGTGAGAAAACCTTTGAAGGGTGCAGTGGCATCACCACTCCCTCACTGAAAAAGACAAACCATAAATTTCCAGAGAATATCTTTTAGCTCGGTTAATTTTCAGTTCCAACCATCTACTTGTAATTGCCAGGTTCAATGTTCAAGTCTCAGACAATCTGTGAAAGATGAGGTGCGACCTTCTATTGTGTGCCTTAGAGTGCAAACTGCACCTTTTTCAGGGGTTAAACTGTGGCTCCATTTCTGCCTTAGTACTCATAAACAGTTGTCAGAATTATTGGCTAGACACTAACCTCTAAGAATACACATTTATTAAGAATATTTACCTGCATTTTAGTCACATTGGGACAGGGGTGATCAAAGACTTTGGCCAAAGTCTCAAGACTGGAAAGAGTCAAGTCAATTTCACTGGTGACAGAAGAGAAAACCGTAGTCAGATAGAGCAAACTAAAAATGAGGGCATAAAAAAAATTAAGCTTTGAAAAGTACCTGTGAAGGCTCCTACAGGCAGTAGCTAAAGCCCGATTAAAGTGCTGCAGATTTGGATTGCCATTCCTTAGGCCGTCTAGGTCCAGCTGGAGTTGAGTCCTGAGGTATTCATTCACCAGACTAACCATTCCACTTGTCATGCTATAAATATAATATGCTGTTACTATAATGATTGACAGTCTCTTTTCACCCCTGTGTGTCCTGTTCAGCCATGTGCTTTTCAAGCACTGAAGTTGTTGCTGGCAAAAATCCCTTTGGGACAGGAGATCAGTTCCTGCCTTTATGTTTTTTAAACTCATAGGAGATTCCTACACAAGGAAAGTCCCCTCCAAACAATGTCTTTCTAGCATTTAAGTACCTGTCAATTCTCAAAGACAAATCTTTCTCACTGTTCCCTTTTACTGAGGGACTTTTAGATTTTGCCCTAAAGTTATGATTGGGTTTTATTATTAATCCATGACAAATCCATCCCTATATACAGTATGTCAGAATACATTCAGGTCGCACAGCATTACTGTGGAAACATCTTCTACAAGATATTAAAAAACACATACACACACATAACGGATATTCTTCACCGAGCACTCTAGTAGGTGGTCTTTTTGTAAGTACGGTGTCATTGCTACATTGCATAGCTGCAGTACTTCACATATTAGATATAAATTAAGAACACCCTTAAACACAAAGCAAGAAATGTTTTTTAAGTCAATTGGTGCTCCCAATATGGCAGGAGTCAAGTTTAAATATTTGGATCTTTGTTTAGCTGTTTCAAGTGTAAAGCACATGCCCCTCACCAGATGTACATGACTAATGCCGCCTTTGCACTACTGACATAAAATTGAAACTGAACAACACCTACAGTATTTGGATTTGCATGTCCATATGTGCTTGTGTTTCAGTCATGCTTATGCCATCTAAAAGAACATTAAACTCAAGGCGCCCGCTTTTCAAATGTGCACTTCACTGGGAAGGAATCCCAGTAAAATTTGATTTAAGGGCAATGAGAGTTTTAAGTTAGCGGTGCTTATAAGAAGCCCTCAAGTTAAAAATCAAAATTACATAAACAGTATATGGCTAAAAATGAGAAGCTACTTTTCAGACTTACTGCATGTATGCAATTTTTAGTATAATTAATTTCAACCTTTAATGTTCATATCAGTCCAATTTATGAGTTGAGTAGAATGTTCTGTGAGAATATTCACGTACAAGTGCTGTAAATTTAGTTATTTAAGATGTATTATTTATTGGATTATTATTATTGAATGATTGTAAAGGGCATTTGATTCAAAGCATATTGCTTGTAAGTGTGGGACTGTAAAATATGACCAGTTCACCACTCATTTAAAATGATTCTGAAAAGTTGGAGTGAATGAAAATCAGGTTATTATCTTTCAAGCAATGAGAGTTTCTGCTTACTATTGGACTAAACTCTAACCTTGAGACCTGCAAATGTAAATCTGACTCTACTTTTTTTAACCTGCAAGTATCCTTAAACTTTTCAGTATTCCCTTCAGCTCTTATTAAATTATACAGCACTCCTTTGCCAGTGAAAAACATGATTTTGTAGTCATTTTTAGGTGAGGTAAACATTTCTACGTGTTTTTGTGTGTTCATTTGTGTTGTATTCATGCTTTCTTTTAATTACTTCGTGATGCTTTGTGTGGCACAGTATAAAATATTCTTTGATTGATTGCCTTATCCTTGGTGACAAAGTCATCTATCCTTAGTGGAAAAGAAAAACTTTTCTTAGAATATGTTTCCAAGGGTTAATAGCGTGTGTGTGAGCTGACATTCAGACTGCCTGGCCCCTGTGTCAGCTTGTGGCACAGCTGAGGTTTTGGATAAAGTTCTAGGCCTACCAGCCAGTCTATGTCCTCATCTTCACATCAACTTTACTGCTGTATTTTATATGGAAAGGACAAGCACATGAGTACAAGAGGAGCAGTGGATATTTCATTGTGGAGCTGGTTGAGTCACTGTCCGTGACATGATGAAGAGCTCAATATGGGTGGAGAGCAATTTGTAATATGAAGCGATATTTCAGAAAAACATCAACACATTTTAAAATAGGTTCAGGGACTGGGAATGAAGTGGTTACTGTGCTTACCTTATTAAAAATAACCACAGTGTAATCTTTTGAGTAAGGCTCTGAACTTTAAACCACAAGATTTTAAATTTAGTCTCACACTGTGACTTTCTATTCGACCCTGAGTAAGATATTTAAGCTTTTTGTGCTCAAATTGTAAAAATGCATGTCTAAAACTGGTAACTTACTGGTAAAATGGCTTGGCATTGCATTCAATAGAAAGATGCCATCTAAAATAAGCCATGTTTGTTTCTATATATTTTACTTTTTAGGTGCTCAAACCATTAGATCTTGTTTTCCTTGTTATAATTTTTTTTTTGATACATAAAAGCAAAACAACTCTTTTTTTTATAGTTTTTTGCATATTTATGTCTTGCAGTGAGAGCAGCTGAAGCAATACTCCTGCCTGAACACACTAGGCTACCCTATCTGAGGATGCAGCCTCCAGCTCCTCCTGGGGAATTGTGAGGACCTCTGAAGCTAAACAACAGTTTGCCTCTGGGTCTTCTTCCAGTGGTCTATGTCTGTTAACACCCCAAAGGAGGTATACAAGAGGGGTCCATACCACCTGCTTTAACCACTGCAAGTTACTCCTCCAGATCCAGAGGAGCAGTGATTTTGTTTCAAAGTCCTACCAACTCACCCTCTCACAGACAGTTGGCATAAAAAGAGAGAACTTCATTTTAGCAGCTTACATTTTATGTCATTCTTTCCTTTACAACCCAGAGCCGAAAATGACAGGTGAGTTTGGGAAAAGAGGCTGTGACCTTAGGTTGTGTTTGGAACTTGTTTGTCCCAAATGATTCTATGAGCTTTGTTTTAAGGAGCAGTACATTTCTGCTGGGCAAAGAAGAGACTGGAAAAAAGAGCAACTGAAAAATTAGACCCCTGTGATGGTCTAAAAAATATACTTGAACCTCGGAAAGACAAGTACTCCTGCCTACAGCTGTGTTGATTGGCATATATGTAGTGTCAGAGTAACCCACAGAACTCTGTTGTGCTTGACCTCCAAAACCCACACGGTGCCAAAATGTGAGCTCACCACCCATAAGGTGAAATAAAAGGTTTGGGAGCAATGCCAGAATGGTGCCATACACTGATTATGATTTTATTATGGTTTTGGACTTGGTGACACCTTCAGCAGAGTCGACAAACATCGTTTTTTCTAGTAATTGATTACATTTCTACCTGGGGAATTTCTAGCTGTTCTTGGGCTACTTTTGAGGTACTATCCTTACGGCATGCCCAACTTTTCCCTAGGTTTTCCATTGGAGGATTATTAAACAGCAAAGGGGTACAATCACCAAACCCCTGGACAATCTGAAATAGTTCCACTCAATTTCCAGAAGCAGTGGCGCTACCAGAGGTTGCCCTTTTGAAGAGCTATTCTCATTATTACACGGAGTTTAATTGAGCAACTTTGTCCAGAAACTCTTTATTTCTGCCTGTAAAAGGTATTATCTTTTTAGTCACTGCCCATTGCTTATAACCAAACCTGGCACTGGAAGAGACAGTAATTTGAACAGTAGAAAATAGTTGTACAATTCAGCTGAGCACATACAGCATTATTCCAAGCCCACTCCTTAGTGTCCAGTGGTAAAACTGTGATTCCCCCACACTCATGTATGCATTAGACTCTGAATAATTTCAATTCCTCTTCTAACTAGACCCTTTTCACTTTTTGCTCATTCTCCTCTCTATTCTAAATTTCTCAAGTCCAGAACTAGGATGTGAAAGACAGCAGACTAGAAGATCTTATTGCAATAAGTTTTGCATCCAGTCTAGGATGTGGTTCAGAAAAACATGCCTAAGACCCCTCGGGGATGTGCATTGATACAATCCCCAGACAGGATGGTAAAATAAATAAAGGCTGGAGGACTTGGCTTAAGGATTTACCCATCCTCCAAGTACCTAAATGGCAGTAGCCGGCACATGCAACTTCACTTTAGACTCCTGTAGCCAATTAGACAGATACTGCGAAAGACACTTTTGGGAGTTACAATACTGCAGCCAATCTATTTTATTTTAGTGGAAGCCAGGCTGACCCAGAAGAGCTTCTCATGCTGACTAGAAGTACTTCAGTGTCAAGTCTTAAAATGCCCCCCTAGCCCTCATCCAGGTGAAGTTAGATTCTGGTGGATGTGAAGGCAAGGGCTTGTCTGGCATGGAGGATGAGGTGGAAATGAAGCCAGTGTTTTGGAAAAGAAGTTTCAGGGGTGTGAGGAAGCATGTTGAGAGGGATTTGAGAGATTAGATTAGAACTCTCATTAGGTGCCAGTTAGGTTTGTCTAGTAAAGCCCAAAGTGGCTTAGCTATGTTTATGTTGTGTTTTACTTGTGTCACAACTTTCCTGTTTTCTCTCTTCTATACCCTTAATATTTCTCTCAATAAACCCTATTATTTCAGATTTCTGAGCTCCACAAGTTGTTGTTGAGGGTGTAGGATTTTGTTCATGAGCACTCCTATGGGTCACAGAGGAGAAAGAAAGGCCATTCAGACAATTCCTATGACACTGTCCTACTGCAGTCTCCAAATTAAAAATGGAAATTAAGGTGTTTTCTAATCTTGTATATAAATCTCATTGCTAAATCCATTGAAATGACATAAATAATTTTATTGCTAAACATGTTTTTGATGCATTGTTTGTGAGATTAACACATTTTTCCATTTTATTTTTCTATAAAAACAAACAGTCACAAGTCTTACTAACACAGGCACAGTACCTAGTGCTCGAGAGATCTTGGAGCCTCTGTTGAAGGATGTGGGGTAGAGGTACTCGACTGCTTGGAGGCGGCTCAGATGTAACCCTCATACTTGATGTCATTTGTATTACATTCTGGGATGTAGTAGGTACAGCACGGTCATCGTCAACATCTAAGGAATGGAGGAGTAAAGAGAAACCAAGAGCAGGAAGTTGTTAAATAGTTAAAAAGCTATTGAATTAAGATTTATGAAATGCAAGAAAAGGCAAAAAGATTGTTTGCAAAAGACTATAAACATACGTATCTTAACAGAATATGTCACTTCTTGTTAGTCAAATCTTGCCTTTAACTTTTGCATTTTTACTATGCAGAAGAAAAAGATTACTAATATTTTTTTGGTGGTTTCCACCTGTATGGCTACATGATAGGAATTAGGCCACATGAGCAGAATTAGGCCTGATTGTTGGGGTCTGTCAACAAGCATATTGAGAAATGTGCTCTTTTCAGTCTCTCTGTCCCAATGATTTTAATCTGGTAAACCTAGAATGACTGAGTCTTCCATTTGATAAGGTTCTATTACCTCCATGAATTTAAATTAATATGGTGAAGGTAACTAAGGCATAGCACATCATTAGGCATTAGCCTTACATGTACTTATAAGAGCATTTCCGAAGGTATTAAGGCTTTTCTTCAAATATGAGGAGACTAGAACCTTCTGGGGCACTAAAAGTCAGCCACGCACAGCTAAACAATAATCCTGCAACTATGATTTAACAGTAGATTCCATTAAAATTGCTTTACACATTCACATTAATGTAAGATGTTTGTCAACATCAAAGCACAGAATGTGCATTAAGGACTAGCTTTGATCCATTTCTAGCAATAGAAAATTATGATAGATTTCTAGCAATAGGAAAAAAATGGACAGGATGCCAATGCAACGAAAAGGGTGTCTCTTGTAATTTTGCGATTAATTGTATGGGTGTTCATTATGCAGCTCAAGGTAGTTCAACTTCTTGCAGTTACATTTTTAAATTCTAATATAACTACAAGTGTTTTCTGATATTTAGGAAAATGAGACACTTTGTAAGGGTTTTCTTATCATGATTACTGGAGGTAAAATGTTGAAAATTGTGTTATTCATTATGAGTTGCCTTAGTGAAAAAAAACAAAACTCCTGAGACAGCAGTTCAGTAATTGTCATTATTATTTTGTGTATTACAGAGCCAAGGAAGGAGCCAGTCTACTGGCCTAGGTGTGCCAATGTTTGAATGTAGTTGTGATGACAAATATTTTGCTTAAAAACCACAACTGACTGTTTCTTGCTACAGGTTATACTGAGATGAACTATGGCGAACTGTAACTTAAATCTGAACTTTTTTTCTACAGATCTGGAATTTTACTCACAGATGTTTCATAAAGAGCAAAATGGTGAGACTCTGCTAGAGATGGCAAGAAGGAGTTGCATTGCGTCTTTGTCGACCTGGAGAAGCATATGACAGGGTGCCTCAGGAGGAGTTGTGGTATTGTATGAGGAAGTCGGGAGTAGCAGAGCAGTACGTAACAGTTGTATAGGATATGTACAAGGGAAGTGTGACAGTGGTGAGTTCTGCGGTAGAAGTGACAAATGCATTCAAGGTGGAGGTGGGATTACATCAGGGTTCGGCTCTGAGAACTTTCTTATTTGCAATGGTGATGGACAGGTTGACAGACGAGATTAGACAGGAGTCCCCGTGGACTATGATGTTTGCTGATGACATTGTGATGTGTAGCGATAGTAGGGAGCAGGTTGAGGAAACCCTGGAAAGGTGGAGATATGGTCTACAGAGGAGAGGAATGAGGGTCAGTAGGAATGAGACAGAATACATGTGTGTAAATGACAGGGAGGTCAGTGGAATGGTGAGGATGCAAGAAGTAGAGATGGCGAAGGTGGATGAATTTAAATACTTGTGATCAGCATTACAGAATAATGGGGATTGTGGAAGAGAGGTGAAAAACAAAGTGGAGGCAGGGTGGAATGAGTGGAGAAGAGTATCAGGAGTGATTTGTGACAAGATTGGTATCAGCAAGAGTGAAAGGGAAGGTCTACAGGACAGTAGTGAGACCAGCTATGTTATATGGGTTGGAGACAGTGGCACTGACCAGAAAGCGGATATGTTTCTGATTTGTGGCCACGTGACATGAATGAGAACGGACAGTAAAGATTAATTTGTCTTTTTACTTACAGTAAATGCATTGGCTGAGCGCTGTCATCATCAGTCAGAACCAGCAGGGCAGCAATACAACAATGGAGGAGAGCTACAGGTGTGACAACAGTCACAATCCCACACTTGCTGGTTCCTTTCCAATACCAACATATCTGTTGATGCAGCAGTGTAAGCAATATCTGAGAAAACAGCAAAAGCTAGTTGTCTGGCTTTTTTTCATCTTCTTGATATGCAGTTGACAAACTGTCCCCAGAGCAAATTGGGATGCATACACTAGTGAGTAGCAATTCCATTTTGTCTGTTTTTATGCCATGAGTTGTCACATCAATATGACATTTTATTATTGTTGGTGACATAGATGACTTGTGCTCAAACATATCAATTTTTGCACATGTTCCATTTCGGGGGTCAGATGCGTTCACATTATAGTTATATTACAGGTCACTGTTCTGTTATGAATGTGAACCATCAAGATCTATCAGCAAATCCAAACTGGGCAAAAAATCGGAATTGAACAATGAGGCTTGTAATGTGAACATAGTAAAAGGTGTGTGAGAGTAGCCCAATCCATAACAAATTTAGTGAGATCTACTCAACCCATGGTAATACAGTTGTCAAGAGCAAAATGATTCAAATTTAGTGCCTTTGACAATGTTTATGGCTTTTTCAGGAAAATCATGCTAATTGAATTGCTCATTAGAGTAGTTTTTATAGGAGCCTTTCTTGCTTTCTGGTTGCTCAGTCTTAATGCTTTGCATACTGAAGTTCTCAAAATTTTTAAAACTTTTTTTTTGTACCTCATTTGATTTTGATTGCCTTATTGGTTTAATACTCATATTTAACTTTGGTCCTAGTAAGATTCCTGAAGCACTGAGTGACTCCTGCTTGATCCTGAAAAATGTTTGGATTTAGTCAAATCATTTGTTAGCTTATTTTGATTCATTATACTCAGTGCCTCAGTCAGTTTTTACCTTAACTATATGCTAGTAAAATATGCACGTGTAGTGGTTAGGTGATGCCAAAGTGACACAATATCACCCATAGGAGTGAAAAACCAAAAAGAAATCTCTGTAATATCTTTTTTGGTTTCTTTTTGAAAACAGTGACATCATAAAGAAATAAAATGTGGGCAATGTCTTTGGTCTCTTGCTTCTCAGATTTTTCACCTGAGAAAAAATACCCTGGTGTTCTCACAAGGGTCTCCTCTTGAGTTTCAGCAGAGATCTCAGCAAAGTCAAACAATGGTCTCAGATCTTCCAAGTAGTGTCTTGTCATTGTTTTTGCAAAGTTTTTCTATTGTGTGCACAGTAATAAACAGTATGGTAAAATGTATGGTCGGTAGTAATAAAACACTTTACTATTATTACGAAGCTGTTGTCCTTGAATAATACTATTAGTTACACTAATTTGCAGTCTATTGCTGTGCTCCAGTTAGATCATACTTATTCTGGAAGAAAAGGCAGACAATGTAGCATAGTGGTTAAGACTTTAGGCTTCAAACTCTGAGTTTGTGGGCTTAATTCCCACTACTGACACCACTGTGTGACTATGAGCAAGTCACTTCACCTGCCTGTGCTCTAATTAGCAAAACAAAAGAAATGTAACTAGTTATATCTCATATATCACCTGGATAAAGGCATGAGTCCCAGTAATAAATAAAATCTGAAGTCTTGAAAGAGACTAAAATGAGACTAGAATGAGATCTCATATAATATACTATGCTCTTCAAAATTAGTTCTTTATTTTGACTCTTTTTCCCTCCGTTGTATCTCATTTCTCCTTTTTGTCACAAACTATTTCTCATAAGGCTTTCTACATTATGTTCCAGTGACAAAGATGATTCTTACATGAAACATAAATGTGAATCTCTATCAAATTTTGTGAGTCATCAAAGATCAACCTTTGAGAAGTAAAATTTTCCTGTGGGTATATAAACCTGATAACCACTTGCAGTAAATATGGAAATTTAGGAATCATTTTTAAGACCTATAATTTTGGAAGTATTATTTTAAAATAATTACTTGCAAATTCTGGCTTGTTAAAAATCACATGCTTATATAAGCGATGCTATGCTCTAGAATGAATTCACACACTTTTCAGGACTTGCCCCTGCCATTCAGTTAATGCTGCCAGGATCGGTTCTGGTGTCCTACACCTCTGAACTGGATTAATTAATGCTAATTATTTTATGGTATGTTGTACAGCTGGTACTATGCTGCAATTATTTTTCTGTCTATACTAATAATCAGATGTAAGTGTGGTCATTGCGTCCTTTGCTGAGTAACTGCTTTTATAGCCAGATAGTTGCTGATCGCATATTTAGGTCATTTAGTTTTGTGGCTCCTATTTTCTGCGATTCTTTGCTTGGTTCTGAGGTTCTTAACATCTGTAGCAGAGCGACGGGCGCTAAGCAAACTCCTGTCAATCATGAAGAATCCACTGCATCCACTTAACAGTGTCATCTCCAGACAGAGGAGTAGCTTCAGTGACAGACTTTTGTCACTGTCCTGCTCCACTGACAGACTGAGGAGATCGTTCCTCCCCTACACTATGCAACTCTTCAATTTCACCCGGGGGAGTAAATGCTAACATTATTCAAAGTTATTGTCTGTTTTTACATGCATTTTTATTACACTTTAATTTAATATTGTTTGGTTTTTTTTTATCAGTATAATGCTGCTGGATTATGTGAATTTCCCCTTGGGATTAATAAAGTATCTATCTATCTATCTATCTATCTATCTATCTATCTATCTATCTATCTATCTATCTATCTATCTATCTATCTATCTATCTATCTATCTATCTATCTATCTACAGCCAGTTCAGTAAGTTTTATTTTTAGCGTTTTAGTGTTTCCATTCTGTTTGTCTCTCTGAAGATTTTCCACTTTCTTTTAGGATCTACTAGCTGATTACCCAGTGGCTTCGCTCACTGAGTGCAAGGGAAAAAAATAAAATGTAGTATTTATAAAATAAGTTATTAAGTAGTAAAACATTTTGATAAAAGAGTTTAAAGAACATATAAGAAGCGTATAAATTATTAAACAGTAAAACATTTCCATAAGAGAATTTGAATGATATATAAGAAGTGTATAAATTATTAAATAGTAAAACATTAACATTTAAGAAGTAAAGATACATTGAGTACTACTGCAGTGGTTTTGGGTAAACTACCTGCTTGACAACATTGCACTACGTGCCTGTGATTTAAGAGAAAAATTATTCTGAGAAATGTGGACGCTGCCCTTCCGTACTTAACGGGCAGAAGGTCCAAACAATTCCCAAGTCCAATACTTCACATGAAGAGGTTAGTACATCTTCTTAGATGTAAAACCTACATCTTCTTAAAAGAATTCATCACAAAAGCAACCTTGAATGTTGCAGGGTTTTAGTGACTCAAACTCACCTTAAGGGACAGTAAGTAGTCATGCACTGCAATTTACCAAGAGAGTCACGCTTTGATGGTGCTGATTACACTCACTCGCAAAGATTTCCACTGTCCAAGGAACCAGTGGGGCACTTGAAGTGTCACAAACAGTGCAAGAAGAGAGGATGCTGCCCGAAATTGCGAAGCTGTCGACCCGGCGGAGCAGCCCGACATTCCGCACCTCCCAGCGTCCACTTTGTTGTCAGGACCCCTCGCCGCTGAAGACGGTCTCGTCTTCACATTGTTTACAGCTCGGCGCAGTTAAAAAGCAGAAAGACGCAAAGCTGTTTTCTTCATCTCTTCTACTATCAAGTACTGCCAATTAAAAAAAAGTTACAATGTGGCAGTTTCCGCGACAGTCACTTGGAAGAATAAATAAAACTTCTCTGTCAGAACATGCCTGGTGGCGGACGGCTCAGCACTGGAGTCCAGAGAGGAGGGCTGAGAGAGGGCGACGTGGGGCGCACTTCTATGGGATAGATCGGCATGTTTGTGTTTACTTCTTTTCAATATCAATAAAATAACTCTTGCACAAATAATAACAATTTTTAAAGATGTTATAAAAATGGTATCCACAAACGAAGTGATTAGTTCCTGTATTATAATATGTTCTGTGGTCATGTGCAATTTCCGTTTCAAACGTGAAAAGAATTTTATATATATAGATGATGGCTAAGTAATTGTGAAGTCACAAGGCATGGCTATGTGAGGCAATATGCAGCCATTAAGGCGGCTGTTTCCCATTGCAAAAAGAGGCTTTGATTGATTGATTGTAAGATTGTCATCTCTTATTTATTATTTTGCATTTTCTGTATTTTTAGCACTGTGGTGTTGATTTGTGCTGGTTTGGAGGTAGTCATGAGCAGGCACTCTTTTCAGGATATGCAAAGATGGTTGAGAACAGTAAACCCTCACAGGTTCTTTGGTAGAGTTTCAGCTTACTTCTTGTTTTTAGTTTTATGGTTGGAATTGCTAAAGCAAAACACTACATGTTGTATTTTTGTTTTGTCTCTCCAACACTGTTAAACCCAGTCAAACCAGAAGCATACATAGTCTCTGCCTCCAAAATGTTATACTGTACTACTACTACTACTACTACTACTACTACGACTACTACTACTAATAATAATAATAATAATAATTTATTCTGCCAGCTGAGTAGTGAAACTAGGCATGTTTATGAGGCACCTTTAGATTGTACCTGAAAACTCACTTCTTCTCCCAGGTATTTTCTCATTTTTTAGCCGAGTCTTCATTAGTTGACTTTAAAGACCACAATTACATGCTAAATTTTCTCAGCATTTAAGGGTCAGTTCACTTAAATTTCATTCATCCATCCTTTAACCAACCCGCTATATCTTAACTACAGGGTCACGGGGCTCTGCTGGAGCCAATCTCAGCCAACACAGGGCGCAAGGCAGGAAACAAACCCCGGGCAGGACGCCAGCCCACCGCAGTGCACGCACACACCGACACAGCAAGCACACACTAGGGACAATTTAGAATCGCCAATGCAACTAACCTGCGTGTCTTTGGACTGTGGGAGGAAACCGGAGCTACATTTTTAAAAAATACTTATTTTCTATGCTATCCTACTACATAACATGGGCTGTCCTTTATGCTCTTTATTTTACTGTTTTGAATTACATTTTATATGAAGTACTCCAAGATGGTATATTGTTTATAGGCAAATAAACGCTAGACAAAAAGTCTTGAGTATGGACAAGAAATCCAGTTAAACATATTGATTTTACTAAACTGTTCTGTTCTCTCTACATACAGTACTATAGGTAGCCATTATTGTTCATTTTAAAAAAAGACTTGAATTTAACCTGAGTTCTATTTATTTTTGTAGACCTGTCTGCAAACCAATTCATTTTTTATTTTACAAATTTTAACACATATTTTTAGCTAGCACTAAGGGTAAATGGAGCAAAATGAAAAGAGGCAGATCACAGGGCTAAAATAAAAATATGATAGGTGCTAAGTGTCATAATTTACTCATATTAAATGCAGTTTGTTCATGGTAGCAACCATGTTGTTTTTTCTGTTTGGGCTGTTGCTGCCATGCGACTGGAGGTTGTCATCGTGGGCCTGATGTCACACTCTATTTTCTACATAAACTGGTGGTATTCTTTGATCGATGTCTATGTTTCTGGATAATAAAAACAGTTTCATCCAGTGTATGCAGTTTGTTTCTGGCAAATATTTAGGGATTAAGAACCTTGCCTGTTTTTCTTTAAATACAATTTCTGGTATGTCTTTTGGCTTTGGCACTTTCAGTTTTGCTTTGATTTTCTGGCATTTGAACAATGGCACGTTTAAAAAATTATGATTTTTTTGGCCTCCCTTTCTGGTCCTTCTTCTTCTGAACACTTATGGCGATAACATGCAAGAAACAAAATGTGTCAATGGGCTAACTATGACTTGATAGAAGGCCTACACTTTGCATTCAAATTGTATTTATGCATACTAATTTTGTGTAGTCCTTTAACAGCAACACATTTCCATCGAGCTGACATTTCTAGATTTCCCTCAACAGTCCATCATGCTCTAATGTAATTCCTGCCTGTTGCTAAACTGCAGATTGTAGAAATGTAGACATTACACTCCAGGACATGTTTTCTCCAGTATTCATTTCATGATGAAGTTTTTATTTTCTGCATTGCCAAGTATTTGGTTTTTGGTGTGTGTGGTATGTTTTTTATTTCTTTAATTTGTCTTTGACTGTTTTTTTATTTTTTTATTTTGCATGGTGGCATTCATTTTGTGGTCAAGAGCAGCTGTCTGGGATAGTTCGATTGAAAGGTTTTATATTAAAGCTCAGGCTGAACTCAGACTACTATAAAATGCCATGCTTTATTTATTTACTTCCTCACATGACTTATACAAACCCAAAGAGCTTCATATGTGCTTTGTTTTTGAGAAAATACATGTCTATACTCTTATACCACAAGTAGCTTGTTTAGGGATCGACCAGTGAGCCAGTAAGATCTGAACACAAAAACATGGGTGTCGACTTGTGATGCATTCGTTATGATCCATCCATCCATCCTTCCATCCATCCATCCATTCTGCAATGTACCTAATACAGATCAGGGCCATGGGTGAGAAACCATTCTGACGATAAGTTGAGCAGTGCACTGACGGTGGTATCCATATCCAAATGTGCTTTTTTTTATAATGAACCATAATAAATTGGCAACAGTATTAAAATCACACCAAACTGTTAAACAGGTTTTTTTAATTTATAAATACTTTGCTAAAAGATTTTATCAAGGTAATTTTTTTCAGCTGCACAGAGGAAGTAATTGTGTTATTAGCCCCATTACAGTAATTTGTTTTACATACAGACATTAATAAAAGGCAAACACTGAAGATGAAAACTGCTTAAAAGTGCCTTGTATTCTACTATAAGTATTAATATTTTTAACTGATTGTGTTTATTCTTCAAAGGATAAGGATCAGTCTCTGTCAGGTCAGTTAGCCTGTAATGAGTGTTGGTTGACAAAATGAATAGATGGGAACTTTCATTAGGTAGAATTTATCTCTTTGATGCACTGACTTTGAATGGCTGTTGCACTATTTATAGTCTGTACAGTCTCAGTATGAAAATAACACATTGAGGTTTTTTTTTTCTTTTTTTCACTCTCTTGTTCACTGCCTTGTGGAGTACTCCACCAATTTCCATTATAGCATTGCATAAACTCAGAGGCTATATCAGCAGCATTTGTTATAAGGCAAAGAAGTGGTCATCCTTTTACCAACACTTTTGCATAGGCCATTTTAGAGTTGGCAATCTGTCAGTCTTCTTTGGTAAAATATGCCAGCTCCTGCCCGGACAGCAAATGAGCCAGGAATCAAACTTGGGTTCTGGAAGCTTTGATATAGCAGATCGAATCACCACAATAACACTCTTACTTTGGATGTTTGTTTATTATCATTAGGCTCAGAACAGCATTAAGAAGTATCCATTTTCCGGCAGTAGTTCATACCGTAATAGCTCTTCAGGGAGTCATGTCTGTCTTAGCCTAAACCCATTCATCACAGACACACTCATACATACACAGATTTACATCACATTTCTACATATATGTCAATTTAAATGTATCAGACTATAAACTAAAGGTTCTGCTAAAATGCAATTATGCTACAGTACTTCATGTTAAGGTTTTATCAATAGCAAAGTCAAACTTGGGAACAACTCACCTGAGCTGCCTCCTTCATCCCCAGGATCAGTCTCACGAAGCACTGGATACAACAAAGGGGTTATCAGACCTTTATGAGGTTGCTGGTACCCTAAGACTAAGTCTGCCAGTGTCCTGAAGCAGTTGACCTGAATTCCTTGTGAAGTCTGTAAAGTTTAGAACAAAAGACAAAGATTAGAAATTTTTGTCTGTAAGCTGCAAAACTTTAAAAATATGAGATCTTCCTATTCTAAAATTGTCCCTAGTGTGTGCTTGGTTTGTTGGTATGTGTGTGTGTGCGCCCTGTGGTGGGTTGGCACCCTGCCCAGGGTTTATTTCCTGCCTTGCACCCTGTGTTGGCTGGGATTGGCTCCAGCAGACCCCCGTGACCCTGTAGTTAGGATATAGCGGGTTGGATAATGGATGGATGGATGGATCTTCCTAATTCTAAAATATTTAGCTTAGTAATATCTAAAATTGGAAGGCATGGAATTTGCTTCGGCGTGACTGTCAAACTGGATGCATACCTTGGCCCTTTATATGAAATTTCCCTTCCTGTGTCAATCCTAAAGGCAGTTTTTGTTAACCAGATCCACTAAGTATGAGATTTGTCATTTGGTGGATTCTCTGACACACCACTCTGTGTGAAGATATACTAACGTCAGGGATTTCATACTATGCTTATGAAGACTCAGTTTATCAACATTTTGAATATTTGTGTAACATAACCATATTCTGCAATATAACTAACCAAAGTGTACATGTGTATGAATTTATACATATGTAAATGGCTTATTTTAAAGCCTATGTTCTGAGACGTTCATAGCCCCAAGGTATTCCATAGGTGAGGGTCTTCAATATGTCACTGCTTAGAAGCGTGTGACTACCAGTCATTACAAGTGACTTCAGATGTATGAATGCTGGGAAAATTTTCCCTCCTCGGCTTCACCCCTTGTAACCATTAAAGACTATGTCATGTTATGCAACTTTTCCAGCAATTTTCAGTCATAGCCTTCATTTACAAAGTCTTAACATACTGTATGCAGTCATCTATAAACACTTGCATAATGTGACACACCCAGCGACTCACTCCAACTTATCCATAACTCACTCAGGTTTGACTTTGTCTTTATTTGTAGAAATGGGCTCTGTGTGCATGAGAGCTGACAACCAATAAATGCTCATCTAGAAGTACAATGCATTGAATGCACTGATGAAGAATGCTTAACGTGGGTGTTTTGGGCTTTGCCAACAGAAAAAAAGCCTGTTTGTCTGAAGTTGTGTGTGTTATATACAATGACAGAAATGGAAAAAGAAAAAACGAGGCAGAGACTGTGGTTGAACGTGCCACACTTGTTAACCCTTTGTACACTACTGGTTCTGTCAGGCTACTCGCTTTTGGCTGTGAAAAGAAAGGAGCAAGCACAACTGTACTGGAAGATTGACATCCAGTCGGTAAATGTGGTATGGGCAGAGATTTTAATTCGTTCAAACTGATATGGTCAGGCAACGAGATCAGCAACTGTGGTAGGCTGACATACCCCATGCATCGAAGTTGCATAATGTGAAACTGGCTTAAGTAACTTTTGAAGGCATTCATCTAGCTTTTATCATTTTTTTATTGTTTGCCATCAAAGGTAGAGTGGTGGCTTTGAGGCTAGGGATCTGCTCTGGCAATCAGAAGGCTGCTGATTTGAATCCTGCAAATGCCAGAAGTGATTCCACTCCATTGGGCCCTTAAGCAAGGTCCTTAACCTGCAACTGCTCTGTCCCGGGTGTGACATTAACTTGCATCCAGCCCCGCAAGCAGGTCCTCCAACTTGTAGGATTGGCACTCTAGCCGCTGTAAAAAGCCTCACATTATTCCATTCTGTTCAATCTAGTGTGGTGCTGAGGTGTCACCTGTTGCCTGGCTACATTCGAGTCCTAATTTGGGATCTTGAAGTGGATTTTCATGTGGTGGGTATGGCATCCCGCGGCATCACACTGTATTAGTGCATGCTCCTAACCTCTCTCTCTCTCTCTCTCTCTCTCTCTCTCTCTCTCTCCTCTACCAAAAAGTCTGATAAAACAGAACTGAATGTAATGTGACAGGCGCCTGGCGTCCATGCCCAGTCGGGACGCCCCTGCACACTGTATTCACGGGGAGCAGCCCTGGACAGTGCAATACCTCCCTCTGGACGCTAGATGGCTGCCCCCCTGGCCTGGTGAAGTGCCTCAGTTTCCCACAGGGCTCTCTGGGAATTGGAGTTGGGGGCAGCCCTGTTGGGTCCCGCACGTACCGCCAGGGGGTGCTGTGTTTGGGACTCCTGAGCCCATATGGACAGCAGCTTCATCACGCCTAGAAGTGCCGCCAGATCTTGGTGATCAAACACCTGGAGCACTTCCAGGTGACCTATAAAAGGAGCCAGTGACCACCACTCATCGGCCAGAGTCAGGTGGAGGAAGACAAGGTTGTTAGGGAGGAGTGTTTGTGATTGTGCTGCACTGGTGGTTACTGGTGCTTGGGACTGTGTTGTGGCTGGGGGGATTACGGGGAAGACGTGCCCTCCAGCTGAAGAAGAATAAAAAAGAATTTTATTTTACACGTGCCTCCAGTGTCCAATCTGTGTCGGGTCAGGCACTATATAGTGCCGTTTACAGTAATTACAGCAAGAAGACAATAATAAGTTTATTTGGTGTTAAAAATATAGTGTATTCAAGGGGCACCAATATTCTGAAACAGAAAATAGTTAAAGTGATGACATCCAGAATGCAGGGTAATGGCTCTGTGCAAAATGTATTCAAGTCGATTAGTTATTAGAGTGCCGTTATTCTAATTCCGAGGTTCAGCTGGGAGACAAAAATAAGAGCTTGTTTGTTCTAAAGCAAAGTTTAATTAATAAAAGAAGAAATTAAGTCTCTGTGGTTTTTAAAAATGTGAAAAGCTTTTAGATACAATTGTCATGCATGCCTAGAGTTTGTTCAGTAAAAACATTGCTCATGTACTTTTTTTGTGGGCTGTATTCAAAATTTATATCCCAAAAGTATCTTCCATTGGTTGCAGCTGAGTATCTTGGCACTGTTAACAAACAGCTTGCAGGAATGAAGAAAGAGAGCTGTGGTAAATACATTTCTGTACTATTGATAGAATCAGCAGGAAAGGAGGTGGGGTGAGTAGTGTCTTTTATAAACATCAGAAATACCAGAATGAGCATACATAATATAAACTTAAAAGCCAAATGCTGAAGAAAAAGAAGTAAACAACAATTTTTGCTGTAATGTTGTTCAGGTATCAGAAATTCATATGAAATTCCAGCATGTTGATTAGTGACATGCATATGATAACTGAGGTTGGGGTAGAATCGGGAGTAACCTAGCTTATAAATAAATATGCTGTGATACAGGGTATCTCAGCAGTGCAGTGGTTAGTCTTGCTTCTTTACAGATCCAACATCTTATGCCTTAACCTTGCTCCTGGTTGTTGACCTGTCTTGGATACTCCAGTTTTCCTCTCACATTCCCAAACATGTCCCTGTATGAGTGTAGGTGTGGGTGTATGCAAGTCGGCCCTATTCTGGGCTGTTTTCAGCCTGTGAGTCCAGTGCTTCCTGGATAGACTCTGGTCACTCCTAAACAATAATCTCAACAAAGTGCATTTGTTAATATTATGCTAAGTCTTGTTGTACTGTACTACAAACTGTCATATGTAGACCATTATATGTTACTAAAATCTGTTGTTGCTTCCTTCAACCCATAATTAAATGCTTGAATTTCATGAAGCAAAGAAAATTTTGGCTCTCAAGAAAACATATGATAGGGAAATCGAAATTAATAGTTGGAATAGTTAAAGAACAGATGAAAAAGACTGCAGTGGGTATTAGCAATGTTTGATGTATCTGGATGTTGAAAAAATCATGATTGCTTCTGGGACAGAAAAAAAATGTATTTCACTCAACAGGCACTTCTTTTAAAAATATAGGCAAGTGACAAGAGAGACCAAAGTTGAAGGCAATGCTTATAAGTATTGAGGCATTTTGCTTTTTATAGTGGAAGTAAAGGATGTATGACTACAAATAGATTTTCTGCAAGTGAGTTGTAGCAGCTAAGGAGGTGCTGTGGAAGAGAAGTCCCATGTGACATGAAAGAGCCAAGGATGCGTTTAGGGCAGCAACAAGTAAGGCACTCTTTAAAGTTAGACAGTCGAATGGGATCTAGTCTGTAGATAATAACAACATTTAAGTGTCTGTCTTATATATTTGTCACTGCTTTTCCAAAAGTCGAAAACATATTTTTAAAGTACAGTAGAAAGTGTAAAGAACGTGGTGTGTTATTTTAGTTCAATTATTCTGGTTTGTGTTTTTAGGGCTTGAAGTGGGCTAATATGCTGTATAAGCAGATCTTTGTTTGTGCTTTGTGATCCAAAGCGTAGTGGCACAAGGGGACCCAACAGTTCTCTGCAATACTGCATGTATTTTGCCACCAAGCTGTCCCCCCACCCACCAACTGCCTTGTTTTTTGAAGCTTATTTATATAAATTCACAGAATAGGGAGTGCTCCGTGTACCCAAGGAGGCCACCTAATAACCATGTCTGCTTTGATTTTTGCCTAAATTTCTTTCATCCAATTCACAGCTCATTTTCCATGCAGCTCGCCACTTCATTTCATTAAATATTTATATTTTGAAATATCCTTTCTTAGTTGATACCTACTGACTTAAATGTACTATACCGCCAAATTTCAGCTTTTAATTAAATAACAAGTAGTGTTTCTGCTAATGAGTGAGTGAGTGAGATAACAAATCAGTCAACTGTACTCTGTACTTGAATTTTGTGAAGCGCTTTCGACATAGTAAAAGAGCCATATTATGAAATGCATTATTATTATTATTATTATTATTATTATTATTCATGGCATCATGGCTGCAGTGTCTGTGTCCCATTTGGAAGCCTAGAGTTTAATCCATCATTTTCTGAAAATGTGTGCGATTGCAATCCTTGCAATCTTCTGCTCTTCTTGGACTGTGTGTTGTTCTTGTTGAATCCTTTCTTGATGGCACATCCTGCTGATCTCAATCTCCATATCTATATATTTGCTCTACTTTTCAGTTTCTTTTTGGATGATGCCATTGTCATTTAGGACCACTATCTCAATCAGGAGGCATTGCTTTTCCTTCTTTCAAAGGACAATCATATCATGATGGTTAGCCAAAACATTTTCAAGCAGCTGGCATTGCCATGTCCACATGATGGTAGAGTCTCTGATGTTAATGACAGCCGTCAGCATGCATTGGTATCATTTCTCAGGGATTTGTCCACATAGCTCCTCAGATTAACCAGTGCAGTTAGCTGGCAACCTTTATGTGCCTGTTTATGTGTTCATTAAAAGCCAGCATTGAGCATCCAGTGATGACATAGCTGATTGACTACTCAGCCTGGCCTCACATTCTACACGTCCTGTCGACCTGCTGTGTTATTATTATTATTATGTTTTTAATATAAACCTACTGTATATGGATAAACATGTTTTAACTTCTCCTGTTAGAGTTAATTTGATAAATGTAACTAACAGTCTGAGTGTTAGTTGCAACAAAAATTCATTTAACACCTGCTAAAACAGACCAGTGAAGAAATGGAGCAAGGAGAACCAGCCAGCCAGTGTCACTAGGAGAACTTATTAAGCAGTTAGCATTTGTCTACATTTGATTGGACTCAGAGTTGAATCAGAAGATTCATTAGACATCCTGCAAATTCTTCATGAATTACAATGATTAGATTTTTAAGAAAATAGCATCACAAAATAATCAGACCTAGCTTAGGGAAGGCATAGGGAAGTAACATAACATTCTTAAGTAAATTCCAGCATTCTTTCATGTGGTTAGAAAAATGACCTCTCTATGATTGCTTTATACAAGAGTAGTTATGTGCGCCTCAAAGATGATTGTTTCTCTAGGAAATTACTGACACATGCTTCTCCCATAGTCCAATGCATTTAGAATTATGAGCATACAAGATACTGTAGAGTTGCTGCTTGCCACTGCCTCTGATGTTATTACCTTTGTAAATGAGACCCTAGCTCAGATTTAAACACTGATAACTGGTGTATTAAAATGAAGATATGGTTTTAGGCAATCGATTAGATGGGGTTATAGTTTTATAAAGAAATTTCGAGCCGCAGATTGCTGAGGACTTGTGGTGATTACATTGGATGATTCCAAACTGCAGTATTTAACAAAGACCCTTTTACGCTTTTCTTGTGCCAGTAACCCAAGCATCATGAAGGTCATGGACAGCACTTACTGTTACTACCTCAACAGTCTCACAAACGTTTGATTCCTAGTTAGGCATCCTATGTGCTGAAAATGTGTGAAGTTTGTGACACTTCACCAGTTTTCAGCAACATGTCTGGACTCCAAAACACCAAGCTAAAAAACTAGAAGTCTCCTGATAAAACATGTTGCTTTTAGTCAACCTATGATGAACACACACAAAAAAAACCCGGAAAGACTTTTAAACATTTATTTAGTAGCAAAGGTGCTCAGTAACAGCTGGTTACTTTTATTCTAAAGGGTTACCAGGCAATACAATTTTTTTAGGAAGTAGCTTTAAAATCAAGAGATAAGAGAGGATTTAATGTCAACACTCTGCAGGCAGAATAAATGCCAAGGAGATCAGAATATGAAAATGGTGTATGTACTACAGAAACACAAGGGATAAATTCAACAAGAGACAAAAAAAGAACAAATGTACCCACTCCACCTTTAAAAATACAGTAAAGTCCCAATAATCAGCTGGGTTATGTAGTGCCCAGTATATGACAGCGCTACTTGTGAACTCCTACCAACTCTGATCTATTTTAAGAGACAGGCATTTGTAAAACCTAATGTGTAATCTTGCTTCTAGTGTCCCGGGTTAACATCTTTTGTTCTCAAATCTCTCCTTCAGTGGTGCCTCTGCCTAATGTCCTTTTGGGGGCAGTCAGCACATGCACAGGACTGCCATTGTGCTGGCATAAAAAGTAACATTACTACTGCCAGTGCACATTTTTACATTGTCTGCTAGACCTAGGAACCTGTTCTAACTCTTCCTGCTTAGTGACTTATAGTACACTGGGCAGCTCATCACAAGTACCAAGTCCAGTTCATGACACTGAAAAAACTTTCTTCACTTTAATAGGTCAGCACGCGGAAATGACCTAAACAAGAGAAGGATGATCCATAGGTCCTAAGTAGCTGCATTGCTGTCATCAGCTTTATTTGATCTTTTATTTAGAGGACAGCCTGACTGCGGCAGATAATTTGGCCAGTTCATCCCCATCTCCAGTACAGAGCTTGCATGACCCCTCTGTGTTCACCAGACTTTTTTGTACATCTTTGGTTATTCATGCAGTAGACACAGCTCCCTTCAACACAGTGCTAGAGAAAGTAGGTTCATAACTTGGTTATTGTATTACGTGATTAGGAGACTAGATACGCTGAAAATGAGTAGATGAACTCTGGACCAGTAAACTAGCGTTTGGAAATGGCACTATAAAATGATGACTTACTGTATGTTCTGATTTTGCTTGTACTGGATAGGGAAGCTGGACCCTATGTTCCCATTTAATCCCAAACACAACTCTGTACATTGCACCATTATGCCACGCTTTTAACCACATTACATGAATTTTCAAATAATCTGAATTCAATGAGAAAATCATATTTATTTTCCTAATATATCCATCAAAAATGATAGGAAAAATAAAATACATTTTACATTTTTTGGTGTTGCAACTAATGAAGCTGACTTATCAAGGTACTATTGTGTCCATGTGGCAGACACATCTTTAAATGATTGACCGGTTGGATTGCACTTTAGTGATCAAGCCCTTGAGTGTGTGTTCCAGCAACTTCTTTAGGTATCTGACTGACCCACTGTGATTGACAAAGCCCCTACACTCTTTCAGTATTTTGAAAATAATGATAATGCAGTTCCGCCATTTCTACTGCTTCTTTTGTTCTTCTTATCTGGACATTGGTCTCATTATCTGAGATTTAGTCTTCCAAGACAATGGTCCGGGAGCCCCATCTGCATTCATTTTGATTGACTCTAGATCCATGTACAGCGGGAATGTCAAAGTTGATGACTACAGTTGCTGTTGTCGTCACCCAAGCATGTCACATTGCATGGCTTGGAATTACTACATGACTCTGTGACAACTTTCTAGCGCAGTTTCACATTGCCTAAGTATTGTGTGCTCGCCCCTTCTTCTGACAACCTATAATATTCTACCTGACCACACCTGTGCTATATGAATGCTTTCCAGGTACAGCAAATTCAGCCAAAATATCAGCCTTTTCTTTTCTTTTGTTTTTTCCATACTGCTGTGGAAAATAAAATATGAGATATCAGAAAAGTGAACATTTCTTCTGTGTGCAAGGTGCAAAATATATGCTTCCTCCATTTCCTTGGGACTGCATTGTATGCATTATACTTCTTGGCTGTCAGCCCTCGCATGCACAAAGCCTGTTCCTACGACTTAAGAGTTACAAAATGGTTGGACTGACTCACTTGGGATGTCAGACTACATGGCCAGTGATTACAGCAGTGTGCCCTGACTGCCTCAGGCTATCTAAGATTACATAAACGAAGTTTGCAACTGAAAATCACTGGAAAAATTTAAGGTGTGTGACAGGGACTTAAGGTATTCCTTTGACATAATTACACTTTTTCTGTTTGAAATAGTAAATACCCATAAAAGAGAGAAACATGCAGGCAAATACAATGAAGGGAATTATTTTTTGATAATTTTCTACCTGAAACTTAATTTATTTAAACAATTGCACAAGTCGGGGTCAAAAACAATACTACATTGACTATCCTTGTTTTATAGATTTAGGAAATCCTCCACTTCTACCTGTGGATGGCATTTTGAAAAAATGTCACTGTATCAGTTTTGGACACTGCAGTTGTCCGGTACTTTGCTGTAGGTGTGACTAAAGGTCTGTAAGAGGTGTGGCAAGCGGCTGGGGGTGGTACCCAGCCGGGACACCCAGGAGGACTGGAGGAGGGCTTGCGCCTCCTCCAGACCACGAGGGGGCGACAACACTGGCTGCTTTGGGGGCCACGGGTGGAGAGCATTAAAGCTCAGCCCTGCAGGGGCCCGTGGTCACCACCAGTGCCTGCCCCAATGCCTGGAGAGCCCTGGACCTCAGCACTTCTGCCACACCCGGAAGTGCTGGGGGGGGAAGAGGAGCAGGGACACCCGGAGTGCTTCCGGGGATGCAGCCAGCACTTCCACCACACTGGGGCGTGTCGGTGGAAGATTGCCGGGAAACACCTAGAGTACATCCCGGGGATTATAAATGGGGCCGCCTCCCTTCATACAATGGCTGGAGTCGGGTGGAAGAGGACAGAGCTCGGAGGAGAGGAGTGGAGGCGGACCAGAAGAGGCATTGTGAGACCAGGACTGCTGTGGCACTTGGTTTGTGCACTTTGATTCCTGTAAATAATGTAAATAAACATGTGGTGGTGCAAAACATCATGTCTACCTGTCTGTGTCCAGGCTGTTCCCCACAGAGGTCATGTTGTGAACTCCCTGTTGTCCACTGCTATCTAGTCTATAGTGTTTTCTATATGCTTTTTGTTTTTGTCTTTTTGTTTGATTGAATTTCTCAAGTGGTTGATATTTTTCTATTTGCAGCACCCACAGGAAGTCCTGTATGTATAATGTTATGGAAACATAAATTGACTATAAATATTAATTTTCATAAATCTTATGTGTCATTATTCAGTAGTTCTGCAGTTAGCAGAATCAGATTCATTATTGTCGTTTTTACTTTTGTCTGTTTCACATTAAAGGCCCTGTCCTGGAGGCTCATCATTGCACATGTGCTTTCTATTAGAGGTTTTTCATTCCAGAGGATTCTTCTTGTTACTTCCTGGGAATTCTGGGGTTTCTGTGGAAAGCCAAAGTATATGAATCACTTTGAATGACTTATTTCCATATAAACATCAATTAACATCCAACAACTTAACCCTCAATATACCATCTAAAAAGATCATTTAGAAGACTAGTAGCATGGATGTGGGTTTCCTTAAAAAATATAGTGGTATAATACTTTGAATATAAGTTTGTGTTCAGAATGATTTAATTGTATTCTTAGAAGCGTGTGACATTGTCTTTGGTGTGATGTTAAAAGGCCTGTTTATTAAGCTTCTCATTGAGCACAGGACCTGAGTTTGCCTCCTGGTGTGCTATCCATATGTACAAGGTAATGTGTGTTATGCTTAGTTGTGGAATTCCGAGTAATCAGGTCAGAAACAATGTCTGCTGGAGATGCACAGGAGAGAATGACATCAAACTCATACTGTATACATGAGTCTGTTAGTAATTAAGAGACGTCACTGGCACTTTAGTGAGATTGACATATAAGCACTTCTACAAGGGGAGAACTCCATTAAAGTGCTTAGTGGGTGGGGGGAGTAACGCTGTTGTATCACATTGCCCTTAAGCAATACTGTAAGGCCAAAGCAACAGAACTATAGCATAGCAGTTTGATTGGTCTCTTATGCCATGAATAAGCTAATTTATAACATTCAGGTGGGTTCAGAGACAAGGGTACAATGTTTTGTGCACTAAGCAGTTTTTGGAACAATGACTCATATTTAAAAGTAACAGAATAAATAGAATGTGATTATGTATATTGGTAAAGTACATAAAATACATGTTTCTTATTCAAAATTTACAGTATCACATAGTTATAAACCAGCTCAAATAGCTTTATGGTGACTGAAACAGCTTTTGTAGACAGCAGATTCCAGCTGAAGTCATATAAAAATTCCATTATTTGATGTACGAATTTTAGTTGTTTATTGTGGAGGTTCTATGGCTAATTAGAATTTAGAATTCTTACACATGAAATTATTCGATGAAGTACCCAAATTATACTGAAAATGTAGGTTAAGGCCTGCTGGTGCACAAGCAAGCAGCTGAAGTGATGGTGAGTCCTTGGTTGTTTCTGTTTCAATTTCAATAACTTATACTTTTACTGGCAGGAGTGGTTATCAGATGTCAAAGAGGAAAATATA
Organism: Polypterus senegalus; assembly: GCF_016835505.1. NCBI lineage: Eukaryota > Metazoa > Chordata > Cladistia > Polypteriformes > Polypteridae > Polypterus > Polypterus senegalus. The sequence goes on along the minus strand of NC_053163.1, from coordinate 88,319,753 downwards.
CAAACTGAAATAACATCGGTCCAGGTATATTTGAAAGAATAAATCAATCAATAATTGACGATGCAGACAATGTTTCCTTATTTTAAGAGAGATGACTTAGAAAATTCATTAATGTTTTTTAAAATGGGAGTTTTTGAAATTTCAGAAATGTGTGATTTGCTCTACTTGCAATGTTACAAGGAAAATTGAATTTTTGTGATGATTTGCCCTACTTGCAATATCACAAGGCAAATTGCGTGAAGATAATAGTACCGCATTCCAGCAAAACCAGTCCACTGTAGTGTTTCACAGTATACCAGTACTGCAGGAATACTGAGAACCCCTCTTTTTAAAGCTGTTATGATACCAGAAATACCTTGTGCTCAGCAGGAGACTCCACGAGGGACCACCACCTACCTACTCTTTGACGTGCTGAGTATTCAAAATGGGAAACGTAGAGTGCAGCAAGGCAGGGAGGCATTTATGCACTGTAACTGGGAAGCACATGATTCTGTGGTGCACTGGATAAGTCCAAAACCTGGCATCAACACCAAAGTCAAAATTCTACACTAGTCCACTGACAGCAGAATTGTTTCATGCAAACATACAGACAGTTGGACAGACATACATGAAGATACTATAGGCCAGGGGTGCCCAAGACGTCGATCGCGATCGACCAGTAGATCACAAGGGTGGTGCAGGTAGATTGCATTGCATTCAAAAAAATTTTTTTTAAACGTTAAGTCTATCATATATCCTCCCTATGGCATTTGCCACTTGATTGACATACAGGGCAGCCAGTCTGAGATCTCTTCTCTTCTAACACACTGGTCATCCTACACTCACGATCAAACGCGCGAGCTACTGCAAAACTCCGGCTGTGATCTAGTTAGCCTTCCAATTTATATCGACTAAAGAAGGGATTTAAAAAAAAATTTGTTTGGGGAGGGTATGGGCTGGATGTGGAACTGGAGGAGGATTTTTTTTCTCACAATACCACAATCCAAGTGCGTTTGTCTGATCTGTCAACCTATCATTGCTATTCCAAAGAAGGAAAATGTGGAAAGGCACTTTCGAACTGTTCATAAAAACTACGAAACTGACTTCCTTCTGAAATGCGATCTGGGAAAGAGAAAGGAGAGGGAACTAAAATCGCAGTTAATTGAACAGCCATAATTTTTCACTTGGCTGAATTCAAAAGCAAAGGCAGAAACACCAAGGCATCGTTCCGGGTGAGTCACTCGATCATTAAGCATAAGAAGTCCTTCCAAGAGCTACCTCATTGACTGCATTATTCGGCTCTACTTATTTATGTGAGTCAGCCTTTTCCCACATGAAGATTATTAATTCCAAATACTGTAGTGACCATAAATGTATTGAATTGTTATTGTGCCATAAATGTTATTTAGTTATGCAAGGTATGACAACATATATTTTATGTATAAAGCATACTCAGTATATATATATATATATATATATAGTATATGTAAATATATAATTTTTAATGTAGGTAGATCATTTCAACCTGGTCATTTTAAAAGTAGCTCGCAAGCCAAAAAAGTGTGGGCACACCTGCTATAGGCACTTTAGGATTTTATAGAAATGCATCCAAAAAACAAATGCTGATTCAGCTCTCTTTCCCTGTCTGATATTTGGCCACTAATCTATTCTTCAGGGTGCCCCTTCTGTAACTATCACCCAAAGTAAAGCCATGCACCGATATATTCTCCTCATGGTTCTTTGGTGGTAAGGATTCCATACTTTTCTGCTAATAAGGATTCCATGCTTTTCTGTTGCCTAATTGTGCCCCTTATCTAACTGAGAACACCATGTTCTTGATTAAGTCACAATATAAACTCTAATACTTCTTTGGTATCTGACTATAGAAATGCACACAGTTCTAATTCTATTTCAAAATTGAAATGCACTAAGTGGCCAGTGTGAAGTTAGAAAAACTAAATGAAAAATTTGTGTGAAAATGAAAATGGCATCCATACAGGTTCACTGGGGCAAAAAAAAAAATCATGGTTCATCAACAAAACCACCACCACACCCCTCCATTATTTTCCCTTGCGCCTTTAGTTTTTATGACATTTCTCACATTTCAAGAAATCTAAGCTTGAATATACAATAAATATATACATTACTATGTATCTCAGATGTTTCATCTTGGACTGGTTGATGTTTAAGACTAAGCTTGTGTGGCTAGATAAGATTTATAGGCAATTTAGACTGTTGTTTATAAGATCTGTAAAGACCTTGATTATAATTTTTGTATTTTAAAGTCTGTTTTTTCAGTGAATTGCAAAAACTGATAAGAGAGATGGTCTTGTTAAGGCAAACTCACCTGCACAGCCAGCAATCCATCCTCATCAGGAAGAATTCGGTATGTGTGGACATGACGCTGGAATCTGCAGGAAAAACACATTGCATTACAAAATCATCCCAAGCCAACTTAAATTAAATGTCCAGAAATAGAAACTTTCATCTACACTTGGAAAAAACATGCTCATAAACACAAGGGAGAGAAGAGATTAGATAGCAATTTAGATTATGCAAGAGGAATTTCTGTTTCTGTCCTGTCAAATTTCGGTTTGTCAGTCATTAAACAACCTGCTATATCCTAACATGGGGGTCTGCTGGAGCCAATCACAGCACACAAGGCAGGAACAAATCCTGGGCAGGGCTCCAGCCTACCACAGGGCACACACACACACCAAGCACAATTTAGGATCGCCAATGCACCTAACCTGCATGCCTTTGGACTGTGGGAGGAAACCGGAATGAAACCCACGCAGGGAGGACCTGGGTAGTGAACCCAGGTCTCCTAACTGTGAGGCAAATCAGCAGTTACCACTGCACCACCATGTCACCCAAATTTCGATTTGTCTAAATATTTATTTTTTTTCCATAGTCTCCTATTTCATTGTAGGGTTTAACAGTAGCCAAAGCATATCTTTGCAGCACTGAATGCAAAGCAGGAACCAATCCCAGATGGAGAACCAGTCTATCACAGAACACGCTCATACACATACACTTTGAACAGGTCCAGTTTAAAGCTACCTATCATGCCATACCTATATATTTTTAGGATGTGGGAGTAAACTGGTGCAATAAACCTGGAAATAAATCAATGCAGAGAAGGAGAACCATGTTATTACACAAAGATAACTCCTGAACTGGGCTAGGACTGGATGCTAGGGCACTAGCAGCAGCATTAACCAAATTATTATGTCTACCATTTTCACTTACAAATGGTTTAAAAAAATGAATCTCATCTGTCTCTGCTATGGAATTATCTCAGGACAATACCCCCACCATCACCCTCCCAGCCCCTCCCAGTGTGCTCTTCCTCCCTGACAGCAGCCTTCTGCACTGCACATCAAGTGAGTTCTGTTTCTTTGCAGCTGGCTATGAAGGCTGTTCTGTATTTTCATCACCACTGAGTTCAGGCCCTGCCATTGTTGTCTCAGAGAGCATGCATAGATGGGATGAGGTCTTCTACGATTGAATATGGAAGGTGAAGGGGGGGTTGGTCAGGGAAAGTCATCTGGAACAATTTCCTGGGCAGAGACGAATGCTGTGACCCACATTCACTTAGGGGATGAATGTAATGTGAAGGTTGGGCAGAGTATGGCTGAAAGTGGGAGAGTCTGCTGTTGTGTAAACAGCACCGTCACAGACAGAAGCCATTACTGGTCGCTGCGTCAAAGGAGTTCTAATTGGTGCTGTGGCTGAAAAGGACTGTTCTGTAATTCAAAGTCCTCAAATTGCTGTAGTCTCAGAGAGACTGAGTATTTCAGACTGAAGTTGTCATGATTGGATACCTCATTAGATACACCACCTACTTGGTGCACAATTTTGGGATATGGGATAAAACCTGAACATTAAGAAACAAACCCCCAAATTTGAAATAATGTATAATGTCTACAGTGCTCAGGCCAGGATTTTAAACATAAACAGTGTGAGATGATGAGCAATACAAAACCTAACTCCTGTGGCATCATGTTGTCCAAAATTAATTCAACTTTGTACATTAAGAGAAAAATCAATACATTATGTGGCAACATCTTTAGGAATGTCTAATGATAATTGTTAAAATATTTTGAAAGTAGGGGATTTGTTACTTTAGCAAAGGCATCTCTAAAATATCATTTTAAGTATATAATCCACAATCTTCAATCTCTGTTAAATCCAAAATCCATTCAGTTTTAAAGTTACTATAATGCTGTTTGGAGCTCTATCAGCAAAAAATATAAATAGGACATTTTATTCCAGACAGTTAATATAAACAGTATTTGTAGAGCTTAGTTCTAAAACCTGTTAACACCATTTTAATATATTTGTACTTAACATGCTGGAAAAATCTCTAAGGTTTCAATTAATCTTTATTTCAAATGAAAGCATTTAAAGTAAGTTATATAAATGTGACACTGTGAAAACTAGCAATATGCAATGCACAGTGTGATGGGCAGCATGCATGGGTTGGTGTTCCTATCAAGATGGTTTCTGATCACTTATTGGCCAGGAGGCCAGTGTGATGGAAGGACAGGGGGAGACAACCTGGCAGGGCTACATGCTCCCCCGACGTGCTAGCTGGTAGCATTCTTAGGCAACATTACCTCTATGGACACCCACAAGGCATACTGGGAATTGTAGTCCCATAGGGCAGCCTTGTTGGGTTCTGGGGGTGCTGCAGGGATGCATGGTACCTACTTTGTGGGGCTTCTGTTTGGTCCAGAAGTGCTTCCAATGGCATATGCCCTTATGCCCTAGCACCAGAAATACTCCTGGGTTCAAGACATAAGGAACCGCTTGACCTCATCTAGTTGAGTTGGAGTCAGGTTTGGAGGATGGACAAAGGCTCGAAAGTGGAGGAGGCATGAAGAAAAGAAAAAGAATAGCGATTGTGCTTGTGCTTATCTTAAGGTTATTATATGAAAAACAAGACTTTGTTAAGGTAATTTATTTTAATAATCCTTTGATTTGAACCCAGGACTTGTGTCCGAGTAGTTGTGTCTTTTGGTTTGGAATTCTGCAGCACTCTCTAGTGGTCACAACAGTTACAATACTTAATGTATAAAAGTCCCAGTGCATTATTTTAAGTTTAAAAGCATGAGTTGTCATGTCTGGAGTAAAACCCTCAAATAGTTGAAAAAGCACAGAACATTAAGAAAAGGAGCTCACAAAAATGTATGCAAGTTAACAGACCTATTTAGTATTTGAAAAATAAATAAAAATAAATTAGTATTAAATTTCATGCCGTTTGGCTTGCTCTCTCCCTCAGGGGTGGGGATGGATTTGTTCTTAACTTAATTTTTCTTTTTGTAAAAACTTGATTGATTTGTATGGATTGCAATAAAATTAATAAAAAGAAAAAAATAAATAAATTAGTATTATGTATGCTGGAGATAAGGTTTAGAAAAGAAAATGTGGTGCTTTATCGCTTGCTTCAAACAGAATTTTAGCCCAGCAGCTGAGTGACTTAGTGCCATTTAAACCTCCATGACTCTGATACAGAGCTGATGTTACAGTCTATTCAAGAGAAGAAAACCAAAAGAGTCAGAACACACTGCTACTACAGTGACTCGCTCCCATGCATATTTATACTCCATACACTGTATGTTATTAATGCACTTCCCATTATTCTGTATACTGCCTTCTCCATCCAAGGGACCTATCAACTTTCAGGAGAAGTATAAACATTTTCTACCCTAAGGACTCATCACCTCCATATAGCTGCTGATTATGAAGTCCACATGTCCCGTATTTTCCCTGGACTATTCAATCTTTGAGACTCTGTTTAGGTGCATAGGCTTTTTCTTTTAAAAACAACTTTGCATGGCATGTATTTTAAGTGTACAGTGTATTTAGTTTCTTATTCATATCTCTAATTCTGACATTGCACTGCAAATATTTTGCATGCAAATCCTCACTAGAAGTACGTTATGTGGACCCTGTCCTGTCCTAGGAACACCTCAAGGATACTGTGACAACATTCTGGTCATTTAATGGTTACAGCCCACATAATTGATTTGCTGTATGCTACACATTATTTCTTTGCATTTACAGAGGTTCCCTTTGTTTTGTTTCGTGTAAGACTTACTTTTATAACAAACTGAATAAAAAACATGCCAGACCACAGCCAAAGCACAAGTACCTGTGTGTTTTTGTGCAGACACCTGTCTCTTACATTTGATGTAATCTTTGCACATGGACATCTTATTGATCGGATCTTTGGTCTGATTTGAATTGAGTGAAAATGATTGGTGATTAAATGTGGGAAATGAGGGAAAAGATTACCTAGCATCCTCTGCTACCAGTACATTGTCTCCCTTACTGCAGCTGTAAAAAATATTTTTAAAATTTTGTATTATACAAAATGAAGTTTATTCCAAAATCAAAATTCACAAGTTATACTGTTAACTTAAATCAATAAGTATAAATGCAGTTTATTACATGTAACCCTATAACCTAAGTTAATTTCATATTTTGCATGTTCAGTTGTGTAGTTGAACGCCACAGCACTCATCCAGTGGACTAGTTGTGAGTGCTGTAGCATGCAATATTTATGTTAAAGCCTCCACTGATGCTCTGGCTGCATTTTATGCCACTATGTTTTGCTCCCTGTTTATTATTATTTGTTCACAGAATCTTCAACAGCAGATGAAAATTTTAATTAGACAGGTATCATCCATCCATCAATTTACTTAACCCGCTTATCACAATAATCAACAGACACAATGCAGGAACAACACCTGGACAGGACATCTAAATTGACACACGGGTCAGTTCAGCAGCACCAATTCACATAAGCAGCATGTCTTCGGGGGGATGCAGATGCAAACCCATGTAGACTTTGGAAGAACATGCAAGCTTCATGCACGTAGCATCCAGGGCATGAACCCTGGTCACCTTATTGTGTAGCAGCAGCTCTGCCGCTGTGCCACCATGCCACACCTAGATGGGTACCTATATGTATTTACTTTTAAAATTCCTTTGTTGATATTTAAACAGTGAAGGTTCAGAGAAAAAGAAAATGTTGGATGATAATCTTAGATTTTACTTAGGATTAATAAAAAGAAACTGCAGTTGTACCAGAGATGCTCAAATCTTAAAACACTACAATAAAACACGTCTAAAATAAGATTTATAAGAATAATTTCTTAGTCTAAAAAAGTTATACAATTAAATATAAATAAATTTAATTAGCATTAAACTGACAGTCCTAAATATCCATGATATAATCACCTTTATATAATATAATAATATATTATAATATATATAATATACCTTTTCCCCCTTTCTTAAAAAGACATAATAAAGAACTTTCCTTCTTTAGCTGCAACTCACAATCAAAATTCATTATTATAACAGTCACCACAGACACCTTCACATACCTTCCAAAAAGCATACATTTTCCCACATCCCTGAACTTAAGAAATCAGTTTAATAAAAAGAGGAAAACTACTGCAATTTCTTTCTCATCCTCTGCCCATGCACACAGCACTGGTCACACCTTTTTGAATAATTCAAAGTCTTAAATATTGTTGTGTTCTTCAAAAGCTCTGACCACCTGGCATTGAGTACATTTGCATGCACACACAAAACCTTGGAAAAGGTAAATAAGCTCAGTTAATGCAGAAATGTGCTTTCTTAATCACCCCTATTCACAGGCAGTCCCCCTATAGTGTCCACCTTTTACAAAACACTCCAATGTCATAGAAACGCGCTGAAAAATGAGTCAGCATCAGTTTGAAAACAAGCATCGAGCTGGTGCCTCCAAAGCAGTTTGGGAAATGTTGCTTTTAAAAGTAACTTACAGTAGTTACATTACTCATAAATTACAAAAATGTAACTACAAATGTGATATAGTTACTAATTATAAAATACAATGTGGTAAAGTGTGTTACTCTTCTGTTGCTTTTTCTTCTTTTTTATGAAAAACTACACTTCTGACTGGCCAGCATTTCTAATTAAATCCTAAGCCAATACATGAACCTTCAAGAAGCAGACCAGAAACACAGCCAATTGTGATCATTTTCCTGTGTTTTATAAATATATATACTGTGAAGTAAATCTCATTCAGCCCTCTTTCACATTCTCAAACTGATCCATCAATGATTGGTGGTATGAGCACTGCCTGCGGTGCCATCTGATCACACTGTCTCAACATATCTATAGCAAATAGTTGGATTAAAAATAAGATGACACTTTATTAATATGTTTCGATTACTGAATTGTATGTGGCACACTCTTTTCTACTTTTCTGTGTGGTTGAGCATTGTAAGGAGTGCTGTATCGGTACTTCTTGTATTACACTAAGTGCAGCTGAGATAATGATAACGTGGTCAAATGAAGTCAAGTTGGGGAGCATGCACTGGTATGTTGTGTTGCCGCACCCACTACATGATGAAACAACTCAGTATGCCGATTTGCAACCTCCTAGGCAGACACACGGTCCAGTCCCACCCTCTGGAAATGACCCTCTATCTGCCACAGCCAGGTGTTACTTGGTTGACCCCTTGCCTGGTCCAGCCACTCGGGTCCCCAACAATGAGGATCCTACGAGCTGGATCACCCTCTGGGAATCGTGCCACACGGCCGTAGTGCCATAACTGACGCTCCCTCACAATGCAGGTAATGCAGCGTTTCTCAACCTTTAAGTATTTGCGACCCAAGTTTTCATAACAGTTTTAATTGCGCCCCCCTTCCATTTTTTTGAAATGTAGATGCATATTTTATTATACCTACTTAACTTTTATCGACATTTATCTAACTCTATATTTATTGTTCTAGTATCAGAATGTAGTTTAAGTTAATTTGTTTTGGTTTCAACAGATGTTTTTTTCATATTTTTGATTCTTGTTTTCTTTTTTTCACATCTTCGCTCCCCCATTTTTGTTACTTGCCCCTAGGGGCCTGCCCCACAGGTTGAGAACCATTGAGGTAATGTGCTTCATTCGGGACTCCGTGAGCAACCACTCATTCGACACAAAGTCAAACCAATGGTATTCCTTTGGTACTGTGTCTCTCCAGAAAATCCTTGGGTAATAACATGGTATTTTAATTTAATAATATAAGTATTGTGTTAGGTTACTTGTTACTTTAAAAAGTAATCTGTAATTTTAAGTTGTCATTTCATATTAATATATTTTCTTTTGCTGCTGTCTAGATTGTGAGTTCAAGACAATACCTGACATGATCTGTGCAAAATATAATAGTGTAAATATTATTTGTTTGTAACTTTTTTACTGTAATTGAATCCTTAACAGAAGATAGCTCCATTCTTTGGGGAAGGTAGATCTGTTCACCTAGATAAGTTGCAGACAACATGACACATCAGTTTTTGGAGGGGTGTCATGAAGTAACTGGTATATAACCCAAACTTGACATAATAAGTCATTTATAAGAAGCCACAGTCTTCATTTAGAAGTGGATGCAGTTTTCACCATTTTAGAAGACCATTGTGTGGTTTCAGTCAATGCTGCAGACAGGAGACATGATACAATTTCAGCAGTCATTCGTGAATTATTACATTTGATTTCAGTCAAGGATTCAAGGATTTTACTTCAGCTCCCTTTTACACAGTACATGTAAATAAGTGTCTCTAGTATCCAATACCAAATGCAATTTTCAGTAATTTAAAACAATACTGCATAAAACTTTGGATATTTACACTTTTTTGCTTTATTTTATTGTATACCTACTGTATATTTCCTACATTTATGGAATAATCATTAATTGCTTTATTAAATTAGTAATAAGAGTTAAGGAATGTGTAAAATAAGGTTTCCATTTTAATAAGGAGGTAAACATTTTCAGCTCTTTTAATATGAAAATATTTGCTTTCTTCAAATATGCATGTCCTAAGTACAACATGCAACGAAAAAGTAACTAAAGTTTCTAGTATACATTTGTAAAAATGAGTTTCTTAAAGTGTTTAGGATTATATAATTTAATAAAATGCATAGTATACTAAAATACAGCCATTGTGGTACAATGCCAAATGTTATATGTACACTATGACTTTTTCTTAAGGTGTATCTAACATTATTTGGCCTCAATTGTTTCTGTGCATGATGTTGTTTTTTTTTAAAGAGTCCTGCTGAACTTTTATTTAATCATGGTTTTTTTTGCCAATGCAACTCTTGCACATTTTCAAGAGCAATAAAATTAACAAAAGACAGTTTTCCAAAAGTGCTCTGCAAAGAACAAGAATGCAGGCATCTGGAAAGTGTTTTTGTGGAAAGTGTGCCGCATTGACTTGGAGTGATTTTCTCTTGCCATTGCCAAGGTAATGTAGAATTATTAGACGTCCTGAGGCAGCTGTGGATGCAGTTTGCTATGGAGGGAGGGTCTCTTCTGCTGCAATAATAACAGACTATGTCTGTCTATAAAATTTTAAGAGGCTGTCTTTTTCTTTCTGTAAATATTTTAGGAGACAGAAAAGTTTGAACTTTAGTCGTCTCATGGCTTCTGTGGTCCTGCTGATTATTAGTGACTAAAAAGATTCAGTATTCTATAGAGTAAAAGTGAACTACAGAAACATAAATGTCAAATCTCTGAATAGTTAATTGGAAAAGATGATTTCAGGTCATGAAATGGGAAACTTCAGTAATATAGAAGATCTACCAGGACAAAATCCTAGACTCAATTATTCTTTAATTTGCACATCAGATACAGAGTCACAAGAGTAACTGGGGTTTAGATCTTGTATTTAATAAGATGGACACTCAGAATTACTCCTTCAATTTTTTGCAAGTGCGGCAGTAAGGAGTGCTTATGGTGAAACATTGACTATACCTTGAGAGGTGTAAGTCACATCACTCTTATTGGGTATTCAGCAAATTAACAACCAAGAGATGAATACTGAGGTCTTACTTGAGGTTTCCAGGTCGGGCAAACTATTCATAGAAGTTCTGGTATGTCTACTCCTTAAACTGCAATTGGGTACAGAAATGTTACAATTCAGTTCAATTTTTGCATACAAGGTACCCAGGTTACCAAGAAAGTAGCCATATGTTATTGATTTTATTTGTTCAAATCCTGAACTTGCCCAATTAAATAATTTCTGTAAAGTACACATTAATGTATAACACACAGTTAACCCCCACCCAAAACACATTCCATTTCAAAGAAATGCCAGCTTTTTTCAAAACATGCTCAAGTACAAGCTTCCTCCTTCATCTGCCATGCTTGAGGCATGCAAAACATTAATTTGGCCCTTTCCCCACATTTGCATTTTCTGTGCACAGTGTGAAAAACATCAGCCCAAGTCAAGGTATGAATGCACTAGTGCATGGCAGCTGAGTCCATGTTCTACTGTCTGGCAGAGAGTCTCTTAGACAAAGCCCTATAATGTTTAACTGTGCTGTATATTGGTGAATGTACAGTAAGAGCCACTGACTGCACAGTTACACTATCAACCAACTTCAAGCAGTAGCACTGCAAAGCCTTCAGTAGTCTTTGTCTGTGAATGTTTGGACATAGAACTTTGGGTCAAGTAAAGTGACTGCTTGTTAGCTGTATGGAGTTTGCAGATTATCTGCGTTTGTATGGGTTTTTGTTCAGGTACTTCATTTTCTCCTCACTCTTCCAAAAACATTGATGTTAGGTTGCCTGGTAATTCTAAGATGGCCTTGTATTCATGAGTGTACTCTTCCATGAACTGACACCCTGTCCAGGTTTCATTCCTGCCTTGTGTTCAGTGCTGTTGAGACAGGTTTAGGCCCTCATTTTTAAAGTTATTAATGAGAATAAAAAAGCTGACAAAAGTAGCTTGTTTTTCTTGATTTTTCGTACTGTACAAGTACAAGTCTAATAATCTTGTTAATTTTTTACTGAGACACAAGGAACTTCAACAGCAAAACCAAAAAAACATAAGCAATTGTGGAAGACAATTTTATTAGAGAATAGACTGAAGATACAGAGTAAAACTGTCAGCTCTGCAACCTTAATAACATGCGTAAGTCAAAATTAAAATTTTAACATTAACATAAAAGCACACAAATGTGACCATGTTTCAGTAGCCAAAGCTAAAGTAGAGTTAAACAGTCATTGATCTAAATTTATTCACAGACGGCTTGTGAGACATACTGGAGGTGCATGCTGGAATATTACTGACCATAAATGGTACAAATCTGAATTTGCCCTGTAATCCATAGTATCATAAGATCTGCTGCTGTTGCTTACATATGTAATGAACAGGTGACACAAGGATACCAAAAAGAGTGAAGAGCCTCAAAAAGAACCACAGACCAGGATAGGACCTTCACTGATCTGCACAGAGATAGGCCTCACTCTACGCTGCCTGACCCTGAATTCCACGGGCAGGCATTAACCTGCAACGGCCCAAAATTGAGAATAGACTTTAAGGTTTCAAAAACTACTTTAAATTCTCAAAATGCAAAAAAATGTCCTTCAAGGGAGAGGGTAAAAGTGTAAAACCTCTGGCTTGAAAGAAACAGGAAAAAAAGCAAAAAAGAGGCAAAAGGATTTACCTAACTAAGAAGGCAACCAATACCAAAAAAATCCAAATATAAAATCAAAAGGCAAAATCCAATGAACCCAGGTAAAATAAGTAACCACAAATCAAAATGAAACTTACATAAGACTTGGTCTGAGTTCCTCAATGCTCAATGAATCTCTGAGGGACCTACGCCCCAGCCTGGAATATATAAGCTGAGGGTGGTCCCTCAGTAGTGACATCATGGTGGCCCTGCCTCTTGGGGTACCACTCACAAAACACCAGGAATATAAGTAAATACACAATACATAAATGCTAAATAGTAAATAAACATAAAATAATGAGGCATGATAACAAAAATATTCAAATAATATAAAAACAATAAGTCAAAAACATTAACAACATAAGAAAGATAAACATAAGCCAGGGAACAACCCCTGACTTTAACATAACAACATCAAGATGATTCAGCATACAGACTTTATTAATTCAAAATATTAAAAAACTTTAAATCTCTTGATGAATTTATATCATCCATCAGTTCTCAGCATCTTATCCCAATAACACATATCCCCATTTCTGAAAATTAGAGAAAAATTAAGCTTTTAAAAGTAAAAATAAAAACATCCCCCATTCCATGACAGACTGTTTTAATTGATAACTTGTTATTCTCATTTAGCATTTAACAGCCCCCAAAAAGGAAAAACTCCAGGAGCTTGATTATCTAGATATCATGATCACATATTATTTTATATATTTTCATTATATTAACATGCTTTTAGATATAAAAATGCATTGGAATATGCAAAGTTGGAAAAGGACAACTAGATGCAATGGGTGATTTTTAAAAAAATCCAGAACCAGTGGTCCACTAAGCATGAAAAGCAACATATAGAACAGGTCACATGGGAGTAAAAAATGGTTTAAAAACCAGAAGAAACGATTGTTTCATTGGGGCTGGGCCTACAAGGAGTGTCCTTGACAATAGTAAACCTTTGTGCTTGTTGATATAAGTTACAATGAGTCATACAGGTGCCAGATGTTTTTCAGTATCAAATGCTGTGTAACTGTGAGAAGTTATCGGCATCATCTCCATGTAGAGTTCTAACATTGATCAGCTTCAAGAGGAGTGGAGGTCTTTGTGGAAGGTGAAATGCTATTTCAGATTGATTCATCCAATGACCAGTCTAGATACAGTCAACAGCAGATGTTATAAGAAATGACATGAATGGAGTCCCACACTCTAAAAGCTGTTGTTCTGTGACCAATGCCATTACCCTTTAATTGATGGAGGAGCAATGATGGAGTCAGTATCTTAGCCTACCACATGCAATCAGATGATCTACATTTTTTCCATTAGCATTCTGGATATTAGCTTCCCAGATCTCTTAAAGTATCTATCTATCTATCTATCTATCTATCTATCTATCTATCTATCTATCTATCTATCTATCTATCTATCTATCTATCTATCTATCTATCTATCTAATGGGTGTTGGTGGGGATTGTGATATTATTAACAATGTATTTTAGCTATTATTTTTCAGCATTAAGATTTTGAAAGTATGAAGACGATAAGTTTGTATTAAGTAGGTCATATGGAGGTAAGTTCTCTCCGCTACCATATTTTTAGATTTTGTGAAGTGTGTGTTGACCACTTGAGTCCTTTGATGTGTTTGTTAAGGTAAGAACTGGTCTGAACCAGTTGATTAAGCAGAATTGTTTGCTTGGTGCAAGCTGCTCAGTATGTACACCTACCTAGTTACGTACACCAAATATGTCAATTAGCTGGTAAATACTGCATATGTTTAAATGTCAGAAGCATGGTTTGACACAACAATTCTATAACAAGAAAAAAGTGCACAGTCTCAGGAAGATAACCATGTTAGACCAGCTTTATAAGGTTAGTCAATGAACTGATTGCAGCAGGTGCAGAAAGAAAATAGCCACTAAGAGATCTCCACACCATTATCATGATTCAAGATTCAAGTGTGCCGTCAATAGCAGAATTGGGCTTTCATTCTGCTTTTGGTATAAGGAGTGATGATAATGAATATAGTGATGGAATACAGTAACTAATCTGGCTGCCATACTTGCTATGTTGCTCCATTCTGCTGACCCAGGGTTAGATAAAAGGAGATACCTCCTATAGATAAGAGTCATGGTAGCACTTAGTCCTAGGTGATATTAGGCTGTATACCTAACTGCAAGTGCATTGTGGCTTTCGGCTATGTCATCTTTCAGAAAGGTAAGTGTAACACACATAGTTTAGCCCAAAACCTTTCCACGATAAAACAGGTGTGAAAACTTCCCTGCAGACATCATCTCCAGCTTTGTCCCATCTTCACATACTGTATTTGACACCGTGTATTAAGATCACAAAGAGGCCTCATGAAGACCAATTATTTCAGCCGCTATCAAACTCACTCAGGTGCTTGCACAATTAGCAAATGCATTAATGGGATTATCTTGAAATGTGCCAATCAATTATGTGGATACTGCCTATGCTTATGAGAAATTTTACATCTAATGCAAACTAAACTGCTGATAAATATTAAAGGAACACTTTGAAAACACATCAGATCTCAATGGGAAAAAATCCTGCTGGATATCTGTACTGATATGGAATGGGTAATGTGTTAGGAACGAAATGATGCCACATAGTTTGATGGAAATGAAAATTATCAACCTACAAAGGGGTGAGTTCAAAGACACCCCGAAAATCAAGGTGAAAAAATGATACAGCAGGCTAGTCCATTTTACCAAAATTTCATTGAAGCAACTCCAAATCGTACTCATAATCGTATTTTCTATGGCCACCCACATGCTGGTATACATGCCTGACAATGCTCCTAATGAGATGACGGATGGTGTCCTGGGGGATCTTCTCCAAGATCTGGACCAGGGCATCACTGAGCTCCTGGACAGTCTGAGGTGCAAACTGGCGGTGTCGGATGGACAGAAACATAATGTCCCAGAGGTGTTCTTTTAAATTTAGATCAGGTGAGCGTGGGGGCCAGTCCATAGTATCAATTCCTTCATCCTTCAGAAACTGCCTGCATACTTTCACCACATTAAGGCCGGGCATTGTCATGCACCAGGAGGAACCCAAGACCCACTACACCAGCATAGGGTCTGACAATGGGTCCAAGGAATTAATCTCAATACCTAATGGCAGTCAAGGTGCCGTTGTCTAGCCTGTAGAGGTCTGTGCATGCCTCCATGGATATGCCTTCCCAGACCATCACTGACCCACCACCAAACCGGTCATGCTGAACAATGTTACAGACAGCATAACGTTCTTCACTTCTTCTCCAGACCTTTTCATGTCTGTCACATGCGCTCAGGGTGAACCTGCTCTCATCTGTGAAAAGCACAGGGTGACAGTGGTGGACCTGCCAATTCTGGTATTCTATGGCAAAAGTCAATCGAGCTCCACGGTGCTGGGAAGTGAGCACAGTGCCACTAGAGGACGTCGGGCCCTCAGGCCACCCTCTTGAAGTCTGTTTCTGATTGTTTGGTCAGAGTCATTCACACCAGTGGCATGCAGGACGTCATTTTGTAGGGCTCTGGCAGTGCTCATCTTGTTCCTCCTTGCCCAAAAGAGCAGATACTGGTGCTGCTGATGGGTTAAGGACCCTATGGTCTTCTATGGCCCTGTCCAGCTGTCCTAGAGTAACTGCCTGTCTCCTGGAATCTACTCCATGCCCTTGAAACTGTGCTGGGAGACACAGCAAACCTTCTGGCAATGGCAAGTATTGATGTGCCATCTTGGAGAAGTTGGACTACCTGTGCAAACTCTTTAGGGTCCAGTTAACACCTCATGCTACCAGTAGTGACACTGACCATAGCCAAATGCAAAACTAGTGAAAAAATAGAAAAGATGAGGAGGGAAAAATGTCAGTGGCCTACACCTGTTAAACCATTTTTGTTTTGGGGGTCATCTCATTTTTGCCCCTCTAGTGCACCTGATGTTAATTTCATTAACACCAAAGCAGCTGAATCTGATTACCAACCTCCTCTGCTACTTAACTGACCAGATCAGTAGCCCAGAGGTTTCATTGACTTGATGCTATACTCTGATTAAAAAGTGTTCCTTTCATTTTTTTGAGCAGTATATATAACTCTGTTTTTTGCCCCAGTCTGTTTTATTACTTTATAATGTTATTTTTTGTTCCTCTTTTAAAGAAATACTCCTTCCTTTATCTACCTTTTGAATTAGAGGGAAATGACAGGGAACATTTTATTTTGTTAGGATTTGTTAGACATGTTTTAGCAATGACTAAACTGTTAGACAGATTTCAGATCCATTGATAACTGTACAAGTTCAATTCACACTAAAAGTTCCATTTGTAAACACTGAGCTTTAAGCCCACTGCAGTGAAATGAAAATGAAATTAAATAATTACCTCCCTGAACATATGGCAGCTTACAATGACTGCTCTTTACCATCTCGACATTCACAGAGCCGGAGAGGTCTCAGTGGGCCTCACACCACAGCACAGAGGAAGCAGAGGTGAATAGGCTCAGCTACACGCTGTCATGCATGTGCACATTGGGACCACCTGGAAGGTTCAGATAAGCCTGTCAACACTGATCCAAAGAAAGAGGGGACGCTGTCACTAACCACATCTCCTGTTTCCTCTGACGCTTTGAACAACCCCAGAAAGACGATGCCTAACTCTACCCCAATGCACCCTCCAAACTATGCTTCTCGAGGACTTGGACCTATTTAAATAGGAGACCTACTCACTGTTGCACCTGCAGTTCAAAATAGTTTTTTCCAATTAATAAGGGCACTTTTTTCAACAACAATTAACAACACTTTTTTCCTTTTCTTATTATTACTACTATTGAACCCAGTAAGCTATTTTCTGTTGTGAAAGAGGGCTATCTAGCCTGATACTCTGAACCCTTGCACCCATGTTTCTTAAATGCTTCACAGTGCTCAAAGTCCCGTTTCCTGCACCAATAAATATTCATCTACTGGTATATTTTTCTTCAATCTTCACTTTCCATAGCCACTCTTTCATTTTTCATTTATAGCATTTCTATCTTTCCCAACAGCTGTTTTATAAAAATTTATTTTAGAAAATTTTCTGTTGCTTTTGCAATGCTGGACAGATTTAAAAAGCTTAATGAGTACCTGGCTCTTAATCACATTTTTTCCCATATTATGTAGCTGGCAAATGTTCATAAACATTTATTAATACATGAAATCCACCATTATGCTTTGCTCCATAGTGATTGCACATTCCAATATTCATGACTAGAAATGTAATCTAATTCATGCTTTATTCTGTTAATAATTAAATTAATAAATACAAATAACTAAGCAACTATTGCTGCTCAACATTATTTTTTCTATTTGGTCAACAAATAAAATAAATAAAACTGCAGTCAGTAGCCACTGATCTTTTCTATGCCTACTAAAGTCCATGCTGTTTTTCCCTCCATTACAGATTTTTTCTGTAGAGAAAAGCCAAGGAAAATGACACCTTTAATTGGCTAACTAAAAAGATTACAATATGCAAGCTTTCAAGGCAACTCAGGCCCCTTCTTCAGGCAAGATGTACCTGAAGAAGGGGCCTGAGTTGCCTCGAAAGCTTGCATATTGTAATCTTTTAGTTAGCCAATAAAGGTGTCATTCTTGGCTTTTCTCTACATTCATAATGGCTAACATGGTACAACACCCTAGTACTACAGATTTTTTTCTGTAAATAACGTGAACCAGGCTGATTGCAAGAGCATCACAAGTATAATGTATTAAATTAAAACACTGCTGCCTTACTGCTCCCGAAGAATGGCTTCCAATTAAATGTATTATGTGTTTGAATTCTACATATTTTCCTCATGGATTTGAGGATTTTTCTCCTGTACACCTGTTTTTCCACCCATATCCCACTAAGCTGATGGGCAAACCATCATTGGCTTGGTATGAGTGGCCATGGGGTACTGGCTCCAGCTCCAAGTTTGATTTCTGCTTTCCATTTCTTGTTTGTTTTCAGGTTAAGCTCTGACTCACTATGACCCTGTTGTGGTATAGGCTGGTTTGGAAAAAGAATAGATGGGTGGATTTTTGTCATAAAATGGGAAATAAATAAGCATATTGAGAAGAAAGTGTATTAAGTATGGCTGGTCTCATATTTCAGCATGCACAGATTATAATATGAATATATGAATCAAAAAGGTACTGTGTAACGTATTACCATCACAATACAATGTATGCATTTATTTACAGTATTTGATGTTTCAATCAGATAACATTAATTATTGTGAGCAGTAGAGGGCATTGCAGTACCCCAAAACCCCGGGCACAACCTCACAGAAACAAGTCCAGGTTTAAATAAAAGGTTTATTCTCACAAATACCTTTCCAAATGGCTTCAAAAGTAAGATAATCACAATACAATTCTTCTTCTCTCTCTTTTCTTCTACTCCACACTTTCCACAAGTTTAGTGAGCTTTATCCATCCTCCACACCCGACTCCAACTGGCCTGGATGAGGCTGAGAAGTTCCAGTGAAGGTTCTTCCAGACTGAATGGAAGTACCTGAAAGTAGGGAATGAGAATTCCAGCAGCTCCCCCTAGCGGCCCCCGCAGAGCCCAGCAGGGCTGCCCCATGGTACTACAGGTCTCAGAATGCCCTGTGGGCTTCTGTGTGGGAATCCCAACCCAGGGATGCTGCCATCTAACTTACTGGGGGAGAAAATATTTAGGGGTACTTCCATTGCACTCTCATCCAAGCTGGGTAAGAATCTTTGTTCAGTCCAGGCCAGAACATCAGTCCATGTCTGCTGTCCATTACATTATATTCTTTTTATTTTTATTCTGTAGTTGAACTATTGTCATTATTAAACAATGAGGTAGTGGAGCAGACTGACGTGGTAAGAATATATCAATTCAGTTGAAGAGTTCCCACGTTATTCATTAGAAGCACCCATCAAGACGAGACGAGAACACTCGTCATAGGCCAATGTGCATGAGTCCTCAAGGTACACAGCTCCATATGCTGTGGTTTCAAGCTGTCTGGCCTAGTGGTTAATGTGTTGGTCTCTGAGTGTCTATCAAACATGCAAAAATAATGTACATTCTACAGTACATTTAAAAGTACAATTTTGTAAAGTGTTATAATAATGAGAATATATTGAAACTGTAAAGCAGCAAATAGCTTTATTTGCTACATTGACTGCTATTGAGTACTTTTCTAGGATGAGCGGTTTAGTTGTTTTGCCAGACACCATGTGGCCTTGTGGCTATGCAAGTGGACTTTAAACTCCAAGGTTACTTGTTGAGTTACCACATCTGGCACACTGTGCCCTGCAGATCGAGTCATTTGAAATTCCTGTGCTCCAGATGTAAAAAATGTCTTTGTATATAAGCAGTTGCAGTCTCTATCTGTACTTCAAAAACGACTTGGAATGATGTTCACAATTAAAAGGCATTTTACAAAATAAAGGTTTGTTTGTTAAGATCAAACATGACTACAAATTAGGCATGTTTATACTCCCTATTACTATACAATACCTTTTAAAATAATCTACTAAAGAGGCTTCAAATGCATTTTTCAAAGGTATTCTTCACTTTGATTTAGCCATGCATGTCATGCTGTTATGTTAATCAGAGACACCGTATGAGTGAATGTGGATGTTCATACGTGAGTGTGTCCTGGGGCAGACTAGTGCTGAGTCCTGCTTTGTGCCCAATGCTGTAGGAACAGGCCTTAAACCCAAGTGCTGTAAAGCTACTGTTTACACTGTTATGCCTAATTATTACGCTTTTGTAGTCTTTCTTCATTTATTTTACTTCTGTCAACATTGCTTGGTTGCCTGAATCCACACACAAAGAAAGTATCTACCCCCATGGGTCTGTCTCCAATCAGTTATTAATTATTTGCATTAATAATGGCTGTATTAAAGCACGCTGCTTAATTTGATTGTTTATCCCAGCAAATGGCCTTCAGCATTGTCAATAAATGGGCAGTTGCTTTTCACCTTTTTCTTCATTGTAGCATGCTAAACTTTTCAGATAATAGAAAAAAACACTTTTTCTTTAGATTCACTCTGAGCAATACTGAAAGTCTAACCTGGTCAGAGGTTTAGGAAATTTTTAGCAAAATAAAACTTGTTTAATAAGCAAGCATGAACTCATCCACTATGCTCAAAATTCTAGTGGTTGACATCAAGCCAGAGGTTCAAGGTGCTGAAAGCAAAAAACAACAGTTTCAAATAAGTCTTCATTCCAGCTGCAATTAATCTCCTAAATAATACATTTTATTTGCATGTCCACAGGTTTTATGTTATGGGTTTAATATTTTCTCATTCATAGCATAAAGTCTTAATGTTGATTTAATTTTTTTATAATTTTTATAAATGTAATATTGAGTCTGTTTTAACTTGTTTACCATGATACCAGAGAGTGGCGGTGTATTTTATGGTGGTTCGGCAGGCAAGTCAGAATTTCATTGGACTCAGTATGTCACTACCACCTCTGCCACTAATAATAATAAAAATACTAAATGCTTAGTACCAGATAAATTTGGCAACTTTCTATCAGTGTAAGATCGCTGTTAATCATCCTTTGATTACACTCTCAAAACATGTATTTGAACCAACAGGTGCCTGCCACCAAAACACATTGAGCAATGGAGTGACTGAGAAGTTACCATTAAAAGTCTTGGAAAGCCCAGTAGAGGAACCAATCCTGGGTGGACAAGCTACCTGCGAATGAACCAGCATCCAAAAGACAGCAATTATTCCTCTGCCTAAAACTTGTATGATGAAGAGAAAAGAAGAAAGGGGAAAAAAGGAAAGTTGAGGGTTAACCTTCAGAGGTGTCTGATGGGCATCTCTTGTACAGCACTGCATAGAGTGAAGTGGTTAAACTGGACTGGACAGAGAGCAAGCACAGATATGGGTGCCACCTGTCTATCGATGTGTAAAGGGAACACCGTATGCACATAAAACAAAACACAGTACAAGGGATTTCAAAACAGAATGGTTTATAAGCATTCTGAATAAGGCTGCCTATTGAAGAGCAAGGAACTCACCAGCTTGAACAGATCAACAGATCACAGGTTTTCTGCAGACACATGAGCAATAAGACAATCTCTATGGATAGGCCATAACTATCTGCAGATTCAATTGTGAGCTCAAAAGAACAGCACTCAAAATTTTATTAGGGCCGTTTCACATTTTGGTTCTGAAACCTTGGAACAAATTGATAATGGAAACTTAAAGAATAGTTTTAATGTTGAAATCGTTGTTCAAGCTATTCTAATGAACATCTCCATTTTTTTGTAAATTTTCTTTTTTTTTTTTTGTTAATGCTCCTGCGGTGGTAGTGCTGCTACTTCACTGGAAGTTGACCTCTTGGGTTCTCCCTGCATGGAGTTTGCATGTTCTCCCCGTGTCTGTATGGGTTTCCTCCCACAGTCCAGACTCAGGCAGGTTAGGTGGATTGGCACAAATGTGTGTGTGTGTGTGTGTGTTCCCCTGTGATGGACTTTCACAATGTCCAAGGGATTGTTCCTGCTTTGTATCCTGAGCTTGCTGGGTTCGACTTCAACCCTGCTCTGGGTTAAGTGGGCTTTGAATATGGTTTGGTGTGTGTTTTTGTTTAAACATTGCTGGAATGGAAATAAGTAATATAAATACTTTGGATCACAATGTAATTCTGACACAAGTTTTTAATTCTAAGAATCAACAGAAAGTAAAGAACACTAAAGTCCTCCTTCCCCTTGTGGACATTCATTTATGCTGTGTCTTCAATTCAAGATGTGACGTTACACAGACTCATGCTGATGAAGCAGGAAGCAAAGAGATTGAGACTGAATGAAAAAGGATTTTCTTAACTTTAGTTAAAGTGTAAGAAATTGCAAACAAAATGACTAATGTTTATTTGTTTTTCAGGGTAAAGAAACTAAAGGGCAAAATAATAACAGGATTTATGAGTCATTTCTTCAATGAAAGTAAAATGAAACGAGACAAATAGAGGGTGAGTGCTGTTTCAGAGACTGGTCATCATGTTGCATTTTTTTAAAATTAATTTAATATATTGCTACTATAATTTTATACATTTTAGCACCCTCCTTCTTGAAATTAGTTTGACTACTTTTAAAATACACAAAGAACATCTAATGGCTAGAAACTGCATAGTTAAAATAAAAGACACCAAGATAATCAACATCAGAAAAACTAATAAAACCCAAAATTACAAAATGCGTTTGTATGGCCTCATATATGAGTTAGCTCTTACTCCAAGAAAATTTAAATAAATTAAGCTACAATTCGTACAAAGCATCACTGCTAAGTGAGCCCTGAATCTGTGTGATGCATGTAACCACACAGAGGAATGCTCTGCAGTTCTGTTGCTTATTCCTAAATCCTCCACCAAACTCTGCTCCTAATTACGAAGCCTGTCAATGGAATGGGACACTGGCTAGATAGCATCTTCACTGTTTCCTTCATAAACATCTGTGTAACACTCATAATCCTAGGACTCCCTACACTAGACCATTAGGTCATTCATCTTTGTGGCTACCATTCCTATGAACTTTTCTTTTTCTCTATTCACTTTTTCCGTTACAGAGTTGCAGCGAACTAGAGACTATACTGCCAATGGTGGGTTCAAAACTGGGTGGGGCACCAGTACATTATAGAGAAAACTCACAAAACAAGCCTGTTATCTCTTGGACTGGCCAGTCTGGAGTTATAAAACGTCTTTCATGTTCCCAAGCAAAGCCAAGTCTCATACTCTTAAGTGTAAAACTTAACAGGCACTTTTTAATAACAATATGTACTGTAAGATGGATCAGAAAAACTCATTCACTGATTATTGGTTAAAATTCTGCAGCCAGACTGTCCACTTGACAGCTAAAGCAAAGAAGCCAGTAAATTTGTTTTGGGTATAGTGATGATGACACTGGGACACATGCACAGAGAGAACAAACTTTACTTACAACAGGCAGAGTGCATAGGCACCGGGCACAGACTCACTATCCCGCACCAAAAAACTGCCATCCCTGCCAGCTTTGGCCAGAAGATCTTCTGCATGCACTCGGCTGATATCACGGTGGTACCAGGCTGCAGTTGTCATGCTCAATTCTCACTTAATCCAATAGCAATCCCTGAATTGCTGCGGAACCATCCAGTAAGGGGTGGCCATCTGCTCAAGAACACTGAGAAGGTGAAGCTCCAAGGTGTAGGTAAACTGACTTGCTTTAAGGGTAGGTTATGTAGCTCCTTAATTCACACTGAAAACTCCAGCTTCTTTAACAGCAGGCCAGGTTTTAGGTGACGCACATTTGAAAGGCAACACATACAGATGGTCCATTATTGATGACATGCAACAGATTGGAAGAGCAGGTTTGTGTCCAATAGCAGAACTTTGGTTGCAGCTACATAGCTTGCCTGGCTCCATGCAGCTCCTTCCTGAAATGCAAAACAGCCTCCGAGCTTAACTGGCCCTCATTCCCGGTACAAACAAGGGCCAATCCTGCTGCCTTTACATTGGACTGTACAACTGGCATTCTTGAAGGAGTAATTTGAGGCAGCCAAGACAGATTCCTCTTGCTGACTGTTTGGTACAGCAAAAAAAAAAAAAATCAAAAGCTAAAAAGGTAGAATTGATTTAGTCCTGCAATGTCAAATCTCTGCTGCCACATGCATTTTATCCCAAAGTTAGTATATCATGTCTGAACTTCATTGAAGCTAAGTAAAGAAACAAAGTTTGGGGATTAGCAATAAAACAGGCAGAGGCCTCACCAAGCCCAGTAAAATGCCGCCTTTGGTTTCCAAGGAAATGAGTAAGCGCTAATGCATTTCTTCAGTTATTTTATTTTTTTCTCTCCTTGCTTTCCTTCATCCAGCGCCAGTCTGCTCATCAGGTTGCCTCTGCTGTTTTTTTTTCTTTCCTTTTTTAAATCAAGCAAAGAGGACAACCAGTTTTCCCCCTCCCCGCCTCGCCGGCACCCTCCACTAGCAGATGTTACAGGCGGCAGAGCAAATATTAAGGAAGCAAACAATGAAAAAAAAAAAAACAGTCATGAGTTTACAAAAGCATCACAGAGACCATGAAGACTCCTCCCCGAGTCAGCCTCCTCCTCCTCCTCCTCCTCTCTGCTTGGACCAGCCACTCTCCACTCCCCCAAGCAGTCATTATGACAAAGCCAGATGTTCACAATGTGCTGACAACCCCCTTCTTTCTTTCTTTCTTTCTTTCTTTCTTTCTTTCATACTGCAAGTTATTTTGAATACTAATCCTCATAAATTTTCACTTTTTATTTCTCTCTTTAACATTTCCCAGCCCAGTTTCCTGCTGCTGATTTGCTCTTTACATTAAAGACCAACAATTTTTCTCCAGTGAGACTTTCTGTCTGCTTTTTGATTATCTTCCCTGTCTGCTTCCATATAATGCATTTTTTTCTCTTGTCTTAACTCCTCTATTTCTGTCTGTAGCCCACAAACCCACCGCCTATCCTCATCCCTCACACGCACACACTCACCACACATGGATTTCTGGCTGTTTGCTCTCACTTTCTTTCTGACTCCCTTTTTAGTTACTACAGGAAGTCTGGCTACTCGCCATGCAGACTGTCCTGGTGTGTATTGACCCTCTTTCTAGACCCTCTTTCTATTCCTCCTCATCTCTGGAGTGACGTACACCCCCCTTAAAACACACAAACACACCTTCTTCTGCCAAAATCTTGAGAGGCACACAGCACTGGCTGAAAGTTTTAACTCATACTGACTACACTTGTAGGGAAAGTCAATGAGTCCACCCTGAAATAAAATCCATATTATTTAATTAAATTAGCCAAACGTTAACAATATTTAAAATACATTTTTTAATAAAGGTTCACTGATTGTTAGCATGGCATGTTCCTTGTGTGGACACAACAAGCTGGACCTTCTCTTTCCTAAATGGATATCTTACTGCCACTTACAAGTCTGTTATTGACAGCAGCAGCTTTCCACTATCCAAGCCAGACGTTCTTATGTGGGTTTGGGGGGCTGTTGTTTGTTTGTTTGTTTCATTATATCTATATTTTATACTGTATATATTTTCTTCTCACTACCTCAAGCTTCTTTAAAGTTTTTCTTTCTTTTTAGGGGCAAATAAAGTTATCTATCTATCTATCTATCTATCTATCTATCTATCTATCTATCTATCTATCTATCTATCTATCTATCTATCTATCTATCTATCTATCTATCAATCATGAAGAATCCACTGCATCCACTTAACAGTGTCATCTCCAGACAGGAGAGTAGCTTCAGTGACAGACTTTTGTCACTGTCCTGTTCCACTGACAGACTAAAGAGATCGTTCCTCCCCCACACTATGCGACTCTTCAATTCCACCCGGGGGAGTAAATGCGAACATTAATTTTATTTTAATTCTTTTCACTTTTCTTACTATTTAATTTAATATTGTTTCTTTGTATCAGTATACTGCTGCTGGATTATGTGAATTTCCCCTTGGGATTAATAAAGTATCTATCTATCTATCTATCTATCTATCTATCTATCTATCTATCTATCTATCTATCTATCTATCTATCTATCTATTCTACTAAAAAATAGGCAGAAGACAGAAAAAGTTTTGGGTAGCCACCTATATACTGAAAAATCAGCAAAAATAAAGAAAATGTGTTTAAAATGCAAGGTTCAAAACTGAACTAACTAACAGGATGAATCTAGGCACTAAATTAGTGGAAGATGTGGAGCCATGGAAGCCAGAACAGGAACTGATGTGGCAGGTAGATGGGTCTGGGTACCAGAAGTGATGCCAACTAAAGGTGCCTGACGTGAAGTCATCAGTGGGTGGACTGGTGGTGATGTCACTGAGAGGCATGGTCTTTGGTTGGACTGCAGAGGGAAAATAGGAGAAAGAATCAGATTACAGTGCCAACCCCTGGCCTGGCTAAGAAATAGTCATTTGAGCTATTTGAGCCTGTAAACCTTTCCCATGCACACATGTTTGACACAAATCAGCCCAGACCCATCGGTTCTGGCAGCCTGAATCAAGAGGTCATGAACCCGACGAAGAGCATTGGTGTTGCCCTGGAGAGAACCCTGATGATAAAGGACAGAAAATTTATAAGGTTGAAAGTCCAAAAACCAACAAGTGATGCTCGGATTGGACTCCTTGTGCACTTCCATCCACTGTAAAATGGCATAATCAGTGACAAGGGTAAACTCATCACCCAAGAGGTAGTACCTCAGTTGTGTTACTACCTATTTGATCTCCAAGGCCCCAGTTCCACCTCCGCATACCTGGTTTTCCTGTCTAGCAGTTTCAGGCTCAGGAACAAGACCAGGTGTTGGACAGACTTCATCAATGCTTTGGCTCAGCACAGCACCCAGTCCAATGTCAGAAGCATCAATCTGGAGGATAAAAGGCAAAGAGAAGTTATGAGCCATTTAAAACAGGTGATGACATAATGGCCTGTTTCAAGTCACAAAATACAGCATCAGCTTTATCGTCACACACCATGTTATTAGGGGCCTGCTTCTTTGTTAAATCAGTCAAGGACGATGCTCTCTCCTAGAATTGGGGTACAAATTGGTGGTAGTACCCAGCCCAACCAAGAAAGCCTTGGACCTGTTTCTTGGTTTTCAGACTGGGCCACTTCACTAAGGCATCTATTTTGGAACACTGGTTTGACTGAACCTCCACCCACCAGGTAGCCCAAATACTTGGCCTCTATCAGTTCAAAGAAACATTTCTTAGGATTGCAAGTGCCAGGAGCACAGCCTGAACCTGCTCTAGGTGTTTCTTCCATGTGTCGGAATAGATGACAACGTCACCCAAGTAGGTGGGACTATAGGAATTATGGAGCCACAGCACTTTATCCACCAGACATTGGAAGATTGCGGGTGCCCAGTGCAATCCAAACAAAAGAACATGATGTTTTCAGTGTCCACTAGGGGTGCTAAACACCATTTTGGCCTACATGGAATCCATACAAGGAACCTGGTAGTACTCCTTCGTCATGTCTTATTCCAGTTCCTCAACTTCTCGCTGACCACCTTATGTAACATTTGCTTTAGAGTCTGGTTAAAACTCTCTACGAGACCAACAGTTTGAGGGTGGTATAATGCAGTCTTTAAATGTTTAATTTTGAGCAACCCGTTTTCCTTGGTCCATTAACATGTTTTAGTGATGGGCACAAAAGCCCTACAAGTTCCCATGCAATACCTTTTGAATTGGCTTCTCTGAACGGGATAGCCTTGGGATAGCGGTTAGCATAATCTACAAAGTTGAGAATATATTTATGTCCTTATGCTGAGGTATCAAGGTGTCCTACAATGTTGTCCCTTATACGTTCAATTCGGATGTCAATTAAGGGAAGGGAAACCAATGGACCATAGTTCTTCTTAGTAAATGTGATGTAACTGATACTTCAGACAGGAAGTGCAGAAATGGTGGGCCTCATCATGGATTCCTGGCCAATAAAATCAGAGTTTAAACCTCTCCAGTGTTGTGTCAGCTCCCAGGTGGGCCCCTAGGAAATGGGTATGCGTAAATTCACAGACCTGCCGCCAGAAGGTCTATGGTACTAACAACATAGATACCAGATATAATAAATCATTGTCAATAACAAAGTGGGGTCCTGATTGCATTGGATGTTAGGTGTGTCGACCTTTTACTTAGACTACTGCATTTCTTTCGAACTTAAGGGAGTCATTGTTCCACTGTTCCGGTTTAAAGTATGCCGGAGTTTGCCTAAACTGAAACTGTAAAGTCTTAAGAGGATCCAAGCTAACCTCAGTGGGAAGAGCATTCAACTATAACATTGATGGCCCGGGCACTGAAGATTCTTGTGTTGTTATCACATCTCCCACTACATCATACTGGGTAGCCACATGATTTCTTGTTGCCGGCTGTGTACACGGCATGGAGACAGTTTGGGGCGGATTATCTCCATCCATTATTAGGCCCAAAGATTTGAAAGGAGTGGTTTATACAATACCACTTTTACTTTCTAAATTTCAAATTATGGGAAAGGGCTAGACATGATTGTCAAATGAGAACACACATCTAGGGACAGTTCATTCAAAACTTTGCAGAATGGTAAATACACCACTAAAAAGGCCTCACCCACGGGGTTTCTTCTTATAAAGTCACCCCTAATTTCTTCCAGTCTGTTCAGTTTCAACATTTGGGGTTGCAGTGTTCCATTTCTTCTTATGTATAAGACAAATATGTAAAATAATCATGGCAAGACAGGGAAAGAGAAAAGGAAATTAAGCAAAAGACTTGACACTGAGAGAAAATAGGAAGGTAAAATGAAGCTTAAAATGAAACCAAATCTTGATGATTTAGATTCAACTCTGGCTTGTTACTATTAATCTAAAACAAATTTTTAAATCAAAGATATGCTGCTGTCATTGCAGACCTGTATCAACTGCCCTTAGGTTGAGCCGTAAACTTTAAACTTGTTACAGGGCGAGTGAAGAGGATCAGAAGAATCTGATGGCTACCTATGCCTATAACATCAGAGAATGTATAAGACTCTGAGAACATAAAGTAGGATACATTACATTTTCCCATACTCAGCTGGTAGCACTGTGATCATGATGGAAAACACACACAGCATTGATAAAAGTAAGGTGAAAAGTACTCAGAAATGATTGTGAAATGTTCAATTGCTTTTAAATAAGTTGGATGAACATGATATGGTGAGCCTTGACAAGTTCAGGCACTATGGATTTTTTTATTACCAAGAACAATGTTAAGCTTCTTGTTTCAGATGCTATTTTAATGCCGGATGTTTTTTTACCTGAAACAATCAGACGGAATGGAAAAGGCAAAAGGGGGACTGGAAATGAATGAAAGAACAATGGTGAACAAGTGGGAAGATTACAATTATAAGTAAAATGTCATGCTTACTAAATTTGTCCATGTTACTGCCTAGGGAGATAAGTTACACCAATCGGGTAAATGTTTACTAAGTCAGGAACAGAAATGCCTCTCTCTGTGCTAATATTGTAATGCAGTGGTTCCCAACCTTTTTTCTCTCCTGTACCCCTTAATTAGGCTTTTTATTTTTGAGAACCCCCTCTCTTTATTACCCCCAATCCTCCCTCAAAAAAGTTTTTTTTTTTTTTATTTTCTTAGGTTAGCTAATCAAATTATTCAAATTAACCTAATGACATTTATAGGCTTTTATTTTTTATTTTACATTTTACAATTTATTTCATTTTTTTATAATAGTAGCCTAACATAAGATCAAAACAATTAAAAACAGCATTAAAATAATTTTTACCCACATTAACTTATGATGAAAGCACATACAAATTATTCATCTTGATGTACAAGTCTTCCAACGTGGCTCTTAATTTTAATGCGATCCTTGAGTTTGTTTCATGGATCCAAGTTTTTTAAAATCAGGTTGAAATGAAGACAGATATAACCACAAATCAAGAGCTGTGTCAAGCCTATTGCGATATTTATTCTTAATATATGCATAAGACAAGAATGATCTTTCGACAAGTTCTTTCATGAATGAAAATCCATATCTCAAGTATTCAACAGAATATTTTCTCTTCTTTAGTCGAGCACTGATGTTTTGAGTTTTTTTAATAGTGTCAACTTTATCTCTTGCAAGAACAGGCCTATCAGTCGCTGCACTCTGGTCCCCTTGTGCTTGTAAATAATCAGCTTTGAAGTACTTAGACCTGTCGAATCAGCAGGTTGAATTTCAATGCTAATTGCAGCTCTCTTAAGAGTTCCAGTTTTCAACAACTTATCCATTTTGGGGCACAATACAATATCAATAGAAGGTCACTCAAAACAATAAATAATAGCTAAACACTTCAAATTAAGCACTTGTAAAAAAGGAACAATCTAGGCCTATTAATACACGTTACTAACTTGACGTCCTATCAAACACTAACATGATGGACCGCTTTCAATCGCAGTGACAGTTTTGGTGAAGATGGGAGGACACAGGTGCAATTACACGATATGACTAGTGGGGTGGCGGGTCTAGTGACAACTTTCACACAAGTCTCTTTGTAAACCAAAACTCTATAACTTTGTTTTTGTGTTTTTATTTTAACTCCTTTTTTTGGTGTTTTCCACCATTACCAATATTATTTTCGACTTGCTTCATTCGAAATGTAAACCTGCAGTACAACTGAGCAGATCTTACCACATCTTACTCCCACCTGCAAGCAAGCGATTCACAGCAGCAGCTTTCTTATTCAAGGCAGATATCTATCTATCTATCTATCTATCTATCTATCTATCTATCTATCTATCTATCTATCTATCTATCTATCTATCTATCTATCTAATTTTTAAAGAACAACAGAGCTCATTTCATCTCAATTCTGATTTTGTTCAGCTGTAGAAATATCCAGTTCACTAATTAGTATGTAAATATTAATTTACTCATGTCTATTCCTAGTAAATATGTATTTTAGCTTAGTTAGGTTTTTGGTTAGTTTAATATGCTTTATATCACTGAATTTTGAAAATTATTTAAAAAGTATAGACATATTGCATATAACAACCATCATTCAGCTGTCATCTTAACTAAGATGTTTATATCCTGTAAGTCACAGAGTCACATGTGACAACTGCAGACTCGATCATCAGAGAACTTCAAACAAGGGCATCCAAAACAGCCAACCACCTCTGTAAATGCAGTTTGTCATGTTATTCTCATTTTAGGCCAGCTAACAAGTAGATATAATTGATCATTCTCCAGATGTAGTGCAACCCTCTGAAGCTAAAATGATTCACACGAGGAGAGGAGCAACCTCTGAGTCACTGACCTCCTCTCCAGGAAGACAGATAATGGTAACTCCTGAGGGCTCAGATTAAATCTTAGTTACTTCAGCCACATCATTAAATCAGTGCTGGAGAACAACTCATAGTAATCTAATGAATACAGCTGCCTAGCCCCCAAGTCTAAAATAGATTTTTGTACATTTACTGTATAAATTAAAGGATTTTACTGTTCAAAATAAAATAATGACCAAAGTTTGACATATGGCTATACTAATTCATTTTATTAATTATGCAATGCACAAAACTGTTTTGAGATTCATATGGTCTGCAAAACCTGAAAGTTTACTATAGCTAATGCTTAGAATATCTCTCTATTTATAAAAAAAAATCTTGGAAAGCTTGGAAGGAGATGATACATGATCTTCTCGGAAGACAATTGGACGTCCCACGAGAGACACTTTAACATCACGCGAGACAAGGTATTGAGACAAAAGGACAGCTGCTGTACAGGCTTTTAAATGATCGGCGCGCAGCGCAACAAGCAGAACATGCAGCTCGGCAGCAGCAGGAGAAAGACAGCAGCTGATCAGACTGCATCTCCTCAGCATGCGTTCAGCCCAAAAAACTGACAACGTGAGTGACAGAGATGCAAACTGGCTGGTGCGTGGCGCGCCGGGAGTGTGGGGTGGTGGGAGAGATTTGGGAGAGTGAAGAGAGCAGGGGGTAAAGCCCACAGGTCTTTCATTAAAATCACTTGTTGGATGTTGGGAACAGACCATGAAATAAATAGTAATATGGAGGACTTACCAGTGAAATGTTTTGACCCCTCCAGATACAAGACAGGTTTAATGGTACATTGAAATTTCAAATTTCCTAAGGTCCTTATGCTAATAATCAGTATAGAAATTGAATTATTTTTTATGTATATTATCTAGTTCATGTTGTTGCATCCAATGAATTCCATCTTTCCATTAATATTTTACATTTACTGTTGAGAACCTCGTTGATTGCTTTTACAAATGGCATACTTGCCTAACAGATAACCTTATCTTAAATTTCATTGCCTCATTTAACTGACCAATTTAAAATTAGTAACTTTTTAACATTATGCTTTGCTTTATATAGGCTTAATTTTGATGCATTATTATCTGCTGATCTTTGGACCATATTTGATTTGTTCTGTGTGGAGTCTGTGTGATCTCCTTATAGATGGGTGGTTCCTTCCTCAGAACTTTCCTTTCCTTGTACAGTGCCAAACATTCTGTAAGCTCAATAGGGAACTCTGAAACTACTTTTATGTGGGAATTGTGTCATCTGATAGGCTGACAGCAGGTCTAGAAAGGAAATGAGGCCCTACCTTACGTCTGAGGCTTCTGTGACCCACTCCCATGTACTGGATGGGTAAATAAACTTTATTTAATAATTTTGTTCCCAGTATTGGTGTGTTGGGACAGCAAATCAGCAATGATCCAGTATTTGTTGGATAAATTGTTTGCCAGTTTCGATTTCTTGACATTAATATAGTAAGCTTCTTAAGCATTCTTTTTAAATTAAAAAGAATGAACACTTTTAAATTGGACAGATGTGTCACTTTTATATTTGGTCTTGTTTTTCTTATATAGTAGCTGGCATACAGATCCCATACCTGTCCATTAAATAATAGGTACTAAGGAATAAGGCATTACAAATATCTGATTACATGATTTAAGTCAATGCTTTAAACTGATTAGCTGAACAATAAACCATTTGTTAAATTCTTATCTTGAAATTTTAAATTTTCTAATATGTGAATAGTACATGAATAATTATTTGTTTCCTTTGCAGACTGATGGTTGCAATTATAATTAAAGGAGACCTGCTGTCTCACAGTTCCTGCATCCTCAACCAGATGATATTTTATGTCGACTTTCCACACTCGCCCAATATTTGGGTGGATTTTCCTTGGAGTGCTCCAATTTTCCTCTCACATCCTCAAAACACGTATGTTATTTGGAAGTTGTAAATGGCATTCCATTCATAGCTGGTTCCTGTTTTGTTCCCAATACTGGTAGGAAAATCTCCAGGCCCTGTGTAACACTTAATTGGATTAAGCTGGTTTAATATTGTTAAATTAAGTTATGCAATATTATGTAATACGTATATGAGGAGGATGCCTACAATTATCCATATTTTAATGTATGGAAGGCAATGGTTTTACTTTATTTATTTATTTACTAGTATGTTAAAAGTAATGACTCAGGCACAATAATTTGCTGTAAGTCTAATGCATGGGATAAAGGTGGTTTTGAAGGAACGTTAAAAGGTGCAGATGGGGTCAGGTATAAAGTTTAATTTCTGCTTGTTAAGAGTGGATGCACTTTTTTCACCTGTGGAAAGCTGTGCTGGCAAACTCTCCTTAATGCAGTTTATCTCTGACCACATCTTCCATATTGGAGTTACCTGACTAATCTTGGAAACCTGGAACTTCAATAATTTGTAAGGAACAAGATTAACATTTTATGGAAAGGCTGACATGCTTTAATACAGCTGTAGCAGAGCTGTGTGATCTTGTGAGATGAAAAGGAATTAGAGGTGCTGGAGACAGGACGAGTGATTTAAAGATATACAGTGACAACAGAAGCATGTCAAAATGTTAATTGAATTTTGCACAATGTGCAAGGATTGAAGAAATGTAATGAGTGTGTTTTATAGGTTTCTTTCAGACTTTCTTCTGTGTTTGGCTTGTGGCTTGTCACAGTGCAGTCATGAGGAGTTGCACCGTGCAGGCTCAGTTTCTGTTTACTGTAATTTGTTTCTTATTCACAATTAGAGATATTTGATATAAATTGAAAATAATGTGGCTTTTTTATTTTTATTTTTGTAATTGTAAACACGTATTAGACCTTGTGAAGGATACCAGGCCAACAATGATCCCCAAAACCCCAACACAAACACATCAAGAGTCCAAATAAAGGATGGTTTATTTACCAGAATTCCTTCTCACAATACTTCAAAGTAGCACAAGCACAGGTTTTTCTCTCTCTTCTCCACAATAATTCCTTCTCCTTCCAACTCCTCTCACCACCGCACTGCCCTCCTCCAGTTGAGTGTTGCCTTCCTACCTCCCAGCCCCAACTCACCCTTTTATTAAGGACCAAGAAGTATTTCTGGTGCCAAGGCTACTGCCTGATGGAAGTACTTCCAGGTCATAAGGAAGTCCCATTTTAGGGGCGCATCTTCCTGCACCACCCACTTATGGCACCCAGGGGCTCCAGCAGGGCTGTGCTGTTGGACTACATTTCCCAGCATACCCTACTGGTTCTGTACTGGGCACCAGGGCCTCTGCCATCTATCGTCCCCAGCGACATCTTCCAGTTCTGGTGGGCTGTCCGTCCATCTTATCTGGTCCACTCTTCTGGGTCTGATTCCTTTCTCCTCCTCTGCTGGGATGCCTGTTTGCCTGTTAGGAGCTTCCCATTCAGCTAAGGAACTATCCCCTCTTCTGGCTGGGATGCCCGTCAACCCCTGTGACATCTACAGCCTCCATAAAAAAATTCAGCGTCCCCTGTTAAATTTATCCTCGTGTTATCTTTGTTTTGAAATCAGTTTTTTTACATATCAAACTTTTTATAGCCACTGGTAGATGGAGCTTAGATGTCAAAATGGTCCTGTTTGCAGTATAATTTTATTTTATTAATTTAATTAACAATATTAATTCAATTCAAATTCTGTGGCTTTTCTGCATGGCTCCAGATATGATTTTCAAATAACATAATATCTTGAACTCTGAGTGTAAGTAGGTAAACTCAGCATTAAAATTACACCTCTTAGGGTTTTATTATTTAAAAGATTTGGGATGTCACTGTAAGTAATCAGATTGTCACATAATAGTTTACAGATTCATGAAGCTCTGCAATCTTTAGCACAGCACTGATTTGGATCGGTCGCATGGAGCCTAATCATATGTTAATATCTAGTTAATGCTCCTTTTCACTTACATGAGCTATTATGAGACATCTCTAAATATTAATTTGGCTTGCCACACTGATGAGCCCACTCTTCATCAACTGACTAAGCTGTTTGCTGAAATTCACCCCCCACCACCAAATAATCATCATAATTTAAATATTTATCTTTAGCACCAAGGGATATCTTTGGAAGCACATTTGCACACCCGTTACGCTTCATCATTCTGCAGTGTCATAAATATTTGAATATCATTTCCTTCTGATGTTATGCCTGAATGCAAAACCTTTTTTACAGGGGTGTCAGAACTGAACTCAAGGTAAAGATGCAGGAATGCATTGTTTCCTTATTCATTCATTTATGAAAACAAATGCCAAAAATATAATTTCTTGTAACCTTATTAGGTGCATTTGTATATGATATGTGAAGCACCTTTTGCAACAGCCCATGCCTGTCTGTTCATCCATCTATCCACATGAAGCACCTCAGTCCCCAGTGGACCAATTTTGTTGGAATGTGGCACAATTATTTTTCAAGGAAATTTGTCTTGATGGTTCATTTTCATTTAGATATCTCAAACTGATCGCCTAGCACAAAGTTTGGAAATTTCAAAATCTTCCATTGATAAGCATTTCTGAATCTGCTAACTTGAATGTCAAAGTTCTCAATCATGAATAAAGAGGAAGAAAGTATTCTCTCATCTCCTTTGATGACACTGGTAGCATTTTGCCAGCTCTCTCTTCCACAGATGATCTGAACATAGACATTTACTTTGGAATAGTTTGGTAATGGTGGTTGATAGCATATTTTTGAGCATCAGTTACATACTTTCTTTTTCTTTAAAGGATGGAACACTTCATTATCTACTACATAACTTATGCAGATTTCAAATATTATCTGTGGTCTGCGATGTTACATGAGTATGTGTTTACCATCAGGTGATTCTGACATCACCACGGGTGAAGATGAGCTTTAAGTTTTGTTTTTTTTACCATTATCCTTACTAATGTAAATAAACAAACAGTCAGCAGATGTGGTATTAATTACAGTTTATTCTGTTTCAGACAATATTACAAAAGCTGACCCCCATGCCAGGGACGTGACTCCAGGTGGTGATGGTTCTGCTGTGCCCAGCACATCTTTGAGTGCTGACTGCACACACACCTCTGCCTCGGAAACCACTGGGCGACTATCTGGCTGTGTGCTGACGGACACTGATCTGGAATCATGTAATGCAATAGTGGAATCTGTGAGAGATATGGCCAATAAACTAAGGAATATAAGGGCTGTACTATGTGATATTGACCATAAACTAAACTAATTCATTAAAAATTACTAGGTGGCTTAGCCCCCTGCTCATCATGCTCGCCCACAACCTCTCATTCCTACTCCCCCCGGGTGCGCTATGCTCCAGCCACTTCGTGTCTCTGCCGCTCGTGTTGTCAAGGGACGGGGTGGAGGAGCTGAACGCACGCTGAGGAGATCTGGTCTGATCAGCTGTTGTCTTTCTCCTGCTGAGCTGCGTGTTCTGCTTGTCGCGCTGCATGCCAATCATTTAAAAACCTGTACAGCAGCTGTACTTTTGTCTCACTGCCTTGTCTCACGTGACATTAAAGTGTCTCTCGTGGGACATCAAATTGCCTTCCGAGAAGATCACGTATCGTCTCCTTCCAAGCCTTCCAAGATTTTTTTTTCATAAATAGAGAGAAATGCTGCTTCTGATTAGCTGTTTTTACATTCTGCTAATTACATTCAAATGAAGTTGTAACACTGTCCTATTTGGCTGATCATTTGGTGGGTCAGGGTCAGGTTCATTATAATGCATCTCATCTGGTAAGGGCAAGCCACGATTGTATGCCATATTATGCAGCATACTACATGCTTGCACAATGTGGCACACTTTCTGTTGACTATAGAGCAGCACATTAATAGAATGGAAATGGTTTCTATTTACATAAGCAAAATCATTCTCTGAAGCTGTCCATATATTCCCCAATGTTCTTGGTGGAGCAGTACAGTATGAAGGACAGTGGAAATGATGTCTTCTGCTGACCTATTGGATCTATATGTGTATTGGTGAGGGTCTAGAGTGGGTGGGAGAGCAGCTTTAATTTACTTTAGGCCCAGTCTTTTAAAACACTTCATGATTACTAGTCTGCTCTGGGCAGATGTCTTTAGGCAAGTAAGGACAGTATACTGTGATAGAGATCGATTGAAGATATTTGTAATTGCCTCTGCTAGCTCCACAGCATAGTCTCTAAGAACCTGTCCTTGGAACCATTTGGGCCAGCCACTTTCCATACATTGATATTCTGTAA
This sequence comes from Polypterus senegalus, assembly GCF_016835505.1. Lineage (NCBI taxonomy): Eukaryota > Metazoa > Chordata > Cladistia > Polypteriformes > Polypteridae > Polypterus > Polypterus senegalus. The sequence goes on along the minus strand of NC_053163.1, from coordinate 88,282,296 downwards.
TGTGCATATAACATCAGCAGACTGCATAGTGAGTACCTGCCTTTTGGTATCTGGAAAGGGAATGGTGGTCATGACAGTTCCTGATCTCACCTCCTCATGACATCCAACAAAGTGGTTAAGGTGCTTTGCCAATGAGGAACTCATGCTACATGTAGCTGCGTTGGTATTATTGTTTTGTTTAGTGTCAATTTCCATTTCTTTTAAATGATTTTTATCTCACTAAAATATTGCTTGTGAATTTTCTCTGCATTTTGGCTTTGTTTCTCAAGATTTTTTTTTACTTCTCTGTATTATTTATGTTAGTAGTTATCCTTGTAACTAGTATTAATCAACTATTTTTTCTGTCTTTATATTTTATTATGTGTGATTTCTCTGTTCTTGATTACTTTCAGATGTGTTTTTGAGTTTGTGTTTTTATTCAGTGTTGGTCAAAGCCCATATGGAGACCTAGGTGCGCCCCATGAGTTATCAAAACAGTGCTCCTTGGTGTCCATAGGGCACATTCAGTATTATCAAACTTTCAGGACAGAAAGGGGTGTCACCCTTGATATCCAAAGTGCACACCCCTTCAGTTACCAAAATGGCGCCCCTCGTTGCCTATAGAGTGGACCAGTGTGAGGGGAGACGGTGCTTAAAGGCCCAGAGCACACACCTCTTTGTAACATTAACAGTGTCTCTAGGTTTCCAATGCACACAACTTCATTGATGGCTGGGGTGGAATTTTTTATAAACGGTGCCTCTCAGGTGTCACCTAATGGATTGACTGGCTCTGTTTCTTTTGTTACTTATTGAATAAATAATTTAATTCACTTCTAATAAAATTTCACTTGGACTCTAATGGTTTTTTCTATTCATTTTACCATATAATCATAACACCTGTAGGTTCTGAGAAATCAAGAGATATTGGGTATCACTTCAAGATAGCCTGGGTATGAACAACGTGCTCAGTCACTGTCTCTGTACAGTTTATAAATTCTTTAGTTCCTTAGTAAGTTTCTTTCATTTGTAATTATGTTTTCCTTGCACTGTTCAAATATGTGCATGTTAAGTTAATTGGAAACTCTAACTGGTGCCTATTCCTGATCTTGTTTATTACATTGTAATCTGTACTGCAGGAATAGGCTTCAGCCCCCTGACATCCTAAATTGGATTAAGAAGGTCTTGGGAAGTTATGTTTCACAAACATTAAAACATATTATCAAATAGGAGGTATACATCCTGATCTGTACAATAAAATAAGAAAGAGAGAGGCAAATACCTGAACATTTTTAACAGTTAAGTATTTATCTATCCATTCGTTTTATTATTTTTCTATTGCTGGCAGCATCAGGATTCCCAGCAGAAAACAAATGCAAACATAGCCACAGTATATAAAGGCGACACATGATTTTATTTTTAATTTGTGATTAAATTTGTACTGATAAAATTAAAAAAGACATACAGTAAAGGAATTTAACAACAACTGACCTTTGGGCTATGTAGGAACAAAAACACCCCTCCTCACCCCAGTCACCCATCCCCTCCCATACACACCTATATTAGCGATGGGGTCTGAAAATGAAAGTAGCCTAAAAGGGGAGGCAAAGCTTAAACAAACAAAACCTTCTTTAGAGCTGCCATCAAACTCAGATACCAACTGAACATGTATAAGTCTAAAGCAGGAGGGTTCTGGTGAAAGAAATGGAACTGGAGTGGGAAACAGGCTTAACCAGTATGATGTCAAGCTTGCTTTTGAACCAGACAATGCCCTGAAACATTTAAACACCACACATAGTAATTTACAGAGGGTACCTAGGAAAATGATGATGCTAACCAAGGTGTACAAACCCCTCAGAGGCCAACAGTCAAAGGTATATTTAGGGTAACTGTGTCTGGTCTCTACCCATACCCTCTAACACTAACACAGTGGCTCTCAATCTGTGGGGTGGGCCCCCCTAGGGGGGTGCGAAGATGTGAAAAAAGAAAACAAGAATCAAAAATATGAAAAAAAATCTGTTGAAACCAAAACAAATTAACTTAAACTACATTCTGATACTAGAACAATAAATAAAGGGTTAGATAAATGTCGATAAAAGTTAAGTAGGTATAATAAAATTTGCATCTACATTTCAAAAAAATGTTAGGGGGGGCGCGATTAAAACTGTTATGAAAACTAGGGTTGCAAATACATAAAGGTTGAGAAACGCTGCACAGATCTGCTCACTTTCCGCATCCAAGCCTTAAATTTAACTTCTTAAATCCCAGGCTTAAGACCCCCTAGGCCCTAATGTTAAACAGAGACCTAAGCCAAAACTTAAAAATACTATTTCCCCTACAAATACATTACTACACACCCCCCACACCCAAACTGTAAACTTAAGAAAAACTCTTGCTGTTGGACAAATTCCTTAAATTTTCATCTTAAATTTTACCTAACCCTCATTGATTCAAAAGGGAGAGGAAAGTAACAGAAAGAATTTGGTTTCCAATAAACTACAAGCACATTCTCTGCAAGGCTAAAACATGACAGGTTCTTGGTGTAAAAAATCCACATGGAACCAAAAACAATCAGCTTGAATTTTAGTGATGTGCACAGAGCCCATAGGAACCATGTTTTTCCCTAAGCTAACCCTAAAGGAGCAAAATTAAAAGCCACACCTAATTTGAACCAAAGTCCCTGAAGGTGTGAGACAATAGCACAAATCACTGTGCTACCCAATGGTCAATGAACATTTTCGACTCTTTCACCATTTATTTCTTATTAACGACCTCTGTCTGCTTACTTCATAATCCACTTAACAGTAAGCTCCATCCCAAATAGTTTGCCAGCAATAGAAACAGCATTTTGTAAAAATATCTCGCCCAGTATGCCAGATGGAGGATTATTGCTAGGCACAGTATTGTGTTAACATTCAAAGTGAAGTTTATTGTTGCTGACAAATGTTAAAAAAAGATCTCTGTGTGGTATAAGTGGAGATGTCAGAACACCAGCTCCTCGGTCCAAACTAAAGCGTCTGTCATGTCCTCACGTGGCTTCACTGCTTCAGCAAATGGAGCTCCAAAAGTGTTCCACTCCTATTTTCCATCTCATGTCATTGTTAGCTTCTGCTTATAGTGACCTCTTCTCAAAATCCCTTCTATCTGAAGCTTTCCCTGATTACCACAATTCAGCGTGACTTTAACTAAAGGCCAGTAAAGGTGAAGCGTGTGCCATATTCCACCCTTAATCAGCCCAGCCTGTCACTCCCAGGGTCTCTGCTGTAATCTCCCCGCCAGCCACAGTGAGCTGCTGCATTAGCATAATGAGCTATTCAATTAAAAACCCAGCAAATCCCATCTCCCACCGACTAACTAATGCAGAGAGACATGTACAGTACTACAAAAAGTGAAGCTGCCTCCAATGAGACGGAGGAATGGAGAGGAGAGAGCTTGAAGACTGGATTTTGGAGGACTCATTCTTTATCTGTTCCTAGTATCGGGAGACCTCATTAGGCAGGGGGACCTTCTGCTGCATGGTGATGGCTTGCATGTTGTTAAATTTAATACATAAAGCAGGGCCCCCAAGGGTGTGTCTATTAATGTCAAGATATTTTTGTAATTATTTCTTGTATAACCTTGTAAAAAAATAATTTCTCAGTGCAATCAAACTAAACCCATTAGCACTGTCTGAAATACACTGAAAAACATTACTTCAGCTTGGTTTTATTTAATTTTACATTTGACATGAGTTTGTACTCAAACTTTCCTCCCACATCCCCAAGATTGTGTGTTAGGGTAATTGGCAATGTAAATTGGCTTGACATAAATAAGTGTGGCTATCTGTGCACAAGCACATGAGCTTGTGGTGAACTGGCATTACTTATGCCTGATGTTGTCAAATCAGACTTCATCTCTACAATCTAGAATTGGATTCAATAGGATCGCTAAATGTATGGATGGATAAAGTGGTCATTTTATTACCCACACTTGTTCAGTCTCACCAGGCACATGTCATGTGCCTGCAGCATGTAGCTGTGGCCAATAGGGTTTATCTGTTGTTCAGCCCAACACTAAGATGGTAAGACTCATGATGCAGGTGACTCTGACTGTATGATGATTGTTGGTAGTGTAGTGTTGTAGTGATTGTTTCATCTCAAAAATAGCTGTCACTACTGTCTCTAGAATTTATGAAGAATGGTACAAAAACAAAAAATGTCAAGTGAGAGGCATTTTTGAGTGTGCGAACACATACTGAACAAGAGAGGTTAAAGGACAATGGACAGACTTGCTAACCACTAAAGTCAATGTCACATTATGCAACTTCTAGTAGTGGGGTATATCAGACTTGCTGACCACATGTAATTTTAAATGAACAAATATTTCTGGGCATGGGGCATTTACTGAATGAATGCGCAGTTGCGCTCTCCTCTTTTTGTGACAGCCAATAACTTGCTGCTTGGTGGAGCCGGTGCTGTACGAAGGGTTACCATGTGTTGCCAGTTCAGCCTCAATCTCAACCTTTTTTTTCTTTTCCAATTCTGTTGTGGTATGTAAAGCACAAGACATCAGACAGTCCAGCTTCTGTTCTGTTTGTGAAGTCCAAAACACCAACATTCATTGGTTGTCTGCTGTCAAGTACACAGTGCCCACCATCTATGACTTAAGTCGGAGTAAATCGCAGACTAATTGGAGGAGTACACCGTCGACTGTCTTAGACTCATTAAGGTCATGTAAATGATGGCTACGACTTGGAAAAGATCTTGGAAAAGTTGTTCAGTATGACATGGCCTTAGCAGAAAGGCCAAAGATACTTTACAGCAATGATGTGCAGAAAGGTATCTTTAAACAGACAGAATGTTGGAGCTTCAAGCAAATGGGCTACAGAAGCTGAAGACCATTGCAGGTTTCACTCCTTTCAGCCAAAAATAGCAAGACGAGTCTATAAGAATATTTTGTCATGCAGACCTGTTGTGATGTAAGATTTTGCATATAACTTGTTTTGTATATCTTTATTTGTAATTTAGGCGAAGCAATGTAATTTAGTGTTACTTTGGTGAGAGGCATTCGTGTTTGCCCCAAAAGTTTACAACTTTTCTTTGTAATTTTACGACAGGATTTGGGGGATTTGTCTTAAACCAGTTTGATGAGTATTTCTTTGCTAAAGTCTTTCTCTCATCCCCCACACAAAGCCAGGTTAGCTTAACATATGGTCTTGAGGGGTTGCAGGTGTTAAGATGTACTATTTCCCCCATTGGTCTGAGATATGGCTGTCTGGATTGGCTGTAGGGGTTGGACAGAAAACCTATAAATTTGCTTGCTCAACCACATTCTTTCTCTCTAACCAACATATGATGAAGAAGCATCTCTTGCTAACCTGTGATGATGTAGACGTATCTTTCTCTTGCTAACAACTGATGAAGACCATCACACCATGAACTGACAAGAACAGCACAATGAAGAGCACAGCTCAGCAGACATATTGAACAGACATGTGGCTGAAAGCTGAGCACCAACGATGCCTTAACTAGAGACATTTTATGTAACTATAAGTCTGTATGCAACCTGAATTACACATCACCATTTTATCAGGTTGTATGGTTGCCAATATTCAAATGTACTTTGCATTTTGTTATTATTTATGAATATTATCAGTAATACATTATTTCATGTGTAACTTCACTCCTGCTTGTCTTTTTACTACAACTAATTGCCTGAGGTTATAGATATAGAAGGGAAGGTGGGGATAAGTTATATAAAATAATACTTTATAAAAGTTGGTAAGTCTGTGAGATTAGGCATTCTAAGGCTACATATTAATAATACAATAGGGGAAAGTAGAGCAATATATAACTTACTCTACCAAGATAAAACAAGACCTTTTCACAAAACTGAAAAGTTGTGAACCTTGCCATTAACATTCCATTAAAGTAGCCTTTAGTTTCAGCTTTATTCTTATTTTGTTTCCTCAGTTCACAGTGTATGTATTTCTTTGTGTGTGTTTTGGTGACATGACCACATTAATCACATTGCAGGTACAATCACTGTCAGTTATTAAACTGTTGTTTTATAGTGGCACCTGGGGGTAAAATGAGGACATGGGCTTTTTTCACAGAGCAAATCTATTTATGTTGCCAGCATTTCTCTAGTTAAGAAGGCCCAGATTACTTTAATTTCATTTGAGGCTCCTTCCAAGCGTGCCATCTTCAATGAACTTGAAGTCTGTCTAAAGCTTGCTCACATTTGACCTTGTTGTTTGTTTTTTCCCTTGGCGTTTCAAATAAAGCCAAGGCCAATGGTTTCTGAGAGTGTTGGATGAAATCCTTTTAAATAAGGGGGAGAAAGATCTTTGGTAGTCCCTGCTGAATTGTATTGCACACCTCAGACTCTGAGGTTCTGAAGTTACAGCTTCAGATAGAGAGAAATGCTGTGGTGTGTGAGTTAACATTGTGGCCTTACATTCCCAGAGTCCTGAATCCAAATTCTAGCCTATTCAGAGATTTCACAGAACTTGCTTATTCCCCTTGTAGCGTCGCCACATAGAAAGTGTTATTTGTTTGTTGCATGTGTTTGTGGTCTGCTTGTGTGGGTAAAGAAGATGGCCAATACATGCTGTTTTGGAAATAGACAAGTCATTGACAGCAGCAACCCTGAAGGCTGGATGTCCAGTTTCAAAAGCAATTTGCATAAATCTCATCATTTTTTGAAAAGAGAAGAAATATAGCAATTGGAGGAAAATGAACTATAAACTAGCAAAACAGATCAGCATCTGCATTGACCATATTAAAGGAACTACTGCTGTGTAGACCTGACTAGATAGGTGAAAGTCAACGTTTGTCTACAGCAGGGGTCCCCAACTCCGGTCCTGGAGGGACCCAGAGGCTGCAGGTTTTCATTCTAACCCTTTTCTCTAATAGTCACCTATTTTGCACCTAATTAACTTCTTTTGAATTCATTTTTTTATTTGCTGTTGTTTCTTTTTCCTTAATTAGCAGTCAAACAATAATGAAATACAAACTGAAACCAATACATGACCACCAAATCATGACCAGCATTGTCGATCATACAGTATCTGAAAATAAAGAAAGATGAAGGTCTCAGGAATGTTGATCTGCTCAGGTCCCCAAAACATTTTAACAGGGCTCTTAGAAAAGAGACAATCAGCAATTTCAGAAATATCTGCTGTTGCACAATGAGAGCAGCAACAAGCCGTGGAATTAAAGAACAGGCTTAATTAACGACAAGAATCAGAGCCTAATTAAGTAACTGGTTGGAGTGAAATTGGTTGGAGTTTGAGACTTAGTTGGTCTTCTGTTGGCTTACTCATTTCTCATTTCATTTCTGTTTTTTCATTTCTGTTTGGGTGCCATTTAAGGAAAGAAATGAAGCAATTCAGAGGAATGATGAAGAAATTCAAGGAAACAAAACAAGTCAATTAATTCAGATGACATTAATTAGCAGCAAAAACAGGTCACTAATTAAGAAAAGGGTTAGAATGAAAACCTGCAGCCTCTGCAGTCCTCCAGGACCGGAATTGGGAACCCCTGCTGTTCAGGGATGTGAACCCTGCATTGCTCTCAGTTACGACAAGCAGACCCAAATGTGCTCATTGAAGTTCTTTTTTTATAATGACACATTACTAACTGTGGCAAAATTTTACATTTAAATGTTCACATTCTTTTGTTGCGTGGCTTTTACAATTCAGCCAACTATTATAATAAGGAAACTCGAAACCTGGACTATTGTGAGAACTTCGGAAGGGGCTGGAGTGCGTATTACACTGTGTTTTACATACATAAACACTCACACACGTATAATTTTATATATATACTAACCACAAAATCTGTGGAAGACAGGTAATAGAATACATTTTAAAATGTTTGACATCTTTTGTTCTATGTGTACCTTAAGGGCCTTTCCTTAGTATCTTCGTGTGTCTGAAACTCTCTTGACCACTGCACTCTCTTTCGAGGGCCTTCCCATAAAAGCCCACTGTTCAGACTCTTGCCATTTCGAGACACGACACCTTGCTTGTACGCTTTTTTACTTTCTGTCTTGAAACCAACTCTCAGCGTGCCTCCTATGGTTCTACTCCTCCTCATATGCTTCTCACTGGCACTTCCTCTTTTGATCACATCACCAAACAACAACAACAACAACATTTATTTATATTGCAGATTTTCATACAAATGATGTAGCTCAAAGTGCTTTACATAATGAAGAAAGAGAAAAAAAGACAAAATAAATAAGAAAATAGAATTAGGGAACAACAAATCATGACCATCACCAATGGCAAACTGATCAATCAGATTGATTGCGCAAACTGGACACAGACACACACATACCTTACTTTATTGTATAGTAGATGCTATAGTAGAAATTTTGTTGATGTTGTTACTGCATCTACAAAGGCTTAATAAGATGTACTTAAAATTGTACAAAGTGATCAGAGCTAGACAAATCAAAGTAAATTTGGAATGCTTTGCTTTACTCATAACACATTGAGAGGGTCCTAAACAGATGAATTAAAGAAGAGGAAATTGTGGTTTTGTACCCTTCCTCCCAGTATACCATCCCTTGGTAAAGTATGAAGCCACAAAGTTTCCTGCAGTTTATTGACCAATTCTGTTTTCCATTATCATTACAGCAAAAGAATATCAGTAATCATGTGCTTGGCTGAAGTTGTTCATAACACATGATGTGTGGGTGCTAAAAGGGAAACTTAAAAAATGTAACACAACTTTTGCATATATAGCAACAGAAGTCTGGACTGTTTGACATTTAAAATAATGCAAAGAGAAGCAGAGTAAAAATTACACTTTCACTTCATACAACCCAACTCAAATGCTCTGTTCATTACAGTGAATGTTACAAATAAGTGGGGCTTAGGGGGCTGGCAGATACTTCTGTACTGATAAACTGTAATGTCTAAACAACACTAACACCTATAACTTAATTAATACAGCCATAGAAAATAACCTACTTTGTAGACATGAAATATCAAAAATAATGAACTTCTCAGCGGTATGTATAGCGGATTGGATAATGGATGGATGGATGTTTGACAACATTTTGCCCAGTAGTGGTAATCACATTCAATTACAGCACAACCTGCTGGGTTATAACAACTCAAGAACAGGCTCAAGTTATACAAACATCCATTTGTGCACTAGCTACTACAGACCAGATAAATCAATGAAGAACAGATGGTGGCTTACATACAGTTTATAACGAAGTTTGAAGTTGAGACAAGAAAAGAGGTCAACTGGTATGTGGAAGTAAGGCCAGAGGATTGGGAAGGTATGGAAGGTTTACGAAAAACAGATGTACTTGAGCAGTAGACCAGCCACTGCGCGTTACAGACAGAGGTTTATACTATACAGGTAGGAGCAATGGAATTCAGTGTTTCCTGTTAATTTTCATACTTTTTGTTATTTTTTCTGCTTACACCTCCTTTGTCGCTTTGTTTATAATTAAAATACACTTTTCAAATATGTTGGTCTCCTTGGCATTAATCTGTGTTTACAGACAACATAAGGGCGCCTCCTATTACCCACAAGGGATAGATCCCTGTAGCTTTCTCTGAGAAACTCAAATTGATACACTCACTGACACCTTTACACCTGCTTATCCATGCAATTAGCTAATCAGTCAATCATGTTGCAGCAGCACAATGCATGAACTTATGTTGAAACTGGTCATGTGCTTCAGTTAATATTCACGTCAGATGCCAGAATGGGGAAACATGTGATCACAGTGATTTCAACAGAGGCATGATTGTTGGTGGCAGACAGGCTGATCTCCTAGGATTTTCACACAGAAAGTCTTTACAGTTTGCTAAGAATGGTACAAAAAAAACACTCAGTGAGTGGCAGGTCTGCAAAGAGAAATAAATTCGTTGTTAATGAAGAGGTCAAAGGAGAATAGCCAGACTGGTTTGAGCTGACGGAAACGCTATGTTAACTCAGATACCCTCAGTGCACAACTGTGATGAGTACTTCAGAATGCAGAGCAGGTCAATCCTTAAATCCTTACACTGGCACCCAGTTAAGTTTAGAGCAGATTGCAAAATCCTCCTTTTAACATATAAAGTCTTAAATGGCCAAGGTCTGGCTTACTTGTCTGAACTTATCACAACTTACAAACTAGAGCACACATTAAGATCACAAGATGCTGGACTGCATATGATTCCACGGATTAATAAAATAACAGTGGGAGGTTGAGCTTTTAGTTACAGGGCCCCTAAACTGTGGAATGGTCTGCCTGCTACTATAAGAGATGCCCCTTCGGCCTCAGCTTTTAAATCCCAGCTGAAGACTCACTACTTCAGTTTAGCATATCCTGACTAGAGCTGCTGATTAACTGTACAGACTGCATCTCTGTTGTTGGTCATTAGCACAAGAACATAACTAGTATAATAGTTATAATTTGTTACTAACCCTAATTCAGTTAATCTTCTCAGTATTCAAATATGGCACTTGGTGCCATTGCCCTACTGTCAAGTTGTTTTGCCTGCCTAAGGTAAAGCCATCTCTGATGGAGGATTGCAGGAATCATCGGGTAGAGGGGTGCTTTTATCTGATTGGCTGGCTCAGCGCTGTCTTAGTTGTGGAACGGCCAATTGGGGGAGGCAACTTGATGGCTGAGGTCTCCAGGACTCTAAACAAATCCAAATCATATTATGTGATATCATCTACTGTTAAATTCTGCTCCATAATTGTAATATTTGGGCGGCACGGTGGCGCAGTGGCAGAACTGCTGCTTCGCAGTAAGGAGACCTGCGTTCGCTTCCCGCGTCCTCCCTGTGTGGAGTTTGCATGTTCTCCCAGTGTCTGTGTGCATTTCCTCTGGGTGCACCAGTTTCCTCCCACCCTGCCCAGGGTTTTTTTCCTGCCTTGCACCTGTGCTGGCTGGGATTGGCTCCAGCAGACCCCCGAGACCCTGTGTTAGGATATAGCGGGTTGGAAAATGACTGACTTGTAATATTTTTATTTTACTATTATATTCTATTGAGGATTACTTGTGTGTTGTTCTGTGTATTGCATTGTATTTACCTCCTTTTTGTTTGACACCCACTGCATGCCCAATCGACCTGGAAAGAAGTTTCTCTTTGAACTGCCTTTCCTAAGGTTTCTCCCATTTTTTCCCTACTATGTAATCATGTCAATACAGATCAGAATGCCAATGAAATGATTCCAACATTTTGTACAATCTATGTCACAAAGAATTGAGGTTGTTATGGGAGCAAAAGGAGGCCCTACCCAGTAATAGTATAGTATTCTTAATAATTTGCCCAGTGGGTATAGATAGATAGATAGATAGATAGATAGATAGATAGATAGATAGATAGATAGATAGATAGATAGATAGATAGATAGACAGTGTGGAAGATGGCCTGAACACAGACAGGTAGACATGTTTAAACCACCACCACACATTTATTACATAACTAATATTTACACTAGTGCACACACAACCCCCAAACACCCCAAAAGCCCAGGCCCTCAAACTATGCCTCTTCTTCTTTCAGGCTGCCTCCACTCCTCTCCACCAAGACCTCGTCTCTTGTCCTCCCGACTCCAGCCCCCGAATGGAGGAAGGTGGCCCCTTTTATACACCGCGGACATGCCCCACGTGCTTCCCGATTATCTTCCACATGCACTACCAAGTGTGGTGGAAGTACTGGCTACGCACTCAGAAGCACTCTGGGTGTCCCTGGTCTTCTTCCCCCCAGCACTTCCGGGTTTGGTGGATAAAATAAAATTTTATAAAATAAATTTACAATATTGGATGACCTTATTGGATCCAGTATTGCAGGCAGAGAACATTGATGTTGGTGTTGGTCGGGATGGACCTCGTAACTTTAGACACTGGACTGGAGGTGTTTCAGAGGCTTTCTTTCATCTTAATTCCTTGTTTGTTTCATTTTTTGTTATTTTTTTCTGTCTTTTGTATTTAGGTGTTTAAACTGGTCTTTATGATACAATAATAAGGATTTATTGTTTTAGCTTAATTAATTATTATTTGTGTTTTTTCAGCTAATTCGGTTCAGCTAAACCCTTTAATTGAGTTAAAGCTGGAAGACTACTTAAGTCACCTGTTGCTACAGCTCTTAACTGTGGCATTAGCTCCTGTTGTCAAGATTTTAATTAGTTTTGTGTCATTAATCATTTTTATCACATTTTTCTTGTTCTTTTTTATTTTTATTATTATTTAGGCAACACCATTTTGTTTCCTGTCCCTGCAATTTTGTGATAATTTTGCATAGCAACAGCAGCGGTCTGTTACCAGTCAAGAAACTCTAGGGAGGCTCAAATGACCACCTAAATAAGATGGCAGTGTACAGGCAAAGTTATTTCAGTTTTAGGATAAATCAAAATACTTTCATGAATATGTCTCTTACTTATTTTTGATAGGGAACTTTTGTGCATTACTTTTGGCATTTCAGACCTTTACTTTGCTTCCAGACCTTGACTTTTTGAACTACAGTTTGGCCCTGATTTTTTTTTTTTGCTTCTGTTCTTTTGATATTTGGCCTCAGTTAATTTTTGTCTGTTCCCCTAGTTTCATTTCCTGATCCTTGCTCACAATAATAAAAATACAATTCTGAGAACATTATCCTTCAGTATGTTTATCAAAATTATAAGTTGTTGTTTGGCTTGGTTTTATGTTTTGTTTTTGCAATTTTAGACTAAAAAGATTTCATCTAGACATTTTTTCTTAGGTTTGCATGTTCTCCCCGGGTCTGCGTGGGTTTCCTCCGGGCGCTCCGGTTTCCTCCCACAGTCCAAAAACATGCAGGTTAGGTGGATTGGCGATTCTAAATTGGCCCTAGTGTGTGCTTGGTGTGTGTACGTGTGTGTTTGTGTGTGTCCTTCGGTGGGATGGCACCCTGCCCAGGATTGGTTCCTGCCTTGTGCCCTGTGTTGGCTGGGATTGGCTCCAGCAGACCCCCATGACCCTGTGTTCGGATTCAGCGGGTTGGAAAATGGATGGATTTTTTATTAGTTTCTTGTTTATAGGATTTTGAATCACTGACTTTGACTATTGTACTTAAATTCAGTTTCTGATATTTTTTTTCTTAGTTATTTGTTTCTATACTTCATTTGTAATTTAGAATTTAGAACTTTTGTCCTTTTTGATTATTATAAAAATGAATGGAATATAATATATTGTTTCTGACAAATCCAGCCTCTCAATTCAAACTGAATAGTTCACTATATAGACTCAAGAAGACTGGCTATTGTTTAAGGGGAAATCACACTGATTACAGAATGGCTGCACGTCACACATAAAGAATGTATGTTCAGCTGCTTGTTATGGAGTGCAGGTTGGCCTCTTAATTGGGGGCTAAGAAGTGCAGATGAAACAGTGGCCAAAAGGTCAAGGTTTGGGAGTTTGACTCAGTATTGTTAAATGGCATACTTTACTGAACAAGTTGTTCCCAGGGTGACCCTGGAAATGATTCTAGCCTTTAAATTAAATGACACCTTGTAGCAATGGCCAATTCATTTATAATCAGGAGGTGAATGAAGGCAAACACCCATCCCAACGGTGAAAGAGAAACTGGGAGGAATGGAAGTTAAAAGGAGGACTTTTTTATTTATCTATTTACAGATGTTTGAGCATGGATGGTTCAGCAAAGAAAACTCTTGTGGGTTTGTCAATAAGGCTTTTACCCATAGTTATTTTGTTAGGCTAGTGTTAGAATCTTTTAAGTCTTCTAAAATTGGTAATAAGGGTTTATGGCTACAAACTGGGACCCCATGGAAACACTGCCTAAATACCATTGCTCTAATGATGTCAGCAATGTCAAACACTCTGAGGATTTCTGAGAATGCTCCCATGGAGATGACAAAGGCAAAACATTGTAAAATGGAGCCAATCCCAGGGAGCAAGGCAGGAAACAAACCCCAGGCAGGGCACCAGCCCACCACAGGGCGCTCACACACACTAGGGACAATTTAGAATTGCCAATGCACCTAACCTGCATGTCTTTGGACTGCAGGAGGAAACCCATGCAGACATAGGGAGAACATGCAAACACCACACAGGGAGTACCTGGGAAGCGAACCCAGGTCTCCTAACTGCGAGGCAGCAGCGCTACCCACTGTGCCACCATGCCACCCTAAATACAAAATCTTACCTTAAAATTGAAATCTTTGAGGTCCAAAACCCTATGAAAGATACTAGAATTCAAGCCAGAATAAATAAATAAATAAATAAATAAATGAACATACTGTAACAAGTCATAACAGCTGGTGTCCTGGTGTGCCAGATCAGCAATATTTTAAATAATAGATGTCTATATTTTCAATATATTTTGCTCAAGACAAACAAGATGAAGTTAATTTTACAAGGGCAATTTAACATAATCAATTAACATCTTCCTGAGTTTTGCAAGTAATCTATCAGCTTAAAACATTTGTGTAAATGAAGCAGAAGGTGATGTGATGCCTCAGTTTGTGTTGATTCATTTATGGCTTGGGAAATGGACAGGCATAAACAGGTCAAAAACTCTGAGCAAACTCATCTGTCACATTGACAGCCAGCCAGTCAAATGTGTGTAATATTACATGTCCGAAACCCCACATGGAATATTAAAATAAATATTGCATGTCCGATACAAAAGAGAGAAGAAACAGCAACGACCAAAAAGGACTTCAGAACAGGTTGAGGGCAACATCAGAAAATGAAACACAGGGAATTACAACCGTTTTCATCTGATCGCCAGCGGAAGCATCTGAAGAATAACATCGGTTGCCAAGTCAAAAGCCACTCCAGAACAATTTCCAAACCTTGACACATTCTTTAAACTTTTTTCTAAAGACTATATATATCCAGACATTGCTATTTCTTTTGTACTTTCTTCTATTGGTATTGTTATTCTTTAGTAAATACCACATTGTTTTTAACATTTCTGTACTTTGTCTTTCTATCTAGAGTGACTGAAGTAAAAAAGTAAATATTAAGAGCACCCGGAGCAGTTAAAGATTTGCCATACATTTCTAACTGTAGGGTTTATCAGGCTGCGGAAGGGAGCTCCATCCGATAGAAGGAACAGAGCGGTAAAGTAAGACATCATTGATTGATAAATCGTGGGGCTATAGCCAAGGTTATTGAGTCTTTGCTTTTTTAAATATATTTTTGGAGACCAAAGTAATATTTAGGTCTGAAATATATCAAAGACATTGTATGTTGTTTGAGCCAATGATAAGCAAGTCTCTTTAAGCGCTAGGGAGTGACAAGCTGTGCATGGGTCATTCTTATGTGGGTAGGTTCTGTTTGTGTGTGTGTGTACCACTCCAGTAATAAACTTTAGATAGATGTCATTAATACCACAACAATACAGTTGGCATAATATGAACAGATGCTTTACCAGTATATAAGAATGCAGTTTTTACAGGAGTGAGATTGTTATGATATGCAATCTTATTTTTTATTTTTTTTAACCCAAGAAATATTAATTGTGTTAATGAATTAATGCCATATTCAGAAGTAATTTTTTTACCTTCATTTTGAATTCCATCTCGTTCCATCAATGGATGTTGCCATGTTTAAAATTTTAGTGTGCTATGTGGCCAAGGGTCACATGATCCCTTGGGTGTGTGCAATTGTTGACATATTGTACCACAGTATAAAGGATAGCCTTGGGAATTATTCACTCGACAATATTGGATAAAAATGTTGTGATTTGTGTAATTAACTTTCTTCCTTTGTTAATGATCCCTGCAACTCCTTTTCAACTGCTATTCTTTTGGTTTGCACTTTGGTTTTGACGTTTGGTTTTCTTGATCTTTTGGTATTGACCTTGCTTTGGTTTCCTGACTACAGTTATATCCATAACAAATAACACTGACTAGCTGCTAGTCAGTAAAAAAAACTGACCAGGAAACAAAACTTGTCAAAGTCATAAATGAGCAAGGGTTGAATGGTAAAATAGTAAAAAAAAAAAAAAAATAGATAAACCAAGAATTTTAACACAAAAAAGTGCCAGTTCCCCAATTTTCCCAAAGATTAGCTGTTAACAGATTTGGTTCAGAATTAATCCACAAACCTGGACACACAACAAAGGGCAACACCAGCTTAAATAAAACTGATGTGCAACTTCCAGCAACAGGATGACCATGGGAGTTATTGTTAATGAAGACAAGCAAACTACAAAGTGGTAGTGCCATATCCAAATACTGGAAACAAATTGGCATAGCAGAAAAACAACACATATTACATGAAAATACAATTATAATGCTCAACAAAGTGTCAAATGTACAAAATAAGTTAATATAATTACAACAACATTGCACAACTATAATGGAAGAGGAATGTTCAGATCCTAAGGCTATTTTTCAGTGGATTTTGTTTTACTGTTAGCTAGAAAAAGTAGACATAAACACATTCAGGAATAAGAAACCAGAAATCTTTAAATAGAGAATAATCTGAAATTAAAGCTTTCTGAAGGCCAAAACTCTAAAATAACCATTTTTGTATTCCAGACAGAGACTTTTATTTTAGTGAGTTTTCCCCAATAAAATTTGAAATTTCAAGCAATGTGGCTAGTGTGTCACCATCCTTTATACAATGGATGCCATGATGTCATAGGTCTCATAATTTGTGTGTCATATATACAGAAAGAAACTGCTTATTTTAACTTTTAATACTGGTGGAATTTCTTGAAACAAACACAGTGAATTTACCACATCAACATCATCAATTAGGAGTCTCTGCTATAGGAGAAACATGGGCCAGGTTCTTCTCTGGAGCTTTGGATTTGTTGCTTCAGCCATGGTCTGACTCAGAAAAAAGTCCTGAACTGGATGGCTTGATGAGTTCCAACAAAACACTGTGTAGATGTTAACTGTTAAACACACAATACACGTCAAAACAATATGTATTACCTCCCCCCTTTAACTGTTCTTTCAAATATTATTTACATTTGCACAGTAAGCAATAAAATGACTTCCTATGGCCTAAAAGTGAGTCCAGGGGGTTGACTTAATAGGAAAACATTGGCTATAAAATCCAGCGTGAGGTACTGAACAGAACAAGTCAACAATAGGAAAAACATGATAGAAAAACTCAAGTAAATAGGCCATGAGGAACACTGAGAGGTTATAGTCTAAAGATGGAAACTACACTTAAAATAAGTGAAACTGGTTTTCCTAATTTGATTTGCAATGGATTTCTGGTATGTGGTAAGCAAGCAAGTTCAGAAAATAATATGAGCCTTAATCAATCACACAAAGATGCAAATTAAAGACATACCCTCTAGTGACTGAAATGAGTGGCCCCATTGAGGACCACTGTATAATCCAAATGACCTGTCAAATACTCACAGAATGCTACCTGCAAGATAATCAAATTATATGTTACAAAATAACTATTTCACATTGTTATATGATCCAAAATCTTTTTTTTTTTGAAGTTTACGGTAGTTCAAATCACACCATTTTTTGTCACACAATTGCATTAAGCTAATGACATTTACTAATATTTTGGTAGGATGATGCCATTAGCGCTTCCCTGAAAATGCAATTATATAATGGTCTGGATTGGTATGGGCATGCTGTAAATATGCAATCTATAACAATGCACAGGACTATTTTGTAACCATACCATGGGCAGTTCTGAAGGGACCAGTCATGCGTCACTATTCCTGTGTGACTACAGATTAAAGATTAGGGTTGCGACTACAGATAAGCTTCCAAGCTGTTGAAGTTAGCTTTCCTATCAAGCCTTGTCATGCCCAAATCCAGGGTGCTCCTGTCTGCAGGGACACCACTTAACAATAGAAAATGGAAAATACACTTCACAGCCAACATTTTAGGACTTTATTTTATTGCATGTTATTTGGGTTATTACTGAATGTTATTGCATGTTTTATTGAAAACATAGTAGATGGGTACAATGATCTGAGCTTGACAAGTAATATATAAATAAAGGAATTTAAAAATATAAACATTTTAGTTCAAATTATTTCTTATCATGATAAGCAAATATGTTAATATTTTGTTTTTCAAGGTTATTCAAGATTTTGAAGACTTATGTTTAGTTTTCCTCTCAGATTTCTCTTGTTAGGTAAACAATGTGTTATTGCTTTTTTCCTGTTATTGCATTTTAGCTTTTAAAGGTATGCAAGCTATAAACATTAGTATGATGCATTGCAGAATATTAAATTGTAGAAGAATGTGAGATTAAAAATGAACAGAATCAAACAGTGGAGTATTTAGATTGTGCTAAGGAATAGATAGTATAATACAACTAATAGTGCTTAATGGATTTGTAAATTCAATGAAAATGTTAACATCACAGAATTTTCTCACTTTAAGAAACTCAATGGAATATAATTTGTGTTTTTTTTTTACCATTATTTATTTATTTTCTTTTACATTGTGTCTTTTCAAAAGTGGAACTCCCTCTGATAACCACACAGCCTCCCCAAATACCAGTGTGGGTACACAGCTACCAGGGAGATGTATGCCCCACACAAATTTCCTAGATGAAATTTGTAACACTGTGGGCACCAAAGTGACAAAAAGGTCATGGGGGGACTGGAAGAGAAATAGGATAATTAAATATGACCAGTTGGTGGCCAAAGAGGGGTCCTTGCTAAGAATGTATTGGGTTTGAAACTAACCCAAATATGAGCCACCACGAGTCAATGGTCTCTGCAACTTGCACTCAAGAGGTGAGTTTGATACAATTTTTTACTTTGGCTCTATTTTTTCATTTTAAAGTTACACACAAACAGGTTCTCCATCACTCTGTATACATTTGGTTATGGCAGCTGTTAGAATTCAGCTGGGGTCTGCCCGAATTTTAGTATTGTTAGTTATCTTTTATTTATTTATTTGTTTGTTTGTTTATTTATTCTTCTTTGGCTTTTGTAATTTTGCTTATATTTTGTGTATCTTATATCTTTAGTTAATTACCTTGTGTTTGTTTCTTCAAATTTCACTTCTGTGAATCTTTGTTTAACTGGTGCCAGTCATGTTGATTGGGTACTTATTCTTATCCCTTTTTGCTTGTGACTACCCTTGTTAGTTTTATACTCATTATTAAAATTTTTGTCCTATTGGATGAGCGCAGCTGTCTCGCAGTTAGGAGACCCAGGTTCGCTTCCTGGGTCCTCCCTGCGTGGAGTTTGCATGTTCTCCCCGTGTCTGCGTGGGTTTCCTCCCACAGTCCAAAGACATGCGGGCTACGTGCATTGGCAATTCTAAATTGTCCCTAGTGGGTTTGTGTGCCCTGCGGTGGGTTTGTTTCCTGCCTTGCGCCCTGTGTTGGCTGGGATTGGCTCCTGTGACCCTGTAGTTAGGATATAGCGGGTTGGATGATGGATGGATGTCTTATGGGACTGATTAAGAAATTCAGAAGTTCTTCAAGAAACTGCATTTTTGTTGAGTTTTGTTTGGATTTTGGGTGTTTTGCCTTTATGGCTTAGGGCTTTGAACCTGTTTTTCCCAGGCTAAGTGTTTTCATATTCAGATTTGCCTTTCTTTCATTCTTTCTTTCTTTCTTTCTTTCTATTTGTATTTGTTAGTAATTTTCAGCATTGCTTTGTTTTCACATTTTTGAGCTTTTCAGGGTATGAGGTTTTTGTCCCTATTTTTTGTAATTATTTCACCAGTTATTTAATTTAAAAAGTTACTTTGTCTTACAAATAATAATAATAAATAATAATAATAATCATTTCTTTCTTATAACAACATTTGCCTGCAACTTGGATGAGGAAGCGAAATCCTTTCAAAATGTCACATTTTCCCACCATATCCAGGGACACACCCTTAACAATGGGAGCATTAAAATTGAGGCAAGCATGAAATCCAAGAAAGGAGAATGATCACAAATGGATGTCAGAACCAAACTCAGTTACTCAAAAAAAATGTTAATGTGTGTGCATATGCAACATATAAACTGATAAGAGGTCTACAAAACAGTGACTTTCTAATAGTACCCCATCCCCATGTCCACCTGCTCTAGTCTGCATCACTATAATTAAGTCTCATGCACTAGAGTATTATGTTATTTCCTATTTGCCTTCCTTCCAACATGGGTTCTTACAATTAATGACAGTATTATTACATATGTTGAAACACTTTGATGAATGTGCACAACATACCAAGTCAATTGGCAGGCAGGAAGGTGGCTAGTGAGGATTCAACACCCCCATTCACAATATCATCCACAGATGCAGAATAGACTCTGAGAAGGATAAACCCCTGGAAGGCAATGAAACCTTGTGCTTCAACCATTGCTGATGTTCTGGCTGACATATTTATCCTCTCCCTTACACAAGCCACAATCCCCACCTGCTACCAAACAACCACCATTGTTCTATTGCTGACTTCCAAAAAGGGCAAAACTAACTGTCTGAATGTCTACCAGGCTGTTATATTGACTCCTTTAATGATGAAATGCTTTGAGAGAATCATTATGAGCCACATTCAAATATTCCTGTCTGACATACAGTTTACATATAGACCAAACAGTTCAAAAGTGGAAGCAGTTAGCACAACATTACACACAGGTCTTTCAGAGAACAAGGGCTGCTACACCCAATGTAATACTGTAATACCAGCTAAGCTCACCAACAAGCGCTGGACTTTTTAATAGGCAGACCCCAGTCAGTCAGGTTGAGGAACATCATTTTCAAAACAATTATCATAAATACATGAACCCCAAAAGGATGTGTTTTGAGTCGCACGCTGTACATGCACTTTACCCATGGTTGTGCTGCTTCCCAGAATAATACCAACATTATTACATTTGCGGATGATACCACTGTCAATGGACTGATTTAAAGGGGTGTACAGTGTACAGTGTACAGGTTGGAGGTGGCTGGCCTTGTGAAGTGGTGTCAGGATGGTAATCTCTTTCATAACACCAGCAAAACAAAAGACATGATTATGGACACACAGAGGAAGAGAAGACAGCACATACCGCTGTACATTGGGCAGACTGTGTTAGAGAGAGTGGCCAACTTTAAATTTCTTGGTCTGAGGATCTCACTTGGTCCTACAACATTACAGACTTGGTGGGGAAAAAACAGTAATGTTTGTATGTTCTGAAAAGGCTGAGGAAGTTTGGCATGCCAAACACTATCTTGAGCAACTTCTATAGATGCACAATTGAGAGTTTTCTCACCTATTCCACCACAGTGTGGTTTGGGAACAGTACAGCATGGGACCACAAGGCTCTATAGTGGGTGATAAAATCAACACAACATCTATAACACCAGACCTCTCATGAGGGTCCATAACATTATTAAGGACACAACCCACCCACAACATGAACTGCTACCATCAGGGAGTTCCTATTAGAGCATAGCAACTAGAACTACAAAGCTGAAAGACAGTTTTTTTGCCTTATGCTATCAGGCTGCTAAATAAATCCCATCCACTGTCCCTCCCATCAGCACTGCAGGCTAGCACATGTCTGAGTCATTTGTTTTTGCACGTGCATCCTTACTTCTTTGTTCTTGCAATTCTTTTGCACCTGAGTGTTTTTGTTTATTGGTGTGTATTCTTGTCTGTTGCTGTGTATTCGTGTTAGCTGCTGGAGGGCTCACAGAATAAAATTTTCATTGTACTGAGTACATATGACAATAAAGTTGAAGTTCAAGTGTCACAATGTTGAAAACAGAATGTTGGTATAAGGGGTCAATTGGAGGACAAACCAACATGTATACACTAACAGATAAGATGTAATCAGTCAGCTAACAGCTGAAAGTAACAGTTTTGGCAAAGAAGTGTCTGATGATGAACAAATCCTTGGTGTATATCAACAAACCAAATGACTTCTGCTCCAGTCAGCAAGAAGAAAGAGGGTGTGATTGTACTGGGCTAAAAAACACAAACACTGGTCACTGACAAAATATCACTGGTTTGATGAATATCAGGCCCTGCTGATTCATGCTGGCTGCTGGAGGAGGGCGGGAGATGGTCAAAGCCCTGAGTCTCAAATTATCTGTTCTGGAGTGGTAGCATTGGGCTCTCTGTAGAAAAATATAGCTGAACATTTTTTGCCAAATAACAACCATTTATGACAACAGTTAACAATCTGCAAATGTTTTTTTTTTTTTGGTGGGATGAAGTTCTGTGTAATAAGGCTAGAAAAGTTCTACAATATTTTGATATACATGAAAGTGAATTGTTTTATTGTAGTGTCCTAGAAGTTTATGTGGATTAGATAAAACGAGCTATTCAGGCCTAGAACTCAGCCATCAGCTAATTTGGAACACATTAGACTTCATATTCATATGTTATTGTTTTGAAATCTTGTTCAGGTCATGCTTTGGTGAATTTATTCCCAGATGATTTTATATCCGGGTTAGTTCTGAAAGATGAGTGCGAACTGTGGTGAGACGCTTGTCTAAGAGTAGATCTGGGGCTGCCCCAGTGCTCTGAAATGAAGAATTTGGCTTGTGGTGATTTTACTGGAACCTTGAAATTATTCATGTAAAAAGTTCCAATCAACACACTAACTTACTGTAAAGTGTGACTCCTCCTCAGAAGCTTAATGCAAATGAGCAAAGAAAAAAAAAAGCAAACGGCTAAATTCACCCCTCTTGGTTAAGGCATTGCATTGTCTCAGGTATTGTAACATATGTTCTTTGCCACAGTTCATTTCTAGGCAGTTAGCATCAACCAAGTTGTTTATGTAACTGAGACAATGAATCTTTCTTTTAGCCTAAATGGCTGTGAACGTTTACAACTGGCGGAGACCCCAGAAGACATGAGGTCACATACCTTCTTACGGTACTGTAACAGGAATAATAAGGCAATTACAAATGCTATTGGCAAACCTTTATAATTCTGACAATGCTTCTCTTTTAACAAAAGAAAGAAAAGATAAAATTCTCACAAATATAACCCATTTAAAAATTACATAGTTATTATAGTTAGCTCAACTAATAGGTTTGGGAGCTGTGTTTTCCTCGTCCTTGCTGATGACCTGTTCTTATTGTTCCCTCAAAGTCTTTCTGCATTCAATTTCTCTGAGTTAGACCACCTCCATCAGCATGGTATTGTACTTGGGCTTGCATTATATAGTTAAAATATTGTAGCTCACATTAATTTAGAATGTGTCATAAAAACACTTTAGTTTATCAAGACAAACATTAAGCAAACAATGCAGTTGGCAAACTTAAAATAATGTAAAGCTAAAGTGAATCCCCGATAATCCAGGGCTACAAAGCCAGCTTGCTGGCAGGTTTAAAAAGATTGTAACCTTTACTGTGACCTGAACAGGATCTGCAAAACTGGCCTTAGCAATATTAAGCTTGAGCCAGAGTTGGCGCATCAGCTCACTAATCCCTAGTTTTCTGCTGTTTAATGTGGGTGCAGCATAAAGCCACCAGCAGATGTATGCAACGTGCCACTGCCAGCTTGTTGTCTAGTTTGGTCTGACTAAGTCATTACTTACTGTAGGTGAGACACCCATTCTGTGAGGCATAGTTGTTAGTTGTTATGAGCACTATTTAGTCATTGAAACATGTTTGGCAGCGCTGTTGTCATTTGGCTACTGGCACTGTTTTGTGCACTAGTACAATCTCTCTGAGTCTTCGTAAACTTTCCTCCACTTCCTAAAGCCATGCAAGATGATTTAGCTGTCAATCCTAAACTGGCTCTGCATATGTGTGGCCTGTGATGGGTCAGCACCCTGCTCAGGGTTGGTTGACAATTTGTACACAGTGTGCCCTGTAGTCTTGAACTGAATGTGTGGGTTACAAAATGCATGGGTAAATAGAGATTACCATAATATCAGCACAGAACAATCAAGTCAAGTCAAGTTGGGGAGCATGCACTGGTACAGTTCGTTGCCGCACCCACTACATGGCGAAACAACTCGAGATTCCGATTTACAACACCCTAGGCAGAGGCACGGTCCAGTCCCACCCTCCAGAAATGACCCTCTATCTGCCGCAGCCAGGTGTTACGTGGACGATCCCTTGGCCTGGTCCAGCCACTCGGGTCCTCAACAATGAGGATCTTACGAGCCAGATCACTCTCAGAGAAATGAGCCACATGGCCATAGTGCTGTAACTGACACTACCTCACAATGCAGGTAATGTGCCTCATTCGGGACTCCATAAGCAACCGCTCATTCGACACAAAGTCAAACCAATGGTACCCAAGGATTTTCCAGAGAGACACAGTACCAGAGAAGTCCAGTCTTCGTCTCAGGTCACTGGATAGCATCCATGTCTCACAACCATATAGCAAGATAGGAAGCACCAGGACTCTAAAGACTTGGACCTTTGTCCTTTTGCATAGATATCGGGAGCACCACACATCCTTTTCCAGTGACCTTATGACAACCCATGTTCTCTCAGTCTGTCTACTGACTTCATAGTGACAAGAATGTCACTGCCAAGGTAAGTTAACCTCTCGACAAGATCAAAACTCTCTCCGCAAACAGACACACTGCTGATGGCTGTGCCCAAGAGGTCATTAAAGGCCTGGATCTTGTTTTTTATCCAGGACTCTCTCAAGCTGTGACACTCAGACTCCTCGCTCAGTCTCTCGAGCGCTCTGATCAGAGCCTCCATTGACACCACGAAGATCACAGCATCGTCAGCAAAGTCAAGATCCGTGAATCTTTCTTTATCAGTTCACAATACACAAAAATAAATAATAAATAAAAATAAAAAAAATAAATAAAGTGGCTGGGCATTTGCAGAACTATATTACTTCATACTTAAACCCTACTTACCTACCTCTACCTATTTTGCAGTGTTTATGTAATGCAGTTCTCATCATTTATAATGTAGGTAGTGCAAGACTACTCTTTAAGGGACTGAACTGGGCTAATGTCTTCCAAATACATCAAAACACTGAAGTTATTAGCAAAAATAGCAGACATATTTTTTGAAAACACCCTGGAATATTGAAATCCTGCCACAAGGAAGCAGATGAGCTTGACTTCAGACATGCTAAAGATCAAGCTTAAAGGGCAAACATGAGTGATGAAAAAGTATGGTGAGCTCAGCTTTGAATACAGTATAAAGAACCAGTTAGCACAAGATGTTTGGTGGCTGAAACTGAGAACCATGTCTCCCCCATGATCACCTTTTGTTTGTCACGTTTACTTTTAAACAGTGCTATGCAGGTGTACTACGCCCCAGGAACAGCTATTCTCTTGTACGAAGTGTGCATTTTACATCATGTTGGGGACAAATCACTGCACAGCAAGAATATAAAAACATTTCAAGTGGCTGCAGCATCTGTTTGAAGTGTTCGACATCTATACAGAGTGAATGCTATGGTGTCGTTTTATCCATTTTTGTTATTCATGCATATTTCAATTTTTTTCCTTTGTGAAGTTCTAATAAACAAGAAATGATACTGTAACTCTTTTCAATCATTAAATTTTACTGCTCAAATAGGCCTTACTACATACTTGGCACATGCACCTTGAGGAATGCCTTAATAGAGTCTCGGTATTATTGTGTTCACTGGCTACTTTGAGGCTGTGCTGTCGCCAGTGCTGGTGCTAGGTTATTTTGCACCCTAGGCCAAGCTTATTAGTGCATCAACCGACTGTTCGGTAGCTAACCCAGGCGCTGGGTTTTCCCCCCCTTATGATGGGCACTCTAAGCAAATGCCTATTTCACCTTAATGGTGGCACCGGCCAAGGCTGTCGCTCGCATAACTAGAATGTAGCTGAAGCCAGGCTGATACTCATACAGCCTGGTAACACTCACTTTAGTTTGCTCAGTTTTGGTTTTTCCAATATTTGCTTTTTTGTGAAAAAGTGTATTCACAAATCAGTGGGTCAAGAGGCAAAGTGCAATCATTTACTGCAATATGGGCTTATGATGCTAGAATTTTTAATTCATAGTTAGAAAATGCATAAGAACATAAGAAATTTGACAGATGAGGGGAGGCCATTCAGTTCATCAAGACCATGTGTTTAGCTAATAACTCAGCTGTTCCAAAATCTTATCCATATTTCTCTTAAAGGTGGGCAAGTTTTCTGCTAGAACAACATGTCTAAGTAGTTTGTTCCAGAGACCCACAACTGCATAAAGAAGTGCATCAGACTTAAATGCACTCCCCTTTAATTTCCAGTGATGTTATCAAGTATGTGATTCACCCTTAAACCAAAGATTGTTGCTGGATCTACTTTATCAGTTCCTTTGAGGATTTGAAATGCCTGAATTTGGTCCCCACACATTCTCCTCTGCTCGAGACTGAACAGGTTTAATTCTAAGAGTCTACCAGAGTTACAAGTTATATTCCCCAGTATACAGTGCATCCAGAGAGTATTCACAGCACATCACTTTTTCCACATTTTGTTATGTTACAGCCTTATTCCAAAATGGATTAAACAAACTTTTTCTTCAGAATTCTACACACAACACCCCATAATGACAATGTGAAAAAGGTTTGCTTGAGATTTTTGCAAATTTATTAAAAATAAAAAAATCGAGAAAGCACATGTACATAAGTATTCACAACCTTTGCCATGATGCTCAAAATTGAGCTCAGGTGCATCCTGTTTCCCCTGATCATCCTTGAGATGTTTCTGCAGCTTAATTGGAGTTCACCTGTGGTAAATTCAGTTGATTGGACATGATTTTGAAAGGCACCCACCTGTCTATAGAAGGTCTCACAGTTGACAGCTCATGTCAGAGCACAAACCAAGCATGAAGTCAAAAGAAATTGTCTGTAGACCTCCAAGACAGGATTGTCTCGAGGCACAAATCTAGGGAAGGTTACAGAACAATTTCTGCTGCTTTGAAGGTCCCAATAAGCACAGTGGCCTCCATCATCCGTAAGTGGAAGTTCGAAACCACCAAGACTCTTCTTGGAGCTGGCCGGCCATCTAAACTGAGCGATCGGGGGAGAAGGGCCTTGGTCAGGGAGGTGACCAAGAACCAGATGGTCACTCTGTCAGAGCTCCAGAGGTCGTCTGTGGAGAGAGGAGAACCTTCCAGAAGGACAACCATCTCTGCAGCAATCCACCAATCAGGCCTGTATGGTAGAGTGGCCAGACGGAACCAATCCTTAGTAAAAGGCACATGGCAGGCTGCCTGGAGTTTGCCAAAAGACACCTGAAGGACTCTCAGACCATGAGAAACAAAATTCTCTGGTCTGATGAAACAAAGATTGAACTCTTTGGTGTGAATGCCAGGCGTCACGTTTGGAGGAAACCGGGCACCGCTCATCACCAGGCCAATACCATCCCTACAGTGAAGCATGGTGGTGGCAGCATCATGCTGTGGGGATGTTTTTCAGCGGCAGGAACTGGGAGACTAGTCAGGATAAAGGGAAAGATGACTGCAGCAATGGACAGAGATATCCTGGATGAAAACCTGCTCCATGGCGCTCTTGATCTCAGATTGGGCCGACGGTTCATCTTTCAGCAGGACAACGACCCTAAGCACACAGCCAAGATATCAAAGGAGTGGCTTCAGGACAACTCTGTGAATGTCCTTGAGTGGCCCAGCCAGAGCCCAGACTTGAATCCGATTGAACATCTCTGGAGAGATCTTAAAATGGCTGTACACCGACGTGTCCCATCCAACCTGATGGAGCTTGAGAGGTGCTGCAAAGAGGAATGGGCGAAACTGGCCAAGGATAGGTGTGCCAAGCTTGTGGTATCATATTCAAAAAGACTTGAGGCTGTAATTGCTGCCAAAGGTGCATCGACAAAGTATTGAGCAAAGGCTGTGAATACTTATGTACATGTGATTTCTCCGTTTTTTTATTTTTAATAAATTTGCAAAAACCTCATGTAAACTTTTTTCATGTTGTCATTATGGGGTGTTGTATGTAGAATTCTGAGGAAAAAAATGAATTTAATCCATTTTGGAATAAGGCTGTAACGTAACAAAATGTGGAAAAAGTGATGCGCTGTGAATACTTTCCGGATGCACTGTATATATATCTGAGATGCTTCTAAGAGGAACCCTTTTAAAATCCCTCTTCAAGGTCAAATTCAGTACATGTACATCTTTGAAAATATGTCCTTTAGTCTTAAAAATGTCTAGAATGAACGTGGTTGCTCTCCTCTGCACAGTTCAAGTGTTCTTGTGTCTTTCTTGTAGCATGAGTGCCAGAACTGTACACAAAACTCCAGATGTGGTCTTACCAGTGCATTATATAGTTTGAATATATCATCCCTTGACTTAAATTCATTAGTTTTAATGAAATAACCTAACATTTTATTTACCTTCTATACATTGCTTACTTGAAGAAAATACTACTACTACTAAATCCTTTTTAGAGGTTGCTTCCTGTATGACAGTGTCTCTCATCTTGTATTCATAACTGATGTTTTGTTAGCCCTTGTTTAGCTCTTTGCACTTTTTTTGCATTAAAACTGCATTTTCCTTGTGTTTGCCCTGTTCTGACGGTTGTCCGGGTCTTTCTGAATTTTTCTTGCTGCCATCACTCCAGTTTCAGTGCCATCTGTGAATTTCACAAGTTTACTATTTATACCAGAATCAATGTCATTAATATAAATCAGAAATAGTAATGGACCAAGGACAGACCCATGAGGGACTCCACTGATGACCTCGCTCCGTGTAAAGCATTCTCCACTTATCTGTACTCTTTGTCTCCTGCTGGTTAATTCATTGGAGATTGTTTTATAGGTTATCTCTGATACTTACAGCCAAGAGTAGGATGGAAAGTAGGGCGACCACCCCAGGCACCATGCCTAAGGGGGCCCCGCATTTGAGGTCTGTGTGTCACGTTCGAGTAGATTTCTCATGTTATATTCTCCAGTATATATATATTTGACATGCATATAAGAGGAACCCTTTTAAAATCCCTCTTCAAGGTCAAATTCCATACATGTACATATTTGAAAACATTCCATAGTCCGAATATTAATGCATAAAAACATGTATTTCTAATGATAACCAGCTGACATGACATCAACGTGAGTTATGACTATGACATCCTGTATATCGAGACTCAGAGTATACTTGCATTTTGGGTACTTTTCTAGAAGAGGCCCTGCTAATTTCCGCATGACACCGCATCGCATTTCGCACTGTCGTGGTATTGTCATGAATTATAAATTGCACTTTTTAAATAAATTATATTGTTATATTTTGATAAAGTCCATATGCTATCTTGCAAAAATGTAGCTGAATACAATAATGAGAAAATCTGGTGTATGATAACATTGTTATGTTAAACATGTTTAACATAACCGGACCCACGTGGGGTTGGTCAGTCCTAGGCCCCGCATACCCCTAAGGTTGCCTCTGCCAAAAGCTTCTTGTTTCAGAATGAATTCTTGGTATAGGACTGTGTCAAAGGCTTTTTAAAAGTCGAGGTAAATTATATTATATGCCTTGTTTTTGTCAACTATTCTGGTTGCTTCTTCAACTACTATTCAGTATATTATTTTTGTTTAGTTAATATTCTAATTTATTTCTTATTATAATTTCCATACTTTTGCATGGCACAGAAGTAAGACTTTTCAGTCTGTAATTACCAGGATCCATTTTGTCTGCTTTTTGAAGACTGGAGTCACATTTGCAACTTTCCAGGCCTCAGGTATTTCTCCTTTCTGTAGTGACCGCTGAAATATGCCTAATAAGGGTCTAGAGATAACGTCCTTCATTTTTTTCAATACAATTGGAAAAAACCCATCAGGTCCAAGGGTTTTATTTGTCTTTAAGGTATTGAGAGTCTGAAGCACATTTGACTCTTCTGTTTTAAAATCTATGAACTCAGAGTTTGTTTTTTCTTCTGCATGAGGCAATCTACTTGTTTCTTCCTTTAAAAATACTTGGGAGGAATATTTGTTCAGTTAATTTTCTCATACAAAGGAAGTAAAAGAAAAGGTTGATCTGAATTGATAAAGAACAGTGCCAAGAAACAAGATAAAAGCAAAACCAGAAGTATAAAAGATGAAAGAACAATTTAAACCTCAGTGATTTCAGCCTTGACTTCCACAGGTTTGTCAGCATATTACTTAAGTTTAATGTAACATGTTATGTCTCCTTTAGAATTGTTGCTTATGAAGCCAGAACCAGGCACTCAACTGAACTGTGACAGAAAGAAGCGGAATACATTTTTAAAACTGAAATTGAAGAAGGCTAACAAGAAGATGGCCGGGTGTGCAGTATCTAAATTATAATGCAGATGGTTCCCGAAATGTAAAGATTACATGGAAACATGTATATTTAAGATACCGCTGCTTTGCTGCCTGAGCACAAAATGACTCAAATCAGCTCAGTTTATTCTAGCATAGCAGTATTCTCAGAGGACAGCTTATTGAACCGCACTTACTTATGTACGTATTATTTGAATACAAAACACCATACAACATTTGTAGGCATATAAGTGCAAATAGAAAATATTTATACATATATGTTAAAAGACATGAAATGTTTTGCAGTGATCCTAGTTCATGACATTTGACATTGTTTCGTCTAATCGCCACCCATAGCACCACCGCCTTTTTGGCTGTTTTTATTTTAGCTCATCTCCAGTTGTTTATTATCGCTATTATAATTTTGATACATGGATGCTTAGCTCATTTAAGATTATCGGAATGATGATACTCTGGCTTTGAGCCCTGGGTTTTTCTCAGGGTGTGAGTGAATGTGTTCAGACTGAAACTCCATCCAGGACTGGTTTCTGCCTTTCACTCAAAAATGCTGGAGAAGAATTCCCTGTGACCCTGAACTGGGTTTGTTTGTGACAGGGCTTGTTATAAAATGTGTTATATTATAAACACCAGAAAGATTAGTTGCCTGATTGATTATCTATTAATGCATTAAACTACATTCTGAAGAGGCATGGTGACAAAAATCATGGTCTGAGTGCTTATGAAAACAAAACAAAAATAAGAAGAGCACAAGTCTCACATCATTAAAGTGATACTGTAAATACAAGTAAAATCTGTTTTATACAATAATGTTTGTCTGTGTTAACAAAGTGGGAAAACCATGTGCAGGGCATATGAGTGTAGGGTGTGATTTTAATGCTCTTATGTGCCTTTACTCTGGAGAGTCTGTAGTTAAAAAATTAGAGTGCGGTATCTATTAGCTTTCTGAGTTTTCCTCAAGTGTCTTTAATTGTAGATTTGCTATTGTTACATGTACTGAGCAACACAATCTTTTCTCAAAGAACTTTTACTCATGTTCAGTGACTCTAAATCAAATGAACTCATGTAAGGAAATCTTCAAATCTAGTGCTGTAAGTGTTAGCAGGAAATAATCCACACCAGCCTGAGTCTGAATGTCATGGAAACATACAGAAACGGCTTAAGTTAAACTATTTGATCTCTGTATTGCCCATTTGTGAGTAATTATTTAGCCATTATAAGATATGATCAATTTCTCAGTCTACTTATTCCGCTGCATTGGGCATGACGCAGAAACCAACCACGAGTTGAATGCCAGTCTGCTACAAAGCTCACTCTGTCATAGTGGAATGGGGGAAGAAATCCCACAATGTGTAAAAGATACAAAGACATCTGGAACTGTGAGGTAGCAGAGTTAACCAGTGAGCCACCCCATAACTAAGTTCCCACATACAGTATATCTCAAATTAACTTAAAACTGTGTGCTTTAAAGCTACTTCCCGTCACCTCCTACTTGTAACAATGGATGGCTGAAAAATGCCTTTTTTTAAATTTTCATGAGCTAATCACCATATAAATGTGACCATGTTGCTGAGTGATATCTTTAATTTCAATCCATACGGGAAAATGAAACTTCAATGAATATAAACTTGAGGTATTACTGACATTTACCAGAGTTTAAGGAGTAGGCATGGGGGCCTGTCCTAACTGATGCACTATGTTACTATAACAAGGCATTTTTTCCTTGATCATTAAAGGCCACAGTTAATGTAACAATGTTAATTAGGCACACAGTGACACAATAGTATTCACTGCCTCATAGTAAGGAGTCTAGTGGTCGCACCCCTGGTGCTCCCTGCGTGGAGTTTGCACGTGGGTCCACGTGACTTTCTCTATTTTCCTCCCATAGTCCATGCAGGTTAAGTAACCCAGCCACAGGGGATGCACAAACCAGTGTATTTTTTTGTGCCGGTCACAAGCCTGGATAAATGGGGAGGATTACGTCAGGAACAGCATCCGGTGTAAAATTTTGCCAAATCAATATGCGGACAACAATACAAATTTCCATACCGGATCGGTCAAGCCACGAATTAACAACAACCGCCACCAGTACTGTTAGTCAACCGGGTGCTGGCAGAAATCGGGCTACTGTTGGCCGAAGAAGAAGAAGGAGAAGAGAAGAAGAGTGGGGAGACGTGTGTGGAGGCAGGAGGAGAGGAGGAAGGTAAACTGAGTGTAGGAACTTTGAATGTTGGCAGTATGATTGGTAAGGGGAGAGAGTTAGCAGATATGATGGAGAGAAGGAAGGTTGATATATTGTGCGTGCAAGAGACTAAATGGAAGGGAAGAAAAGCCAGGTGGATCAGAGATGGATTCAAATTGTTCTATCATAGTGAGGATGGGAGGAGAAATGGCATAGAGGTTATTCTGAAGGAACAGTATGTCAAGAGTGTTTTGTAGGTGAAAAGAGTGTCAGACAGAGTAATGATTATGAAGCTGGAAATTAGAGGTGTAATGATGAATGTTGTTAGTGCATATGCCCCACAAGTTGGGTGTGCAATGGGTGAGAAAGAAAATTTTTGGAGTGAGTTGGATGAAGTGATGAACAGTGTACCCAAGAGACATAAAGTGGTGATTGGACGAGGAGGTGATGAGTAGGTATGGTGTCAATGAGAGGAATGAAGAAGGTCAGAGGATATTGGATTTTGCAAAAAGGATGGAAATGGTTGTGGTGAATACATATTTTAAGAAGGGGGAGGAACATAGGGTGACATACAAGAGTGGAGGAAGATGCACACAGGTAAATTACATCCTATGCAGAAGAGTGAATCTGAAGGAGATTGAAGACTGCTAAGTGGTGTCAGGGGAAAGTGTAGTTAAGCAGCATAGGATGGTGGTCTGTAGGATGACGTTGGAGATCAAGAGGAAGAATAGAGTGAGGGCAGTGCCAAGGATCAAATGGTGGAATTTGAAAAAGGAAGACTGCAAGGTTGAATTTAGGGAGAAGGTGAAACTGGCACTGGATGGTAGTGAAGAATTACCAGACAGTTGGGAAACTACAGCAGATGTAGTAAGGGTGACAGCAAGAAGGGTGCTTTGCGTGACATCTGGACAGAGGAAAGAGAAAAAGGAAACCTGGTGATGGAATGGGTAAGTACAGAAGAGTATACAGAGGAAGAGGATGGCAAAGAAGAAGTGGGATAGTCAGAGAGATGCAGAAAGTAGGCAAGAGGACAAGGAGATAAGGCACAAGTGAAGAGAGGGGTTGTGAAGGCTAAAGAAAAGGTGTATGATGAGTTGTATGAGAGGTTGGACACTAAGGAGGGAGAAAAGGACCTGTACTGATTGGCTAGACAGAGGGACCGAGCTGGGAAAGATGTGCTGCAGGTTAGGGTAATAAAAGATAAAGATGGAAACGTACTCACAAACGAGGAGAGTGTCTTGAGCAGATGGAAAGAGTACTTTGAGAGGCTTATGAATGAAGAGAACGAGAGAGATAAGAGGTTGGATGATGTGGAGATAGTGAATCAGGAAGTGCAACAAATTACGAAGGAGGAAGAAAGGACAGCTATGAAAAGGATGAAGAATGGAAAAGCCGTTGGTTCAGATGACATACTTGTGGAAGCATGGAGGTGTTTGGAGAGATGGCAGTGGAGTTTTTAACCAGATTGTTTAATGGAATCTTGGAAAGTGAGAGGATGCCTGAGGAGTGGAGAAGAAGTGTACTGGTGCCGATATTTAAGAATAAGGGGGATGTACAGGACTGCAATAACTGCAGGGGGATAAAATTGATGAGCTACAGCATGTTTATGGGAAAGAGTAGTGGAAGCTAGGTTAAGAAGTGAGGTGATGATTAGTGAGCAGCAGTATGGTTTCATGCCAAGAAAGAGCATCACAGACGCAATCTTTGCTCTGAGAATGTTGATGGAGAAGTTTAGAGAAGGCCAGAAGGAGTTGCATTGCGTCTTTGTGGACCTGGAAAAGGGGATATGACAGGGTGTCTTGAGAGGAGTTGTGGTATTGTATGAGGAAGTTGGGAGTGGCAGAGAAGTATGTAAGAGTTGTACAGGATATGTACAAGGGAAGTGTGACTGTGGCGAGGTTTGCGGTAGTAGTGATGTATGCATTCAAGGTGGGGGTGGGATTACATGAGGGATCGGCTCTGAGCCCTTTCTTATTTGCAATGGTGATGGACAGGTTGACAGACAAGATTAAACTAGAATCTCTGTGGACTATGATGTTTGCTCATGACATTGTGATCTGTAGCCATAGTAGGGAGCAGGTTGACCCTGGAGAAGTGGAGATATGCTCTAGAGAGGAGAGGAATGAAGTTCAGTAAGAACAAGACAGAATACATGTGTGTAAATGAGAGGGAGGTCAGTTGAATGGTGAGGATGCAAGGAGTAGAGTTGACGAAGGTGCATGAGTTTAAATACTTGGGATCAACAGTACAGAGTAATGGGGATTGTGGAAGAGAGGTGAAAAAGATAGTAGGCAGGGTGGAATGGGTGGAGAAGAGTGTCAGGAGTGATCTGTGACAGACGGATATCAGCAAGAGTGAAAGGGAAGGTCTACAGGACAGTAGTGAGACCAGCTATGTTATATGGGTTGGAGACGGTGGCACTGATCAGAAAGCCGGAGACAGAGCTGGAGGTGGCAGAGTTAAAGATACTAAGATATGCATATTGCTGATGCTGCTCGAACATCTTGTTGGGATTAAAGGGGCTGCTCTTAACTCGTTCAGGTCATATTTAACTGGTAGACACTTTTCAGTGACTTTAAATTCCTCTTTTTCATCTACTGTTCCTCTTAAATATGGCTTTTCTCAGGGATCCGTTTTAGATCCTATTTTATTCTCTATATACCTTCACCCTATTGGAGCGATTTTAAGGAAATTTAACATTTCTTTTCCCTACTATGCTGATGATACTCAGGTTTATATTCCCGTCTGCAACTCTGCAACAAATCAACTCCACAACTGTCTGTCTGAACTAAGATCCAGGATGGCCAATAATTTTCTTGATCTGAATCAAAATAAAACGGAGGTGCTTATAAAGGATCCATCAGCTAAAGCCCAAATTGGTCTTGGACTTCTCGGCTCTTTCTCTGCCTTTTACAAACCTCAAGTCTGCAATCTAGGTGTTACCTTTGATAGTAACCTCTCTTTTGAGAAACAAGTAAATTCTGTAGTCAAGAGTTTCTTTTTCCAACTTCGTCTATTAGGTAAGATAAAGCCTTTTTTATCTTCTAAAGATCTTGAAAAAGCTACTCATGCCTTTATTTTTTCTCGCCTCGATTATTGCAATTCGCCGTATTCTGGGATTAGCAAATCTTTGATACACAGGTTACAGCTGGTCCAAAATGCTGCCGCTCGCTTTCTGGTTGGGACAAGAAAGTATGACTCTGTTTCTCCAATATTAGCTTCTTTACACTGGCTGCCTGTCAGTTTTCGAATTGATTTTAAAATCTTGCTGCTAGTTTTTAAATTGTTACATGGCCTTGCTCCTGCCTATTTATCCGAATTGTGTGTTTTACACCAGCCATCTAGAGTGCTTAGATCTTCTGGTCAGTTGTCTCTTGTTGTCCCTCGTACCAAATGTAAAACCAAGGGGGACAGGGCCTTTGCAGCTGCTGTCCCTCGCCTATGGAACTCTCTACCTCATCATATTAAGGAGTCATCTACAATTGAATCAGTTCAAAACAAGATTAAAAACTCACTTCTTTTCACTTGCATTCAGTGACCTTCAGTAATACTGATGGTTTTCCTCTTTTTGATCATATAACATTATTTCTATTTATTATCTATCTTATTTTATGTTCATATATTTTATTACTATTTATGTTTTATTGTTTATTGTTTTTTTTTTTCTTTTATTGTAGTATTGTAAAGCACTTTGGCCGCAGCATTACTATGTTGTTTCAAATGTGCTATATAAATAAATTAACATTGACATTGACATTGGGTGTGACAAGGATGGATAGGATTAGAAATGAGCACATTAGAGGGTCGGCTCAAGTTGGACGGTTGGGAGACAAAGTCAGAGAGGCGAGATTGCGTTGGTTTGGACATGTGCAGAGAAGAGATGCTGGGTATATTGGGAGAAGGATGCTAAGGATAGAGCTGCCAGGAAAGAGGAAAAGAGGAAGGCTTAAGCAAAGGTTTATGGATGTAGTGAGAGAGGACATGCAGGTGATGGGTGTGACAGAACAAGATGCAGAGGACAGAAAGATATGGAAGAAGATGGTCCACTGTGGCGATCCCTAACGGGAGCAGCCGAAAGAAGAAGTCCATGCAGGTTAAGTAAACTGGTCATGCTAAATTGTCCCCTAATGTGTGTGCAAATGTCTGTGTGTTCATCCTGCACTGGACTGGTGACCTGTCTAGGGATTGTTCCTGACTTCACCTGTTGTTTTCAGGGATAGCTACAGCTGTTGTCTGCAGTGAATAAGTGGGATTAGAGGATGTATGGATCAAAGAATACTACAATCCATCTTGCCCAAAGCAGCTCTCACTTGCATGACACATATCCTTAAAACATATTGGTCACTGCAATTTCAATTACAGGTTGCCTCACTGTTTCAGATTTAACTTGAGAGATGTTAAAATAGCTTGAATATGTTACATGTATGTACTGTATTTTCCTCTTTTACATTCTCAAAAGATGTTCCTGTCATCCCGTGTCTCAGTTCCTGCATGCTTACAGAAATAGCGGCATGGCGGTCTGAGCAAATCACTATCACATGCCCCTTTGAGAACATATTTAAAAACAAAAATGTGATATTTCTTTGATGAAGTAAATATATAAGACAAAATGCTCCAACATTCCAGTTAATTAAGTTGCACCCAAATGTTATCTGAAAACTACTTAAAATAAGAAAGTGCTCATTTTTCCACAAACAAATACATAGACAAACTTAAAAACACAACATTTGCTTTAAATAACATTATTTATACATGGTATTTGTGCCCTTTTTCATGATGATGATGACTAATTTATAACCTAGTTTAGATATCTGTCCTCTTGGAGTTGCGTGCTGAACTGGAGTCCAAGTTAAAGACACCATCAAAGAAATCACATGATTTCTGTTCTGTTACAGGTTTAGAACAACTGGATGGACGGGTGAATGAATGGACTTCAGCATGTGGCTGATACATCATTGAAACATCCATTCCTAATTGAGATTTTTGTTCACTTCATTGTTCTGCCTTCTGGAACCTCTAAAATGTCAACCCCCAAAAAAGTCTACGTAGGACTTAAAAGATGTTGGAAACTTTCCGTAACTTAAGACAATTTCCCTGCAATACTGGCATTTTACAAATCAAAGCTTTTGTGTAAGAAATGGCTTACATACTTGTCAGAGTGGATAAAACAAACAGTAGACACAAAGAAAGAGCTGGGAAGTGTCTTTGGCATGTTTTAAGTCACTTTGAAAACTGCAGTTTGTTTTTTTGTTTTTGTTTCTTTTGCTAATTTGTTTCCTCATTTTATTTTCCCACCCTTGTGTTCACTTGTTTAATAAATCATCCATTTTTGCATGGTTTAGCTTTTGGTGTTAATAGTAGATACAATATTTCCCGTTTTGTGAATAAATATGTATTTTATTCTTTTAGGAAAATGATGTTGGGAATTAAAGGCTAAGCTATAGAAGACATCCTTCTATTAATAAGCCAGCTTAGTCGCATTCAGGATCGTAGAGCCTTCCTTTGCAATATTAAGCACAATACAGGAAACATTCCTAGGGTACAAGTTCATCGTGGTGGCTAAAGCTCACACCCACACCTTAAATTTAGGTGCCCATTGAATTTAAGGCACATTTCTTAGGGCTGTAATAAACAATGCTAAATCTTTGTATTTTTTTTTTACTTCTATATTCCTGTTTAAATTACAAAATCCTTAACGGAATTATAGGTGTAGTGCTCCCATCTACATTTTTATATTTCTTTTCACTTTCTGCCAATAACCTAACCATTTCATATTAGAACTATTACAAATATGTTGGGTCACGTGTCCAAAGAAGGCACACCACTGACGCAATGGAATAAGAGAAGCTCTGGAATCAAACAGAATAAGAAGCGTTTGAATCTTGCGTAAGATCAGGCTGCTTAACTAGCAGGATTACTTGCAAAGAATGAAACGTAGTTCACCAGTGAAGTCAAAAGGTCACATATTACTTAAGTGTTAGTGCCATCTGTCCAAGAAGTGCCTTTGAAATCTCATCACAGGCATGACTGAGTAAAAATGTGCAGAAGTCCTACCATGTAGGAGGGCCAAGCAGATCATGCAATAATAGACAGAGCAAAAATGCATCAATAGTAATAAATTATTTACGATTTAATAAAACAAATGGAGACAAAAAGCCAGGAGGTGTATTCTGATGACTGATGCATATTTTACTTTGCTTGCTTAAGCCACCATGAATATATATTTTACTAGCAGAATACGCCCGCACTTCGCAGCGGAGAAGTAGTGTGTTAAAGAAGTTATGAAAAAGAAAAGGAAAAATTTTAAAAATAACGTAACATGATTGTTAATGTAATTATTTTGTCTTTGATATGAGTGTTGTTGTTATATCTATATCTATCTATCTATCTATCTATCTATCTATCTATCTATCTATCTATCTATCTATATATCTATCTATATCTATCTATATCTATATATCTATATATCTCTATATATCTATATACTAGCAAAATACCCGCGCTTCGCAGCGGAGAAGTAGTGTGTTAAAGAAGCAATGAAAAAGAAAAGGAAACATTTTGAAAATAACGTAACATGATTGTCAATGTAATTGTTTTGTCACTGTTGTGAGTGATGAGTGTTGCTGTCATATATATATATATATATATTTACACACACACACACACACATAAACATATATATATATACATATCTATACATATACACATATATATACACACACACATATATACATACATATATATATACACATATATACACACAAATACATATATATATATATATACATACACACACACATATATAAACATATATATACATATACATACATATCTACATATATACACACACAGCTATTTCAGTATCAGTGCAATACGCTGTTTGTTAAAACGGATGACACCCTCTTACGTGCAAGTCTGCGTGGATATTATGAACTATCGATTTGTTCAAGTTCTATTTAAATTTTAAATAGAAGGAATTTTTATTTAGTCGACAGAAATATCTTTGGTAGGAATGGTAAAAACAGACAGGAATATTATTCCTGAATAAATCAACTCAAACCTTAAACAACTTATAATATTTTGCTCTCCATAAAAATATATCCTGTCTAAATTATACAAGTTAGAAATAAAGTAAATTTAAAAGAACAAACATTCAAATTTCTTTACTCTTATGTAATTTTATATAAAAATAAACTTAGATTTTAAATATCCCAAAAGATTTTGCTCTCCATAAAAATATATCCTGTCAAAATTATACAAATTCAAATATGAACATGCTGCATAACAAAACCTGGAAATATAAATAAAATGTGTTCCTTTCAGCAATAACAAATCAAATCATTCAGTTGTCTTTGCTCATATGTCATTTTAGAGCTGGACGCCTGGCATCTTTTTTGGCACAAGTTCGTTTCTGTTTGGTGTGAGGTTCTGTGTTGTGGAGATTCTCAGGATGGATTGCAGGTGCTCATCAGTGAGGCGACTCCTGTGTGCTGTTTTGTTAGTCTTTATCACTGAGAAGAGCTTCTCACACAGATATGTGCTACCAAACATGCACAAGGTTCGAGCCGCATGTAGACGGACTTTTTGTTCTTCAAAGTCACCAAAGCGCCGTGCAAACTCAGTGCGCTCAGTTTATCAGCAAAGTGCGATTTGGGAACACCGTAGTGACGACTTGGTTTAACATTACTTGGCAACAGGGAAAGTGGGGCAAATTGCACTGGTGCATTTGTGTCTCCCATAAAAGCAGCTTCACTTGAAATCACTTTGTGATTGTGCACGGTAAAACGTCCGCTGAAGTGTCAGATTCTTATTTAATTCTTCTGCTTTCTGTATCTTCTGCATTGCATTCAGGTTACCCTGATGTTTTGTCTCATAGTGCCGTCTTAGATTAAATTCTGTAATTACAGCCACATTAGCTCCACAAATGAGACACACGGGTTCAGTAAACATATACTCAGCCTCCCATCGGTTTTAAAGGCTCTATTTTCAGAATCAACTTTTCTCTTCAGCATCGTGTGAGCTAGCTTCGCAATAACTTGCAGCATCATAAGCTAGACTTGATTAACGGTAAGTGTTGGCAAGGCAGCTGAAGCGCTGCATTATGGGATCTGTAGTTTATTGTGTTACCAGCGCTTCATATACCCGGCCATTAATAACAATAATACAGTATATAAAATGATCTCGGGCGTATATAATTACACGCCGGGCCGGATGTGGCCCGTGGCCCTTGAGTTTGACACATATGGACTAAATAGAACTTGAAAAGATATATTTTTTCAAATGTGATCGCAATTCAGATAGAGTTGACGCAAGACTACAGCCTGCATGCCTCAATAAGTCATCCTCCCTCGCTCTTACTTTTTACCGCTCATCTAATGAATACACTGAGTATGGCTTTACCAAAACAATCATTGATGGCTAATTAAGTATCCATTATTCGAGTATGTAGATCGGGATATATATATATATATATATATATACCCGCGTATCGCAGCGAGAAGTAGTGTGTTAAAAAGCTAGAAAAGAAAAGGGAACATTTTAAAAATAACGTAACATGACTGTCAATATACAGTATTTGTTTTGTGAGTGTTACTGAGTGTTGCTGTCATCAAGGATTTGATTATCATTATTTCTTTCAATCAGGTTCGTATTTGTAGGATGTGTTGTGTTCAAGTTACATTCCGTGTTTGTCAATCGTTGTAAAGATGACAGGTTTCATTCATCGATTCGTTTCTTACTGCATCAATAAACAGCTCGTCTTCTT
Source organism: Polypterus senegalus (assembly GCF_016835505.1). NCBI lineage: Eukaryota > Metazoa > Chordata > Cladistia > Polypteriformes > Polypteridae > Polypterus > Polypterus senegalus. Next base: position 88,241,317 of record NC_053163.1, on the reverse strand, counting down.
CTTTATCTGAGACCTGACACACTGCATGCACGGGTTTTTTACACTGTCTTCCTTTAGCGGACATTGACTTTTTCCACGTGTGCTTTGTTTCCGCAGTAGTTGGATTTATGAATATGCTTGTATGTATCAGACGCTTCATATTTTTGCTGCCTTTTCAATTGTGTAATTCGGTTTTGTTCAGCTCTTTGGAACTGTTGCTTTTATCTGTGCACTCGCCAGTTCACGTGAGCCACTCGGTGTACATGCATCGAAGGTTCCCAGCTGTGCTGGTGCCATCTCGTGCTATGTCCATGGCTGTATTTAATGTTACCTTAGTCCTGGCACTTAAAACTTTCTCTCGCAGTTTCGCTGAGTTTGTGTCAAACACCACCCTGACCATCTCATCTTCCTCTCCATAAGCACAGTCCTTCACCCGTGAATATTTAGTGGCAGTTTGCTATTGGATTGCCGCTGACGGACGGCCTTATATGGGCAGGCACTAAATTACAAACGCCAGCGGCAGCCTGTCTATGAACTTAATTTAAAGTGTAGGTTTACATCGTGCTTTGTTTCCGAAGTAGCAGAACTCATGAATATGGTTGTATATGTCACTCGCTCGCTTCTTATTGTTTCGCTGCCTTCTCAATTATATAATGCATGTTTTCTTCAGCGCTTTTTTGAGGTCTTCCTGGTTTTCTATGTACTGCGTGATTACGTGGGAGGCGTGATGATGTCACACGAAACTCCGCCCCCACGGCGTTGAAGTTCATCTCCATTACAGTAAATGGAGAAAAACTGCTTCCAGTTATGACCATTGCGCGTAGAATTTCGATATAAAACCTGCCCAACTTTTGTAAGGAAGCTGTAAGGAATGAACCTGCCAAATTTCAGCCTTCCACCCACACGGGAAGTTGGAGAATTAGTGATGAGTGAGTGAGTGAGTGAGGGCTTTGCCTTTTATTAGTATAGATTTGTAGGCATTACTAAAACCATGATTTGTTTTTCAATGGTAGAAACCTTTCATTGAAGGAATGTTCATATTTAACTGAGCTGTAAATGTCTTCCACTGTTGACTGTGGATGATCACCTAGGTGGGCAGAGTCCTGGATATCACTTTTGTTTTTCTATTAAAAATTTGGATGGGAGATGAGTGCAATGATGCACATGACTTAGGGCATTGAAATAAATTTGTTCCTGGCCAGTATGTTTTTATCGACAGACCGAGGAGAAGCAAGGATTGGGATTGGTTCCATCCACATACAGCAAGTGCTAGGGTAATCCAATCGGTACACCCATGCGGGTGCTTGGTATTTGGAATGTGACCTTGCAGCCCTGACTGAGACCCTGGGGATTGATACAGGACGCTGTCCATGACTCGGATGTGCTTCCTCAAGAGCACAACATGACACCAGAAGCATTCTGGGTCCAACATAAAAAGGGTCTGCTGCCTCACTTCATCTGAGTCAGAGTCAGGTGGCAGCGGGTAACACTCAGTGAAGGACAAAAGGAGGAAGATTTGTGTGATTTATTTTATACTTGTGGCTTATTGCAGTGAGGTGAAAGGAAAAGTGCCTTGTGTGAATAAAAAAATCCTTTATTTTATTTATATAACATGTATCTTGGGTTTAGGGTTCTCTGGTGCACCCTTGTGGTCACACATGGACATCAGGGGTGCATAACTGCATGCCTAAGCCTTTAATAATTTCCTGAAGTTTGACACTGTATCTGTTCTTACTTATTATTCTGTTATATCGTTCCTAATATGTTTCATTTGTCTTCAAAGTAAATCAGGATGTAAAGATGATTTCAGTACTGCAGCAGCACTCTTACTTGGTCTCCATCTATCAGTGTATCAGTGAATCCATCCAACTCTGTTGTTAATAATTCACCTCTACAAATGTTCCATTTTTAAACTTGATGTCTCTCCTGCAGGTTTACAAGAACTCAGCAGCAATAAACATTAGGCAAAAACCAAATCTGGACAGAATGACAGTTTAGCATTGGACACACTCTGCCCACCCCCACTTTTACAGGGCCAGTTTAGAGGTGCCAGTCTGTTTAACATGCACGTGAGGGGAAAGCCTATGCACCTTTTCTCATTTAGATATAATTTAGAAAGGTACATGAGTATTCTTACTGCAAAATTATCGTTGGCGTAATTCATGCTATAACCTGTTCAAATTATGAGGCTGCATGCTGCATCTTTCGAGAAACCAAATTAACAAGTGAGAGAGGGTACAATGGTTAGCCAGCTCCAAAGTCCAGCATTTAAATTCTGGCACAGTTAATGTTTGCACATTTGTCTCCTCTCATGAATATTCTGAATTTCCCTCTAAATCAGAGATGTGAATATTAGTGTAATGGTAGAAAACAGCAATGTAGATTGTGTAAGAGCATGCCCGGTTCTGAAAGCACATTTCTTCCAGAAATGCTTCCTGGATAGGTCATAACCCTCATGACCTTGAACATGAATAAGAAGGTTAAACAGTGACTAGATCGGGCACTTAGTAAACATTGATGATAATTGCTATAAGGCTGATAATCGATTTTAGAGCTCCTCCCACATTTGTACATTGAAGCTGACTTACAACATGCCGACTCAACAGAGAGGGCCGCATCATTGATTGCCACTCTCCAGAAATGATTCAGGAGTATTTTTACTTGACCAAGTATCAGTCACATATCTCATAAGAGTATGAGCCACAAAGTTAGATCTCTCTTATGAGCTGTATGCTGCACACCATCAAAACCAACCAATAGACTTCAAAATGAAGCACGATTTTATGGAGATGCCTTTCAGATGTTCAGGCAACACATTCTAAGGGCACAGAGAAAGGAATGTAATTTATTATGAATTCCCACCATCTACTCCGCGTCTCTAAAACCTTAGTTCTGTAGCTCTCAGATGTTTCTTCTGATTGTGTACCATTGCTGCTTTAACATGATGTATTAGGTCTTGAATGCATTTGGAGAACATTTTAAGGTAATCAGAGACATATTGTGTTATATAAATGGAACTTTGAAATTTACAATCATATTTCAGAAAAATCATTTAGTGTCTTTAAGCGAAGGCTATGGTATCCAGTATCTTACTTTTTCAGAAACAAATATGTTATTTTAACCAATTAGGAAATGGGAGTTACATTCCACTTGTGGAAATGTTTTTACCATTCCACAAAATAATGCACTTCTAATTATGTCTTGAAGCATTTCATTTTTATATTTGTTAAATCCTGTGAGACTATGTGCTGATGGCCTGAATATTCACATTCTTGCCATTGAAAATGACTGGAATGTATAAAACCAGCTCACATTTCTTTCTTGAGCTGAAAGATTTGAAGACTTAAACAACAGTGTAAATAAGGGATGTTTTTTCATGTTTAACTCAAACATTTTTAACACAGATCACAAGGTGACACTATAATGCAATGGACACAAGGTTCATTTAAATTAGACTCGACAAAAAGCTCCACAGGTACTCAGAAAATGCATGCAAACTATGCACGGACAATGGCTGACCTTGAATTTGATCTCTAGGTCTTGGAGCGCAGATGCAGCAGTATCAGCCACTGAGCTGAATTATAATAATTTATTGAACAGCAGTTATCTTGCACAGTTAATACACAACATTAGTGTCAGTTAGTATACCAGTGACGTATGTCTAATAGAGAGTGGACTATCATTTTAATGAAAGTTGGTATGATGGTACACTAATAAGCATTTCTTCCTTGTGGATCCAATGTCTTAGTTTTGAATTTTACACTGGTATTTGCACGCTTCCCTGTATCTGCATGCATTTTCCTCCAGATACACCAATTTAACTTCTACTTCCCCAAAGACACACAGGTAAGGTGAATTAGTTATTCCAAAATGGACCTGTGTGCATGAAGCAATTGTGCGAAGGACTGGCACTCTCTCCACCACTACTCGATGCCTTGAATGAACTACTGCCAAGATAGGCTTGAGCCCGCTGTGACACAACATTATGCTAGGCACACATCAAAGGTTAATAAGACTGAGTTTGGGCAAGATTTCACCCTTCTGAAGATGGCAAAAAGTGTCCCGATTTCAGGCAGGTCTTAAATAATTATCTTCCCAGATTATCCCAAAATGGAAAGTATGCACTGATTAATCTTTAACTTCTTAATTTACTCACAAGCCAGTCAGAGCCACCAAATTTTAGATTGGCAATATTAAACATGTTTAATATTTATGACACCAGATATAGTATGGGGGCAACACTGAGGTTTTTATTTTTAACGCAATGCTTCTTAACATCACTTTTGAAAGCCCAACAGCCAACGAAAGACAAGCAGCAGAACGTAATTAAATATGCCACTGAAGAAGAGAACCTCTTCCTTCTAAACAAGACGGTTTTTCTTTATTCCTATTTTGTTTAACCCACAAGCTATTGTTGCAAGTTGAAGTTGACTACTGTCCACCATGTTTCATTTAAAGTCATGTTTTTGTTCACAAAAAATACTGAGAGATTCCATTTTTGAAACTGTGTAAATCTGTTAATATGTAGTGTGTACTCAAGGATTGAAAATTAGAGGAAGATTAGAGGACAGAAAAGGTGACAAACAGCGAAAACTGTCATTGTGTGTGTGGTCACTCCCATTTTCAACACTGGTATGTTTTTAAGAACTTCTAGTCTGTGCCAGACTTTAGATTAATTGAGGTTAGGAATTTTACATTAATAGAGGGTAGAGTTTAGCAGACAGAACCCTGACCCACTGGACACTTATGGTAATGCCACCAGCTATAACAATAATTTTGTTATCAAGTACAAGTTTGTAAAATCATAAATCAGTCAACATACATAACTTGCTTCTTTTTTACAACTGCATTCATTTTTTCAAACTGAAAGTGTTGCTTTGTGAATGAAAAAAATAAAAGAATTTAAAAAAAGATTATAACAGGACATCTTCAAAGCGGTAATACTAACATTGAAGGAATGAATACCTTATTGTACCTAAACATTAGTAAATGCAAAAAAAAAATGAGATGTTATTCTTCTCTACTTTTCATAGTGTCAATTTTTTAAATCATTTTCAAACTTACTTTTATAAAAACTAATGGTCTGACGTTACCTACGTGGGTTTGGAAGGCTTGCTATTAATTGGATAAATACAGGACAAGAAGCATTAACAGAAACAGCACATAACAGGTTATGCCTGTCTGTTTGACTGAGTTTTACCTTCTCTAATAAATCTAGAGAGGGTCCCAGCCCTTCATATTGGACGCTTGAAGCTCAGATAATGAGAGAACAAAACAAGAACAAGTAAAACCACCACAAAAAGCAAAACACTGTTATTTATTAATGTTGAAAGTCATAGTGGGTCAGTCAAACACCCAAAGAAGATTCTGCAGCATGTGTACAAGAAGCTGTTTTGACAGTCACAAAGACAGCTGCTGCAGCATGGGCACAGCTAGCTTTGTCAATTAATAATAATACATAATAATAATGGCAATAGTAATAAAAGGCAAAGCCCTCACTGACTGACTGACTCACTCACTCACTCATCACTAATTCTCCAACTTCCCGTGTAAGTAGAAGGCTGAAATTTGACAGGATCATTCCTTACAGGTTACTTACAAAAGTTAAGCAGGTTTCATTTTGAAATTCTATGCGTAACGGTCATAACGGTCAACAACGTCTGCCATGTTAAACTTTCTTATTTATGGCCCCATCTTCACGAAATTTGATAGGTGGCTTCCCTGCATTAACCGAAACCAATGTGCATACTTATTTTGGTGGTATGACGCCACTTTCGGCCGCCATATTGAACTTTCCAACGGTCTTTGTTGCCCTCACTGACTCACTCATCACTAATTCTCCAACTTCCCGTGTAGGTAGTAGGCTGAAATTTGGCAGGCTCATTCCTCACAGCTTACTTAAATAAGTTAAGCAGGTTTCATTTCGAAATTCTACGTGTAATGGTCGTAACAGTCAACAACATCTGCCATGTTAAACTTTCTTATTTATGGCCCCATCTTCACGAAATTTGGTAGGCGGCTTCCCTGTGCTGACCGAAACCAATGTACGTACTTATTTCGGTGGTATGACACCACTGTCGACCGCAATCTTGAACTTTCCAACAGTCTTTGTTACCTATGGGCCCATCTTCACGAAATTTGGGTTCCGAACGTTACTCGAATCCTACTTACGTACATATATACGTCCATAGCCTGAAGCTCAGTCGGCTGCCTGCCTATATAAGGCTGTCCGTTGCTCTGGTCTCTTCATTCTCTTCCTTGCTTCACCACGGTATTCATGTCTCCCTGCTGATAACTGCAGCCTTTTTGTTTAATCCACGGCTTCTACGCTGTTTTACTGTTCGTTTATTACGATTATAGTTATTGTATAGGTATTTTAGACTTAGTTTACATTGTTCAGGTACCCATTTCCTTTATTGTTCCAACCATACCCCCATTAACATGTCTATCAAGATGATCACCATCGATAAAAGAACTGTCACTTTCCGAGTGGTTTCCATGCCCACAGATGCCGCCTGCCTTTTCCATTCTTTGCGTTACATATTGCACGGCCATATCAGGCTCACTCGATATCCGGAGGAACATTGTGTCTTATGTATTGAATGACTGGGACAGGTTCAAGGTGTGGACTGATGACGGTACAGGAGATAATTATACTACACAGGAGCACTATAAGAGTGAAATGCTTAAGCCCTTCACCTATGGTTCTGCATGTGAGTTGATGGCTGCCGCTGAATTGTTCGGTTGTCGCTTTCAAGTGTACCGAAATGACCCAATATTTTACACCTTTGGACAACCGCCAATGCCTCTTAAACATCTTAGATTCACAGGTGACGATTTCAGTAGTGGACACTTTGATGTTTATGAATGTTTAAACTCTCAAAAGCTGGATGTGATTTTATCGATGAAACCGGTTGTGTGCTTACAACGCTTGACAAATGCCGAATGTCACTTCAACACAACAAGTCCTGCAAATACTAATGTAATTGAAACAAACCATGAAACTCAAACCGATTATGACAGCAGCAATCCAAGCTGTGAGATATGAGGCAAGATTGCTTTTCACATGGCCAACTGTACGTTGCATGCTCAAGAGTAAGCTCAGTGCACAGCTTACTCATATTACAACCGGAGGTTGTAATGGTATAAAATATTGGTATATTTTCCCAAAGTTTAAAAAGGTTTACTTTTCTTCTTAATAAAAATTTTAAGGCAGTACTTCGCCACTGCGAAGCGCGGGTATTTTTCTAGTAAATACATAAAATAGATAAAAGAATAGTAATTTTGTAAATCTTGTAAAGGTAACATACATGAACATTTACTATGTTTAGTACGCAGTAAAACAGAGTGCTTCAAATAAAACAGAGTGCTTCAAATTTGACATATAAAGAAATTATGAAAATATAATGTTCATTATATATGAGGTATGGAATATAGTCAGTTGACATTGGAGGAGAAAAAACCTTCAGTTAACAGTACAAATGGAAAAATAAACCTTTAAGTTGGGTCCCATGGTCAGTTATGACAGGCTAAATAATAAAGTTATAGTTCTCTCAAGCTAGCTAACTGTCCATTTCCTACTGGGCATTCTGCAGCATTATACATATATGCAAAACAGTGTAAAAAGAAGATTAAATCCTTTCATCATTGATCCCAAGGCTCCCATTATCTCTGGTATCATATTCCATGGGTTGGAGTAGTAGCTTGGCAATATACCCGTGGCACCAAGTGACACAGAAGGATATCAGGAAAAGAATCACAATAGAAGAAGGTCTATAACAGTTCATAATGATTGCCAAGTTTTTATTTTTGAACAAATGACTAACAAACTAAGTTGCAGATATAAACAGCTAATTAGTAGCTCGAATTAGGGTATGCTAAACTAAATGTGGGAGTCTCCAGTCAAACTTTAAATGCTGAGAGCGATGGAGCAACCCCTAAATAATCAGGCATACCAATCCACAGCTTTCGACCCTGTAGGTAAAGGCTCAGTCTCCCACAGTAGTTTAATTTATCCTTGAAATTCCTAGAAAACCTTCATCTTGAGACCATAACGTATGCTCCATTATACTGTATATGAAAAGACAAGTACTTTTGAACAAATAGAGTCCAAGACATTTAAAGGTTTTTACACTGCATGTAACAAGAAATATTTAGAAATCAGTCCTAAATTGAACTGGAAACCTGTGTAAAGACTGAAGAGTAGGAATTTTGTTTACTTCTTAGTTCTATTAATGATTCTTATAGCAGCATTTTGAATTAAATGGAGGCTACAAATGGAATGATTTGAGGAGTCTGTGAGTAATGCATTGCAGTACTCAATTCTACTAGAAATGAATGCATGAATTGCCTCCACAGTAGTCTACATACAAAGAAAATATCTTAATACAGGTTTTACAGGTTTTAGACAGTGAATGTGGTAAATTTAATGACAGTGTGAAAGGTGCATGCAGATGATCAATTTGAGATCTTCTGAATTAAAAAAATGTCAGAACTTCATAGCTCTCCATATTACTTCTACAAATTAAAAACATCCCTAGTTATTCTGTATTCAAACACAATTATTTTTTCTTCCTTCATTCTTTATCTCATAGAAACAATTACTTTCACAAAATTAGTCTAATACAAAGAAATCTGAGTAAGAGTGAGCATTATGTTACTAACTACCAGCTATAGCATGTAAATTGAAAAAGTAATAGTCCAAGAACTGCTTACTAATGGACATCATATCTAATGTCAGATTTTAATGATTCAGTGCTATCATAGCATTTATGTACATACTGAAACTGATCTGATAAATATGAACTAAAAACACCAAGGAACAGTTTCTAAGAGCCCAACATAATACTGAAATCGAATCCAAATCGCATAATGTAATATACTGTACTTGTAATATTTCTATAGCACTATTATTTGTATTGATGATTACTTGATACTATGGAAGCACTGGGGGAGTATTTCCAGGACAGTTTCTTCCCTGGACCAACATAGGGGAGCCCCTTTGGTTGCTAATGGGGCCATGGGTCATGAACAAAGAAGCTCAACCCTGTTGGGGCCCGTGGCCGCCACCAGGGGGCGCATAGATGTTTTCAGGGCCCTATTTGGCAGCACTTCCTGGAAGTGCTGCCGGAAGAAACTTGTTGGGCACCTGGAGTCCTTCCAGGTGGCATATAAAAAGGGCCCAGTCGCCAGAAGTCATTGGCCAGAATCGGGAGGAAGAGGACAAAGCCTGTACAGAGGACTGAAGGCAACGCCAAAAAGACTGTGCTTGCCTTGTGTGCCATGGAGGGCAACTGTGTAAATAAATAGTGGGCTGCGTGGACTAGAATTAGTGTCCTGCCTGTCCGTGTCGGAACTGTTGTACGCACCTGGGCATCACAGTACCAAGAATAAATATAACACAAAAGAATATATGTTGCATGTACATTACATACACATTTAGAACATCACTGCTGTTCATTTTCAAATATATTGTCACGTGGTGTATATATAAATGTTCCTACAAAAATGAAAGACCATTAAATGACTGACATATTTCCATGTGGGTACAACTCCAGAATGCTAAATTCAAATTACCAACCCACTATTTGTGAGGAATTTGCACACACATTTTACTCTCTGCATTTAGGGAGTGTGGGTAGCCCTGCTACTTTTTTGACTTTCCCTCAGTTAAGTTTTACTTTTATTTACTACTACTTTTACTTCATTGCTAGTTAGGGTTACTCCAACTACCACTGCCAACAAGTGTATGTCAAGAGATTATTTTCAGTGTGCAGTGATGTTACTGCTTGTCAAGGGAATCATATGACTGAAGGTTAATATATTTTTGAAATGAAATAGCTATTTGTTTAAACTAACTGCAGTTTAAATTAACTAGTATATTATTCTCACCCGTTATTTGAATCCCTCATCTTTTGATTATGCTGAAAACCTTGAACTGTCAACTATCATGAGACAACTGTAGTATTTTACAGTCATATTATATGTTTCATGTATTAAGTTGATCAGTATGCAAGATGTATAATATAAAATCTGACTGCTATAAAGAAAACGTGTTTGTAGACTTGCAAAACAGTGTCTGTGCGGACATTTGTTTGTGAGTAAAACAAGATTAATACAAATTGGACAAAAATTAAAAATAACTTGCTGAAAAATGAAAAAAGAATAAAAAATAAAGCTATAAAAAGGTGAAAATTAAAACTAAAAAGTATGACGAAGAACTAAATAAAAAACTAAAACTAAAAAATGTCTTAAAACAAGTAAAACACTGAAATCTATACTTTAAGCGCATTAGGAACTATCCTTGTGAATAAAGATCTGTGGATAACTTTAGGAGTGGATGTTGCCAGTGACCGAAATCTTCACCAGCTCTGTTAGGACTGGATGGAAGGAATATGTAGTAGGTTTCACTTAAGAAATTTAATTTATAATTTTCTGTTCTGTTATAAAGTTCTGATTATTAAGCAAGTCTTCAAAAGGAGGGCCTGGATTTGTTCCAGTACTACTTAATCTCTTATGATGACATTAATATCCGGTATCTTATTTTATCATTAAAGAAGCTGAATAATTCCCTGCTGCTAATGTTTGTAAGGATATTGCATGGCAGTTCTGTTTCCCATGTGTCAAATTAACAATTGTTCTAAGTAATACTCTAGGACAATTTCTGTTTTCATTTCTTAATCTGGAATAACATCCTGAGCATTCCAGAAAAAAATCTTTTTATACCTTTTAACATTATCAGTCTATGCTGTTCAGAAGTCCTCTAATTTCACTGCTCTCCACCCACAAGCTAGTCTTTGGCATTCTGATTTAAGAGCATGAGTGCTGTCATTATACCAAGGTGAGATTGTTTGCACTCTAACTACTTTTATTGTTAGTAGATCTATTCTAACGCCTCTGTCAGAGATATATTTTAGTTATATATTATCCATATTATTCTCCAAAATTAAGTTGAAGGTTATCAAAAATAATTCCATAAATTTGAATGTAGTGTTGCAGTCAATTTCCAAACTATTCTAGCGTTAATTTGTGTTAAGTAATGATCAGAGATAATATAATTTAGAGTAACGAATTAATTTTGAAAATCAAAACCACAGGTGACAATTAGATCTAATTTACAATTGTGAGGGTGACTTGGACTTGTAACTTATTATCAAAAACCCTATCATATTCAATAGATATGTTAAATGTGTACTTAAAGTGTCTGTTTACACATCTTCAGGAATATTAAAATCACCAATCAAGACTACATGATCATTATTGATAAAAGGCTACTGAATTCAGTCATGAAAAATGTCTAAATGCCCAAGTCGTCTAGTAGTAGCCTTCATTTATTTTATTCTGTTTTAACATCTCACATAAATACCTCAACAGATGTTAAATCAATTACATTTTGAAATGGATCTTCATTTCATCACATAAAATTATTAAAAGGCCATCTTCCCATCCATTATTTCATGATTTATGAAAGAATTTAAAACCGTCTGGTGCAACCTCAACTAACAGAAGACAGGCACTTCTACTAGGTCAGGTTTCCATAGATACAGATCTGGGCAGTAAATATTATTTCAATAACCAAAATAACTTTATTTCCAAATAAGCAAATGTTCAGCTAACCTTATAAATGCAATGATGTTTATGAACTAGATTTTTGTAATATAACTTTTGGAAAGTTGCAAATTGAAACACTGTTGTGGAGGTTTTGGTTTAATTGACTTGGAAACTGAGATCTTTTAAAATAAAAAAAAAAAAACATAGTTGAAGGAGAGGCTAGAATCTAAACAAAACAAAGTTTGATTTCTAATTATAATCCTAAATGATTTTTAGGTACGTTAGCTTAGAGTTAATGTTGTGTTTTCTATTGTCTTTGGTACAAAATTCTGAGGACTTGTGGGATACATGATGTCACACATCACACTATCATTTGGTTACATGACAGTAACAGCCCTTGTAGCCAAAAGCAATATGGCAGCACTTGTTAAAATAATTAACAAAATGGCAACACCATATAAGAAAGTATAACAAAATGGGAAGATGAAATTATAAATAAATAATAACATTTAATAACAAAAAAGAAAATGCAGAACAACCTGACTCTGAGTATGAATGAGTAACCCAGATACCAAGAGACTAAACTTTAATTTCTTAGATTCCTGTCTCACTGTTATACACTCAGCCTATGGCTTAACAATTGCTGCTGATTTTGGCTATGCACTGACTACAGTAGGACCTGAAGACACTGAAGAAAGAATTACTAAATCATTTAAATGAACTCAATCAATCCAATTTTCTTTTTGCCTGTTGGATATCACTTTTCAGGTGATTCTCCAAAGAGGAAATCTTTTGTTCCAACTCTTACTTAAATATACATTTTTGACAAGTAAAACTACTGTCAGCATAAATAACAAGCTGTATCAACTGCAAGACACACATCATGCAACTATGTGCTCAAATGATGGAGAATAATTAAGTTTACAATTAATTACATTTAATTCTTTCTAAATTGACCTGCCCTGTTGCAGAAATCAGCAGAGTTCAAAGATGTTAGTTCTTCTCAGTAAGTTATAGTGGAATGCTGGTGGTTTGATATGATTGCTGTTAGAGGATCATGTTCATTCTATACTTTTCTTCAGGATTGATTAGCATCTGTGTTCTTTTAATTTTTGTTATAATTTGGTTTTTAATTTAAACCTGGCTTTTGGTATCACCATTGACTCCCAGAGCTTGGTTTGATTTTTAGTTCCTGGTACATTATCTGTGAATTAGCTGTAAATTCACTAAATGCACATTCCCAATCAGCAACTTACTATGCCATGAGGTGTTCTCTTGTCATGTACCAATGGAAGATGACACACTTGGGAGCTTTCCTGGTAGAGTTAATCCTTACTTTTTTAAATTACCCTTGTGTGTAGTCATAAGTCACTGATTTTACCATCCGTAGAAGCTTTAAGGAATAAGGGAATAATTCCAAAGAAACTCCAAGTAATATTATGAAATTATAATCTTCAAGATATGTTAGTACACACACGCAGATGTAAGTCAAAAATAAAAAGTTCAAAGGAGAGCAAGAAAAAGAAAATAAGAAACTAATATGCAAGAAAGTTCCTCTACTGTAACTAAAATCCTCATTCTCAGGATATCCATCCAAGATATCAAATCAAAAAGCCTTTTATTGTCAATTCACTATATATGCAGAACATACAGGAGAATCAAAATACTGTTTCTCTCTCAACTTCGTAGTACAATAAAATATAAAAAGTATAAAGTATAATATATAAGATAAATAACATTAGAACTTGTAAAGTAGACCTGTGTACAATGTGCAATAGTCATTAGTGCAAAAGCCAATTACAGTAAAAAAAAAAAAAAAAAAAAGATATCTTTTGTAACAATAATGACCACAAGACATTGCGAAGGTTTGGGGCAGCCACCCATATAATTGTTCCCAGCTGCAAAACTTATTCAGAATCAAGTCCATGTTCACATGACTCAGTCCAAAACAGAACTGACTTAGTATTAATAAGATTGCGGCTTTAAAGGCCATTAAAGGAAGTGATGTCATCAGGACCGGAACCAGAAGCGACATCGTTGGCTGCCCCAGAGCCAGGCGGGATTTCCCTAAAATGGCCTGCAAGAGATCGAGAGAGAGAGAGAATTAGTGCACTTCACCACCCCCTGGTCCGGCATGGAATTACATGTATTCAAACCCATTAGTTGCCTCCTAAACAGGCGTGTGTGACACTATCCATAATCAAAACCAATTCTACTTGTTTGTGAAGTCCATGTTGCTTCTAATTTTTTTTTACCTTATGGCTATTTAATAATCATTTTTTACTTTTCTTCTTTTACTGTATTTTGCATCTTCATAATTGCATGCTATATCTATGGCATTGCTAGGAGTATGACTCCTGTTGCCAGAGATTTGATAGCACCTGTTAGTGTGTGACATATCTGTCACTTATGGTATAAGCTAATGAATACAATTCATGTTTCCCAGATTGTTTATAAAAGGAGTTTTTTGCACCAAAAAGAAAAGAAAGAACATTTTGAACATTGAAAATATAAGGAAATCAACCTTTGCTAGTACTTGACTTTTAATTTATTTTGCACCTGAATGTTAATTAACAAACTCTCTGTCATTTTTGTTTGTAATTTTGGTTTAGCCTCTTGAATTCTTCTGTATGATTGAAAACTTAAAACATTTATGGAATGACTTTTTAATTATTACACTAGTATGCTGGTAAGAAGGAATTCATAAAATAACATATGGCCATGTGAAAAATAGAACTGGTTTACTAAGGCTAAGATATCTAGAAGGGAGGTTAATTTTCTTACCAACAAAAAAAAAATATTTTTAAAACTAATTTATTAATTAGGTAATGTGAAATAATCATTAAATAAATTTGTTTATTTATGCAACGTGCCTGGTGTCAGCACATATCAACATCCATTAAAAATTGGTTCCAGTTGTATTTTATTTGTTTAATTTCTGTGTGAATAATAAAACAAAAAATTTTGTGTGAATACCTGTATTTCTGGAGTGAAGGATGCTGACCAAATGAGAGTCAGTGTAAGTCCTTGATCTTTTGGCAGGCAGGCAACCTGAGGCTGCTCTTCAATTGGTTGCTTTCAGATTCTTCCGGAGACACAATTTTGTGCGCCCAGGATACTCCAATATTTATTGGCATTGAATTAATATTGTTTTAGGTTTTTTAATGAAATACAACTAGACCATCACCGACACACTAAATCACATTAATGTCAATGGTTCATAACTCATATGCACCTATAACATTACATAACTATAGATGAGCAAACGCAACTTCAAGTGGAACTTCAGAAATAAAAGAAAATTTGGTTATTTCTTTAATGAAATACCCCTTTATAAATCTTTCACTTGAAGAAAAAAAGAAGATAAAGGATCCTGGACTTAAGAATTCAGTAGAAGGCAAGTGATTGAGGACGAGCTTACACACTGACTTTTTCCAGCTCTTGTTATGGCAAACTGAGTTTTCGTGCGGGTTTAAGTAATGCACCAATGCCAGAGAGAGCTGTGATGCTCTCTCCGGAAAATTTAATTTTAAAAGAAATATTTCAGATGGCTCTCTGTGTAAAAACAAAATGGAATGCACACACTGTAAAGAAGAGCTGGCCAAGCTAAAATCTGCAGAATTCATTAAACTAACCTGGTTGAAGAAACTACTGAAACCATGCAGGTGAGTTATGAGCTTCCAAACATCTGCTTATGGATTATAGTGTTGTTGTTTTTGTAATTATTAAAGTGATGATAAAGTGCCATGTTATTAAACTTACTATGAATACAGAAAGAGCAGGTCTTTGTGTGTGTAGTATTTGTAAGGAGATCAGAATTTTAAATTCTTGAGATTTTAATGTGCTTTTAGGGCTATTTAATGTAAGTGATCACTTCTCCAAACCAAGCATTAAAAAGATTGAGAATGCTGGGGTGCCTAAACCTATAATGTATTAACAGGACCTTCTTTTATTAGGGCCTTCTCTTTCTACAGCTCCTGTTACTATAAGCATTCAAATACCCACGACAAGTAATGCCTTGCTAAGTAATGTTATTTATTTCATAAAATATAAAGTAAATATTAGGAAATACAAACAAGCTAAATTATTTGCATGCAGACTGACAATAGACTTGGGATGTTGTTATTCAAGTGGTTTGTTATTCTTTTATTTTTGTTCCATGCTGCATTTTTCTTTTTCATATTGTGCACAAAAAGATCTATTATGGCATATGACAATTTGAACAAACTTGTTTGCCTTAGCAACTGGTTAAATGTTAAGAAGGAAAAATAGTGATGGCACTGGCCTTGAACAATGTTACAAACATGTCCAAAATATTGTATTTTGTCATCATTTTGACAATAAAGAGAATTTCTGAACTCCTCTAAGAATTATTTCTGGTGTATCATGATACTGAAATTATTATATTTATAGCTGAGTTAATGATGTTGCAATTGTACATGTTTACATAATTCATAGTGTGCTGTAGTACTAAACCCCATCTTGTATAATTATAAAACACACAAAGACTCTGTCTTTTCTTTTTATGTGTCATGTGTTTTCTCCCTTAGTGTGCTTTAGTAACTGACCTACTGTTTGTTAAGGTCATGCAGATTAAGAAGGTTGAATTGAACTCGAGAGAAAGAAATACATTCACTTGTGTTGTTCACCTTAGGCTATTATTGGAGTCTATAGTCTGGATGCTATAATGCCAGCTTTTTTTGTTGTTTTGTTGTTTTTTGCATTGTTATAAAGCCATACTTTTAGTTTTCATCTTATAACAGTCAAAAAGGATATATTTTTATATTTAACAGCTGGGTTTTTGAATTTGTGTGCATGCATCTTCCAATGTTGTGAGTTTTCTGAGCAGGCTTTTATTAGAGGAACCCCCTCATTCAGCTGCTGATGGTCAATTTGTATCAACCATCTTATCTGGGTAAAATTTTATTTGCCTACTAAGTTTCATATATGCCTGCCCACCAACAAATTGCTGGCTATGCTACTACTACTAATAGTAATTCTTTACATTTATATACCACTTTTCCAACTACTCAAAGCACTCTGTGTGTAGACAACTTTACAGTTTGTGTATGTGTTTTTTCTTTTCTTTTCTACTGAGCTATGAAGTGCTGATTCAGTTTGTCCCCCAAAAAACTGTACCCCCGCCCAGAATGTTTTCACCAGCCTCCACTGCAAAAGACCTATTCCAGGACAAAATAGAGAGCCAAACAAAAAAAAAAAAAAAAAAAAAAGCCTTGAAACAAATTTACCAGAGAAACTAGTTTCCTCATTTTACAACAAGGCTCTTTCTTTCTAGATAATTACAGAGCATGTAGGATGCCCTTAAATAAAACAGCTGCCAAAACAATGTGACCACAGTCCATAATATCAGACACACATTGCACATGCCCTGGTAGTGATGAATAGCATCATAGCAACCATTTCTACAATGTTGTGAAATGGAGACAAGACATGGCAAAAAAAGGGTTGTGAGGCCACTAAAATTACCATAAAGCAAGTAAGGAATCTTCCCTGGCCAGCTCAAGAGAGGCTTACTTCAGACCAGATTGGCCCAGAAAATTAACTACCTGCTGGCTTCACATTTTAAAGATACAGTACAGCAATACAAACATAACAGTAAATACATTAAAATATTTAAAAAATGACAATAAAACATAAAATACTCAAAAATACAGACACATGCATACCATACGTGGTGAAGCATGAAGTTAAAACCTGAAGTTTTACTGAGGCAACAATAAGTCAATTAAAACCTCATCTAGATTTTTCAAATGATCTAAGTGTTTCTTGGTTAAAGTAAACTACTATAATCTCACCTAGAATGTCACAAAAATGTTATTAGAATTGTTAGATTTTAAATACTGCAAGATGATAAAATATCCATAATCCTCCATGGTTGTATTGAATATGGGCTTGAAATTATTTCTTTAGATAAAATAACACCCATGTTTTACATCCAACTTAGCAAATATCCTTCATTCTGTAATAACACACTTATAAAATGTTTATTTAATGCTCTATAATCTCTACAATGAACAATTATTTCTCCACAGGTGAATTTAGAACCCTAATAAAGCTCACCTGTAAGTATTCAGCAATATACTTCTGTAACACTTCCGAATATGACACAGATTCAATGTAGTTTATTTTATTAAAGCATACTTCAAAGAGTACAGGCTCAAGGCACTTACAAATATTTAGAACTGTAGAACATTTACACATATAAACATATATTATCTATTTAATATTGGTTAAAAATTAAACAAAGTCAAGCAAATAAATTCAGCTCAATTAGGCCAAGTGGGTGCCAAGTCCTTTTTTGGCACCCTACAACACCAAACACAAAGTTAATAAACCTAAAGTATCCTGGTGCTGTGCCAACAGTGTTATGATCTAGCTTGGGTTTCATTATTATTCAGGTCTTTTTTTAAGTTTCCTGATGCTTTTTAAATCCCTGCAAATTTCTCTTTTAGTTAACTTTTGCCTTTACAGTTTTTGACAATAATTAGTTAAAGGAATCCTGCTGTTTCCATGTGTTGAGTTCCACATTTTTTATCCTTTTCTTTAAACTCTTAACTGTACATTGTCTTTTTCTTTTCTGTGAAGTGCTCTTCGTCAATTATTTCAGTGTATGTTCATTTCTAGGTGTTTCAATATCAGTTATCCATTGACTTGATTTTTCTTCTTTATTCAATAATTCTGTTTTGTGCTTATTTTCAGTTTGGACTTTTCCTATTTTGTATTAGATGATTTTTCATTATGATATGTTACAGTGTTGTCTCAATTATGCTAAATTCATAATATTAACTAAATTAAGTGATCTAGTTTGGATTTTTTATTCAGGTTCATCACCTTCCTGATTGTCATTGATCCTGACTTTCTGAGAGAAGGACACCCAAGCAAAAAATCTAAATCAAGGCATCATCAAAAAAACAAAAATCAAAACTATACTACTACTAGTACTACTAATGATAATAATAATCTGAAATACATATAAATAAGGTTTTCAGTATATCCTGCAACACATGACACACCATAACAGCATGTAACAGTTTGTGGTGCTTTAGTTTGCTCCAAAGAGCAGTAGTTAAATTTCATGATCAACTTTTTAATAATGTCTTTCTATCCATCCATCTATTATGAAAAACTGCCTTATCCAGTCCATAGTCATGAGGTGGTTTATAATAAAAAAATAAGTCTACAATTTGGAAAGGGGAAAGTTTGCTACTCAAAAATAATCATAAAATAAAAAATGGTTTGCAGGCTTCAACTAACAAATTCCCAGAAGCTGCCATAGCTTGCGTAACAGAATTGGTTGCATTAGGTTTTACAGCTGACTGATTTGAAGTGCAGAAATCATTTACATAAGCAATTCATTGTGCAACTTCAGTTAAATTATTCAAATTACAATTTAAAAAAATAAACTTTTAAAAATTAACCATGTCAATACAGCGGAAGTAGACCAGACCTGGGTCTTCAAAGCAGTCTTCCACTCTTAGACAAACAGCAGAGAGATAAAAAGAACAAAAAGTATACCTTTTTAAGCAAAGACAGTTAATAGAGATATGAACTATTGAAGAGCATGAAGTAAAAAAGGTAAAACAACAACTCTACAGCTTCTACAAAAATGTCATAACAGCCTTTTGCACTGTCTGTCATTCAGGGCTGAGCCACTTGTTCAATAATCTAGTAGCAAAAAGTACTCCTCTTCCATGCTGATATCTCTGTTTTATTCTTTACCCAGGGCCTCTGCCCTTCTGCAATCAAATGAACTAATGCCCAAACTCTCCACTCAACCCCAAGCTTGTTAAACATCCACACAGACTGTGCATGATTTGGGATTCAAATCGCAAACTTTGGACCATTACACAGAAAAAAAGAAAAGCTTACACATAATCCTGAAGCATTTCTTCTGTTATAAGACCTGATCAGTCAAGATATCTAAATGTGGCAGACTTGGCCAATGTCAGAAGCCTGCATAAATAAGCAGAAGTTAAGAATAATAGCTACAGGTGGCTCCCAAATAATTGTAATTACCTGTGGGAGGTGTGACTAGAGATGAACAAGATGTGGAAAGTGTAACTAGTAGGTTCATAGCCGACTGAGAATATAGTCGTGTGCCTGGAGAATCTGATCTAGAAAACCATTATTTGCAGGTTGAGTGATGGTTGACCATAAAGCCTTGATTGATTCTTTATATATGCAGAGTTACACAAAAATATAGTGGACAGTCAGCATTTAGCTATTATGCCTCCAAAGTTGTGGAACACTCTACCAAATGAAATCAGAGAATTTGAATCACTTACAACTTTTAAAATATTATTAAAGACAGTTTTCTTTTTCACTTTGGCATTTTAAAGGTATCATTATTCTTTCTTTTTATTTGATTGTTCTGTTGCTTCTGTTGGTAAAGAAAGATTCATTGATCTTGATTTTGCTAACAATACTGTGATCTCCTCAGAGTCAATGGAGGCTCTGATTGAGGATCTTGAGAGACTGAGCGAGGAGTTTGACTGCCTGGATTTTTGAGTGTTCTGGATGAAAAACAAGATCCAGGCCTCTAACAACCTCTTGGGCATAGCCATCAGCAGCATGTCTGTCTCCGGAGAGAGTGTCAACTTCATTGGGAGGTTTACTTACCTCAGCAGCAACATTCATGTGTCTGGTGAGTCTTTCTATGAATTCAGTAGTTGGATTGGAGGTGTGTGAAAAAGGATGAAGGTCCAAGTCTAGAGTTCTGGTGCTTCATGTCTTGCTATATGGTCGTGAGACATGGACGCTATCCAGTGACCTGAGACAAAGACTGGACTCCTTTAGTATTGTGTCTCTTCGGAGAATCCTTGGGTACCACTGGTTTGACTTTGTGTTAAATGAGCGGTTGCTCATGGAGTCCCAAATGAGGCACATTACCTGCATTGTGAGGAAACATCAGTTACAGGAATACAGCCATGCGATTTCCCGAGGGTGGCACGATTTCCCAAGGATGATCTGGCTCACAGGATCATTGCTAAGGACCAGAACACCTAGACCACTGTTTAAATCATTTTAGCTGACATCTTTCACCACCTTTGATTTGTACAGTGACTTCTGGATTAAATTGTAGGTATAAACCCTGTGAAGGACAGCTGGGTCCCATGCCCAGCAGGGACGCCCCTGCTGCTTATGCTCCGGGGGAGCCGCCATGGGCAGTTCAATACCTCCCCCGGGACACTTGGTGGCAGCCTCCCTGGCTGACGGTGATTCCCCAACCACCCGCAGGGCTGCATGGGAGATGGAGTCCTCCACAGCTTGGCACTAGGGGGGGCTGTCTGCTTCCCACAGCCCAGCTGGATGAGTCTTCAGCCCGGAAGTGCAATTAGGACCAGGTGGTTAATCACCTAGAGCACTTCCGGGTGGGCTATTAAAGGGCCCAGCCACCACCACTCAAGGGACGGAGGAGGAGGGAGGGTCGGGAGGAGGAGGACTAAGCTTGAGGAGGAGTGGTGGAAGAGAAGGATTGTTGGTTGTGTTTATTGTGCTTTGGGACTGTGTTTGGGCTGTGTGGCACGGGGAAGACGTGTCCCACAGCTGAAGAAACAATAAAAGTCTTTGTGTTTTTATATGTGTCTCCTTGTCTATCTGTGTCAGGTCAGGCGCCTATATAGCGCCTCTGTTACAACCCTTAGTGTAGTTATTTAGGCATCAGAAACTAAGAAAAGGCCTGATCGTCACAAAGAAATCCTATGGCCTACTTCCAAAGGTGGGTAGTAACAAGTTACATTTACTCCGTTACATTTACTTGAGTAACTTTTTAAAAAAATTGTACTTCTAAGAGTAGTTTTACTGCACCATACTTTTTACTCTTACTTAAGTACATTTGTGAAGAAGAAACGTTGCTCTTACTCCTCTACATTGGGCAACACTCGAATCGTTACTTTTTTTCCATTAGATACAGTACGCTATATTTTTGCCAGAGAGAATTCACCAGTGGATCTGCTGCATGACTGTTTCACCAATCAGACGTAGCAACAATAATCACATGGCTCCGTTTCACAAATCAGACGTAGCCTTGCAGTCACATGACCACACACAAACTGTCGCGTCCTAGTGGCACAAATTTCTCACAGACAGCGGACAGGGAAAGAAAGAATACTGTACATGAAAAATGATAGCAAGCTCCTGCTGAAGCTTAACTATCATTTCACTGAGTGAAGAACAAGCACGTTTTAACCAAACATGCACAGGCACAGACAGTCAAGGTAAAGTGAGACTTCTTTTACATGCACAAGCTGCCTTGTTCTAATGTTATTTTCTATCAGCTGTGCTATTTGGAGGGCAAGTGAATATGCAGTATTATACTGTCAGTGTACAGCAGTGGTGCCCACACTGTTTTCGGCTTGGAAGCTACTTTTAAAATGAGCACAATAACAGTTCAATATATTTATGGCCACAACAGTATTTGGATTTTAATGACCTTCATGTGGGAAAAGGCTGACTCACATAAATAAGTAGAGTTAAATAATGCAGTCAAGGAGGTAGCACATTTCCTCATGTTTGGGTACTTGTCCTCTGTTAGTAAGTTTCAAACTGTCAATGAGCCCCATACTTCAGCTGAATGTCACCCTGTAGTGTCAAAATCTCATCCTCCAATGTAGAGGAGTTTTAGGTGAAACAGTGTTGCAATTTTTGATGCGGGGCAAATCACCCTCAGCATCTTCCCTAAATAGATAGCACTTAAGTGTAGAGATTGGCTCAAGTAAAGCTGAGTCTTGAAACCGTCTGTCAAAGTCTGACAGACAATTTTCAATCTGCTCTGTGTAGTGTATGCTGTCAAATTGCGCACACACCTTCCATTGCATCTCCAGCTCTGACGAGAGGTTTTTGGATGTTCCCCAAATCAAGGTGCTGCAGCTTTGAGGACAGATGTTGCATTTTTCGTTTCAAAGCATTAACTGAGCTAACCATATTGACCATGGTTTTCTGTTTTCCTTGCAGTTGTAAATTAAGCTCATTCAACATGTTGGTCAGATCGGAAAAAAAATGCCAAGTCTAACGGCCATTGATCATTAATAAGTTGCTTGTATTCTACATGTTTAATGACAAGGAGAAACTCCTTTTTCTCCAGCCAGGGGTCTTGAAATCTCAGCAGGAATTTTTCCCTAACCATCTGCCTCAATGAAGGCCTCTTTTATCATCTCTCCATCTTGGAAGGACTTCTTATGCTTAATGATCGAGTGACTCCACCGGAATGATGCTTCGGTGTGTCTGCCTTTGCTTTTGAATTCAGCCAAGTGAAAAATGATGGCTGTCCAATTAACTGCAATTTTAGTTCCCTCTCCTTTCTCTTTCTCAGATCGCTTTTCGGAAGGAAGTCAATTTTGTAGTTTTTATGAACAGTTCGAAAGTGCTTTTCCACATTTTCCTTCTTTGAAATAGTGATGATAGATTGACAGATCAGACAAACGCACCTCGATTGTGACATTGTGAGAGAAAAAAAATCCTTTCAATTTCAATTTCAATTCTACATCCAGCCCATAAACAACATTTTTTTTTAAATCCCTTCTTTAGTCGATATAAATTGGAAGGCTAACTAGATCACTTAGATAGCCGGAGTTTTGCAGTAGCTTGCGCATTTGATCGTGCTTGCGGGATGACCAGTGTGTTAGTAGAAAAGAGATCTCAGACTGGCCGCTCTGTATGTCAATCAAGTGGCAAATGCCATAGGGCGGATATATGATAGACTAAAATTTAAAACCTGCACTACCTTTCCAATCCACTGGTCGATCGTGATCAACGTATTGGGCACCCCTGGTGTACAGAATATCTTGTCACTGTAAGTAGTTTGCACTGTTCAAACATACATGTTACCTACTGTAGGTATCGCTTCAAAAGCTTTGTTGTGAAAAACTGAGATTTGGAGCTTTGTGTTATTTGTACCTCTTTATTTTGTAAAGATATTATTTATTTTTACTCATTTTTTATTTTATTATTTGGAAATAGCAGAATTTGCACATTATTTTATATTTTTGTCTGTCTTATTACAACATTTATAAAAAATAAATAATTTGTTATGATCAAATAGTCACTCAGTACTTGAGTAGTCTTTTCAGCAAGTACTTTTTTACTCTTACTTGAGTAATTTTTTGGAAGACTACTTTTTACTTATACTTGAGTAATATTATTTTGAAGTAACGCTACTGTTACTTGAGTACAATTTCTGGCTACTCTACCCACCTCTGCCTACTCCCCTCATGGCTTGAGGGGGTACAAAATCTCTTAAAGAGACAGGGGAATTATCAAAGGCCCTAGTCTGCTTAAGCAAAACCTTTAATATTATGTTTATTTTTTAATTTAGATAATTAACAAAATCCAATAAATAAAAAAATTCAAACATCAAAATAAATTTTAAAGAGGTCTCCAAAGATGCAAATTACAGAAAGTATTTATAAATTGTGAAGCAAAATTATGAAATTATTAAAGAATTCAAAATACCAAACTTAGATATTCAAAATAAAAGAAACATATTGATTGTGAGATGGTGTCTCATACATGTTGAAAAGAGAATGAGGACTACAAAAATAAGCACTAAGCAGGTGAGGACCTTGCTGTCCCGCACAGAAGTGACACACCTGAAATTAGCTAGTCCCCAACTACTACCAAAAATGGGGAACTGGCTTTAAAATTTAAACATACAAAAAAAGTCCAACAATATATCACAGTGTCTCACAAGGTGGACATAAACAGTGAAATTCTGGCTTGGAAGAACAAGTCTCACAAAGAATGTTTATACATTTATTTAACACAGACAGAAAGTGCAAAATGCTCAAAAGAGCAAAAAAAAATGTTCATAACAGGCAATCCAAGGTGAAGTAGTCCAAGACCACTATCCAAAGTCATAAAAAAAAAACTATAAATTCAAAAAGATAACAATATCCATAAAACTCCAACACAAACTCAATGTTCCACTGCTGAGTCTTTCTTTTACTGAATGAATGTAAAGCCAGAAGGAGGACCCAGCAGCAGTGACATCAACAAGGCCCCACCTATGGGGCTACAACAACAAAGCACAGAAAATAAGTGTATATTTAATGTCATAGAACACAAATAACAATAAGAATGAACAGTAAAAACATAACTTAAAAATAAGAAAATTACTCATTCAGAATTAACAAAAACAACTGAAAATGTGAAATTACACATATGTCAAGAAAAGAACCTTAGCTTTAATAATTACCAAAATAAGTTTGTAAAGTCAAGAGAAAACAAAGAACAAAATTTAAAAGTCAAGATTAAAATTGAAATACGAAAATGGTTAAAAGACCAGCAAACACTCTTCAATAACAGAGAAGCACAGAAGGGAAGCCAAGCAACAACAGCAAGAAGAAGCTAGATATGGCAAATATAGACCTTCTTCAGGTTACAGAGTGACAAAAAGGACCAGGGCAAAGCTAACAACAATGTAAGCAAAGAATAGTCAAGGCAGCTTGAGAAACTGCCAAATTTACAAAATAAATAAATAAATAAATAAATAAAAACACCAAAAGCCAAAACACAAGTTATAGCAGAACAAATCAATAGGACAAGAAAAAGAGATTAATGAGATATGAATAGAAAAGCAGCAGGGCTGAAAAAGGCCTGGATGCATCAATTTGCAAAACTTTCATTCACTATGGTGTATGCTCCATGTTCCATTAGGCTGAAGCAGGTATGGATTTTACAATCAGTCAATGCAATTTTACCTAGTACCTGTCACACTAAGTGATAAAGCAATCCTCAGGAAGATTACAGAACAATTAGTATGAATGAGTGTGAGTGCACTGTCACCCCATCCTGAGTTAGCACCTGTCTTTCCCCCACTGATGTTTTGGCCCTCATCACCTTAAAACTGGAATACATATGTTCAGTAAATGAAAGTGCATGCTTTAAAATAAATGATCTGAGCAAAACATTAAACATATTGTTTAATATAAAGAATAGGTAGAAAATTAAAGCCGCAGAGAAAAATCAATGTAATGGAGGACAACCTAACTAGAGTAAAAATAGCATGTATTAACAGTGAGACTGTTAATTGCTGAATGCAAAAGGAAAAAGGGGAGTCTTCACAGGAATAAACAGCTAGGCTGTCAATATCCTGTTTCGTTTTTCCTAAAGGACCTTTATGTGTCATTGAAGACTGGCATGTTTTGTGGGAGTGCTTGAAGTGTTGTTATTGTGAATGCAGACAAGATAAAGATAATGACACAAGAATAAACAAACACTCCCACCCAAGGTCATATCTCAAACACAAATAAGATCCAATCTGGCCAAAGGTGCTTCAGTAAGCACTTGGTCACAAATTCAGATGTACTGTATGGAGATTTTCTAACAAACCCCTTTGTTTATAAGCAGGATATTATTAAAACCATACTTCCTCTCTCCACCAAAAAGAAAACATATCTGTGCTACCACCCTCCCAGCTCTAGTTTCATTAAAACACAAGGCAATTCTGGGTCTAAATAAAAAATCCCCCACCCCAGCACTTATTATACAGCTTGATGCAGTCTTAGGCGTGTAGTAGACAGCATCAAGGAGCAGTCCAGCACAGGCCATATTCACATGTACAAATACATTCTCACCCACAAAGGGCCAGTTTATAGTTTCCATCAGCCTAAACATGCATGATTTTTCGACGTAGGAGGAAAAAATGAGCAACCAAAGAAAAATTCTGTATAGACACAGGGCAAACTTGTAAACTCCACACACACTTATTGAAGAAGTCATTGCCTCGAGCACCCACTCTTAACTCACCCAGGATAAATAGATGATTAGACCTAGGTGTGATTGTGCTATTGAATGGACTTGGACTCTTTCCAGCATCCTGTCTTGTTTGCAGTGCTGTTGGGATAATCACTCCCAAGCAAACCTTAAATGAAGAGGAAATATAAGGGCATGAATACTTTTGTTAACAATCAATAAACATGTCCAGTGTAAACTTGACTAACTTTGTGATTTTCTTTAAAGGTAAGGCTAGCATTTCTGTTTAAGTACTGGAGACCTAGTGTGCCACAAACAAAAAAGTAATTTTTGAAAACCTAGGAAAAAACATTCCAGTTATCATCATTCTGAATGTGAATATAAAACAATTCCACAGACAGCGGTAAAATATCCAGGGATAGCTATGCTGCAAAATGAATCCAAAAGCCAAATATGCATTTTTCCATGAAGTCACAAAGAACCCAATAATAATATTTATGTGTCTGTAGATCTAGTGTATGTGCTAAAAGTAAAATAAAATTTAAAATGAATATAAATCATAATGTTTTTTGGTTTTATTTAGTTTTCTTTTATTTCCGTCATTTTTAATTGTTGAATCAACTTCTCCTATTTATTTTTATGGTTTATGGTGTTTTGAAGGCGGTAAAATGTTTTTAGTTCTTCTTGTGATGCCATCTTAGATTCCATAGGTACAACCATTTTGTGGTTAATTTTGTTAGTGATTGCTACCATGTTGCCATGTAAAACAACTGGAGGTGGGTGATGCATGACGTCATTAGTCAAAAGGGAATACTTACAAGTAATGGATTACATTATGGGATTAATGCTAGATTTTCTGATTTGCTGGTTTGGACTTTGTCATCTCATTAAATGTTTTTCTTTTGTTACCTGTGTGGCCTGTCATTTCTTCATCTTTTGGCAGAACAAAGATGAGTGCTGAAGGCTGTATCACCTGGACAATTTTGTGCTGAAATGTTATTTATTGCATTGAAACAAGGTAGAAACAACTGCAGAATAATAAGAATATATATTGCTCATCACAAGTTTGCCAAGAACATGCCTAGATTTTCTTCTATAGTTCTTGAAAATGTCCTGTAAACAGTTATGTCCCATTTCTATTGCATTCCCCACCATAACTCAAACATGATGATTTCTTTCTTGAGATCCTGCACGAATTATCAGCAGCAAAACAGGCATGAACATTACTGTGTTTAGAGTATTCTTCTGTAAAATACCAAGTCATTTGTCTAAGAGCTGAAGTTGAACTACACAGCATGTTATAATTTTCCATAAAAATTCCAAAAAAAGAATGGAAACCATGGAGGAAAGACCTGACCACTCACAAATTCAAAATTAATTAAACTGGTTTAAAAAGTCACAAATTAAACTAAAAAAAAATACTATGAATTTAAAACAAAGGAAGTAAAAATTGAAAATTGTAAGGAAACAAGAAAAAATATAACACAAATTTCAAAAGGACAGTGTTAATAATATAGGCAAAGCTCAAGGGAAAAATGGCAACAAAAATAAAATAAAAAAGGAACAGTGCAAGAATGTTTAAATGTTAAATTTAAGCAAAATAATCAAAACAGAAAAGGAGGCAATAAGAAAATAACAAATTAAAACAAAAATGACAAAATACAAAAACAGGGCATAGACACAAAAGAAGCCAAAATTGAAAAAGATCCAAAAGACAAGAAAATACAAAACTAGAATCCAAAATAACCACACCGATACTTTGGGCTCGAAGGCACAAACAGCGGGATGCGGACCTCTTCCTTCCCAGAAAGCAGCGGGTTTGTTGCCGTGTCCCTCCTTGGCTACCGTCATGCGGAAGTCATCTCATAGGCGCTCTGGCTTCGACAGGAGCAGGCCGTTGTCTTCGGGGCAGTCTCCTTTTTCCCTCGGAGCCTCCGGGTGATCTACCCCGAGGTACATGCAAGGAACAAAGTGAGTAATAATAAATGGATTAACGTTCCCGGCCCTTACCTCAGAGCGATCGGTGGGTCCTGGAGGTTTCTCCAGACTTGTAAGGCCGCTCCTTGACTCCTCCCGAGCGTCGGCCATTGCACCTAAGGTGCTCCCGCTGGCGTTGTCGCTCTGTTTGCCCTTCCTCTTCCCCATTTTGGACTTGGAATTTTCAGGTTTCAGCGATGTTGTGGTGATTCCTGATGCCGTAGTCTTCTCGGGGTTCTCTTCCCACAGAAAATTTTTGATTCATGTTCTCCGCTATAGATGCTGGAGTATCCTGCCGGCTACGCCACTGTGGTAGATAGGGGGCGCTCTTGCTCACTTGAACACTTGTCCTCGACTCCAGATACCAGGTAAAAGTCCAAATACTAACTTTATTCAATCTCCACAGTGCACAAAGCACCCTCTCCTCCACAATACTCATACAATAATCACTAAGAAACACAATAATACAATCCTCCACTCCCAGATGTGTTGCCACCCTTCCACCCAGCTCAGCTCGCTGTCTGGGAGCTCCCACAGTCCTTTTATATCTCCTGACCCAGAAGTGTTCCTAATACCCAGTCCATGTGACTCTCAATCACTTCCGGGTCAGGTACAAGTTCTTTTTTTCACCCCAGAAGCACGTCAATCCTCTTGTCCACGTGTGCTACCGGGGCGTAGGGAAAATAACCATTATTCCTCCCTGCAGCATCCCCTAGTGGCCCCCATGGCATCCAGCAGGGTTGCGCATTAAAACTATATTGTCCATGATGCCCTGCTGGTCTTCTGGGGACCTCCATACTGCAAGGAGGGCTCCACCTGGCGGCTTGGGGGTATTGGCCGGGATAATGGGCCGGCCATTCACCACAATATCTAACATGTACAAACATTCCAGTCAAAACATAAGAGGAGTAAAAAGACATAGATAGATAGATAGATAGATAGATAGATAGATACATAGATAGATAGATAGATAGATAGATAGATAGATACATAGATAGATAGATAGATAGATAGAAAAAACACACACCAGAAAGAAAAATTAAAAAGAAAGAAGACTTCTGACTTGGTTGTCACTGCAGTCCCAGTGAGGCACTATGCAGGCATATTGCTGTTGGTATAAAGGAGCCCCAGTAGCGTTTCCTGACACACTTCTGCTGAATAATTTGTTGGCCGAAAGTCCTCAGTGTTAGTCAGTCACAGAAAGATTGTGCAGCATTGCTCATAATGGCACTCAGCCCTCAATTCTGTCCTTTGCAAATGTGCCTACAGCCTTTAGTCAAAGATACATTTTCTACTATGAACAAATGAATTGAGGGAGTATTATGAAGACATAAAGGTTAACACTGTTGCATCACAATTCCAGTTGAAAGTGTATGACTCCTGAACTGTTCACTGCTTCTGTGGTGTTTTCATATATTCCCTTTGTGTTTTGTTTAAATATAAACACATTTTTCTGCCATATCAAAAAGACAAGCATATTAAGTTAATTGGCAATTCTAAACAGGCCATTTGTGGGTAAGAGTGACCTGCAGTCGGGTGGTGCCCTGTCCAGGTACTTAATACTCCTTGAGATGGCTCACCTTCACATAAACCTGAACTAGAATAAGTAGGTTAGTTTATAAATGGATGAACAATTTGGAAATACCTGACCAGATGAGCCTCACAGTAAGGAGGTCTGGGTTCACTTCCCTGGTCCTCCTGCATGGATTTTGCATGTTTTCCCCGTATCTGTGTGGGTTTCCTCCAAGTGCTCCATTTCCTCTCACAGTCCAAAGACATGCAGGGTAGGTGCATTGGTGATCCTAAATTGTCCGTAGTGTGTTCTTGGTGTGTGTGTGTGTATTTGTTTGTGTGTCCTGAAGTGGGCTGGCTCCCTTTTTCTTTGTTCCTGCCTTGCGCCATGTTTTGGCTGGGATTAGCTCCAGCAGACCCTCCCGTGACCCTGTGTTAGGATATAGCGGATTGGACAATGACTGACTGACTGACCAGATGAAATAATAATTTAGTGTATTTGAAGAAAATGTTTAGCATTTACAAATAAATGTGAAGACTGTATTTTCATTTGGCCCTGACTTCCTAATGTTAAAAAGACAGTCAGAATTGGGGGCCTAAATCTGTTCTACTGATACCTGAATGTTCAGTTTCAACCACACACCAAAATGTTGCTTCCAGCTGTTTGCAGTGAATTCACCCAGCAGAGATATACGCAGTGTATCTTATCAAAACTCTTCACAGACTGTTGCCGTTCTTCAGAATAATGCCATTTTGTTTGGTCAAACCAGCTGATTGTTCTCTCTGTGTGAATTATGCCTTGGTGTTTTCCATATACAGTGAAGACTATTCAGACAGGTGTCAAAAACTGTGGTAGAGATGCAAGGAAAACAACAGAGCAGGTCCTGCCCCGGGGCAAAGAATAATGAGACCTCTTCTCACCTCTAATCTCATGCAATATTCCATAGATAGGACAAGCTGCTAGCACTATTGAAATGACATACAGAAGACTGAGAAATAAATAAAAGAAGCAAGTATCCTAAAGCATTTGAAAATAGATAGTCTTCTGGCATGCGGTGGGCTGGCGCCCTGCCCGGGGTTTATTTCCTGCCTTGCGCCCTGTGTTGGCTGGGATTGGCTCCAGCAGACCCCCGTGACAAAGTGTTGGGATATAGTGGGTTGGATAATGGATGGATGGATGGATAGTCTTCTGCCTTTTTTGTTAAATGCTGAGGCTACGGTGCATCCATCACATAGGCTAGCACATCATTCCAAATTTTAGCACAACAAGCATCAATCATTGTACAGCCTTTTTGACAACTTTGTTAACCATCAGAAAATTATGCCCAATTCTTCATAGCATTTATTTTAAACATTAAAAATCCTTTTTTATGTTCAATACATTTTCAGAAAACACTACATTTATTGATGGTTAGTAAAAAAAAACTGTGTCTCTCTTTCATAAAGCAGCTCATTTTAAAAACAATTACTGCATGCTGTAAAATTGCTTTTCTCATTAAGAACTCTCTGAATACATTTATTGATTTTTCCCGAAGGAAATCAGTAGGCAAAAGCAAATGACAGACCACTTATTTTTTTCTGATCTCTGCCCTCTTTGACAGCCACCCAGGCGACACATGCTCACATAGCTTCTCCCATTTTGAACTAATCCTCATCGTAACACACTTATTTTTAAACACAGTGCTGCTAAAATGCAGACAGCTAATAGAGTAAGAGGATTGAAAGGAACGACAGTGCTAGAACAGGTTGGGTAACACTTGAAGAGGAGGAAAACAGTGGGGTATAAAGAGACGAAAGTGACACAGGAGCGCTACCAGTCCTCAGCACAGCACTGAAGGATTTACACCCCCATCCTGGAAAGGAGCCGTGCAATTTAGGACAACAGGAGATCTCTACTGCCAGGTAACACAAGACTGTATTTGTGAAGTCAGGCTTTGATGAATCGAATTTTTCTCTTACATTTAAGTGTTTTTAAACTGTGAGTCTATTATCTTTTTTTGATATCCTGTTTTAATCCTCACCACAGAAACTATCCTACGGGCATATTTTGACAGTAACATAATCTAATGAAGAGTAATTCTGATCCTATTGCTCTAATCTGAGCAACGGTCTCCTCCACAGGATAAAAACACAATTACATGCAATTGGCAGTGCAGTTCCTGTTTTGCATGTCTGTGAGCTGAAGGTACAGCCATTTGCAAACAAGGGTAAATAAAGCAAAACCATTTAGTCATTGATTCCAGGATAAAGATGTTTTAAATGCTTTCTTCCGTAGTACTACATTAGGTAGATTAATTTAAATTAAAACTGTAAAGTGCAAGAAGTGAAAAAAAGCATTGGTCCTTAGTACAATGAAATGAAACGAAGGGAATATTGCAGAAAGGTAGCCTTTCAGCTGAAGTCTTATTCTGTTTTGATCCTACAAACCCTGTTAGGAAGAAGAGGTATTTTAAAAACAATATTCAATCAGTAAAGCAGTCTAAGTATTTTAGCTGTGACAGGATTGGAAGCGGTGCCACAATAACAGTGCAGCACCATTTTAGTCACTTGGAGCTTTACAGCAACATGATGCTGGGTAATTACCAGCCAGATTCACAGATTCACTAAATAAATGGCTGCAACATTATGCTGCTACTATTATAACTTATTTTTGCAATTATCTGACTTTGCACTGAATAAAAATAAGGTGGCAGAAGCAATGTTGGGGTATCTGTGGTTATATGAAAGTGGTAAATGCTTTCAGGAAGGACATTGCTACGTATGGTGTGGGGGAGGGGAGAGAACATGGTGCTTGGTTTACTGTATTCAAATCCATCTTGTCGCATTCACTCGAGAGCTGCTTTTGTTTTAAAAATATGCCTCCATCCAATGTTTATGTAAGTGTTCATTACTTCACTGCCATTTGCATACACTCAAATATTAAGGTTTGCAGTTCAAAATCAAAGAAATGAGCATTCATGTGACAGTGATTATCAGGTCTGCATTATGGGTGGTGATGACATTCTATTACAATAATGGAAACTAAGTTGTTTATGAATATTTAGGAATGGGAACCCCAATTAAAATCTGAAAATGGGGGAGTGACAAGTGGTCAAGAGAACTGATGAAGATCAACGGTGCAGAACTTGAAAAAATGCCATGATAATTGTTAATTTCTGCACAATTTAACTAGACCTTGCCTATCCAAAAATGAGAAATTTAAAAAGAAATTCAAAAAAGTTCTTTCCCACAAGCTACAGATTAAATTTACAGATGTACGGTGTCACTGTATTGCCAAGGCTTGCAATGCTCCCTCACCATTACCACGTACTAATGGACTGAAGTCCATTCCCAGCCAATGTCTATGTGATTTAAAAAAAAGGTAAATGCTTGAAAACTTTATTAGTCATGAACATGTTGTTTGCACCAAATTGTAGAGCTACCCTTAATTTTTTCCTGATCTTGGTACTTGAAAGCTATAAGCATTGCCATGTCTACCATCAATAATGATAAGCTACAAAGGATCTGGAATGAATTAGACTACAGGATTGATATCTGAATATTTGTATGATTATGAAAACACTTTGAGAGGTCCTTTACAAATTGGCTTAGACTGCAAATGCTTTGTTACTGAGTTTTACCATTCAGTTCATTTTTAATCACCCCTTACGTTTGTCATAAGAAAGTCTTTTTTTTTTCATCAGCCTGAACTAATACACTTGTTAAGGAATATGCTTACCAAAGGTTTAAGACAGATGTGTCATACCAGACATCTTTTTCGGGTCAGACAAGAAAATTAATCAATCTACTTAAGGAACATGGTCTGCGAAATTATTCCATTATTGTTTTGTTTATAATATGCCTAAGAAATAAGCCATAAAAATTCCCTTCACAAGTGTCATTTAAACATGTATATCCCCATGTAACCTTGTTGCCCGTACGATAGGTTTCTTTGTAGATTTATTTAGCTGTCTGCTCTTTTTATCTTCCTTGGTTTACTCTCTCTTGTTTTCATGTTAGCTGCTCTATAAGCAGCTCATCCACGTGAACAAGAAAGGAGCAGCTCAGCCACTTTAATCCCTGCTGCCGAGATAATACAAAGCTACAGTGAGACATTAATCTCATCAACAAAGATTAACTCCTCCAGATTTAGATTATTAAACATAGTAGGGTTATGATCATCTGGCCACTTTAAGGCTCTGGCAGCATGTGCTGGATTTCACGAGGCTAATGCCCACCTGTGATATCATCTGTCCTCTATCTGCACTCGGAAAGTGCTACTTAGCAGATTTCCTCTGTGTGCCAGCTACTGTGGCAGATGTATAAGTAATGTATTGCCCACTAAAAGGGAGGGATGTAGAGGTAGGTGTGCACAGCTATAAATACTGTTTAGAATTTATGACATCCTTCACTTTGCAAGTTTTTGCTAGACATTTACATTTATTTACTTAGCAGATAAAAATCCAAAGCAAGTCAACATAACTGTTTGGAAACGTGTTACAGGACAAGGGTACAAATTGATTTCCACAGCTGAAAAGCTCAAAACAAAATATAACCTTATTTCAATTTTTAGATATAGAGAAGCATAACAGCTAATATCACATACAGTAGAAGTTTACCCGAGAAGAGAGTCTCCAAACACTTCTTGAGCTCATCAGAGGAAATCAGAGTTTCGAATCAAGGTGGGCAGCTCATTCTTCCAGCCACAAGCTACACATGAAAAAAGTCTGGATTGAGATTTAATACTATCTATAGGTGGAATCACCAGATTCCATCCTCAGCATATGCGAGTGGTCGAGAAGGAGTTTTGAACCTCACAACTGTCTCCATGCATATGGTGCAGACCCACTGACTTCTCTGTAGGCGATCATAATGGATTTCAACTACAGGAAGCCATTGTACTGATCTGAAGAGAGGAGTGACATGAACACCAGACGTGTAGCTGCATTTTCAATCATCTACATTGACTTGGTGACACATGCCAGTGCACTTACCAGCAGAGAGTTTCAGTAGTCATCAACAGACATCTTAGAAGATAATTCCCTACAAAATAATAAGCAGTATACTATAAAACTGTATTCAAAAAGACATCAGGAGGCACTGCAAAGATGTAAATGTAGTTCAGGAGAAATTATAGCATCACTGGTACAGACAGGATTACGTCTACAAAACAACATTCTGTATTCACAGTTGGCTTTGACAGACTTTATAAAGAAAACAAATAAAGCCATTGGTTATTTAAAGTCACAGGTAAATGTAATACATACGCAAGGTGAAGTGTCCCATTATGTCTTTCTGTATTATCTTAAAAGGTCATAAATCAGATTTGGGCAGAAATTATACAGATACTGAGTTCCTAAGAAACACTTAAATATAAGAACATTTTTATCTAAATAATATTTCTGACAACAGTAACAGATTACATGAATAACGGTTACATAATATGTTGAAGTATTATAGTTTTTGGGATTACAAATACAAGACCTGAAAGAATAGATTCTTCCAATGTAACACAACAATGTAATAAAATACTGAAATTCCTCTTACCACCACCTCTTCAACCACAATACTATAATAAATCCTTTTCTTTTTTATATCTTACTCTACTTATAAAAATACCCGACCAGTTAAGTCATTATCTTATTTTGTACGGATATTTAAAATTTCCAAACCAGTTTTTGGATATTAACCCCTTTTCACTTTGGCAGAATGATTTTCAAGAACTTTTTATAGCAAGGAGCTCCCAGCTACACTTTACATTCACTGCAGAATTTTGTAGTGTGTGTTCTTTCTTAATATGTTTAATAATCATCTGCAACTATTTGATATTAGGAACACAAACCTGGAAGCCACTCTGGAATATATAGCAAATGTAATATTAGTTGATAATTGGGTGAATCCATCCATCCATCCATCTATTATCCAACCCGCTATATTCTAACTACAGAGTCATGGGGGTCTGCTGGAGCCAATCCTAACCAGCACAGGGTGCAAGGCAGGAAACAAACCCTGGGCAGGGTGCCAGCCCACCACAGGGTGCACACACACACATCCACACACCAAGCACATACAATTTAGGGACAATTTAGAGTCGCCAGTCCACCTAACCTGCATGTCTTTGTGTTTACATAAAGAACCATTGACACATGGAATACATTAGAATGTGTGGTAGTGTGTGGGACTTTGGGGACCTGGAGATCTTAACTCAGTTAGAATTAGAATTGGAAAGCTTGTTGGACTGAAAGGCCTGTTCTTGTTACAATATTCTGTTGTTTTCAAATATTCTAATAAACATTTGTTTTCTCACCTTTTTGACTTTAAGCAAGCAGTTTAGCCTCCTAGTGCCAACATCCAACTGTAAGCCTCCCTAAAGACATTGGATTTAACTGAGATATTGAAACTTTTCACTTATGTCATGCTAATGGTTTTATCTTCGTAAGTGTTACATGAGTTCACAATGAAGATTAAAATGAAAGTACGAAATACCCTTAAAATAAATGTTGCATACCACTGATAACCCATGAAATGTTTCTGCTTAACACAGAAGCGCTCTCTAAAGTCTATAAAAAGCTTAACCCCTATTTTAATGATATTCTTTCTTGTTGACTTTCCAGCAGAGGCCACATATATATTCAATCACTCCAAAGAAACATGTCTGCAAAGTAAGTACCTTTGAATAATTCTGTTTCATTCATGCTGTGGGTTTAGGTACTGTCTCCCTGCAAACCTGTAATGGGCAAAGCAAGTTCAGAAGGTAGACCTATGGTTGGATAAATTAATAAAGAATTACTAAAATAAGACTGAAAACAGTGTATGGAATATTAAAATAGCACCTAATAATTTGAGAAAAATGGTACTGTTTGAAAGAACAATAGTAATTAACCCATATAAAATACATTTCATAAAACATGAATGTATTAAAATAAATAAAACAGGTAAATACAGTTTTTTAATCATATTTTTAACTTCTTAAATGCAGTGTGATTAGTATGTGAGATATAAAACAACAATCCCTCTTTTTATTTTTATTTTTTTATGTAAACTATTGATATAATTGTATGGGTGCATTGGTGCAGCAGTTACCACTGCATCCTCATGGATATAAAGTTTTGAATTTAATAATGGTCTGAACTTGCTCCAAATTTCTATGTGTTTTTATTTGCATATATTCTGTTTTCCTCCGATATCTTAAAGATTTAGAGTCTCATTTATAAAACTTTGCATGGATTTGGGGATAGAAATTTACACACCAAAAAGTTGGAAAAAATTATGCAAAAAAAATTATATGAATTAAACCTGCAGTAGGCACAATCACAATCGTCTCACAAATTTATGTACATGAATGCTTCTCAAACCCCACCCTGAAACAACCATATATAGACTATGTTAATCAAACTCATACATATTCAGTCACATTGCTGCAGACATTCATTGGCTGCTAGAGTAGCCTCCCAAAACATCACCATCCTATGCCGCTATCCACAACTGATCATGGAAGCAAGTGCAACAGCCTTTCTTCATATTCTGGGAATAGGGAATGGCGCAAGGCACCAGCGTCTAAGCGTGTAGGCACTATCACCTGACACATGTAATGACATGATTGATGTTACAATGAATAATATAGCTTGTATGAAACAGCTGATTACCTTACAAACAAGTCAGCCATGGCAAACATTGTCTTCAAGTTTTACTTTGCCTTATAAGAAATGATTCATGGGCAGGTCCATCTTGGCATCACAGATGATTTGTGCGTTAATGGAATAAATTGCTCCGATAAGATTAGGAAAACTGGGCATAGTTGCAAATTGCCTTTTTATGTTAACATTTATTTTTTTGGCAAAAACATGTTATGTTTTATGTATGTGCACCCACACCATACAAAATTTGAATGTAGCACCTCATCAGTAGTTTAAGCCTTTCCAGCACAGCAGGTGTGATAGAGTAAAGGTTGGCTATGATATTCCAGATCTGTTGGGCAGTTCCCTGAGAAGTGACAATTGGTAACCTACAGTATATGAACTGTTGAAAAAACAAATAGAGATTTTTCAGTGCAAAAAGAGCAGCATTGGCCCTCTAAAAAGGGACACTAAAATAGAGCCCCTTACAACATATTCATAAGTTTTGAGGTTTAATTATTTTATCACACCAATCTCATTATTATAATGGATTGCTGATATGAATTATTATGTGTTTGGTTCATCATTTAGCCAGTTTGTTTGCATTTTCTTACTTAATCAAGGGTGTCATCATTTCCCAGTTGTGTACAGATGGATCAGAGTTGCTATCCATTCAAGAAAGCTATCCTGTCAAGTTTTCTTTTATAAATGCCAGCTTTTGAGTGAAAATTGTACTGTATATAGACAATCTGAGCCTCTTTTGTGTGTATGAAAGTTTTATAAATCTGACCCCTGTAGGTTAGATTACCTGTGGTTTCCAAATTTACTTTTACTAATTTATTTATTTAATTATTGATGTTGTTTACAATGCGTCCCATATTAGCATCACCACAGTGTTTTTCAGGATCGCCTCCATTGCAAACCTTGGATGTGCCTGCTCTGTGAGTTGAACGTGCAGGTATTTTGTAACACGTTACACGTGAATTTTAACACTGGTGTGTGACATAGCAGTGGCTGATGTTTAATAGAGGCGATCTGATGCTGCTGAGTTGTTAGCTTTTTCCTGGTCCTTTCAAGAACCTGCTAGACACCATCTTCATAACATTCGTTGCCGTGACTTTCCTGAAAGTTGATACTTTCTTGTTTATTCAGCCTGCTTGTATTTTATATCTTGGGCAGTTAGCCTTGATATTACCTCCTATATGTTACAATATAGGCATGCTCAAAATTATTTCCCTGTAATTTTATTGCTATCTAGAGATTAATGTTATTCATTATTTTGTTTATATTTTGAGTGATGCTTCTCAATTGCATCGCCAACTTAATGGCTTGACATGTTTTTTAGCACTGCAATCTATCTATGCCTGATGTCTGAACTTTACAAAAAAAAAAAAATGAAGGCTATCCCAAACATAATGACATTTTCTAGTGTTTATTCTACTCTAAAGAATTTCAAGAAACCAACAATGAGCCATTCCAAACACCTCAGTGACTGATTTAGTTATTTTCATGTGTGACTCTTACCATTAAAATGATTATGCTCCTGTTTTGTGGCTTTTACTTTAGTTTTGGTAGCACAATGACAGAAGTGCTGATGTGGGGGCTAGACATTGTGATATCTCATTTAAGGTTAGTTTCTGTACTGCATCCAGTACAGCTAATCTGTGAAAGGGTTAAATTCAGCTAGATTGTTCCAGTACTTAGCAGGCTGTAAAAATAAATATAATATGAAATCAAGGCCCTAGCACACTGTAAAAAATTACACCTCACACTTTGCTCCCCACCAGCCTTGGGGCTTGTGATGAGGCAAACACCCATTTTCATCTGGAAATGTTTTGACATGATTTTATTTTACTTGGAACACAAAGACCAGCACCATGATTGTTTTGATGGTGAAAAGTCAGAGGGGGACCATGGTAGAGAACAGTATGCATGCAACCATACTCTGTTTTATTAAAGCGTCCTAGTATAGCAATATGTTTCTGATTTTTTTGTTCACACCTGGACAGAGGATGTGTGCAGCCATATTGAGGAGAACAAAGACTAATCTCAGTGATTAGTATGAGTTTTTTCATAAATTGAAAACTACTGAAAACTGTTAGACAAAAAATATTTAAAATCATTGTGTGTGTTAAATGTGTGTGCTTCCATTAATTTGCAACATTAGAAGCAGCAAGATTCTTTGTATCTGCATATTGTCACTGTGAACCTAATAATAGGCAAACAACAGCATGAATGAAGATGAAGCACAAACCGAATCTTTGAAATAACAAAGTTCTCTAGACAGAGGAAAAAGAACAGGTTTTTGTATACCTCCTTCACATCTCTCTGTAAGCGCTGGATTACCAATACTAGGTTTACAAGAACATGCAAAATTAGAACCAATGTAGAGCTGAAGGTTGAATTCACTAGTGAAATACTGGGATGGTCTAATCCAGGCCCTTTGAATATAGCGTGGCCTTAGAAACACAAGGAATTATCTTTGAAAACTATTTAAATAAAAACATTAAACAGTAATGTCAACAGAATTAATGCAGAAGTCCTATTGGCCCCATATGGGCTCACATTTGACAGAAATTGGCTGTCCTATCTGATGAAGAAGGCTGCTGAACTGCTCTTCTCCCTGATTTTGTTTTGTGAGGAATGAGCTTGGACTAAAACACTGGCACTTCCTTTCAGCTGTGTTTTGCCCCAGGCCCCACCTTTAATGGACATGTAAAGGGACAACTGTCCAGGCAAATAATATTAAAGGGGAAATAACCAAAAAATCTAAAGTCTAAAGATACCAGAAAAGACATTATGGAAATTAAGTGATTTAATCTAAAATGCAAAGTAAGAAATACAAACATAAAGTGTCATGATCTTCAAAATCTCACAGAAATTCATTTTATCTTCCACTACTCTAAGAAAGAATGCAAAAATAAGTAAAGGGACCCAAAGCTATTGTGAAAAGGAACAGACTCGACACACGTAAAAAGGTTTGGGTCAGCCACCCGTATAATATTCCTAGCTGCAAGGGTTTCTTTTACATTCAACAGAGTTGTTGACAGTACAGAGTCCAAGACAGAACTGATGAAGATTGGAAAAGATGGAGGTTTTAAGTGGTCAAACAGGAAGTGATGTAGGGTGACTGGAAGTGATGTTTTTTCTGGCATCAGCCTGGGCGCCGGAACTGGAAGTGACATTCTTGATTCAGATAGGTTTTCACGTGGCTGGTCTGGTAGAGATAACAGGAGAAGGTTTAGTGCAGCCCGCCCTCTCCTGGACTGGCATGGAATTACCTTCACTTGGTCCACACAACGTCCCCCTAATCACATGTGTGTGACACCATGAAAGATTTTTTGCAGTAAGTATCTTCTCCCTTATATATATGTGGGACAGAATGTCACAGTACATTGCTTTACTTTCACTTCAATAACAATTGGCATAGTGCCTATGCAAAAACTAGGACACAAAATGGTGTTTCAAGGATACTGATAAAAAATATAAATGTAAATAATGTAAATGTAAAATTACAAATGTAAATGGTGCAAATAATCCTAAAAGTGACACAGACTAAACAACAGGAGGCCAAATGTAGGAACCATTATATCTCCTGTACCTTTTGCATGGTAATTTTTGTTATGTAACAGTCACTTAAAGGAATCGCTCAAGCATAATCATTATCTAGATTCTCTTTAACATTGAATATGGAGATTGTTACTATATGGTTTTATTTTGTGCTTTTTTAATTAGTTTTTTTTTTATATTTTGTACCAGTGATTCTATCTTTCATGTGTTTTGACCATATGAATGTTTTTTCATTTCCTTTAGATTTGCCTTTATAAATTTTGCTGTGTAACTACTGTGACCAACAAAATCCAGATAATGTTTAGAAAGGGGTTTTTTTATTAAACAATTAGGGAACACTCAGACCCCCATCCTAAAATTGGTGGTTTATGTGCATCTTTTACCTTCTTACTATCACAGAATTCATAGGTGACAGTCTGTGCAGGCAGGCTGCTCATGTTTGTTGTGCCTGCATGGTGTATCTGGCAGTTGATGATATTTTACAGTTAGTCATGGCGTGTCATCATTTCCCATGAGAAGAGCCCAAAGCCAAATTGAATTGCTAGAGTAGCCCACATCTCAATTTTTAGCTACAGGAGTGTGTATCACATCATAAGCTACTAAACAAGATCAAGGTTCAAGGCCCCATGGACTGCAAGTTTTTGCATGACAGATGAAAAACCCTTAGACTTTTGTATAGGAAGATTAAATATATATACTGTATATAAAAGAGTGTGAGAGAAAGGAGTGTACACAGTATAAATAAATTATTGACATCCTGGGCCTCCCAAACTTCAGTACACTGGCTTCCTCTTCTTTCTTTCCTTACATGTCATTGTTCCTGTCTTTCTTCATCCCCCAACTCCAAGCATTTTCAGTTGGGGAAAGTGAAGACCCTTGCAAAATAATTCTAGTAGTATTTCTAAAGCAACTTCAGCTTACAGGAAGCACTTCTGTTCCCAAATAGACTCTTACAAATATTACAGTTAACAAAAATCTCTAATGGAACCTTAAAGATTACAGCAAGAAAATTATGCATTTGAGTAGTGGTCTGTGGAATTACTACTCCTACAGAGCTCAACCCCAGCCAAGGATCTGTTGGCATGACATCCTGGTTGTGTAAAGGTTTCCCATCCAGGACACATACTGCCTTGCAGTTTCCTCTGTCCCCCTTCCACTACTGGATTATTGTGCATGTCCTTCTAAAGAATATTTTTGATGATTCTTTTGGATTAATGGAGTTTCCATTGAAATTACTTTATTCTTAATTTGTTATGTCAGTGTCTCAGTGGACTTACACTGGTTTGAGCTTAAACATGACTGGAAATGCTTTATGGAGTGGAGCACTGCAGTGTTTTCAGGAGCTTGGATTTCTTTTCTGAAGAAAGCCCTGGACTTGTGTCTTCCTGGGATTCAGATTATAGAGATTCAAATTTGAGTAGGTAATTGTCCTGGCAAGTAAAAAGAAAAGCAAATATTCCATCACAATCAATTTATATGTGTTTATTTGTTTGAGGAGAGATTAGCAGCTGTAGATCTTAGTGATCTGTACATAAATGTGCTTTATTTTCATGGAGTTGTTGATTGTGATTATGATGAATGATTTTTGATTTCTCAGGAGACATTTTGCTAAGAAAGACTGACAGGCCAGATGTAGTAAATCTATGCTTTGCCAGCTTTTTTAAAAAAAAAAAAACATAGGTGTCACTTGAGCTTTTTTATTCCCAATTCTAGTGGATTTCCTTCATAGGATCATAGTAGACACTACTTTAAATAATCTGAATAAAATTCTACAACTTCAATTATATAAAGTGTTGTGTATCAAAAATGTTGCTAAAAATTTGTGGAAAAGAAACAGCAAGACAAAATAAAATATGTGATACTAAATATCTTTCCAGTTCTACTATTGTCATCTTTAAGTAGAACAGGAAGGAAAAAAACTGGACTTGTGTTCCCTTCTAATTAAATGCTGCCACCTTAAAAGCAATCAGTCTTTATAGAGTGTCTTGTAAGGTCAATACTATTCCACATGACAGCAAAAGCACATATTAGGCAGACTGAGTTGTGAGGCTGTGACCTGTCACTTTGTGCTGATAGCTCCATCTTTTGAACTACTAATCAACATTACCTATCAGAATAAATGCTTGAAAATTCATTAAGTGAGGTTGTGTACTTACCATGACACACTGGTGTAGTATATAATTATTCATCTTGCTTTTTATTTTTTCTTTCCCAGAGTCTACAAGAAAACTAGCCCCAATGGCAAGGTAAGAAAATTGATCTGGCTTATTTTACTGAAAATAAGCAAATGCAAAGCAACCACTGGACTTTTTCTACCTACTCCATTTCTCCTACATCCCAAGGACACATGTGTTACGTTAATTAGCCACAGTAAATTGAAAATCTTATATGTCAATGAGACATGAGAGGGACTGATCTCATCCAGGTTTGTTTTCTGTATTGTACCAATGTCACCAGGGTACTCCACAGTCATCTATGACCCTGAATTTTACTAAAGAGGTTTGACAATATTTGTGTAAGTAGCCTGAGATGAACTGGTCCAGGCTTGTTCCTGATACTATCGGGATATGCTGTGACCCTGAAATAAATTAAAAGGTGCAATAATGGATGGATACATCAATGGATGAAAACTTAAAGTGAAATTGATTTTCACTTAAAAGAGAGCCAACCTCTACAGCAGAAATTACAAAGGCATTTATATTCTGTTGCTGCTGCTATACTTACCTTTGGGGTGCCTCATCCAAAACATTTCTAGCTTTTATTCACAAAGGTTGACTAACTTGCATCTCTCTGGGAAGAGAATGAAACCCCTTCCAGAATCAGCCAGAAACAAGAGCATACCTGCATTGGATAGCAATGACCAGAGGGGGTTCCATAAAGTTTACAAAATAAAGTAAAACCCAATAAGTCTGACTACTCCTAAAATAGTTCTTAAACATCCAGAAGTTTGATCTCTATTAGATGTAACCTGTCTGACCCTGACTCTCCACATGTCCCTTCCTTTTTCTATTCCA
Organism: Polypterus senegalus; assembly: GCF_016835505.1. NCBI lineage: Eukaryota > Metazoa > Chordata > Cladistia > Polypteriformes > Polypteridae > Polypterus > Polypterus senegalus. The sequence goes on along the minus strand of NC_053163.1, from coordinate 88,197,408 downwards.
GCTCTCTCTTTACCTGGGAAAAAGAGACTTTATAGACCATGTGGATTCAGTGGAGGAAGTAGGTAAGTGAGAGAACCTTTTTAGGTTGTATTCCTCTGGTGTATAACGCTAGAATGGATGCATTTTTATTCTGCAATACTTAAGTTTATTGTTGACTGGATTTAACTGTACAAGCCTCCGGAAATGACATAGATGCCAGTGGGACCAATATCAAAATAATCAGTTCTTACTGTTATATTTCTCCACATAGATGGAGTGGTCCTTGTGGATCCAGAGTATCTGAAAGACAGAAAAGGTGAGCTGTTTATTAATGTATTGCCTGTCTGTTCCTCAAGTCTCTATAAAGTCTTGATCAAGATCAGGTCTCCTCCCTTGCATCATTCAGTGTATCCAAGTGGCTGTCTTTTTTCTTTGCAGTCAACCTCTTTATTACTGGTTAATTATTGCAGTGTCACCTTTCTTACATTGACTTTTCATAGTACCTATTTCAACTCATTTTGCAAGTTCACAGTTCTGGCATGAAAGTTAGCACAGTCAAGTATTAAAGCTATGATATGTTAGATGTACTTTGCAGTGAACAACAAAGAATGAGTTGTTCTTTTGCAGAATTCCTTATTCATCACTTTGAAAATGGTTTGGGTAGAGAGGCCATTATAGATACAGTACATCAAACTGGAAAAATGCAGTTTTTAAATTTAAACTATGTAGCAAGATGGTACAATGTTTTGTCTTCATAGAGTAATATATTACACTACTTTCCCCTTTTGTATTATTAATGCGCCAGAATGCCTAAAATCTCACAGACTTACCACTGTTTATAAGGTATTGTACCATATAACTTCTCCCCCCTTCCCTTCTACATTTATAACTTCAGGCAATTATGTGTAGTAAAAGACAAGCAGAAGTTAAGTTACACTTTAAATAATGTATTATTGATAATATTCATAAATAATAACAATATGCAAAGTACAAGTGAATACTGACAACCATACAACCTGATAAAATGCTGATGTATAGTTTCAGATGGCACACAGACTTGTAGTTACTAGTTAAGGCACCATTTTTGGTCAGCTTTTTTCAGAACAGGCTGCATGCCTGTCTCAATGTGACTTCCGAGCTGTGCTGTCCATTGTTTTGCCCTTTTTAGTTCATGGTGTGTGAGATGCTCCTTCATCATTTGGTAAGAGAGAGACAGCGGGGTAAAGCAAGCAAATTTATAGATTTTCTGTTCAACTACTACAGCCAACAGGGCGTCTTGGTACATAAAAGCATCCGATACAAGCCAATTCCAAACATCCATATGTGGTATAGCGGATCCACAGTTCAGATCAAATGCCACTTTTTAAATAAATAGTTGCCATACTTATGGATTAGAGAGGAGGCATGGTAGTGTGACCAGAACAGTTCCTGGGTGAATTCATGATGCGGATAGTCCTCTCTTAAATGCACAGGTGAGGAGTCGTCTGCATCCGTAATTGTTGCCGGGAGCTGCTGATTGCCACACCTGATCCATGTCCCCGGAGCATTTATTAGTAGTGTGAGGCAGATGAAGGGGTGAGAAAAGAGAAAGAGAAGGAATGGTGGTTAATGGGGAAGAAGGAGGCAGGAAGGAGAAAGCCGGTGCGTGAGAGCGAAAGCAGATTGGACAGTACTGCAGCTGGTAGGAGAGCCCCAGAGGAGTGTTTGATAGATAGATAGATAGATAGATAGATAGATAGATAGATAGATAGATAGATAGATAGATAGATAGATAGATAGATAGATAGATAGATAGATAGATAGATAGATAGATAGATACTTTATTAATCCCAAGGGGAAATTCACATAATCCAGCAGCAGTATACTGATACAAAGAAACAATATTGTGGTGGGGGGCTGATTGAAGTGGTCGCTCCAGCTGAGCAAGTTTGGAGGAGCTGACTCCAGCCGTCTGGAGTTTTTTTTGTTTTTTCTGTCCCCCCTGGCCATTGAACCGTACTCTTATTCGATGTTAATGTTGATTTATTTTTTATAATTATGTCTTTCATTTTTCTATTCTTTAATATGTAAAGCACTTTGAGCTACTGTTTGTATGAAAATGTGCTATATAAATAAATGTTGTTGTTGTTGTTGTTGAAATGACCGATAGTGGAGTCGACTGGCCGCTGAAGGAAGCAGAGTGGTGGAGGCTTTGGGCGTGTTGAGCCCCAGCGTGAGCGCCCTGGCTGTAGGGGAAGGAACACAATTCTTGATCCGGATCAGAGGGCTACCGCACCAGTATTGAAGGGAACTGCAATTTCTCCTTATGATGGAGTGATATTCCATTCAGGGTAGATTCTTGCTCTGCCCCTTGTACTGAAGAAAAAAAATGGTTTCAATAAATTAGTGGATGGATGAATAAAGTAAAATTTATAAACAGGAATTCCTACATTAGTACTTCAAATCTAACATGGTTTAAACAGAGAAGACACAAACAGCCTATTATAGTAACAAAGAGATATGAATGATCAATTGAAATCCTAAATGGTTCATCCAATTAATTATTTTTTAGACTTTGAACCACACCAATAGGGAGATAATTAGTGCTGTAAACTGCAATAAAATCTAACTACACAAAATAAAGACTTTTGTTTATCTCCTTTCAAGGTGTACTGTATTGCAAATATTTTATTCTATTCATGAGATTGTCAGTTTGATGCTGTATTTTATTCTGGTTTGAATGATTTCTGTCTACAGTGTACGTGGTGTTGACATGTGCATTCCGCTATGGCCGGGACGACTTGGATGTCATTGGTTTGTCATTCAGAAAGGATATTTATGTGTCCACTATTCAAGTATACCCTCCTACATCAGAAGAGAAAAAACAAAACACAAGCCTGCAGCAGCATCTCATAAAGAAGTTGGGAGAATATGCCTACCCCTTCACTTTCACGGTAATCACATGCCTCCTGTTTTCCTTCTAACCCTTCTGAGTGTCAACATTCTTCTTTCAACACATTGGCTCCTTTGCCTTTAATTAAATGGTCGATATTTTTATGTACTGTTATATTCATCTTTTATTCTTTCTCCTCTGCCTCACTCATTTGTTTATCCTTCCATCCATCCATTCATCACAAAACACAATGAATAAAGTTTAAGTTTTGTGTGAGAAGGAATCAGTTATGGTAGTGGCACAGAGCAGGAGACTAATCCATTACAGGATTCACTATTCACTTATACACACTCATACAGAGTTAATTGAGATTTACTAATTAACATTAACTGCACATTTCTAGGATGTGGAAGAGAGAAACACATGGAAACACATGGGGAGACAAAACACGGCAAATAACTAAGCTGGGATTTCATCCTACAACTAAATTCTCCTTCATTTGTTCTTCAAAAATATTATCATTTCTTCTCTTTCTTCTGGTATTCATGTTAAATTTTGGTTGACTTCTCTCTTATCATTTTTTAAAACATGTTTCTATTTGCTCTATGCTCTTTATGGAATATTTGTTTTTGTTTCACTTATTTTTATACCTACCTCCATTAACCTTTCATTTTTTAGATTTTAATCATCTCTTCTATATCATGGGCTTGTTTAATTCTTAATTATTTTCTTCTCCAATTATGTTGGCAGAACAAGTTCACATGTATAGTGTAGACATTAAAACAAATTAATTTATCCATCTATTTATCAATTTTCTGAACCATTTTTTATACATTTAATGATAACATGAATCTAGCAGCTAATTGAGGATAGGATTCTGTCCTCTGCAGTGCACTCTTTGTCATACATTAACTTATAAAAGACCAATGTAGAATGTATTGCAATGCAGTTAACCAAATTTCAAATTCTTGAGGATGACTAAAAAAAACCTGACACACTGACACAAACCTGTTTTATTTTTATTTCAGATACCTACCAACTTGCCCTGCTCAATCACTTTGCAGCCTGGCCCTGATGATATTGGCAAGGTAAGAACCATCTGTCCATTTTCATTTTCCTGTTGTATTCGGAGTCACATTTTGATACTGTTTGAAATGAAAAAGAAAATAGTATCGACCACAGAGGATGCAAAAAGAACTTTTTTGCTTTGTCTAAAACATGAAGCAAGTAAAACCAAACTCAAGCAAAGATCCATCTCTGCTGTATGTACATACACTAATATACTGTATATCAAGTGCCCACTGATATTGGAAGCAGTTTAGTTCTATTCCTTCTCATATCTTATTCTCTAACTTCCACTTTTTTGGTGATGGTCACCCTTTTACCACCAGGAAACTCCTACTTCTGCTCAAGCTGAATGTTTTCTACTCAAGATCAACATCTTCTGATTGGGATTTTCATTAATACCTCAGTGAGAAAATAGCTTCTGTAACAACCTGAAAATCACATTTGAGGTCAGAGGATAACAAGGTTCTGCCAGTCCAAAGTATTCACCCAATGATCTCCTGGCCATACTTCAGGGATATTTCTTGTTTATTTAATTACAACCCAGGCTGCACTCTAAATATGACCGGACCTCAATGCTTCCCTAATGGACATGTTTGCTTCCATTTATAGGGTACAGAATATGGCCTGGCATTCAATGAGATAGTCTCAGTGTGGTCAGTGAAAGAAAGCTGTTCACTATTCATAACCCCAAGGCTGCATATTGACTTAGTTGGAGTAAGTAATAATGAGGCAAGATTTAAGAGATTGGGTGTTGAACAGACAGAATGGATGGGATAACGTGGAACTCCTTCATTTAGGATTCATAAACTAACATTACAGCCTACACATATGGTCCAGACTGTGTTAATATCAGTAAAACTATAGTTGGTGGGCTGAAATTTAAAAGACTGTGATCAGAACACTTGATATTTGTACTTTTTAGGTGTTTGGAAATATAATATTGTATGAAAACACTATAAATGACAGTATTAAAATTACAAGTTAGTTCTGTGAACAGACGGTCTGGGGCACTTTACTGAAAATTAAGCAAAATGCATTAATTGTGCATATTTAAATATAGAAGGAGTGTGAAATAAAGAAAAAAAATCCATTGGGGAAAGGATCTGTCAATTAATATTTCAGAAAAGGAGTGGAAGGCACCCATGTACAGAATATACTATAGCTCCACATGTGCATTCAATCATTCAATGTAAAATCTTTTATCGAGCACATTTATCTCATTTAAAATTGTCCAAAATGTTTCCAGGACAAGTTTTGACCTAGAGTTTTGAGCTAGAACATTGCAGTCTATCTCCAGCCCTACTGGGCCACATGTTCTGGGTGTGCACCAACTTAACAACATTCTGGACAAACATGTTTGCATGCCTATCTGACAGCCTTGCATTAACAACCATGTCTGGTGTACTCCCTGATGGAGGTAAAGTGCAGAAGGACAAAGAAACTGTAATTGCCTTTACTACACTACTAGCAGGTAGACTTATCTTATTCAACTGACGAATCCCACACCACCACTTTTAAGTCAGTGGGTAACTGTTGTCCTATACTACTTGAAATTGAGTTGCTTTGGTTGTTTGCTCGCCTCTCTTTCTCTTGAGAGGTAGTTTTGAATTTTGCTTTTCTTTGTTAAGTTTGACTTGATTGTATGGAATGTTATCTGCTTCTAATTAAAATAAAAAAAGAAATCCAACCTATTTGCATCACCAAGGGGTACAGAATGGTGGGATTCTCGCTGATTATTCAAAGGAACAAGGAAGGCAGGAAAATGGAAAGGCGTATAATATTAACAATGGGATACAAAATGATTGAATGAAAGGAGAAGAATAATAGGTACTCATGAAAGGTAGCAATGTGTAGCACATTACATCAAAAAACTTATATTTGCCTTAAAAGTTCAATTTGTTAATTTCATAATATAATAACATAGAGTGGCAGTGGCTAGTGCTGCTGCCCCATGGATCCAGTGTCCTGTATTGGAATCCTATACTTTGTTGTTGTCAGTATGCAGGCCCTTTACAATTCTGTTCTTTAGAGTTGCCAGATAACTTAACTTGCATGTCTTTGGGCAAGTAAGAGATACAAAAAAGAGTACTCAGGGGAAGACAAATGGAAAACTTGCAAAACTGTGTTTCGGTAACAACTGGGTGCAGAATTTGGCATGAAGAAGGGGCCTGAGTTGCCTTGAAAGCTTGCATATTGTAATCTTTTTAGTTAGCCAATAAAAGGCATCATTTTGCTTGGTTTTTCTAAACTAAATCAATATTATACTGTGGACGACAGTTTTGTGCCCCTAGGTGTCCAAGTAATACAGCTAGCACAGTCTTGACGAAGCCTGAGTTACAGAACAGCTACTTACTTTAATATTAACTTCACGTGCTGGCTGAAACAGATTTCAGTGCAGATATGACTCTTCCTTCACTTGGTGTCTCTGCAGTCCTGTGGCGTTGACTTTGAAGTCAAAGCATTCTGTGCCGACAATCTGGAGGAGAAAATTCACAAAAGGTATGAAAATTAGCAATTTGTCATAAATATGCATAACATTATGAAAACTGCCATGCTGACACAGTTGATACTGCTATTGCATCATGGGTTCAAATCCTGACCTGGGCACTGCCCTTTTGGAGTTTGTATGTTCTCTCTTGCATTGACATGGTTTTTGCGATGGGCTGTTTAGTGAATCTAAATTTTGTTTAGTGAATCTAAATTTGTCAAAAGTGACTAAATGTATTAATGTGACATGTTACATGCAGGTATTCCATCCAGAGGTGATTACCACCTTTCAGCCCAGCTTGTTGGATTGGCACGAATTCCCAGTGACGTTGAATTGAATAAGAATTTTTAAAAATGAAATAATGGATTATGAAAAGAAACCTTGTGGGGTGTACATGTTAGTACTACAGGTGGTAAACTCACAACTCTCAAGTCCTGGGTACAAATCCTGTCCCAGCCACATCCATTATCAATATGATGTAACATTCTATATAACATGTATACTTACCTTCTGCCTGTAACATTTCTACATTTCTTCTGCCTGTGAGTGCTTTTGTTTCTTCCTACTTAACAAAAGCAGTCAGCCTAGCTTGATTGGCAACTCTGAATTTGTATGGTTGATTGAGCATTCCCTGCAATAGCTAGGCTGTTCTGTCAAGGAATGGTTCTTGCTTTATGCCTGATGCTTCTGGTGTAGGCACAGGCCATCTGTAACCAATACTGGGAAAAAAGGGTTTGGACAATTAGTAAGTGGATAAATTAACATTCAATGGGTGTAATAATCTGGCCAAATATGTTTATGTTGAACAAAAAAGAGCCTGATGAAGAAAACTAAATGGAAATAGAACAATGTCTAATATACAGACCATGTTTTCACTGTATTTTCTCTTCTTTCTGATCACTAAATGCCCTTTCTATCAAAAGCAGTGTCTTAATTTTCTATTAATAGAAGATTTCTTTGTTCACAATCTTGCTTAAAACACAGAATGATTGGTTTTCTTACATGTTTTTTGAAGGAATTCAGTTCGACTGATCATCAGGAAGGTACAGTTTGCCCCAAGTAATGTTGGGGCAGCACCAAAGGTGGACACCACACGTCAGTTCATGATGTCAGATAAGCAGCTTCACTTGGAGGCATCTCTTGACAAAGAGGTCAGTGTACATGAAAAAACTGATTTCCCAGTAGAAATACTTTTTGTAATGAAGCAACAATAGAGCACTATAATATGGACAGAGAGAAACACAATAATTAATATGATGTAACATTCATAAAACTAGACAAACAGAAGAAGAAACAGAATGTGGCAAAGTAAGAACCTCCTGACAGGGTCTAACTGAGCTTAAATGACAATAATCTCATAAGAACAACTTGACAAGGAGACACAGCTTCATGACCTTCTTAGTAAGTAACAGAAAATGCAGAGTGGTGATTCAGTGGCTAGCTATGCTATCACCTCTCGACTCCAGGAGGCTATGCTTGAATGCTAGGCCCTGTTTTTGTGCATGAGCAGTTATGCTCATTCTTTCCTTCTGTGCATGTTGCCCCCCTGGTACCCTGAAAAGGTACAGATGCTAAATTAGCCTGGAGTGTGAGCGTATTTGGTCCGTAAGGAAAGGGTGCCCTTTGTATGGGTGCTTCCTGCCTTGTGCCCAAAATTGCCAGAATAAGTTCTGACTCTCTGCATTTTAAACTACGATGGTTTGAAAATGAGCAAATTAATTGAAAGAACCTCTCAGAGGCTATCTCCCCCAATGGCACTTATGTTCTGTTTTATTTGCATTTCCTCTAGTTAGTCAGGTAACTGGTTATATATGAGGAAACTGCTCCTACTTGAAGAGTGTTTTCAACTATCTTGATATTTGTCTTTCAGATTTACTATCATGGAGAATCCATTGGGGTGAACATTAAGATTACCAACAATACAAATAAGATTGTGAAGAAAGTGAAAATTACAGGTAAGATACGTGAGCTGTCCCACAGCTCTGATGCCTGTCCAAAAATAAAATAATCTCCTTTCACTCAACACTCGATCTTAATAATGTATTTATCTATCATATTTAAAGAAGAACAACATCCAGTTAATCAAGAAGTAACATATTTAGCACTTAATTCCCTTTATATGCTTATTAAAAAAGACATTACAGTGTATTGGTTGAATGACTTGTCACTACAGCACCCGTGTTATTGACTGTGAGAAGACTACATGTTAGTCCAGTGTCTAGGGAGATTTTTTTTTTCAGGCTAGTTTTCTTCCCATAGGTGGGTAGTTTAGATTAACAGGTGACTCTAAATTGGACCTGCATGGATGTTGCTATGAGAGGGCCTAGTGATTGACTACTCTCTCATTCAGAATTGGTCCTGGTTTGTGGTTAGTGCTGTAGAGACTGACAATTTTCCTCAGTTAATTCAGTTAGGTGGGTTCAAAAATGATTAGACCATATTAATATTCAAATGCAATGACAGAAATACATTGGGTAACCTGCCCTCTCTTGAATGAACTTTATTGGAAAGCCTGCTTGTGAAGACCTGAGGTTACTGAATCATTATATTATTTATTTTGTGTTTCCAGTGGAACAGCTCACAGACGTGGTTCTCTACTCACTGGATAAATACTCCAAGACTATAGTGAATGAGGAGTTCAAGTAAGTTGGAGAAACTGTGAGACTTTGGGTTCAAAGAAACAGGCTGTCTAGATAAAGAATTGTGTCCATCCTGTTCTGAATGATTTCCCTGATATGAAAGGACCTGTCAATTGGAATTAATTAAGTAACGAAGGCAGTTCTTTTTCTGTCAAGAGAGACATTCTGAATATCCAGATAAAATTTTGAGAGTAGGGTGGAGCATTTATTACTTTAAGTGTTTTTTTATCTCAGAGCTGAATATCAGCTATAAGAGCGTTGAGCACTTCTGGACACTATTAGTGCTTTAAGGTAATTTTGTATTATTCCCTTACCAAATAACAACATGTAAAACAGCATAAACATGACAAATTAAGATTGAGATTTGGTTGGCACCTATAAGAAGTTTAACTTCTCAAAACAGAGGGAGATGCAGGTGGAAATAGTCTGCAAATGCTCCAATAGGACTAATTCCTGTTATGGCAGAGAGAACACTTATGCTTCCGATTTATTTGTTGCAGTGACACAGTAAATGGGAACTCTACCTTTTCTAAGACTTACAATATAATACCTATGTTAGACAACAACAGGCAGAAAAGAGGCCTGGCACTGGATGGCAAACTTAAACATGAAGACACAAATCTGGCATCCACCACCATGTGAGTATGTCCTGCAGGTTTGCATTTCTAGCTCTTGCAATTTTCCTTCTTGCTTGTTTAATCCACTGTTTTGCCACACAACTACAAAGGTCCAAACTGAATCTTTCCATTACTACTAGGAAATCAACTTTGAAGCCTAAAGTCGCATACAGGCACCCTGTCTGGACACAGACAGGCAGGACACACGTTTTATCACACACAACACAAATCACCAAGACAGAAGGCTCACCAAACCCAACACAGTCCCCTCTTTTTCGCCAGTCCATCCGCCTCCACTCCTCAGGCTTTGTGGTCTTCCTCCTGACTCTGGCCCTTAAGTGGTTTTGACTGGCTCCCTTTATAGGACATCCAGAAGAGCTCCAGGTGCCCAACAGGTTTCTTCTGGCAGCACTTCCAGGCCACACCCGGAAGTGCTGTCAAGTAGGGCCTTGAAAATGTCCAGGCACCCCCTGGGGGTGGCTTTCATGCTCATAACCTGTGGCCCTGCTGGGAGCCAAGGGGATTGCCCTCTGTTGGTCCGGGGGAGAAACTGTCTTGAAATTACACTCTCCCCTGGTCCTTCCATGGTCAGGGTGCCCTGCCTGGGTAAAGGCCCCAGTGGTCCGCCACACAACCAATAATTAAAAGTTAGCACAACGTACATCAGTGCAACATTTCAGTGTCAACATCAGGACTAGTATATAGATAAACACTTCAAGTCTAGTGTTTGCCTTGATGACATCCTGAAACCTTTAGAAAATTATAGTAGAGAATTATGAGAGAAAATATTGCTTTTGACTTTTAACTCCACTTTCTTTTATTGCATCTACACAAATTCAGTCTACGGCAAGGAATGGATAAAGAAGTCCTAGGTATCCTTGTCTCTTACAAACTGAAGGTCAACTTAATGGTGTCACGGGGAGGGTAAGTAGTTTTTATTTTGGCTTTAGTTCCCAGGCTGAATGCCATGCCCTGTCTCTAAATAAACAAATAGATTTTTTTTTTAATGAGTATCAGTCAATGAGGTTGTGACAAGAAATTTATTAAAATTAGCACATCAACAATAGAGGGTTCTTAAGTGTATTCATTTTGTTTCCTTGCTATTCCATACAATTTCTCCAACATCACAGAGGTTTTTATACATGTAGAATAAAATCTTAGCTAAGCCTTGTGTACAGACCAGCCACATAAGCAGAACCAGGACTAATTTGCGGTGGTTCTTCTGCTTTATCAGCATTTACTCTCCGGCTGCAGACAGTCATACAATCTTAATATTTCCTTCAATACAGGATTCTGATAGCTGTGCTCATTGTACTTTGTTAGGGGCACCCGTTAATCATTTTTGAACATGTATATTTATTTTTTATATGCTTTGCTGAGATAATCCAGAAAAGTCAAAGCATTGGACGGTTCAGCTTCATGTAAGTCAGCTTATTGCAATGCAATTTAACATCCACATGTTGAAGTATCTTCCATACCAAAGGCAAAACATTATTACTGCACCAGTAGTGCATTCATTCATAAGTTGAGCCTACTTACTTCAAATCACGTTTGCAGGAACCTGTAACCTAACTCAGTTACAAGAAAGATAGACAGGAAACAAACATGATTGGGGACCCAATTCAGCCCAGGAAACACTCACACTGATGTGTACTCACTTATACAGGAAGAATGCCTGTATTATCATTCAAAATGGCTTGTCCTATATCTTTGGCATGTAATGCCCAGAGAAAAAATAAAAACACATGAATATAGGGGCACACATTTCACAAGCCAAAGACAGAACCCAGGACTTCAGAAATGTACAGAAACTGTGCTAACCGCTATAAACAGAGTAACCGAGTAGATACCAGTGCCAATTAAGGACATCTGAGTGGCCAAAGATTTATTTATCTATCCATCTACTAAACCTGTATAATTCAACTGGAGGCTCATATTGAAGGCCAAATATGCTAATACTATATAGGAAGATTATGTTGCCACAGTGTTTAACACCAAGTTCAAGCCTAACTTTGGTTAATATCTGTGCATCTTTCCAGCTTCTCTGGACATGTTTCTCTAGATGCTCCACCTAACTGTAGTTAATTCCTGCTTTACAATCAAAGTTGCTAGGATAGGTTCTTGCTTCCTGTGATGTTTTATGGGAATAAGCAGGTTAAGAAATTGGATGAATGAATTCAGCAAAATCAAAGGGACAATGAAAGAGTGTGCGCCTGTAACTGTGTGCAAATTCAGAAACTAGGCCAATCATAAAAGTAGTGATAAAGAAAATCAGTTAATCAATTATTATTTTACATAGTACTTGGCAGGTGATCAATACAAGACAAGTTAATGTACTCAGAAATATGAAACAGGAGGAAAGCAGCACTTCTCAATTACATTAGTGAATCAATGAAATGCTTATAGAGGAAGCTGCTGAAGGGCCACATTGTTGGAATAGTTTCATAACAGACAAATCTTATTGGTTTTACTGTTCAATGAATTTCATTAGTCTTTATTTTACATTATAGTCTATGCATCCCAGAAATCATTCATAAGTAAAGCAACTGAAATGGTTTAAGTAAAGGTTAGTATGATGATACAGAGGATAGTGCTGCGACTTTACAGCTCCCAGGGATTGTGTTCAAATCCTGGGCTGGACACTGTCTGAGTGGGCTTTGCATGTTCTTTCTATGTCTCTGTGGATTTTACCTCCCACAACTACAAGATGTGTGTTTTAGGTTAAATGGTAATTTTAAACTGGGTCCATATGAGTTAGTGCAAGTGTGCACTGTGATTGACAGATGACCCATGCAGGGTTATTTCCTACCTTGTGCCAAATATTGCCATGATTGGCTGCAGCTCCCTGCAGCATTTAATCATATTAAGAGAATTTGAAGATTGAATGAAATTAATAATATTTGTAGATGGATGGCACATCTTTACATTGTGAGGTATGGCAGAAATCTTTACCTATATTCTTGAGGTTTCAAGCCTAGCATCTTAGCCACTACACCATTTAGTCCACCAGTCTGTGATTAGCAGTATAACAGAATGATGAATTTACTGCAGTGCTTAAGTTTCATCCTTTATGAGAACACTTGATGCATTTTGAAATAACCGATTCCCTCTCTTTTGTCCTACTTAGCATTCTAGGAGATCTGACTGCCAGGTAAAACAAGTCAATTTTGGCTTACAAATTTACATGTTGGGGTTGTGTATAAAGCAAAGGGGTCAGTAATGCAGTTATGGTGATGCACTATATTTCTTATATCTAAATTGAGAAATGTGAGCTGTTCAGTTCTAAATGCTTTTTGCTCATTTGATAAAGCTGACCCAGTGCTTACTGTCTAGCAGGATGGCTGTTTAGAGAAATATAAAAAAAATAATTCATGAAGTTTCAAATAAAAAAAAAAGAAATTAAATTGCCACAGACAAGCATGTTTGCATTTCTTATATGAAAAAAACATAATGGTTTAAATAAAAGTGGTTAGGATGGGAGGGCAACTGTTTTCTTTTTAAATGATTATAGCAATTGTAGAAGAAAAGAAATGTGTAATGATCAATTCATAAACAATTGAAAGTAATTTCTTGTAATCTATGTTGTTTTCTAGTGATGTTGGAGTGGAAATCCCCTTTATTCTAATGCACCCCAAACCTGAAGGTAATTAAATGAACATTTTAAATAACTGTCATTTCATAAATAATAGCTACCTCTTGGCTCACCTCTTTGAAATCTTTTGAATCTTTTATTTTGACAGTTTTAGCTCCTTTTGGCAGTGGTATTAAAGTCTGACCCTGCTTCACTGCACACCCTTAGCTAGAGTAAAAAAAATTTACCTATTAGGATTATGAACCAGCAGGCATATCTAAAGCTCAGATATAACGTTCAAAATGTCTCAGTTAAAACTAAGCATAATTGGATGGAATGAATAGTGAGAGCAACTGGAGGCTGTTTAAGGCCCGAATAATAAAGAAAAGGACATCCATCCATCCATCCATTATCCAACACACTATATCCTAACTACAGGGTCACGGGGGTCTGCTGGAGCCAATCCCAGCCAACTCAGGGTGCAATGCAGGAAACAAACCTCGGGCAGGGCGCCAGCCCATTGCAGAGAAAAGGACAATTGACGATATTTTCAATAGAGTTTAAAATTCTGTGTTGGCTGATCATCTGGATGTTCGACTATTCACACTCAGCTTAGGTAATGGAAGAGTAAAGATGAAGTGGATTTTCTATGCAGCTAATCTCTTTCTCAGTGATAAAAAGTTTAACTGTAACCAAAATTCTGGCATAATATGCAATATTAGAATAAACCAATGGTGGGAAATTTGGTGTTACTATATCTTAATATTATGAAGCACTGACCCAGTAAAGGGATGTCCAGTGATCATCCATTCCCAGCGTTAGATATATCTGCCATGAGTCTCCACTCTGCTGAGACTCCTTTTTCCAGGCAGGCCTGTGATAGTCTGAATGCATATTTTGTTGGTTTCATACTTCTGTCTCTCTCTTGCTCCATAGTCTTTTCTGCTCTTTGGTACGAAAAGTCCACACGGTGGGCAGCACAACATCAAGACAGTAAACTAAATAAATTGAAATAAATTATGCAAATGTTAACTTTTCTTGTATCTCTCTCTCTCTCTCTTTTTCCTACATGATATTGTATGCTAAAGACAAAAACAGGTAAGACTGTAATATTTTTATACAGTATTTGCATAACTAGACAAACAGAGAAATGCAATTTTTTAAATGCATTTAGGTAAAATCAATTCTGGACTGCATGTGGTTAATTTTTCTGTCCAAATGGGAAAATCATTTGGCAACTTTTGCTGTGCTTTGGTATAAGTGAAATAATATTTATTTATTTCTTTGCTTGTTTTAGTTTATTCATTTGATAATTGCAAGTGCACAAAACAAAGTGTAGCATTTCTGATTCTTGGCTGTGTCTAACTGCAGCCACATAAATGAACTCAGTATAGGAGTATGTTCAAAAAAAAATTCAGGATTCTGTGAGGTACATAATATATGTTAGCAAATTAAGCTCTTTGCTGAGACTTTCTGTCTTCATTTTATCTGATTTTTTGGTTTTGTTTTTCTGATTGGCTGAATCTTTGAACAAAAGCTTAAGGTAATATTACTGTGTTTGTGCATCTAAGACATCCCTTTAGTTATACAAATGTTCATATGTTCTTGCTCCCACCCTTTGTAACTATTCTGCCACATTGCTGCTGGCCTCTCATTTGTGTCCCTCTCCCTATCTTTTGTTATAGATGCAAAAAAGTTGTTTTCCTTCTACTCCCTATGTAACTACTAAATAGTTTATGTATATTTGATATTAAACAGGATTAGTTCATTGTATCACCACTCCTTTAATATCTTCTTTAAAGCTGTTAAAAAACATAAGTGCAAATGTTTTGCGCCATATCACTTTTTATGGTGATTTCTGTGACACTTTTATATAGACAATTACAAATTCAGGTTCTTACATTTTACCTCTACCGATAAGCTTGATCACTATCTAGTCATTTCAAATCCTGCTCTTATGCCATTTTGTAACAGGCAAAACTAGGCAACACAGTAGGGGTGTCCAAATTGCTATTTATTAAAAAGTTAGTTGTTCTGTTGGACACTGTTGTCATAATTCCTATGACCAAGTATTGCACATTATGAACATTTATGCTGAAGAATCTTGTGTCACTGTAGAGACAACATCCTTTCTTTAAATGTCTATATTGAATAGTCTTTTAAACGATAAAAAAATCTTTGTCTCCTTGGGAAGCTTGGTCATTGTGCCAGATTTGGTGACTACAAAAGCACCATCTGCGGTAGAAAATGATACAAGCCCCTCACAGTTTGTTTTACTGTCTCACAGCATGAAAAAAGGGAGGGCAAATTGTGTCTGTATTTTAATATTAATTTCTATACATATATATTCAGGGTCATCAAAAGGAGTTCAAATATTTTAAAGTGTAATGTCTCTCAATATTTTTAGGAAATATTTAAATTGTATCAGAATATAACTATAACTAGATTTATGATTTAAGGATGCCTCATATTTTGATGAATCAAAAATACGAACAAAAATTATCCAAAAACTAACAATATTATATTGATTGATGCTATTTTAAAATCTCTTCAGTTGGAATCTGGTATCTATCAAAGTTATTTCTGCCAGCACAACCCTATTTGATCTCTGTTTTTAACTACAAGATATTATTAAATGTTACTAAAAATCATGCTATTTTAATTTATAAATATTGTAATAAAACAATACTTAAAAAACAAAATTTGATAATTGACTCTTTCATGAAAAACGAAAACAATAATTAGAAATACTCCAAATTTAAAGGCTTTTAACTAAGACCCCGGATGCATCTGAATGTTACTGCATCGTCAAATTCATTGCACTTTCTGTGTTTCAAAACATCTATGATGTCGCCATCTTTCTTCGACCCAAGACTATTAAACCACCTACAAATTATGTCAATCTGTTGTTTTCTGCAAAATATAATAATCATCATTCGGTCATCCATTTGCTCTCAGACCTGCTTAATCCACATAATTCACATTGATTCTCAGTGATCAACTTTGTTTACAAGGCCAAAAACAGAGTCAGACTAAACCAATTTTGAGTTACCAATCAATCTCAAATGAATGATTCTGGACTTTTCCTGCAGGAAAAAACATGAAAACACAAGAGGAACATGCAAACTCAAATACAGACACAGACACAAGTTCGGGCACAATAGAGACTTTATTTAGCTGTGGGAAACTCTTCTAAATTGTTTAAAACCCAAACACAGTCCACAAGCCCAATAATGCTGCAGTACTTTGACTTTTCTCCTTCTCTTTGTCTTTCTTTGTTATTCTGACAACACTTCTCTTGCCCTATCTGACACTCTCCAAAACTAACACTGAAAATCAACATTCCTCTCAAACATTTATAAATGTTAAAAAAATAAATGTTTTAAAATCTAACTCTTAAAAGCTGCTTCCTACTTGCCTCCTTCCAGTTGCAAGATACAATACTTCCAGTCTCTCAATAGTTTAACATACTGTCATACGTGTAAAATTCCTACTATATTCACATTTACCCTGTGACTGATAAATAAAAAACTCTGCTATGATGTTAGCATCTAGGATACCAAACAAATTGCCAGAGAAAAATAAAAGCTATAACTATTTAAACTGTACTGTTGAGATCTTCAGTTCTGTGAGTAATTGTTAGAAATATGTGTGGGTTGCTGTTTCTATCCATGGCAATTTAAGAGTCTTTATTAGTTTCATCACATGTCAAATGTTCTATAACAATATGTTCAGAATGCATGACTGCTGTCATTCCCTTTCTAAAAATGAGAATTATTTATATGTCCAGGAAACAATGAAACAATCCTGGAAGGCTAATTTTACAACATTCATCCCAAACAAACCAACCGGTTTTGTGTACATATATATCTTCATATGAAGTACATGCTAAAAAGATGATGAGAAAATAGAGCACACATATAAAAATATGAATAAAATACAGAGAGCCCCTCTTCCAGTCTTGTCTCCTACACAGCCACATGGACTTTACACCTACTATCAGCTTGGTTAAATAAAAGCCACTGCATCTCTTTTTTGCATCATCAAGCAGCACCACACTGTGTTGCCTTTATAAGGCACTGTGCCTTTAACAAATGTTTACCCCCATGATGTTTTGACATTTTATTATTATACAGCTACAGTGGATTTCTTTTTTTTTTTGTTGTCACTAATCAACAGAAAAAAACTAATGTAAAAATGAAAATAGATATTTGTAAAGTGGTCCAAATTAATTACAAATATAAAATGCAAAAATAATATATTCTAACAGTCACACAATTAGTTTTGAAATATAGATTTCAGGAAAAACAAGAAAATCAAAGTGCTGTCTTTAGATATTATTTGTGACGCTACATCTTTTCCTAAATAATGACTTTCCAGGGTAGCTGAGGAGAGAGTACCATGACTCTGTTCTGACAATTCTCTCTATCCCCAATACACACAGATATTTACACCTGCTATTCATAACCATGTGAAAACATTAGAGTCACTGAAATCAAAGAACAGCACTGTTTACACTTGATTATCTTGAACTTCATTGCCAGCCATTTATATACAGCCCAGTTTTAAGGAGTGGATGACACAGCACAAGCTCGGCCTTGCTTTCAGTATCAGCCAGTCCTTACAAATTGCAATTCAAACATTTGTTTGTGTGAGTGTTACACATGACTTAATACTGGCATGAACATATACCATCCATATATTTTCTGCAAATGCTTATCTAATTCATGGCCATGAATGGAAATTGACATTTGCCTTAATCCTCCATCACGAAATCCATGGCATACTGTAGCATCCACTTAAAACAAAGACTTTAGGCACCATGTTGAAAATAGAGTAGAAATCCAATATGCTGCTTTTGCCACGGCATGTATTTTAAAGGAGATTTTTTTCCCACAATGGGAAGTAGTTTATCTTTGGCCAAAGACAAAGTTCAGAAATATTAAGAAAGGCCTCAAACCCAGGATGCTTATTATGCAGTGCTACAGTACACCCTGGTGGCAGGCAACAAAACTGTAAATTATGAACTTCAATCAACATAAGCTATTTGGGGTAATAACATAGCATAACATTAATAGCCTCAAATGTATTTAATCCAAATCATGTTCATGATACCCAGAGCTGAACACAAAGTAAGAATCAGCCCTTGACAGGGTGCCAGTCCAATGCTGGGCTCACTCATGCACACATCCATGTGTACACAGATGCAAATTAGACTTGGTAAGAGAGACATCGAAAACAAGGTACAAATAAAGGGTAAATAACAAACATATCATATCCATGTGGGCTTGTAGTAGAGTACCTGTACAAGTGAAACACCCTGACTACCTTGTTATGTTTATTTACTTGCAGGACCAACTCATTGCATCCTGCTCATCTTCTACCAACACTACTTCTTCACTCCCTGCTCCTACTTTTAATTGAGCCCTTGACTATTGCCCACCTCCTGACTCCAAGCTCAGATGGCCAATGGTCATCAAAAGGAGCTTTTAAACCCCAACAAGTCAGTATCTTCCACGATAAGGACTAGCCATTCTAGAAATCTGTCTTGTGGCCCTGGTATCTCTGCAGTTCTTGACCCTATCCTTCCAAAAAAATGATTACATAATGCCACTTATGCAACAAGAAGCCCACCTTGTGCCATCCAACATACTGGAGAACTCCTAATATACTGATAAGAGTTCTGTATTGCTCTTCTACAAATGGTTTGGGTCTCTTATGACCTTGTGTATGACCAGTGATACCCTGTTCGCTAGAAGTGTGTTGTTTCCTGAGATTCATTCATAATTCCATACAATCATTTGTAGCAAGGCTTGGAACATTAATCCAAGCAAGACTATAACACCTGATTAGATAAATATAAGTATCATGAATGCTGTCAAACTTCCAGTCCCATGTCAATTGTAGGTGGAAAAACTGAAACTTTTTTACATTTCTGTGACCTCAAGCTGGTTTGTAGCTAAAATTGTAGGTAAATTGTAATCTCTTTGAGATGAGTCAAAGAGCATGTTGCTCTAAAGCAGTATCTGCACGTCACTAAGTGAGTTTATCACTTGTTTTGGGTTATTGATAGTTATTAGAAAGTTTATTTATTTGCTTGCTTAATTGTCTGATGCTTGTTTCTTACTAATTGTAGTCAAGAAGAAATTATTATCGAAGAATTTGCGCGACAGAAAATCAAAGGAGAAAAAGATGATGATGAAGAAAAAGAAGAAGGAGAAGCAGAAAAAGAGGCCTAGCAACCTGTCAAGTTCTGCCCTGCCCTGACATATACTGTACCTTCCTCAAGGTGAACAGACAAAATGGAACCTAGATGGAATGAGAAATGAATAAGTGCATATCCCACAAGGAGTTAGTCAAAACCTAGAAGACTGAAAGAAAATAAATTGACTGATGGAAAAATTTACCTGGACTCTGAATCAAGAACCACACATGTAGATAAACCTGACACATTTCATTTGCATAGGTACACCATTCAGCTCCAAGGTGATCTTTGCATACTGGCTCTCTGGTGGCTGTAAAATTGAAATGTGTGGCTTTCCTTCAAGACACTTCTTATCTACAGAGCAACCCTGAAATGATATGTATTGAGGAAAAGAACTGTATTTGACGTAACTCACAATTAATTAATTCAAGAAAAAACAGAAGTCTGTTCACCTTTCCACCATCCATCTAATCCAAACCGATGTGCTACAACTTAGCTGTTATGTTGTCCCTGTTGACTTGTATGTGTGTGCTTCTGTCACATAGGGTCTTGTCCTTTCGTGCAAATTAATTTGATAGTCTGATATAGTCATGTGGCTCAGCTGCACCATCTACTATCTTCAGGTGCTGCCTGACCATAAAATCCTTCATGAAATGATGGCTTAGCAAATGTAAGCAACTTGTATAAGTAGTTAGAAGAATAAAATACACCAAATGCACTAAACGTGGTCACAAGATATTCCCATCAAATGGCAGAAATAAAATGCTGGGTTTTAAATAAATAAACTGAACTTGTATTTCAAGTAAACAATTGTTGATGTTTAATTCTGTAAGAACTATTAATATATTTCCTTCAGATTCTGTGTTGTTTTTCTTTGGGAACACAAGCTAAACTCTTCACTTTTTACAAATAGGTAAAGAAAACTCATTCTGTCCTAAATTGCTTCTCAAGTCATAAGTGGCATTTATAAATCAATTAATATATTGTTTAAATTAGGGTTGTGGAGTATTTAAGGTAGCCGTATACAAATAGCATATACCATGGCCTAAACATGACTGAATCAAAATAAATGTTGATAGAAGTTAAGAACTAGATAAATGTGAAGAAAGATTGCACAAAAATAAAACTAAGATTTCAAACCAATACCTAATGTGACCAAATATTCACAGCTGTTAAAGCAACATATGCCTGTGAAAACTTGGTAAATCACTAAGAACAGTAAAGGAAAATTGATCATTTTGAAGTATGGTTTTGCAGAAAATTGGCACTACAAAATGGAAAAATCAGTTTAAGATCATAACAGATTTAATGGCACATCCCTATGTAATAAAAATCTAAAACAAAATAAACAATTTTCTTTAAAGCATGATAAAAGGTGATTATTAGCAGAGAAAATTTAAAAATAAAAAGAGAGGTAAAATAAATGGACACCAACATGCAGAATGCTCAAATGTTTACATTTGACTGCCTAATGAGCATGAGTGTTTCAATAAGAGCAGCACATACAATACTACATTAGTTGCAAACTTTATTCTTCTCAAATCATCTTTTTTGAAAAAGACCACAGGGCAAAGAAAAAGACCTAACTAAACATCACATTTATGCTGTTTTAAAAAAAATAGCTGAGAGAAAATCTTGCAGACATTACTTACAAAAGACGTTATAATCTTTACTAATGTTGTCGGGATAAATTATTTGTAAATGCACAGAAATATTTCCGTATTGTAAAATGTTTGTCTAATGTCACTTGCTATTCACACCTATCTCAGCACATGGAAATCATTTATAAGAGAGAGAAAGTTAAATGCAATTAGAGCTTTATCCAAGGTGGGCTGCGCAATGGCAATAGAAACTGCGGAAAATGCCATATTAGACCTGTGAAGACACATTATATCCAGGATATCCATTGGATCTGGGGAGGACACAAGTACTTCTTTCCTGAGACTGACATCTGTAAGCAAAACAGAATGTAAACATATAGCAAAAGTTTAAAACATTTCACTACAAATTGCTTGCTGCGACAGGTATGAGTATTTCAACCTCTACAGCAGAGATCAAAATAAGTAAAGGCAATCTTAAATTTTGTTTTAGTCAGTAAGCATCATGAGTAATCATGAGAAACAAAGTACTTTTTCAGTGGAAGATGACTGCATTAGACGAATTATTCATACATGACATTGCCACATGGTACATAGACTCCTTCTGGTAACATAGGGCACTTGTCTTGTATGTAGAGACAGGCCATTCCCAAATGGCTGGCTCTTTAGGAACAGATTTACTTGCTGAACAGAGCAAACCTGCTCTTCTCTGAGTTAGAAGGGTTTTTTTTTTTCAATTATTTTTTTATATTACCAGCACTGCTGTTGGCTGGTAGAATGGTTAGCATTACTACTTTACATCTTGAGGATCCAGGGCTTAATTTCTGGTGAGGTTAGTATCTGTAAGGTGTTTGCATGTTCAGCATGGGGCTTCCTCACATTTTGATTATTCCTTTAAACCTTTGATTATTTGTTAGACAGATTTGGATCCATGATTCATCCATATCCTTAAACAGCATGATTTGGAGTATCATCTAATGAGAAATTATTCTGTCACAAAACATCTATGGAAATATATTGCACTGCACACTTACTGTGATTTCTTGCTCAATTTGTACATTTCTTACCCACTATTCATAGTTCTGTTTTAAAAACAGAAAAAGAATGTCTCGTTTTACTTAAAGTTAAATGCAATCAAGCTTTATTAAAGAGGAACACAGCTATTCAGAATTTGGCAAGAAGTAATTAATTAATAAGTGTTATAAAAAATGAACAAGGTGAGCCTCTATCATTGTTTTTGATAATTTAGTATCTATGAGGACTACTTCATGTTGGGTTTTCTAATTTCATAGTGAACAGGGGATGCATGTTGACTGATATGAATCATAAAGGTTTGGGATGTGGTACTGATTAGTGTCCTTTATTTATTTGTGTATAATAAAAATAAATATATAAATAATTTCCATCATCTATTCGGTTCAAACAAATCAGGAGATTATGAAATGAGACACATCTCATGCAGAGCATGTCTGCCTTTGAATAACAAATACATCCAATTTTACAAAGTAACAAATTCCACACACAATTTATATGGTGAACTTAACTGAGGAGTTGTATTTACCTCATGCAGTTTTGAGTATATTTGGATGTATCATTGGCCTGTGGTCATTAGAACTCTACATAGTCTTGCCAACTAATCTGGCACAAAGAACATTGGAATATTGGTTGAAAACTGTAATATGTAGAAAAGCCAAAAACGTACTTACAGTACATATGGAACAAGCATAAAATCTCAGATCATGGGAGCTATGTGGCTACAATGCAAACTACCATGCTGCTCTCTGCATATATTCATATAATGACTAATGTAGCTGTCAGTGTCCATTTTGGAAACTCGGATTATCTCTCTGTTATGCTAATTGCTGCATACAGACCAATGCTGACTAGAAGCAAACCATCTACAAAGCAGATACGAACCTGGCCAGAGGGAGCACTTTCAGCACTCCAGGACTGTTTTGAATGCTTGGACTGGAATGTGTTTAGAGAGGCTGTCACGATTAACCAGCACATCAACCTGGAGGAGTATGCAGAGTCTGACAGGATTTATATCCAAGTGTGTGAAGGATGTGACATTGATCAGGAACATCACCACACATGCCAACCAGAAACCATGGTTTACCAGGGAGGCTCATGCCCTTCTGAAAGCACATAATACAGCCTTCAAATCCGGAGACAAAGATGCTCTCAGATCCGCTAGAGCTAACTTGAACCGAGGCATGACAGCAGCAAAATGTGCTTATGGGCATAAAATCCAGAGTCACTTCACTGACTCAAAAGATCCCAAGCGCCTATGGTAAGGCATCCAGTCTATTATGGACTATAAACCCTCCCCGCCACCCTGTGATGATAACACAGACTTCCTTAACACACTTAACATATCTTTTAGCCGATTTGAGGACAACACAACAGCAAAAAAAGCCCCTTTAACTATGGACGATAAAATACTCTGTCTCAACCACAGTGATGTTCGGAGAGCACAGTGCACAGTCAACCCACGGAAAGCTGCAGGTCCCGACAACATACCAGGGTGTGTACTCAGAGACTGTGCTGACCAACTTACAGTTGTTCTCACAGACACCTACAACATCTCCGTAAAACAAGCCATTGTTCCTCAGTGCTTCAAAGCCACTACCATTATTCAACTGCCAAAGAAATCACCAACATCATTACTGAACGACTATTGCCCTATAGCACTCACACCCATCATGATGAAGTGCTTCAAAGGGTTGGTCAAAAATCACATCAGATCCAGACTGCCTGCTTCATTTGATCAACTTCAATTTGCATACCGCCCAAATCGCTTCACTGATGATGCCATAGCAACTGCACTCCATCTAACACTGGCTCATCTGGAAAATAAGAACAGTCATGTGAGAATGCTTTTTATTGACTTCAGCTCCACCTTCAATACTGTCATCCCACAACACCTGGTAAAGAAAATGGAGCCATTAGGCATCAACACCCCTTTGTGTAACTGGTTATTAGACTTCCTCACAGACAAACCCCTTGGCTTGGAAAAAACACCTCTGAGACTACCATCATTAACGCTGGGGTCCTCCAGGGCTGTGTTCTAAGCCCCCTACTGTTCACCTTGTTGACTCACGACTGCTGTGCCAATTACAACTTGAATCACATCATAAAATTTGTAGACGACACAACAGTAGTGGGCCTCATCAGTAATGACAATGACTCCACATACGGAGAGGAAGTTAACCAACTCATTGCCTTGGTGTGGAAAAAACAACCTGGCACTGAATGTCAACAAAACAAAAGAGATCATCGATTTCTGAAGAAAGCACATGCCACACCGGCCACTTACAATCCATGGAAACAGTGTAGAGTCAGTGAGAAGCGCCAGGTTTCTGGGAGTGCACATTACTGATGAACTGACATGGACCACAAATACCACTTCTCTTGTCAAGAAAACACAACAGTGACTTCATTTTCTCCAAAGGCTGAAAAGAGCAAACCTCCCCTATCCTGTCCTCACAACTTTCTACAGAGGCACTATAGAAAGTATATTGACCAGCAGCATCTCAGTTTGGTATGGTAGCTGCATTGCCGCTGAACAGAAGATACAGTACTTTGAAGAGTGGTGAGGACAGTGGAGAAAATCATCGGTTCCTCACTCCCATCTGTTCAAGAATTACACTACTCACGTTGCCAGAGCAGATCCATTAAAATCATAAAAGATCCTAAACACCCGGCTGTTTGAAGTTCTGCCCTCTGGAAAATGTTACCGCAATATGCACTACAAAATGACCAGATTTAACAGGAGCTTCTTCCCCCAGGCCACCAGGATACTAAATTCTATTAAATAACCTTTGTCCTTTTGCTCTCTTACGTACTGTGCACTTTATGACCACAAATAGGTCTTAAGTTTACATTATATTGTATTGTAATACTGTACAATATTAAATTGTATATATTACGTATAAATATTGAATCCATATAGTGCAATAACACAATCACTGTGAAACGATATGCAATATTTTCTTTCATATTATATTTCACCCACTGACTGGCTTGCATTTATATATATCTTTTGTATTTATTGCTTGTACTGTGCTGCCTTGTGCTGTCTTACCTACTTTCTGTGTAAGAAGTGAAATGTTTGTAATGTCTGTATGTTGTCTTGCGTGCACTTGTCTTTTATACACTTGTCTTTTATGTCTGCACATTGAGCCTAGAGAAATGCAATTTCGTTCAGCTATGCATCCGTTGTTATACTGCTGTATGGTATGAATGACAATAAAGTTCACTTACTTACTTAGTATGTTTCTTTCTTTTGTCAAAGCCAGGAAACACCTTAAAACCTTGCTTTAATTAAAATTACATATTTGATTAATCTGATCAGCATGCTGAGTGCTCTCCAAATATGTTTTACTATATATATTTATCAGTGCATAAATATTTTAGCTATTCTGTAATATGATAACCCAAAAATAACAAAAATAATAAATCTCTGTGGGCAAATGAAGCCACTGATGGGCACATGCTGAAACCATAAAATGGATTAGTACAGAAATAAAAATTACTCTATTAAAGGTATTGATGTTACTCTAGAAGACTGGTAAGTCCAATCCTTGAACACACGGTGTTAGGCCAGTGCGGACAGGAGGGTTGCATTGGAGATGGCTTCCACAAATCTGGGTTTTCTTACCATTCCTTCCGTCATTATGCTTTGCCTCATCAGAGAAGCAACCTCTCCCTGTCAAAGTGAACTGCAGTTTGATGAATCATTTAGTGCCATGGGGGCATTCTGTACCTTGGCTCTCCCAAGTAGCGATGTTGATTCAGGCTCTTATAACTATAGGGGGGAAAAAAGCTGCATATGGAAACCAGACGGCTATCCTTGATTAATTTTAACCTATAGTGTCCTGTTAATTTAACCTGCACATCTCTGGAACGTAGGAGGAAAACGTAATCACACAGAGCAAATACATGGCTTCTCCAAAAGAACTGAAATCAAATCCCTCGGTTCTACACACACTCTAGTATATGGACTCTACCACTTGTTTGATATCGAAACTTTAAATAAATTTCACCATAACTGCAAAATAAGTAAGCATGTTTAACTGACTTTTTTGAAATTGACACACATCATTTAAAAAGGCCAACAAAAAAGACAAGGTCAGAATTACAGAAACTCTCGCAGTTGTTCCAAATATACTCCGAAACTGTTATTCCAAGAGCCAGTAGGAAGGAAGCCAATGACACCCGTCTCATAGGACATTACAGCCAATTGATTGTCGCTCTAGATGACGTCATGGTTTTTCTCACACTTCCACCGCCCTTCCATTACGTCATCGCCTCGCCCGTGCTGACAGTACGAGTGGCATAGTGGAAGTGACGCGAGCGAACAGAAGGATAACTAGCGATCTGTTTTTGGCGATTTTTGGTCTGCATGAAAGTTGGATCCTTCAGATCTGGATTTTGTTGTTGGTTTTATTTATCCCTTCATTCCAACAATATCTCATTCTCCTGTTAAGTCTGTTTTCTGTGGTTTTGTGTGTGTCTCCGCTGTGTGGCGCTGATTTGCGCACAAACAGACACAGAGAAAGAAAGACAAGCAGACAGGCAGGTGTTTCGTTTAGACAACGGAAAAGATGTCCACTACCACCGGCGGCGGAGAGTTTGGAAATCCCCTGCGAAAATTCAAGTTGGTTTTCCTGGGTGAGCAGAGCGGTGAGTATCGAGGACTGCGTGTGAATGAGGGCCGCAGAAGCAGGGAAAGGATGGAAAGGCCCGTGAGGATGAACGTGGAAGGAAGACAGTGGGTGAAAGAGGAAGAGGATGAAGATGGAGAAGATGATAAGGATGCCAGCGGGGGTGGGGTGTAGGGTATAAATTACTGATAGCTCAGGGTATCCGAGTGCCTAGGCAGTACCCAGGCCTTTCTCATTGCAGAAATACCATGCCCCATCAGTGCTTTTTTTTTTGCATTAAAACAACCAGGGAGTGGTTTGTATAGCCCTTCTGCATTGCAAAATAGAGGGGGTTGAGGTGTCGGCAACATATTGTTTATTTCAGTTATTTATTTTTTAATTAATTCAGTACTTTCTTTTACGTGATTAAAACGCTACGGCAATAGCTCTTAAGCAAAATATGTGAAATCGAAATACTCTATAATTATTTTGATTTTAAATATTTTTTCATTAAATTATTGCTTATTTGAGGTTTTATAATTGGGAACGACGAAAAAGGCTTTTTGTCATCAAAACCTGTGCGATATTACTGGGAGGGGCAAACTCCTGGGATAAGCTGCTTTGGATTTTTTTTCTTTCTAATGGCGCACAGTAATTGCAGACATCCATTCTTGTTCTTGCAAATATTGCCTTAGCTTCCTGATTATTGGTTTTTCATTTGTATTCTTGTATTTATGCTCGGTATGTGGCTCTGTCCGTTCTCCCAGATCCAGCTGTCTGCCATGTGCCTGTAATTGGGCATCAGTAGATCGTGACCATAGGTTCTGTGAAGCTGGGTGTGGGGAGTCTCTCCAGTGGCGTTAAAGTGCATGAAGCATGAGCCCAATAATTCAACATCTATGTTAAGTGCATGAAGCATGAGCCCAATAATTCAACATCTAAGTTTTATTTTCTTCCTTTCTATAACCTGATACCTCAGACAATGTATATCTAAAGTCATCGCTTCCATTATTGCTTAACAAAAAATCTGCACCTAAACTGAGAGCAAGCCTTGTAGGCCTCCGTCTTCAGTATACTCATTTGGTGTAATGTGCACCGCACCTTTTTATCTTTGCAAATAAGTGACCAAAGGTAGGCCTTGAATTGCAGAATATTATTTTAACAACATTAGAGTAGCATTTTAAATACAGTACCTTTACCATTAATGTAAGATTCAGCTCCCATAGAAATTAAATTCATTTTATGTTCATGGAATCTTAACCAATTATTAAGAGGGTGTCCAACATTATTAGTACTGTGAGGTAATGTTATTCAACTAACAAACCAAGAAAGTATGTTTTATGTCTAGGTATTCAGTTCCCTTGTGGAGTGTGCAAGGTTTAATTTATTCCACTTCCAACATAACAGAATTTATATTTGCCTGTATGCCAGTCTGCTGCTTTTTTGGGAGGGTGTGTGATGGCAGCAAGGGGTTAGAAAATGTAACGTTGAACTGTCAATTTCTTTCTCTCTTTCCTGTATTTAATATGATCTTTTGTCAGCATGCTTAAATTACATGACAATTAGCTATTTTTCTAACTTGTCAATGACACCAGTGATTATATTTTAAATTTCTTTTACCTAGCCTTTTTACTTTTTTAGAAAATACTGCTTCTTCTCAAAATATCATAAACTACTTACAACGAGATCCCTGTCGTGTTTTCTCAGTGTTATGAAAATCTTGCTGAAAAATTGAATACACATCATAAGATATTCATGTTTAAACCATGTACACTTAAGGAAATGGTTCACCTAAAATTTTATAGATTATTTTCATACTACAGAAATGTCTGAAGATGAAAGGAAGTCACACTTTCAGATAAGTTGGGTTTGCTTTTCAGCTTATTGTAGGCAATCCTTTTTCCATTGTCATAGTTGACAGTGGTCCATGAAGACACATTTTATAATATGACATAATATAAAAAATAGAATGTGGCAGGCAACTAAGAAAGAGAGCCATTCTGTTTGAAACAATTGAGTTAACTTATCAAAATAACACTGAAAAACATTGCAAAGTGTTGACGATGCCAACAGTCAATGCTGTTTTCAGCTCTTTTGGTCTTTTGTTTGTGTTCTCCAGTGAAATGATAGAGATTTGATTTTTTTGCTCAGGGTACAGGTTAACTCCATTTCAGTTGGAGTTTTAATTATAATAAAGATAGCTCAAAGGAGACAACTTGCATCTTATTTCTCACTGGTAACAAAAAATAAGCCATCATCTTATTAGTTTAGTAAGCATTCTTAAAAAATAAACCAGTTTGACTTTGTGATTCTCAAACATATAACAGAACACCAGTGCATTGATCAGTGACTTACACCTACTAGTACTGAACACTGTTTCTCACCAGTGGAGATTTCAAAGATGTGTGTGTGCAGATCTCTGCTGTAAAATCTAGCAGTTAAATGTTTGCTTTGTGGAGCTAAATACTTAAAGCTGGATATAATATGCATAGGCTGTGTATTTATTTTCCTGAGTTATTGTGTAACAGTATGCAGCAGCTTAATTAATCAGGTGTATGTTGTTCATTACTAAAGTGACAAGTGAAGAAATACACTGGCAAGAAGTACAATTACTTGATTGACTGTTAAACAGACTGCTTTTGTTACTGTGTCAAACCTAATTGTTCATGTTTTTATTTTAACTCTCAAACTCTCATACATTATTAGTTATAGATTAGTCTCTTAAGTAATTGGCAGTGTACTGAATATGAACAGTAAAACCTATACAAAACTGACAGCACCTGCAAAAGTATTCAGAGAAAAAGTAGACTGCGCTGAAATTCATATTTGATAATAAAAATAAAATTTCCTTTGTTAGGCATTTTCTGTCATTACTCATTTTCTCCGAGCTAAACTATATTCTATAGATTTTTTAAAAAACTATTGGTATGCATTTTTAACAAAATATTGCATGCTAAAGTAAGGCACAGACTGACTAAAAACTTTTTTTTTACCTTCTGACAGCATCTTACTTTTTGAAAATCTTTGGAAAATGGTTTAAAGCAACGCCTTGTATAGTAGAGACAGTAGTACATCACAGGTACATCAGAGGTGTTATTTTCACATTGTTTTTGTTGGTCTTGCTTATAATGCTGAAAACCAGCATAAAAATGGTTTGATAATGTGTAGTGTGGATTGGTACATATACAGCAAATGGATCAGAGTAGAGATTTCACAAAAAATATTTCAGTACTAATGTTCTGAAAATGTAATGGTACCAGCATTTTTACAGTAGTAGTTCAGTAGTACCAGGAAAGTCAGTACTTCACTCATGTGTGACTGCAGCTAGACAAATTACTCAGGAAGGCATAATAATACATGATAAAATCTCAGTTGAAACTAAATATAAAAATGACTTGCAGCACTGCATCAACACATGTCAAAAAGGAAAACGGCAGAGATCATGTTTGGAAATGCTTTTGTGTTGGCACATGAAAATTTTGGCAGGGAGTGCAAGAGTCATACATTATTTAATAAAAAGAAGAAAAAGTAAAACACACACACACACACACGATTGGGTTATTGGCACTTTTGTCCCATTATGTAATTAATCCAGAAACTGTTTTCAGTGTGCTTTAAGAAAGAAATAACATCACCATTTAAATAAGGTGTAATCATTTAACTTATATTGTGACATATTCGTAAGTAGAGATGGAAAGATAACAAAGTCAGTCGCTTTTAACAAGTGTCCTAAAGAGCTCTGATAAATGAACAGAGTCTTTGTATTTATTCTCAGACCGTAATAAGAATTTCTATAGACATCCATCAGTCCAAGCATCTGTCCATTTTCTAACCGATGTATACAGACCAGGATTGTGCTGGGGTGCGACCTATGCATATCTATAGTTAAGCATACAGGACTGTGGGATATGGGCTGCCAATGCAAACAACAGTTGTAGCAAGTAAATATTGATGCCATATTCAAACAAAGTGGCTAATATGGCATGTCTACACCGTTGATGACATGTGTTGATCTATTATTTAGTGTTTCAGTGCATCGAAGGGCAAGGCACATCTCCCTATTATTACAACTCATACTGTGTTAACAGAATCGCATAATCACCGAAACACAGTAGAACAATCAAAACAGCATACTGCTGTAAGCGTAAAGAAGAATAAAAACATGGTTTCTATTCTCAATTATTTTCTGAATATTTCAATCCAGCCACTATTGAAATTGATTCCTTTCTATCCAGTGTAATTCTTCCTAGAGTCTTTGAGGATGAAACCCTCACTTTAAATGACCCTATACTTTCCCCAAGGCACAAATGAATAAATAGAACTTTATTTATTGTAATAGCACTCAAAAATACTATTCAATGTGGGAAGTGGGCTGCTGCCCAAACAGCTGTTTTGTGTTTTCAAAATAATTGTTGGTCCCTTTTTTCAAATGCAAAATGCTGCTTTCTATTTTACTAAAATGAACAACTATGTTAACACTACCATGCTTACTTCTCTACTAACATAAGATAAAGAAGCTTCTGATTATTCAAGCTATTGTTATTTGCATTCACCAGTCAGCAAACTGCATAAGGCATCTTTTACATTTTGTCATTTCTACACCTGATATTCCATGGGCACTATCTCTACTTTCCATAGATGTTTCAAAGGGTTTTATATGAACTAGTATTTTCTCAGAAATAAGGGTTCAGATGGGTTTTGGTGAAGGCTACATTAACATTATCCAGGCACCCTCTTGACTATTTCAGATATTAAACACAGAAGATAAGAGCCATTGTTATCCATAAATCTGATGTAATTTTGCCTATTGCCTTGCTTGGCAACTACTAAAAATATTCTGCTGACTTTTTGCTGTTTATTTAGAAATGCCCCTTCTGGCCCTATTTTCTTGACTTACTTAGTTTCTTTGGAGCACAGTTTGACTTCAAAATCAGTTTGTGTCAGGTAGGTCTTCTTCCTCTTAATCTATTTAGCAATCATTTTTTTTCCACTCTGGCTCTCCCACTTTCGAACTCTGTCAAGTTTGTGGGTATTGCCATATTCTCTATACACAACATTATTACACTAAATTATGGTGTATTTTTAAGAGTTGGGTGGTGGCCAAAGGCGGGGACCTTGGCGGTCTGATCCTCGGCTACAGAAACTGGCTCTTGGGACGTGGAATGTCACCTCTCCGAAGAAGAAGGAGCCTGAGCTAGTGCGCGAGGTCGAGAGGTTCCAGCTAGATATAGTTGAACTCACCTCGATGCACAGCTTGGACTCTGGAACCAATCTCCTTGAGAGGGGCTGGACTCTCTACCACTCTGGAGTTGCCCCCGGTGAGAGGCCGAGCAGGTGTGGGCATACTTATTGCCCCCCGACTTGGAGCCTGTGCATTGGGGTTTACCCTGGTGGACAAGAGGGTGGCCTCCCTCCGCCTTCGGGTGGGGGGAAGGGTCCTGACTGTTGTTTGTGCGTATGCCAACAGCAGTTTGGAGTACTCACCCTTTTTGGAGTCTCTGGAGGGGTGCTAGAGGGCATACCTTCTGGGGATTCCCTTGTTTGCTGGGAGACTTCAATGCTCACGGGCAATGACAGTGAGACCTGGAAGGGCGTGATTGATAGGAATGGCCCTCCCGATCTGAACCCAAGCGGTGTTTTGTTATTGGACTTCTGTGCTTGTCACGGATTGTCCATAATGAACACCATGTTCAAGCATAAGGGTGTTCATATGTGCACTTGGCACCAGGACACCCTAGGCCTCAGTTCGATGATCGACTTTGTGGTCGTGTCGTCGGACTTGTGGCCATATGTCTTGGACACTCGGGTGAAGAGAGGGGCGGAGCTGTCAACTGATCACCACCTGGTGGTGAGTTGGCTTCATTGGTGGGGGAAGATGCCGGTCAGACCTGGTAGGCGCAAACGTGTTGTGAGGGTCTGCTGGGAACGGCTGGCAGAGTCCCCTGTCAGAAGTAGCTTCAACTCCCACCTCGCAGAACTTCAACCACGTCCCGAGGGAGGTGGGGACATTGAGTCCAATGGGCCATGTTCCGCCTCTATTGTTGAGGCGGCTGACCGGAGCTGTGGCCGTAAGGTGGTCGGTGCCTGTCGTGGCGGCAATCCCCAACCTGTTGGTGGACACCAGCGTGAGGGATGCCGTCAAGCTGAAGAAGGAGTCCTATAGGACTTTTTGTCCTGTGGGTCTCTGGAGGCAGCTGATAGGTACCGCAGGCCAAGCGGAATGCGGCTTCGTTGTTGCTGAGGCAAAACTCGGGCATGGGAGGAGTTTGGAGAGGCCATGGAGAACGACTTTCAGACGGCTTCGAGGAGATTCTGGTCCACCATCCGGCGTCTCAGGAGGTTGAAGCAGTGCAGTGTCAACACCGTATGTGGTGGGGATGGTGTGCTGCTGACCTGACTCGGGCGCTGTGGGTGGTGGGGGAGTACTTCAAGACCTCCTCAATCCCACTAACATGCCTTCCACGAGGAAGCAGAGCCTGGGGACTCTGAGGTGGGCTCTCCCATCTCTGGGACTGAAGTCACCGAGGTGGTCAAAAACTCCTTGGTGGCAGGGCCCCGGGTGGATGAGATACGCCGAGTTCCTTAAGGCTCTGGATGTTGTAGGACTGTCTTGGTTGACACGTCTCTGCAACATCGCATGGACATCGGGACAGTGCCTCTGGATTGGCAGACGGGGTGGTGGTCCCCTCTTAAAAAGGGGACCGGAGGGTGTGTTCCAACTACAGAGGGATCACACTCCTCAGCCTCCCTGGAAAAGTCTATTCGGGGGTTCTGGAGAGGAGGGTCCATCGGATAGTGAACCTGGATTCAGGAGGAACAGTGTGGTTTTCGTCCTGGTCGCGAACAGTGGACCAGCTCTTCACCCTTAGCAGAATCCTGGAGGGTGCATGGGAGTTTGCCCAACCAGTCTACATGTGTTTTGTGGACTTGGAAAAGGTGTTCGACCGTGTCCCTCGGGGAATCCTGATCAGAGCTGTTCGGTCCCTGTACAACCGGTGTCGGAGCTTGATCCGCATTGCCGGCAGTAAGTCGAGCCCATTTCCAGTAAGAGTTGGACTCCGCCAGGGCTGCCCTTTGTCACCGATTCTGTTCATAACTTTTATGGACAGAATTTCTAGGCGCAGCCAGGGTGTTGAAGGGGTCCGGTTTGGTGGACTCAGGATTGGGTCACTGCTTTTGCAGATGATGTTGTCCTGTTTGCTTCATCAGGCCGTGATCTTCAGCTCTCTCTGGATTGGTTCGCAGCTGAGTGTGAAGCGGCTGGGATGAGAATCGGCACCTCCAAGTCCAAGACCATGGTCCTCAGCCGGAAAAGGGTGGAGTGCCCTCTCAGGGTTGGGGGAGAGATCCTGCCCCAAGTGGAGGAGTTCAAGTATCTCGGGGTCTTGTTCACGAGTGAGGGAAGAATAAACCGTGACATCGACAGGCGGATCGGTGTGGCATCCGCAGTGATGCGGGCTCTGCATCGGTCTGTCGTGGTGGAAAAAGAGCTGAGCCGTAAGGCAAAGCTCTCAATTTACCAGTCGATCTACGTTCCTACCCTCACCTATGGTCATGAGCTATGGGTAGTGACCGAAAGAACGAGATCGCGAATACAAGCAGCTGAAATGAGTTTCCTCCGCAGGGTGTCTGGGCTTTCCCTTAAAGATAGGGTGAGGGGCTCAGAGTTGAGCCGCTACATCTCCGCATCAAGAGGAGTCTGATGAGGTGGCTCGGGCATCTGATCAGAATGCATCATGGACGCCTCCCTGGTGAGGTGTTCCATGCACGTCCAACCGGGAGGAGGCCCCGGGGAAGACCCAGGACACGCTGGAGGGACTATGTCTCCCGGCTGGCCTGGGAACGCCTTTGGGATTCTCCCGAAGAGCTGGAAGAAGTGGCCAGGGAGAGGGAAGTCTGGGCCTCTCTGCTTAAGCTGCTGCCCCCGCGACCCGACCCCGGATAAGCAGAAGAGGATGGATGGATGGATGGATGGATTTTAAGAGTGCCAAAAAGTCTTTCTTTCCTTTTGGCCTTATATATCCTTATCTTACCATTATAAACTGGCCATGTTAAAATGAGTGTTGTTCCTTGGTTTCATTTAATTAGAACTATGTTGCCCTTTTCACCACTACCTGTACTCCTTGTTTCTTTAAATGATGTTCTAGAAGTTATTTCTTCAAGAATACCAAAGTGAAAGACAGTTTACTGTATGTGGGACTTTTCTGCAAGATGACGGAAGATCTCACCCAAAGCAAGACAGGGCAGAGGACATGGAACACCTGGAGGCAGAATGACAGCAACCAAAAGTTCCTCTCTGTTTAATTCGTGACAGGCTCAGGGGTGCAGATATTCTTAAAATCCATTTGTGTTAATCATTTTGGAAATGGCTTGTTTTCCTATGCATTTAAACTAATATTCGTTATGTAATAAGTAATTTGTAAATATTGTACTTGTATTTACTTGTGAACTTGTGACAGTGAACCAGCAGTAAGTGAAGAGTGCTATAAAAATATATTAAAATGAATCTTAAATTGTAATAACTCGGATGGTGTGAGTGTCTGTACCATTGAGCATACACTTTAGGATTTGTTTGCAGCTCCATTGAAGCTAATATGGTCTTTTCCAAATCCTCCACCTTTATCGCCAATAGAATAAAACGGCAATCTTTTAAGTCTTCTAATTTTCTGTGCCAAAGTCGGCATTCCCACATTGCCATGTTTCATAATTTGGCAATGTACAGTATAGGATGAATACAGCATGGTATAACTGTGGTTGATCATATTTTTGATGGCTCAGGGCTAAAACTGCTTTCTTTGGTGAGATCCAGGTTTGCTGTTCCATCTTCTTCATTTTTCTATTTACTTCAAGTTAGGTCTGTTGCCTGGGTTTTGTAGTGTTCTTCTCTTCGCATCCACTTCTAACCCATTTCTATTTTTGGTCCTCTAGAATGAAACCTATTTCTGCAACATCCTGTATGTCATAATATGTAAAGTTGCCCTTAAACTATTTCAGCGTTCAGTCAGTTTGGAAATGTGACATTCCATCTCTCACAGTTCTTGATTTGGATGTGATTTTTCAAGAACATCTAAAACTTCCAGTCATCATCATGCCAAGTTTAGATTTGTACATTGGTTGTACACAACTCCTGCCTTACATTTTACAATGGCTCTTTTTGAAGGTAGCTTCTTCTGTTTATTCAGATCCTTATGCTCATTTGCATATGTTTTGGGAACATCCCACAGTCTGCTTTTTGACTTTTCTTTTATCTCTCTCTTTTCTTGTTAGGTGCCTTTTCTTCCTAAAGCTTTTATCCCTTTAGAGGTTTCTGTTTTCTTTCTTTTCTCATTTCAGCAGAGTCTATATTCTGTCTGTGCACAGTTGTCTCAAAAGTAGCATTAGCCTCTTGCTGCTAATACACTCTGATACCCTTTTAGTCAGTTTCTGGAGGTCCTCTTTCTTCATCTTTATTAGTGGAATTATCTGATGCACTGGGCACTAATGTGTCCAGCTTTTGTATTTTAAACAGATGTCCTATTTGTTACTTGTTCACAATCATATTCTGTGTTTTTTTTCTTTGTGATGTGGTGTTGCACTTTCTCCTTTAGTTTAGGTCTCATTGCTCTCATTACTACGTTAAACAAGTTTTGCAGCTCAGGCATCAGGTTATCATGCTTTTATGGTTTATTGTTGGTGTGCACTACTTTGTATAGGGTGACACACAAGTGTGGCATAGAGCTGATGTATAGGTATTAATAAGTTCAGTAAAGCAATGACATCATTTCTTAAAAACACCACAAAAATCAGAATTAAATTGCAAACATACCAAGCTAGTGTGCATTCAAATGAAAAGTGTTTGTCAATGTTTGAGACACAATTTGAGCACAGAATTTTGTTACAGATTAATAGTTGGCCTCCATCCTAATTGGAATAATTATTTTGTTTCATTTCAAAACAAGGCAGATAAACCTAAATCACTGTTTACAGTATTGCACTTTCTGTTCCATACTGTTACAGTACTGAATACCATGCAATGTTTTGTATTTATAAGCCAAAAGATCACACACTTCGATAAAATACTGTCACAGAAATCTACCAATCTTGCCACTTTTATAGGGCAGTACTACACTACAGAATGACTTCCTGTTCATCCAAAAATATTTCCTCCTGTAGCCTCCTTTTCTATATTGCTTTCCTAGTGTTGTTTTAACATATGACCTTTACTCTAGAGATGAATACCAATTGTGTTTTTTAGTAATTTAGTTTACAGCAGATTGGAAAATGTCAAGTCAGTTATTCCGTTTGAAAATATGTATGCCAGTGTTGACTTTTCTCAGCTTAAGGTTGATTTCATTTGTACCAATGTACCAATAACATTGGGGTTCTTTGAAAATAGTTTGATCTAGGAAAAAGATGTTTGTATTTCAAATGGATAGACCTCACACCATTATGGACACAGGGGCTATGCAGATTTGCCAAGGAACCAAATTGACATTATTTGTGATTCATTTAACACTAGTGTGTGGGTTAATGTTCATTATTACAGTGTCAGTTTTCCCTTTTTGGCTACACTCCTCCTCAATGTGCTTAAGGTGGAACTTGTAATTTACGATTTTTTATGCAAGACTAATTCTTGTCCCTCAATTTTACTAGATAATCAGATGAATGTCATTGCTGTTCCTTTCGTAGTGGCCACAGCTAGACTCTTCTTCAAAATAATACATGCATTTTTCTTGCAAAACCTCAAAAATGGAACATATGTTTCCTTTAGAGTTTTTACCATTCAGAAAAAAAAAATCGGTCACCTTACACTGCAGTAAATTTGAAATGGTTCTGATTGTTAAAGTAACTCATATTAATATTCTGGAACAGGGGTTCCCAACCTATGGTGCGAGGTGGCATTTCAATGGGGTGCAACAAAGAAAAGGCTGCGCCAAGATTTGCCAATCTTGAGTGAGGTGCGTTGTCCAACTCTTGGTGCATTTCATCTCTTGTAGTGTGCCGTTATTTGCAGGTCATTTATTAGTGCTCCTGTTCTTTAATATGAAAAGGATCTAGCATTGGGTGCTTAACTGTCACCCATGAAGGAGCCACACAAATACATTTTCTTGTGAGTTTTTTGCTGTTGGCAGAGTCTTCATAAAGGTGAATAACTTTTTTTTTTTAAAGAAAATGGAATTTGAATCTTGCAATGATCCATAGCAAAGGGTGAGGTATTGTATTGATTTCTGTGCAGGCTCTGATCATGAAATGTCACTGATTTTGTGGTTGGTTTGTCATTTATGCTGTGAGGGGTCTTAACTGGATGCCACACCTGCATCTTATACTCTGCTCATCTCTTCTGCTGGCAGTAGTCCATCAGGTTTAACTGAGCAACGCATCTATTTTTGAACTGCAGTGCACATGTTATTGCTTAGTGGTGTGCCAACACCTGTTTCTTCACTGGGGTCTTAAATCCCCCAAACTCCTGAATCATTGGTCATGTGTCATTTCCTCATGGTGTTTCATGCTTCATGAGATATCCCAAGCCTTGGATTGTCAACAGTGTCTAAGCTTCACATGGGACACTTTTAAAAGATTATTGAGATTTATAAAGGTAAATTTCTCAATTTATACATTATATAAATTTTAGTTCAGTTTGTTCACCTGCAGTGCTGTATGTGGTTCAAAAATTAGAAGTTTTACTTCTTCATCTTCAAATGTAATGTAATGATGCGAACATAAATCAAACATTTTCTAGGGTTGTGGGGCACAGTAAAGGCAGGGAACCACTTTTCTAGAATTTATCAATTAGCTTCATATGCAGTTTTAAACTTTTACATTTTAGTTATCTGCATACGGTATATTGATAGATAGATAGATACTTTATTAATCCCAAGGGGATTGTACTTGTCAAGGAATACTACTGTACACTATCACAGATATTTTTATATTTTAGAACTCGGTGTTTGTAGCATTTAGAGTAATTGCTAGATTCACTAGCTAGTTTAAATTTTAAAAGCAGCAGAAGTTTAATAATGTTATTCTGTTTTCCAGCTGTGTGTGTTTGTGTTGTTGTGGGGAGACAGATGAGTATTAGTGACTTTGCATTG
This sequence comes from Polypterus senegalus, assembly GCF_016835505.1. Classification (NCBI taxonomy): domain Eukaryota; kingdom Metazoa; phylum Chordata; class Cladistia; order Polypteriformes; family Polypteridae; genus Polypterus; species Polypterus senegalus. The sequence goes on along the minus strand of NC_053163.1, from coordinate 88,158,652 downwards.
GCCCATTGTTTGCGGGCATGTCTGTGGATGTGCCCTCAGCTAAACTGGTACCCATCCATCATTGGTTCCACCCTATTCTTAGTGCTGCCTACTAATATAGGCACTGGCACAACATGGCTATGATCTGGATAAATGGGTCAGAAAAATGGATGGATGGATGGACCAAGGTGTAGTTTGTGTCACTGTTACATTTTAATATCATTTTTGAAAATAAATACATTAATGTTTAAAATGTATGTAACAAAAGGTGAATATTATTTGTATGTTACCAAATTCCCCTTCCAACAAAAGCTGGGCATATCGGCCAATATTTTGGTAAAATAATAGACATTAATTATTGGCCTTGGGGAAAACTGAGTTTGTGCATCTGTATTAGAGTAAATCCCCACAGATTTGTTAAAGCCAAGATAATCTGCATACATTGAAAGTCACGCATAAGTAGTTATTTTTGCTTTGTGCCCTCACCCACCATAATCTATCATCTATAAGGGAGAAGCGAAAGTTTTAGATTCATCAAAAATGTTCTGATTTTCGATGGATCTCGACATTTTAGTGTCCCTTGATACAGAAAATGTCAATATCTCGATGATGGCCGTGTGTCAGTCTGTGTGTCACAGTGTCTTGAGGATGGACTAGATCTAAAACAGCTGAATGGACAATTATAAAACTCGAAACCTAAGCCTGTTATGAGATGACAATGTGCTGAGTAGTTTTTAAGCCAGTTCATGCAAGAGAAAGATGCACTCTAGAGGAATTCTCAAATACTGTAAATCTACAATTAATTATGAATTCTTCTTGTCAATTGCTATCATAATGACCTGTTTTATGATCAGAAAGATCAACATGGTATAGAATAGTTTGGGTAACTTGGTTCCAAGGGCGCAAAGCCTACTGACGCTCATGTCTGAATTTTTTACATTTAAACATGCAAATTTATTAATTTTCTTCTATTTGTAACAGTTGAAATAATTACAGAAACTTAAGTCAACTCAGTATACTTGGACTGTTGCATCAAAAGAAAAGACCAAGGTACAAAGTATAGGGTTTTTATAGTTGTAAGGATTTCTTGGGGACACAGTATTTTTTTTTATCTGCATCTATTAATATATTTATGTGTACAAAGACAGGTTAAAATGGGTGTTACCACTATAAGACACCCACATTTCAAGTAAAGTGAACTTCCCCTAAGATCATTTTAAATTAATAAATGGTAAAGACTTGAAATGTTACCACTGGTTGCTTATGGAAACTTATTCAAATGCCGTTTTAATCTATTCAGTACAGTTAAACACCTGCCAGCCAGTTGTTAGAGTAGTTATGCTTGCCTGACATGGTTGAGAGAGAGAGCACAAAAACTGGTGTAATTGCTGAAGAACATAACCATCCATCCATTATCCAACCCGTTATATCCTAACTACAGGGTCACGGGGGTCTGCTGGAGCCAATTCCAGCCAAAACACAGGGCGCAAGGCAGGAAACAAACCCTAGGCAGGGCACCAGCGCACCACAGAGAACATAACCAATATACATTAAAACAGAAATTAATGACCTGTTTACATCAAATTATGTTCTTATGACTTATTATGACTTTATTATAAAAAAAAACCTTTGGAATCTAAAATGAAAAATATTACATTGATTAATTTGATAAATTGATACAATTAACCCTTTTGCAAGTTAACCATAAAATAAATTCAGAAACATATATCCAAGTTTACACCTGTTTTCAAGTTGCCATCCTTGGTGGTTTGCTGATGTAATGCACAATTTGCATCCAAAAAATGCTTAGACTCTGTGATTAGTTAAAAGAAACTGGAATCTGTGATCAATTGTCAACCAAAACCTGTTACAGATAGTAAGGTTTGTTGGTATTTGTGATTTCTAGTGTGCCTGAGTATATGTAAGGTATACTGGGATGTCACTTATTCAAGTTGGAATCAGTATTTCAAGCAAAACCTTACATTAAATGTATTTTTTATGTGTTTTCTTACAGTGGGAAAGACATCTCTTATTACCCGATTCATGTATGACAGCTTTGACAACACCTATCAGGTAAAATGTTAAGTATTACTTGTATTTTGATGCAAAACAAATAAAATTGATTTGTCAATTAAGCATTTTATTTACTTATTTTTCTCTTTACCCAGAAATTATTTTTTTCTTTTTCTGATTAAACAACAGAACAAGCTGTACTTGGCACTGTAGCAAATGATTGCTTTTCACATCTCGAGCTGTGAGCTCAAACCCAGATTTAATAGATTCTGCAGTTTGAGCTGCACTTTATGTCTGTGTCTGTCAGATTAAGCTATGACACACTACAACCCTCTAAGGGATAGATGACTAAATTGTATTTGACATCTGCAGGTAGGTTCTTATGCATCACATTTAATATGCTGGAAATTACCTATTAAAAAAGGAAGTTAGAAATTCTGTTGTGTAAGAACTGAAAATTACACTTCCAGGTTATTCTTCTCACATAAGTCACTCTTTCAGTATTTCATAGTTAAAAGTGTTTCAAACCCCCTTAAAAGAAAAATGCGGTTGGAAATTGTGCATTATTTGTTTTTAATTAATAGGAATCACTTTCAAAAGTACTTTTAGAAATGAATTTACTAGATGAAAAATAAAATGGGCAACGATTTTTTTTTATTTAATTAGATTTAAATGATCGGGAGTTGGTAGCAGAATTGGCACTCCAGCCACCATAAAAAAAACCTCACACTGTTTCACTAGTGTGGTGCTGAGGTGTCACCCATTGCATGGCTGCACTTGGGTCCTAATCTGGGATCCTGAGGTGGTTTGTTATGTGGTGGGTGTAGCAATGCACTGTATCAGCAAATGCTCTTAACCTCCTCCTCCTCCTCCTATAAGACTGAGTACAATATAATTTAGTTTGGTTACATTAGATTGTTTACAATTTGTACAAGACTTGCTTTTATTACACAAAAAAGACTGAAATTGAAGTTTTCCCTTAGCTTTGTACATTACTCTGCTACAGTATACCCTGGCTTCTCTGTTCCTTAAAATTCTGTAGTTTCACAAAATAACTTTTGTACTTTAGTGCACAGTATGTTTAATTATGCCTTTGTATATGTTAAACATCCATCCATTAATTATCCAACCCGCTATATTCTAACTACAGGGTCACGCGGGTCTGCTGGAGCCAATCCCAGCCAACACAGGGCGCAAGGCAGGAAACAAACCCCGGGCAGGGCGCCAGCCCACCGCAGGGCACACACACACCAAGCACACACTAGGGACAATTTAAGATCGCCAATGCACCTAACCTGGAGCACCCGGAGGAAACCCACGCAGACACGGGGAGAACATGCAAACTCCACGCAGGGAGGACCTGGGAAGCAAACCCGGGTCTCCTAACTGCGAGGCAGCAGCACTACTGCTACACCACCGTGCCGCCCTATATGTTAAACATGTCTCACAAAATTTTTGTTGCAATTAATGAAATTTTACTCAAAGATCAAAAATGTCTAAGCATAAGTTGTTTGGGGCTGCTCTGACCTAGTAAAACAAGTCAAATACAATATTTTCTTAAATGTTAAATCTGTTTTTAATCAGTATTCACTATTTGAATTGCTCTAGGCAGTTTTACTTTACATGCAATTTATTCATGCATTACATATGAAAAACATAATCATAAAACAATTCACATTCCATTTTCTCAAACTGTATTATTATATTTGAAACTTTCTGTATTAATTAAAATGCATAATTAATTAGCCAGCTCATTCTATGTGGAATTGCGAGCTCACACAGCTGCGGGGAGTTGGTGGATTAATTGGGGCGAGGTGCGCCTGCAGGATGATATGGTCTGTCTCAATTCCTTCATTGGCTTCCTGCGGCGTTCGCTTATGATGTTACGCCCACGGAGGCCAATAAGAACGAGCCAGCATGAGAAAAAAGGAAAATCCAGTGACAAGAACAGAGTGGAGGTTAAACAAAGGAAAAATAATCAGGCAGGAACACAGGAAAGAGAGCTGGTGCAGGTGTGAGAAAGACCGTGAACATGGAGGCAGGCAGTGGTGATGGAAGAGCCCAACAAGGGAGCTGCTGGCAACTGCTCAGGGGCCGTTGTGGAGGAATTCTCTGGCTGAGCAACTTGGGGAGCTGGAATAACCAGTTGGTGCAGGTGGCTCGCTGCGGGAGTCAGTGAGGCTTGGACTAGGAGCCCCATTGTGAGCGCCATGGCCTTTGGGGACCTGAGACTTGGATCTGGAGTGGAAGCCCTGTTATAGCCATGGAGTGGCAGGGACCTAGACCCGTAGAAGAATGGTGGTGCCTGTCAGATAACTGTCTCCTTGGCTGCAAGGTCCGGTCAGGGTAAGCTGAGGGAACAGCCATTTTATAGGAGCGCACCCAGGCTCAGGTTTTTAAAAACAGTTTACTGCTGCGTTTTAACCTTGTTTTAATGGATTGTTTGGCTGACTTTTAACCTCCACATAGATACTGTTTGCTTGAATTATTTATTTATTTACTGGATTTGGAACACTGCACTTTTTGGACACTTTGATTTTTGAATTGTGTTTAATAAAGCACTGAGCAACTTTACACCTTTCCCTTGCTTGAATGTTTGAGTGTCCTCGTTTGCTGGCTCATCCGAGTCCTGTCTATCAACGGCATCAGGTTCAGAGGCTCCCAGTTGGACCTGGTAGCGTGGAGCCGACCTGCAGCATCACAGTATCTTGCCTTTTTTCATAATAAGGTGTTGTATATTAAACAAACAGTTACTCAAATTTTCAGTTACAAATCTGAATTTCATTTAATTATTGCAATTTCTGTCTTGACAGTATTAGCTGAGAGGTTTGATGTGCACTTTGCACAGATTGGTGTTTTGCTATTGTACTTAGCGTACTGTTTGCTTGGATTCTGTTAGTGTCAGACAAGGTGCAATGTAGTTTTTTATTTATTTATTTTTTTATAAATTATTCCCCTTTAAAGGGTTTACCTTTTTTGGCACATGAACAAAGTAATTAAAACAATTCTATGTAAATGCTCATGCCATGTAGAGCTCGCAAAGGTGGTTTTATCACCTGTATTTTACTGCAGCCTGTTTACTTAATATAACAGGAGAAGGTGCAGTAGCAGTACTTATGGATTGGCCAGTGATATTGCTACTTAACTCATCTTTATTTTAAATTCCTTTGACTAATGGACTTAATTTTGAAGTTTGCATGTTAATTAAGGTATATTAGAAGATTCTTTTTTGTAGTTAAATAAAGAGGCACAAAAAAAGCGAGGAGCAGATTAATTCCCAAAGCAGGTTTCTGACACTAAGGGTACTTTGCATCCAGCCACTGTGTACAGGAGGTGAAACTTGAGTACCAGTAATACTGATTCTTTTAATTTGCTATAGAAAGAAATATGCAGTGGTAACAAGCACTGATTGTACTTTGAATCAGTGACAACACCTGCCCACACAAAAACATGTAAAAAATGAAGCAGCTGAAACATAAAGCCATTCAGAAAAGGTAGTACATAGTTATGTTATTCACAGTTAACTAGTGGATTATTGACTATATTATGGGAGCTTGAGGTGTGTGAAGACAACAAACATTACATTAAAGGGCAATCACCAGGTGAGGAAAGGAGATGATATCTTTATTGTTTTTATGTGTACCTTCTCTTTTAGCCCAATAACCCATCCAACCATTATTCTGATTCATCACTATCTATAATCTGGCAGCAAATGATACATTCTGTAGGAACTGTTTTTGACACTACTTTATAAATCTTCAGATAGATAGATACTTTATTAATCTCAAGGGGAAATTCACATACTCCAGCAGCAGCATACTGATCAAAAACAATATTAAATAATGCAGTGATAGTGATAAAAATGCAGGTAAAACAGACAATAAGAGTCGCATAGTGTGGAGGAGGAAAGATCTCCTCAGTCTGTCAGTGGAGCAGGACAGTGACAGCAGTCTGTCGCTGAAGCTGCTCCTCTGTCTGGAGATGATACTGTTTAGTGGATGCAGTGGATTCTCCATCATTGACAGGAGCCTGCTCAGCGCCCATCGTTCTGCCATGGATGTCAAACTGTCCAGCTCCATGCCTACAATACAGCCTGCCTCCCTCACCAGTTTGTCCAGGTGTGAGGCGTCTTTCTTCTTTATACTGCCCCTCCAGCACACCACTGTGTAGAACAGGGCACTCGCCAGTACCATCTGATAGAACATCTGCAGCATCTTATTGCAGATGTTGAAGGACGCCAGCCTTCTAAGGAAGTATAGTCGGCTCTGTCCTCTCTTGCACAGAGCATTAGTATTGGCAGTCCAGTCCAATTTATTATCCAGCTGCACGCCCAGGTATTTATAGGTCTGCACCTTCTGCACACAGTCAGTTAACAAATGCTGAGGAGACAGCAAAGAAATGGACTTTCTTTAAAATGCTTCACATAGGCAAAAGGAATATTAATGATAAATAGAAAATATACAACCCTTACCCATAGGAGGTACCCTCAGAGAGGTTTTTTTGTGTCAATGTTCAGAAACAATTGAAAGGGAAAAAATTAATTATGTAAAGGGAATGATGTCTGGATAACTAATCCAAATCATTAAATCTTTAAAATCTCAAATGCATTGATAACGTTGATCCATTTGAGTAGTCATAATTATTTTTATATGAATACAAAATACATGGTTTGAGATTCTAGAAACCTAACAAAAGAACAAGTAAGAAAAATGCTGCTAAATACTTTTGAAAAACTAATAAAACAACACAGAAGATGAGCAGGTAGAGATCATACACACAAGTGTTTCTCTTTTAAATTAAAACACTTGTACTGAGGATTGTTACATTTTTGTTCATATGACATTTGCTAATTAGTATATAACTCTGGTAGTTTAGGCTTGTTTAAGCAGATATTCAACCTACTTGTGCACAGTTTTAAATAAAATCAAGATTCTAAAACTGATTACAGGGTGAAGTAATATGCAGTGCACTTTAAATAAAGTAAATGAAAGATGTATTCCGTAGCATCTTTACATAAGTGTTTTGAAAATGACCATCTCACACTTTAAACCTCAATAGCTAATTAAGACATGTTTTACCTATTAAGGTATTTTTGAACAATTGTGACACAAGGAATGGGTGTGCACAGGGATGAAATTCTGACATGTAAAGTGCTAACACTTCAGATGGAAATGCTTTAAGATAGCAGAAGGCTGATATATACTTTCATAGCTTCTTAATTACTATTAAGTGTAGGCTGTTAAAAATTGCAACCATATTTTCAGTTTCAACATCCAAATGTTGCTGCCTGGTTGCCAAGCCTGGCAGCTACTTTTAATAGTTAGGATTGAGCCGTGTAAATTACACTGTAATAAGCAAAGTCAAACTAACGAAATCCTAACCCTTATAGTACAGTAATTGTCTATATGAAAATCTGCTTTGATGCTTTTAACTGAAAAACATTTTCTTTTTTTTATTAATATGTGTTTAAATTATGTCCAGCATCATAAAGCAAATCCTAACAAGCTTGTGAATTTTTTCTATTTCAGAATTGATAGAGCAATATTGTTATCACAGCTCCAGAGTTCTGGGTTTGAATTCCAGCCTAGGCACTGTCTGTGTGGGGTCTGAATATTATTAACATATTAGTGTAGAGAGTTCTTGGGTATTTCATTGTTCAGTGATGTGTGTGTTAAGCTAGTTGATGAATCTAAACTGGGTCTGTGCACTGTGAAATACCTAAATAATTAATAATTTATACCTAATTTTAAGATATGATCCTAGCAAATTTATTGCAAGTATGCTAATAAATCAATACATATTTTCATGCATATAGAAAAATCAAATGGTAGAAAATTTAAATGTCTGTTTTGTTTGGCAAAGAAGCAAAACTACATTTTGTTTCATTGGCACTAGTTGCCTGCACTTCATATATAAAAATCTAATGTAATCCATTATTTTTTCAGGCAACCATTGGAATTGATTTTCTGTCAAAAACAATGTATTTAGAGGATCGTACAGTAAGTAATATTCTGTTTTTATGTTTTGGTTTTATATTTGATGCCAACAGGAAAAGGATATCTTTATATATAATCTTGAGCAATGCGCTTTGGCAGACTTGTGAAAAAATGTACACATCAAGCTGAAAGTTTGAAAGAATTTCCTACCTTTCAACATTAAAATCCTTTTACATGTATTTTGCCTTTTGTAAAAGATTTAAATTGTCTTTTGTTTTTGCTCTTTAAAAGACTGGAAAATTCAGCCTTTCCAGTTGTAACAGGAAATTCACATTAATGGTTGTATGCAGGTGTATAATTTCTATCATTAAGTCCATTTATATTCGCAAGAGGTATATATATATATATATACATACACAACCCCAATTCCAATGAAGTTGAGACGTTGTGTAAAACGTAAATAAAAACAGAATACAATGATTTGCAAATCCTTTTCAACATATATTCAATTGAATACACTACAAAGACAAGATATCGAATGTTCAAACTGATAAACTTTATTGTTGTTTTGCATATCTTAACTCATTTTGAATTTGATGCCTGCAACACGTTCCAAAAAAGCTGGGACAGGGGCATGTTTTACACTGTGTTATATCACCTTTCCTTTTAACAACACTCAATAAGCGTTTGGGAACTGAGGACACTAATTGTTGAAGCTGTGTAGGTGGAATTCTTCCCCATTCTTGCTTGATGTACAACATCAGTTGCTCAACAGTCCGGGGTCTCCGTTGTCGTATTTTGCGCTTCATAATGCGCCACACATTTTCAGTGGGAGACAGGTCTGGACTGCAGGCAGGCCAGTCTAGTACCCTCACTCTCACTACGAAGCCATGCTGTTGTAACACATGCAGAATGTGGCTTCGCATTGTCCTGCTGAAATAAGGAGGGACATCCCTGAAAAAGACATTGCTTGGATGGCAGCATATGTTGCTCCAAAACCTGTATGTACCTTTCAGCATTAATGGTGCATTCACAGATGTGCAAGTTACCCATGCCATGGGCACTAACACACCCCCATACCATCACAGATGCTGGCTTTTGAACTTTGCACTGATAACAATCCGGATGGTCCTTTTCCTCTTTGGCCCGGAGGATACGATGTCCATGATTTCCGAAAATAATTTGAAATGTGGACTCATCAGACCACAGCACACTTTTCCACTTTGCGTCCGTCTGTCTCAGATGAGCTCGGGCCTAGAGAAGCCGGCGGCATTTCTGGGTGTTGTTGATATACAGTATGGCTTTCGCTTTGCATGGTAGAGTTTTAACTTGCACTTGTAGATGTAGCGACGATCTGTGTTTACTGACAATGGTTTTCTGAAGTATTCCTGAGCCCACGTGGTAATATCGTTTACAGAATTATGTCGTTTTTTAATGCAGTGCCACCTGAGGGGTCGAAGGTCATGGCCATCCAGTGTTGGTATTCGGCCTTGCCGCTTACGTGCAGAGATTTCTCCAGATTCCCTGAATCTTTTGATGATATTATGGACAGTAGATGATGAAATCCCTAGATTTCTTGCAATTGTACGTTGACAAACGTTCTTAAACTGCTGGACTATTTGTCCATGCAGTTGTTCACAAAGTGGTGAACCTCACCCCATCCTTGCTTGTGAACGACTGAGCCTTTTGGGGATGCTCCTTTTATACCCAATCATGACAAACACCTGTTTCCAATTGACCTGTTCACCTGTGGAATGTTCAAAGCAGGTGTTTTTTGAACATTCCTCAACTTTCCCAGTTTTTTTGCTGCCCCTGTCCCAGCTTTTTTGGAACGTGTTGCAGGCATCAAATTCAAAATGAGTAATGATTTGCAAAATAACAGTAAAGTATATATATGTAATATTCGATCATTTTCCTCAATAAATAAATGGCCAAGTATAATAATTTTGTCTCATTTGTTTAACTGGTTTCTCTTTATCTACTTTTAGGACTTGAGTGAAAATCTGATGATGTTTTAGGTTATATTTATGCAGAAATATAGAAAATTCTAAAGGGTTCACAAACTTTCAAGCACAACTGTATATATACTGTATGTGTGTGTGTATATAATATATATATGTATATATATATATACTGTATGTGTATATGTATATATATATATATGTCATTTTGTTTTATAATATGAATTAGAACAGCAGTTAAAAATCTTGAGAATAATTATTTTCATTTTTTTTTCCTTCCGTTTGTTTAGCCATTAAAGTCAGCATCTCAGTATAGCGGTCTAGTGTGAAATGTTTTTAAAATATAGCAAATTTATGTTCATACAGATCAAGCAGCAATTATACGTAGTGTAAGCAGTTTTAAATAATTTGAATTGATCTGCTGATATGACTTTTTAATTTTACTAATTCACTGCTTTAAGTAGTATCTACTTTAGTAACATTGTACAGTTTTACATTTGTTTTCACAATTATCCTGTATTTCGTAGCATTTATTGTTAAGTGGTTAAGTCATAAGCATTTGTTGTTGATAATACTAAGTTTGAATTGAAAAATTAAAAACACAATTTAACTGAAAATATATTTAAAGCAGTAGCTAATAATAAAAATACTTTCATGTTTAATACAGAGTATCAAAGAATCCTCTTGTTATTTAATATAGTATTGTGGTTGACCTTTTTTGCCTTTGCCTTTCCATCTGTTTTTCATCATAACATTTTTCAGGTCCGACTGCAACTGTGGGACACAGCAGGTCAGGAGCGTTTTCGCAGCCTCATTCCAAGCTATATTCGTGACTCTACCATTGCAGTTGTGGTGTATGATATCACCAGTAAGTAACAGCTTTGTGGACTTCCTCTTACTCCTTTACTTAATTAACTGCTTTACAAAAACTTTAGTCTGCTGTTAATTTTGAATATTGACTTGTATGAAAGGGGTTGGTATACCTTTCCCGGTTTCTATTTTTACTATATGTACACAATTTTAGAGTTTTGAATGTGGCCTTCAGAGTTAATCCAGTCATTTGCAATTTTGAGGAGTATATTTCAATAAATCAATGAAAAAATATCTCAATTCAAGTGTAAGCCTAATTTGATATTAAACACTTGCAATTCTAGACCCAAACTCATTTAACCAAACTTCAAAGTGGATTGATGATGTCAGAACGGAGAGAGGAGGAGATGTCATCATAATGCTGGTGGGAAACAAGACGGATCTGGCTGATAAAAGGTATAAGGCTAATGTTTTGGAACCTTTTGAAGTTTAAGGGTAACTTAACTTGCTATTTCTGGTATGTGTATAGATCTGTGGTATAGTACAGTCTTTGAACCACAGCAATGTCCTCACATTTCAATAATGTTCACTTTTGTGTTTTGTATTCTATACATTTCCAGGCTCAGGTTTAAACTGTTTATTTTCTTAAATACTGGTCATTCATTGCACTTTGTGGCATTGTGGATAAGATTAAGGAACCTTGCTAATGGATAATTGCGGGAAAATTTGGCATTGTTATGGGAATTTCACCTTCTTATACGGGTTCATTGATACTACCTTCTGCTGAGGCTTTGAAATAGCTTCATTCATTAGTATGAAGTATAAAGGATGTAGTCACTTTTTCAGATTTGAGTTAGAAAACTTGGGGAAGGGCTTTCTTTATACATTATTTAAAGACACGTAATGTCTTGAAAACAGTGGCATGTGAGCTTCTTTCATTTTTTAAGTAGTTTTTAATAAAAATGAAAATATATAACACAAGTTAATTAGTTTTATTAGTATAAAAATAACCCCTTTTTTATTTCGCATATGCATTAATAATGAGTTGTACACATTGTATAAGGCAATTCGCTGTTCTTAATAAAAAGAGAGCACATGTATGTGAACTATAACCACTTATATATCTATACAGTTCGATAGTAGTGCTTAATGCAACTTAATTGCTTTTCTAGGGTATGTAAAATAGTGGTCTAGAACCAAAATGTGTATCTTGCTGGAAAAAAGTCCCTGTTTCGTTTTTTGCATAATTGCATACTAAATCTGGCTACATCATTTTACAAGCTGTAATAGTACATATGAGTGCATATAAGAGAGAAAAGACCTTCTTTCTTTCTCTCTCTTTCTTTCTTGTAATCAAATCCAGTCATATGAAAATGATTAAAAACCTTCACTGTTTACCTAAATTCAATTAAATGTATTCTGAGTCAGATTTCAGATCACTTTGTTTTATTACTGAATAACTTTTCTTTCTTCCACAACACTAAAGCTGTCAATTCTCCAGAAAACCCAGGGAGTATATTTCTGATAGTTTTTATGCTCGGCTCAGTTTAATGAGTGCAGTATCAAAAAGACAGTGAGCAAGAATGAGGTCCATAGTACAGCCAAAACTACTGCTCATGAATTAGAACACATAGACTATCTTCAAATCTACTAAAATGCATTCAGCTTATCTTGAAGAGTTCTAGAAACATTTTCTGTCTTGAGATAAAAATTGAACTTTCTGTCTGGAATGCCCCCTACATATTTACAGAAATGCTAACAAAATGCATTCCAGATTAAAAAACCTCAGATATGTTGTTTAGCATGAAGATAGTAATGCAAGACCTGATATAATTGAGAAACCATAAATTTTACTTTGTATGAGGTGGTCCTTCAGGAGAATGTCAAGTTGTCTATTTGCAAGCTGAAGCACAGCTTGAAGACAGTATTCTGGAGTGTATAGGTTCATCTAAATCTGATTAGTTGACATAACTATTCCTGATCTTTAAAATTATTTCAAACTTCACGGGCATTAATCATATTGTTACGTTATGGCAGAACCTGAAATAAAAAAAATCAACAAATGTCACCATGGTGAAATAGGGTTATAAGGAGGATAAGTAAAACTCCTTCATAGTACTAGCTACAAGACATTTGTAATTACAATTATTGCTGGCAGCTTATTCTGGCAGTAACAAGAATGCAGTTAGCAAACGGTTAAAATGTTCCTGAGTTGCCTTAGAACTGTCTTCTGTAATCTGCAGTGGGCTGACGGCCTATCTGGGATTTATTCCTGCCTTGTGCCCTGTACTGGCAGGGATTGGCTCCAGCAGACCCCCATGACCCTGTGATAGGATATAGTGGGTTGGATAATGACTGTCTTCTGTAATTGAATGTCTTCATTTTGAAACATCGAAATGGAGAGAATTATTAGTTACTTGAATTTAAAAAGATAACACTGGTGCTGAATTAAAATTTATCAAAATGTTGTCAATCCCCATCTCTTAACACACTGTCTGCCCTCAGCTGGCCTTTTTGGCTAAATTGGCATTGTTGGGCAAACAAAAACATCTGAATACACATCAATGTTAAAGTTCCTAAGAAGTACCGTGAAACAAAGCCTGAAGGAAATTTGCCTTTGTGATGAAGAGAGTATGTGCAAAGAAGAAATTAAAGGATAAGTTTGGCATTATTCAAGTCACATTTATTTCTTTACATTCATGGTGTATATATGCATTTGCCACACAAAATTGTGTCCTAAAATTAGTCATCTTCTATAAATTTAAAAAAATATCTTGCACGCCCTGGCATTTTATATTGGAGGCTATAGGGTATAGAGGGCAACCAAAAAATAAAAGTTTAAAAACTTACTGAATATGTACTTTTTCAAGCCAAGAAAGTTATTGACCATTGGTTTACATTACATCTTGAGATTATGGGCACATTGTAAAAGTATATATACATGTCATTTTTGAACAAAAATGAGATTCAGCTGTTTTTAAAGAAAACCACCGTTGCGCACTCCCTCAGTGTTATTCCTGCTCTGCAATAACTTTTTATCCCAAAGGGTGTGGTTTCCTTCCAAAAGATCAAATTACAGTAAGATTTTCCTGTCAAAGGCTTGGTGCTGTTTTGATTTACTTTCTTATTTATGTGAGAACCTCTGCAACAAAGGCCATTGCTATCACACAAGCAGACGGAAAATGCATCCTTGCCTCAAGAGAAATAGTACCAGGCATATATGATAAAATGATTATATCCAAATGCCTCTTGTTGTCCCAGATATGCGTTGGGAACACACAAGGCATGTTTTCTTCTATTGAAACTTTTGACATTTTTGGATATATTCGGTATGTTTTTAAACTTTACTTTCCGCTCCTTTGTAAAACACTAGTATATATATATTTATTTTAACCTTGTGTATCTTTAGAACACATTTTCATGTGGCAAATATGTATATATACCATGTTTTTGAAGAAATAACTTCAAATGTTGAGCTTTTCATTTAAGCCACTGATATACAGCATCAAGCAGGCAGTGAGTAAGTCACTTCAATAAATGCAGAGTTCAATTATTAAGGGGAATAGGCTTCAGCTTCCCCACAGCCCTGCATTGGACAGGCAGGCCTACAAAATTGATACATGAATGATTTAGAAGGATTTGATTTTATTTACATTTATTTTTGTCTATATTATTTTTCTTGTATTCTTATATTAATGTAAAACTTGTCACAAGGCATCTCTCAATTACTGTAGGTTTTTTCAATAAAATAAATGTAAAGAAAGCAAAAAATTACAAACAAACTTTTGTGAAAAATGAAGATGTATACAGATTTTGCAACTTTTTTGGCTGATTTACTAGTACATGCTTTTGAAGAAAACACACTCAAAATTAAATACAATTTCTCAAAGGATAATACCTATACTCCAAATTCAGGACAAGGGGTGATTTGTGCTAATGACACACATGTCCCCCCTGTTAATGGAAAAAAATACATTACGCTTCAAAGTTTTGTGTTCCTTGTTTGGTCAGTCCACATTCCCAAACAAGTGCATGTTAGATTAATTGATAATTCTAAATTGCCTCTGTATGAGTGGTTCAAGGTCATTTATCTAATATAAGTCTGGATGAAGGTGTGATTACTTCCACAAAGAAAAATATGCAGTAATACAAAATTAAAAAAATATATATCAGGGAATGGTATACTGGTTTTTACAGCACTGTACCCGAAAGCACACAAAACATTAACCGCATATTTTAGATAGCAAGGTCCTTTTTTTTCCCTCGCTCAAATGGTTTGGTAGACATTAAGTTTCCTTCAGACTTCATCTCCATTTAGCACCGTTTTTCATTTGCAACTTTAGTATTGTTTTGTTTTGCTTTTTTTTTCTTTATTTTTTTCCTTATTATGGAAGTCCTTGACTTTATGGCATTTCAGTTTTGTGGAGATAGTTTGCATTTTCTTCCTTTGTTTGTCTGGATGTGTTTCCTTCCCACACCCCAAAGATGTGCACATGGCCCACATAGGGTTGATTTCTCCTTTGCAAAGAATGGTGATAGGGATAGGTTCTAGATCATCCCTGTAGTAGTATTAAGGAGATTCACAATGATAGATGGTTGGAATGTATAGTGGAATATATAGCTATTGTAGTTGATGGAGTTTTGTTAAATTTGCTCTTTGACTTTTTTTCTGTCAATGAAAATGATGTTTCTGAAGCAAGCCTTATACTTGCTGTTCCTGTTTTAATACGTATCCTTGCCACAAAGTGTTTTCCTGTGCAATTTATATTTGTATTACACTTGTTCATATTAAAATTCTTCATTTAATTTCAAGTCACTTAGCCTAAGAGGGAATCTTTGTAGATATTTCCAGTTTTCAAGGCCACCCCTGGACACTTTCGACCTTGCTCATGTATAAACGGCAGTAAATGAGGCTTCTCATACTCTGCCAGTCTTCTGAAAAGCAGAAACAAGTGGAACAATCTCCTGATACACAGCAGCAGTGACATACACTGCAGTCACTGTCATGAAACACAGGCACTCCCACTCATATATGGCTTCAAGCTTGTATCAATGTCAAACAAGTCTTCTGCCACCTTTTGCAACATTTGGGATTTGAGCTCTTGCACCAGATTTTTTTTCCTGTGATTGTTTATGAAAATGCATGCATCATTTCATAACACAATGTTTTCAAAGCTCCCAAATGAAAAGTATGTGGCAAAATGTGACTTTTTTCTGTTTTTATCAGGTTCAAGTGGTGTGGTCTATTACTTGTACATATTACTGTTTATGTCCCTAATAGCTTACTCAGATTTGTCAGTTTCATGCCTTCATTCTAGTGATTACATTTCAAAATAAAAAGGCAAAAAATATAATTGCCTATTAACAATGTTTTCATAGCTAGTACCTACTCCATTATGTGAATTATGATTTGACATTCAGTAGAATTCATCTCATATGTAGTGAGTAGGGCAGAAAGACTGTGAAGGTAAGAGCAGATCAAAATTAAACCCTTGGTTCTTGAACCCAATTAGTGTTAATTTGTTGGGAGAAACTCCTTTTATGCCATCTCGTAAATCTCATTTTCCCTTTTACTTGATAGGCTTTTTTTGTGCTTGTCAATGATTTTTTTTCTTTTGAAGTGTATCCTGTGCATTATTGTTCACCTTTTTCAGAGTGCAGAAGAGCAGCTCTTTTAATGTATAGCAATGAGTTACGCTGCTTTCATTCTTCCCCAATGCTGTCTTGTAACATGATACAAGCGCTCTGAGTAGTGTGAAAAGCACTATATAAATGTAAAAAATTATTATTATCATTATTATTATTAAACTATTAAATTTATGCAGACTGAGGGCACAGCAGCAGTCTCATCCTTTGTGATGTTTACAAGGTTTTTTAGATACTGGCAGGTCAGAAGCCCCTAAAATATTCCCATGAAAGCCAGAGCCCACAGCCTTTGCTGATGTAACATTTATAGCAGCAGACAGTTCTTCAGTTTGGTTTCTTTTGCAAAACTAAAATTACCAAGCAAGGTGCTAGGATAACTTTTTGGCATTGCTGTTGTTTAAAATAAATACACATAAATGAATGTCATAGTTGAGTTTTTTTTTTTTGTGGTCCAAAAGCACTTGATTTCTAAGTTTAAATACTTCAGAAAAGTCGTGCCTGCTTATGAAAAGGGATGCTGCTGCAAGGGAATGCACATATAGCGTAAATAAAATTGAAATATCATCTACAAATGAAAATTTGTGACTAAAGTCGGTTGTATTTTTCTTCTGTTTTTAATTTAAGTACTGTATACAAAATACTAAAAATTGACCATTTAAATTTATAATAGAAACACCCCACCTCCCCAGACTCTCACAAGTGACCCTGTCAGGAGAGCTCCGGCCTTATTTAATGGAGACTGACCTTTCAGCCTACTTGACTTCTGCACAGTGGATTTAGAATTGTGAAAATGAACCATGTATATCTTAAATCGAGGACTCCTTGCCTTTTTTACATTTTTGTTAATTTTTAATTTTCATTTTAATGATAATTTGCTTAATTTCACCCATTTTTGCATTTGTTTTTACATTTTTTAAATTTTTGTTTCTCATAAGTTTTATTGTCATTATCGATATTATTTTGCTCCCTCCTCCCCATTGTAATAGACAGGTTTCTATTGAGAAGGCGGAGCAGAAGGCCCGCGAGCTCAGTGTGATGTGCATAGAGACCCACAAAAAATCAGGATATTACATCAAGCAGGTGGGTGTTTCTAAACAGAAATAATGTGTCTTTCAATGTGTATTCTTACCCAGATCAAGAAGAAAACAAATTTGAAAAGTTATCCATGAAGACAAACCCAAATCACCTATCTGTCATGTTTGTGCAATACAATAGAAATTCACTGATTAGGTGTATGCCAAAATTTAATTTAAATTAGTTTTTTGTATATAGATTCACAGTCTTGACCCCCTATAATTTAGAATTTTACAAATGAACATCACCACCTACATAGCTACAGCACAGAAGACTTTTTTTTTAATCAATAAACCGTAGGATTATACTAAACATGGTATTCAGACATAACAGAGAAAAGAAGTGTTAAGTAATTCTTGAAAAAATACCTAATACTACTGTGATTGGTAAATTCAGTTAAAAGATCTTGTACCAGTTATTTCTGAATTGTAATATAGCTAGACACCAATGAAGATTGATGAATTAAGTGCCCATCTTCAACTCTTTAGGAGGATCCTATGGTAGTTTTTAGGACAAATCAGTGAATCCTATTAAATAATTGATAAAAACAGAAAAGTAACTAGTTTTATGCCTGTTTGTTCTAACTTTTTCTTTTGTACATCTCTTTTTTTTAATGTGTCTTCTTGTCTTTGTATTTGTGTGCTTGCTGGACCAGACAAATCTCCACAGAAGAAGGTGAACAGAAAGCTAAGGAATTGAGTGTCATGTTCATTGAGACCAGTGCAAAGACTGGCTATAACGTCAAGCAGGTAGACTTCTCCTTACCACCTTTTTTTCTTCAATGTGTCTTCTCATTTTTGTACCCATCCTGCAATCATTTTCCATTTATTCTAGTCGCTGGGTAATTGTGCTTTAAATCACCAGGTTGCTGGTTCAGTCCAACTTGTAGTGTGACCATAACCAAGTCTCTCAATCTTGCTTGGCTGTAGCTGCTAAAAAATAGATGTACAAAAGCATAATTTATCCTGATCTTATGCCGTATGTCACCTTTGGTAACTAAGGGATTACAATGTAACACAAACAAAAATGGTGACAATACAAGCATAGAGTAAAAACAGAAATTACCCTACTGGTAGAAATTATTAGCAAGTGGCTAAATCAGTAGCAATAATCCATAAAAGACAGGGGAGGTATTTCAGTCAAGTGTTTTTTTTTTTCCATTGCTCCAAACTTGTAGTTACATTTTTGTGCAAAATTGTTACCTGTTCTGTGAAAGACATTTGTGAAAGTCAAGGTAAGAGAGTGGCATCCTTCCAAGTCTGTTGAGAGGCACATGAAAATCTGTTCACAACACATGTCAAATTTGGATGAGCTATTCATCTTGTTTTAATCTGTGCTTTCTTAAAATTCAACCTCCCATTGCAATTTGTGTTTCTTTTTAAATCAATCATACAAATTTCAGCAAGCAACATATAAGCAAGATGGAATCAAGCCAAGTTGATCTCACACCCTTGTGCATGCATCTGATATGCATCTAGCTCTGTACATGCTGCTTATAATCAATTGTGTACCAGATTTCTTGCTGGTAATTAAACATATTGTATCATTAATTACAAGCAATCAGATATTTAGTTCACTACATGCAGCATACTTTAGGGGCAGCTTATCATATGGACTTAGTTCAGTTTTCAGTTAGGTTTAAAATAAATGGGTCTAACAGTTGTGTTTGAGCATCTGCTAGTACTATAATTGTTGGCTGCTTTTATGATAACATTCTTAGGCACCATAAACGATTCCTTTATCCCATCTTGACTACAAGATTGGGAAATACACCACTGCTTTACACATGCTTACATGGATCTGTGCCTCAGACCAGGTAGTACTACTGCTTCCTAAATTAAAGTTGAGTGTTGGAGAAGTTGGAGGTTTATTTTACAGAGACGCATTCCTGAATTTAATGGTTTCTTGCTACAGATGAGCTTATTCATTATTTTCTTGTAGTGAGACCATCTGTGTTCACATTTCATTTGCCTTTTCATCACTTTCTTTGCTCTTCTGTTTTGTTGATTGTATTTCTGTGAAGTTGGATGGATACGAATTTCAATACTTGTACAGTGATTTGCAAAGTCCTCCAGTTTAGCTTTTGCAATGAATGATTTTTTTTTTTTTTTTAAACTTATGCGTCTTCCTTTTTTTGTTTTATGATGATAAGGTAACTGTTCAAAATGTTGACTTTTTTTTTTTTAATTTTAAATCAGCTGTTCCGCCGTGTAGCTGCTGCACTGCCAGGAATGGACAGCACGCCTGAGAAAAGTAAAGAGGATAGTATCCTTTATGATTATTTAATAAATATATTAAATTCTAAGAGATGTTACTTTTCTCCATCTTCTCTTTTTAAATTTTTCAATTATGTGTACATAAAGCTTTCCTTTTTAATGTGACTGGTGACTTAAATACATTGTGGTGCTTTTGTTTGGCTAAAGCATTGTACTGTTTTTTTGCTTATTGGGAAAAGAGCTGCCTTTTCCTTTTATATGCATCTTGCATATTCTAATAATGTTTGGCTTAAGTATGTAAAATGTGATTCTTGACTAGATCAACATATAATTGTTATGTATTTAATGAGCAAGCAGTACTGATACCAACTTTTTCATAGCAATGACTCTGTTAATTCTGTGGCAGAGATCTACCTGCTATGAATGGTGTATTATTTTTTGCAGTGGTAAACATTAGTAGATGCATGGGGGGAAAAAAAAGAATGCCATAAGTCATGGAGTCCACATTGACATGATCTTCTTTACATATCTATCTGTTGTGGTCATCTCCATGTCAATTTATGGAAACTTCTTTTCATAAGACACACAATATCAGTGACAAGCTCTGGGGTACAGACTGAAGAGGTCCTTTGGTTTCAGTGCAATGTTCACATAACAGTAGAGCAATGGGGTAAATCCACAGGTACCTTGCATGTCTCTACATTCAAAATATGCTACTCCAATAAATATAGCGTGTCTTCTCTTCAGCATGCACACAGATGACAAACCTAAACAAAATGTGCAAGGGGACTTCCTGCTAGATTCACCCAACTACATTTGCTGCTGCTGAAATCTGAGCAGGGCGTTTTACTGTGAGTAGGGCTTCTTTTTCTGTACCACCATGTACATTTTCAGGGTACATTTATAACAGCATACAAATTTATATTCTATCTGGTTTCAACAAATCCACAGTTCCAAGAAGAGCACCATGCTGTAAATATCATTCACACTGAAAGCTGGTATGTATTTTACTAGTTTATTTAATAAAATCAGTTTTGTTCTATCCAAACCAATGATTATGCCAGGAACCAAACATATTGTGGTAACTTATTTAGTTTGAACAGGACATCCAATTTCTTATAACTAATTAAGACAGAGTTTGAATGCTTAAATAATATCTCTCTATTATAAAAGAAAATCTTGAGACAAGACTATTGCCAAGAATTTTTTTCAGATTGGTAGAGGGGTCCCCGCCCTCCTGTCAACCATTTCCGGTTCATGGCCCACGGCCATGGTTCTGTCACGTCTCATTTGTGTGAATGCTTTTGTCAGACACAGTTCTTGCACTCTCAGCTCTTTTAAATTTTCATGTTTTCCTCACTTTAAGTTGCCAATTAAAGAAGACTTATTATTTCCAAATCTTATTGAAGAATTTTATCCTGCAGGGTTATCAACATAAGAAATAAGTACACGGGCAATCCTAGCACCGAGAAACGATTAAGTCAAACGAATTAATGTGAAAATTGTCGATCGGTTACAGGGCAAATTAGGTTAAATACGCATCAAAAGACTATGCTGAAAAAGTTGGTGGTGATGTTGCGGAAGATTAAAACATTAACTTACAATATCCTGTAGAATATCTACAACGGTTAACACTGTCCGGTCTTTCACTGGCCGAATTACTGTTGAAAGAAGGATGTATCGTAATGTTATTGCGTAATTTAGAATTTTCTATATTTCTGCATAAATATGACCTAAAACATCATCAGATTTTCACTTAAGTCCTAAAAGTAGATAAAAAGAAACCAGTTAAACAAATGAGACAAAAATATTATACTTGGTCATTTATTTATTGAGGAAAATGATCGAATATTACATATTTGTGAGTGGCAAAAGTATGTGAACCTCTAGGATTAGCAGTTAGTTTGATGGTGAAATTAGAGTCAGGTGTTTTCAATCAATGGGATGACAATCAGGTGTGAGTGGGCACCCTGTGTTATTTAAAGAACAGGGATCTATCGAAGTCTGCTCTTCACAAATTCACATGTTCATGGAAGTGTATCATGGCACGAACAAAGGAGATTTCTGAGGACCTCAGAAAAAGAGTTGTTGATGCTCATCAGACTGGAAAAGGTTACCAAACCATCTCTAAAGAGTTTGGAATCCACCAATCCACAGTCAGACAGATTGTGTACAAATGGAGGAAATTCAAGACCATTATTACCCTCCCCAGGAGTGGTCGACCAACAAAGATCACTCCAAGAGCAAGGCGTGTAATAGTTTGCGAGGTCACAAAGGGCCCCAGGGTAACTTCTAAGCAACTGAAGGCCTCTCTCACATTGGCTAATGTTCATGTTCATGAGTCCACCATCAGGAGAACACTGAACAACAATGGTGTGCATGGCAGGGTTGCAAGGAGAAAGCCACTGCTCTCCAAAAAAAACATTGCTGCTTATCTGCAGTTTGCTAAAAATCACATGGACAAACCAGAAGGCGATCGGAAGAATGTTTTGTGGACAGATGAGACCAAAATAGAGCTTTTTGGTTTAAATGAAAAGTGTTTTGTTTGGAGAAAGGAAAACACTGCATTCCAGCATAAGAACCTTATCCCATCTGTGAAACATGGTGGTGGTAGTATCATGGTTTGGGCCTGTTTTGCTGCATCTGGGCCAGAACGGCTTGCCTTCATTGATGGAACAATGAATTCAGAATTATATCAGAGAATTCTAAAGGAAAATGTCAGGACATCTATCCATAAACTGAATCTCAAGACTAGGTGGATCATGCAACAAGATGACTCTAAGCACACAAGTCGTTCTACCAAAGAATGGTTAAAGAAGAATAAAGTTAATGTTTTGGAATGGCCAAGTCAATGTCCTGACCTTAATCCAATGGAAATGTTGTGGAAGGACCTGAAGCGAGCAGTTAATGTGAGGAAACCCACCAACATCCCAGAGTTGAAGCTGTTCTGTACGGAGGAATGGGCTAAAATTCCTCCAAGCCGGTGTGCAGGAATGATCAATAGTTACCGGAAACGTTTAGTTGCAGTTATTGCTGCAACGGGGGGTCACACCAGATACTGAAAGCAAAGGTTCACATACTTTTGCCACAAACAAATCTGTAATATTCGATTCATTTCCTTAATAAATAAATGACCAAGAATAAGATTTTCATCTCATTTGTTTAACTGGTTTCTCTTTATCTACTTTCAGGACTTGAGTGAAAATCTGATGATATTTTAGGTCATATTTATGCAGAAATAGAAAATTTTAAAGGGTTCACAAACTTTGAAGCACAACTGTATGAGTGATGGGCTATGCAATTGGACAAGATTAGTTGTGTTGAAAATTGGTCAACAATTCTAGCGTAAAATTTTAACAGGCGACAAGAAAGGTAATGTGGTAAATATTCCACGGATAACATTAGACACCAAAGGAGATCTTGAGATGCCATTCGTATTAAAATGTTTACAGTTTCCCTTTAGAATAGCTTTTGCTATGACAATTAACAAATCACAGAGACAAACATTCAAAAAAGTCGGTTTATTTATTAGAGAGAAAGAAGTGATATTTACTCACGGGCAGTTATACGTTGCGTTGTCACGATGCAAGTCCAAACACGGAATCAAAATTCAATGCGATATTGAAGAAAAGTTAATTCCAAGCATTGTTTTTACTGAAGTTTTACAGTAAAAGTGTAAGTTTAAAAAAATATTTGTGTGTTAATTTCAAAGCCAAACAGAATGAATACCTTTAACACAACGAATACCTCTAACGCAACATGAAACATAATTTTCTTTCAATTTATTACGTTTTACTATGGTTAATTACTTGCTGTAATGTAAAATAGGTAGTTCTATTATGTATATGTAAGAATTCATCACGTAAATAACAATCTGTTTAAATTGTACATCCGCCTCCGCTTACACGAGCATCAGAGCCAGGGGTTGGCGAGCGAAGCGTGCAAGGGGCAGAGCATCATGCAATGTCAGACAAAAAAAATGGAGACATAATTGTGAGATTTAGTGTTGGCTGTAAACCTAACACATGCAGCATACCCCAGAGGAAAACCTATTAGAGCAGGGAAGATCTTGCTATCTCCAGGCCAGGATTTTAACCCAGTGTATTAGATCTGCGGGTCAAAAATGGTGGTTAACTAAGCTCAAAAAATATTTTGGAATGATTCTGTACAATTGATGATGTATTTAAGTGCTATGTGAAATAGCTAAGTGGCGATTTTCAGGTGAGTGCCCTTAATTTGATAGTTACCAGTTATGGAATCTATCACTAGAATTTACTGAGTTGTGACTGCTCACCTTTACTATGTAAACTGTACAATAGCTAAGAGAATGGACTTTTTAAACCACAATTTTGCCAGTGTAATCAGTACCTCTAATCCTTTGTGTAACTCCAAGCAGGTTATTTAACCAGTTTACATTCTAACTGTAAAAAGTATATATACAGCATAAACGATTGTAATGAATACTGGTGTTTTATATCTGCCATTTATACTGTATGGTACTAGTAGTAAAAAAAGAAATAAAGCTAGTAGATGTAATGTTACAAATGGTGACTCTGAAAACTTTCATAGTACACGATTGCAACATGAGTACTGATTTACCTCCCTGGGCAACTAACTTGGATGAATTCTGACAGCCAGCATTTCAGTGTGTGAGTTACAATCTGTAGGTTTAACTGTGACATGCTCCCTTTTACACCATTCTGTGTTCACATAGATGACCTGACCCCCTTCTGTTTTTTTTTTTTTTGTTTCCCGACACACCACACTGGGTCTATGTCTGCTTGAATAAGATGAAATCCATCCAGCATTAAAACAGTGTCAGGTATGTCTGGGTTAAGGCAGCTCTTTGTAAAGCACAATATGCCTCTATATTTGTATGCTCCATGGCTGCCTATAAGCGCATACAGTACATCCATTTTATTCAACAGCGATCGAACATTTGTAATTATAATGGATGGTAGACCAGTTCTGAAACCTTTTCGCCTTGCTTTTACTTTTGCGCCGGCACACTGCCCTTGCTGTGTGCGGACAAATAACTCCTGCAGTAAAGTGTATTATTTTAAGTTGCATAATATTTAAAACAAATTACAGCTGAAAAGAGTTTACTCAGGGTGGAGAGGTAATAAAGTTACTCAATACTATAAAAGGTATCCTTGTGTGTTTCTGCCCTGCTAGTTTGTGAATTGATGTAATTACAATATAAAGGCTTGGTATCTGGAGAGAATACCGCACTAAAAACAAAAAAAATGGTGGTGTTGGGATGTTCAGGATTGATTGTTACAGTGCATTTTAATATCCTCCACCAAGTAGAATATGTCTTTCAGATTTAAGTGATCCTTAACTAGCTGCCTCAGTGATTGATATTAAACTGGAGAAGCCACCTGAACAGCCAGTCACTGAAAGCAGTTGCTCCTGCTAATCTAAAGCCATTTTTTCAACAGCTCTTCTACCACTGGCCACTTGCACCAACCACATCAATGCCATTGGCTAAAGAATCTACTTCCCTCGGCTCAGTGACTATCTGGATTAACCGTGTGGATGTGTTAATACTCTGTACTTATATTTAAAAAAAAAAAAAAACAAACTAATAAAACACTGGATAAGTTAAATACAGAAAAGTTCAAATGTCATCTATTCTGAATGCATGGCATATTTAGGATTGCAGACTGAGATAGCTTCTCCCACTTCTTCGGTTTTTGCACTTTTTTGAAGCAGAAATGGTGTTACACTCTTGTCATTGTTAAATAATGAACTAATAAAAATTGTGAATGTTTAAAAAAAAAAAGCCACTGCTGCTATTGTGGAGGAAGTAGTTTTTATGTTTTTGGTTTTTTTTCACTTATGTATGTACGTATGAGTGTTGTATGTGTGTGTTTTCGCACAAAGGAGCAGCTGCCTCTTGTACCCATTACCTAAATTTGTACTCTCCGGATCACGAGATGTGAACGAACATGGGTGTAGCATAGCTTTCTTTATCCTGCCACCTAAACAAGTGTATTCATGTAAAGCATTATGTAACAAATAAAACGCTTTTGTGAATTACAGGTTAATTTGGATATGTCAGTGTGCTCTCAGTTCCATTTAACATTATATTTATTTGTACAAACTGTCTTTCATTTTTGAGACCAGTAATTTTTATTTGTGCATGTGCTCTTTGTTTTATTTTATTTTTTCCCCCTATTTGTAGAATTTATGTTTTTGCCAAAGAATTTTAGTGGCTTGGCTTGTCTTACAGAGATTGCACAAAAAAGGTCATAATTTAAAACATGTTTTGACACTGGAGAAAAATTGTTTAATCTTAAGCAAGCAAAAAGAATCTTAAATAATGTATTGCATAAAAACAAAAAGTAAATGTACTGTCAATAAATGAATGTCATTCAACTGCACCTTAGTGTACATTTTAAGAAAACCTGCAAATATATCCAGAGAGTTCATATGCTACAATACATGAATACATTTAAAATATGCTACCACGACAAAATCATGACTCCTCCAAATTTATTTTTTATTTTTTTATTACAAGTGATGACTTTAAGGATTTAGTGGTTCAGCACGGTTTAATTCAACATGGTTTATAAATTGAAGTTTATGATTTGAAAGGGAGACAGGTGTGGAGAGCATTAACTTGTCTCTGAATGCTGTGTGTTTTTGCTTGCTGGCTGTAGTTCTGCCTTGCAGCCGTGCTACTCCTCTGCAGCCCGATCACTGCCTCCATTTATTGCACTATAATTGTTCAGTTTTTTTTTTGTTTTTTTTTTTTTAAGTAAATGAATGAAACGTTGAACCTAATTTGAAAAGTGATCCCTTCTGGTAGTTAATGTTAGTAATGTGTAACCACCACAAATCGAGAGCCCTCAAGCCGGTTAATATTTTCTTCTTGGAAACTGATGTACATATGGCTCTGTGAAATGTACATCTTCAGGCTTGGTTGACAGAAAACAAAACCTGGTATTGGCCGTTTTAAGATCCTCACGTTCTTGTATTTATAATGTTAGATGTTGGAAGAGACAAAAAGTACGGACTGGGAGGTTGGTTTATTCTGCAGTGGTACCCTTCTCCCTTGTCCCATATGTTCAAACAAATTGGCTTGAAAAAGGGTGCCTTTCTTGTTAATACTGTACTAAAACCCAATATGCCATAGGATCTGCAAAGTGCTTGACACAAAATCAGAGATACAGTTAAATAGAGAAACAAACAAAAAGTGCTTCTTTTTGATTCAGCGTTCAGCGATATACCTCATAGTGCGTAGTCCGATCTTAACCACGTCCCTTCTCTCACTGGTCTGATACTAGAGCCCAGGTCCTACTGTGGTTCTCTGTTTGACTTTGTGTGTTTTGCTTTTTTTTAGTATAATAAATATAGGAGGAGGAGGAGCTGATGGGGTCTGTGTGTCAGAGGGCAGTGCCTAGATTGGTCACTCTTTACCTTCACTTTGACTCCTCTTTGTTGTAGTTTGTTCAATAGATTCCTGGTCTACAAATGTTTAAATAAAATAGTGATACATATTCAAATATTATTTGCAAATCTATTAAAATATATATAATAAAGTTTACCCTTTATCTTAAGTGGTCACTACTGCTTGTCACTGACTGAATATTCAGCTGTGTCTATCTGAAGTGTGTCTGTCCATTTTAAATCTGCTGTCTACTAGTCTTTAGCAAAGTAAGTGTGAATAATGTTCTATTATATGCTGTAAAAAAGGGAAAATGAAAGTGTACCACACAATAAAATTCAGATTTCACCAAACTGGCTTGTCCTTTGTTTTATTTGCTTAGCACTCTGTTGCTGTCTGTGTAGAGTTGGCATGTTCTCACTGTGCCGATGTTTGTTTTTCTCCAGGTATTCTGATTTTACTCCAAAGATGTGTGTTAACTGAAGTGACTATTCTGAGAGGGCCCCAATTATAAAGTCAAATCCTGCCATGTATTTCTTGCTGTCAGGATAGGTTCCAGGCTGCTGTAAGCCAAAGTGGCCCGGTGCTTGGGAATGACCAGTTCCCTTAATGTTTGTGTTATGAGTAGTCATATCCATTGTTGCAGTCCTTGAAGCCAAGGTTCATTCTCATCTAAGATCTCTTCATTGTGGACCTTGCATTTTCTTCACCTTTAAATGTAGGTTTTCTCTTAGGATTCCACTTGCTCCCTAAAGAAATATGGATGCTATAATCATTACTAACAATACTTGGCTTGGTCCGAAGCAGTGTGTGCTGACCACGGCTCATCCAATCTGGTGGCCACAGCTGCCTGAAGACCCCAACTCCCAAAAGACCAAGTGGAAAAACAAAGTTGATAGATATTGTGTAAAATGTTGTATCCCTCCATAATATCTACAGTACATTGGCACCATCAGATGCAATATTACATAAGGACAAGGATTTGTACACTGCATTATGACTTGCCTCTGTTAATGGTGAGAATGCTACAACCGGTCAGGGGCTGTCACTTTTTAACTAAAATTACCAGAACATTACTTTGTAGCTTCAGCACACAATTTTGACATGCTCTTCCCCAGTAATCCTTTACATATCCTTTGGCATTCCAGTTGGAGCAGAGGCAGGTGAAGCGACTTGTTCAGGGTCACACTTCTGCAATGATTTCTTCATAGATTGTAAAAATCTTTATATAGCATTCATACAAATCAAAGTAATGCCACAAGGAGTATTACCAGAATTTGGAAGTACTACCATGTCGTTCTTATTCCTAAAACTCTTCATTGACTTCCAAGTGGGTGTAGATCTGATTTCAAAATCTAGTAAAGCTTGGAATGGCTTTCATTTCAAAAATGGCGCCTCTGTTAGGCTATGCCTTTGCGTTTGTCTTGCCCCGCTCATTGAGGTTGTAGGATATTTTTGGGTTTTTTTGTTTATTTTGTGATACTAGTCATAACGCAGTTTTCCAGCCGCATTAGTGTACGATTGCATTTCATTGATCAACATTAGATCAGCAATGAAAAATTTCTCTCAGCATTACAACTATACCTTTTTTCCCTCTGTCGTTTGTGAATGCTATGTTTTTCAGCGGCTTTTCCTCTCTGTTGGTTAACTGCACCCGAGTCAACCTGCAGTCCCGTCGGAGGAAACATGGAAAAAGGGCAGGTGTGCATGTGAGGTTTTGGCGTCTATGGCGCTGTGTTTCTGATGTGGATCATCCATCTTTATCTAAGGATTATCTGAGAAGGCTGACGTGCTTGAGACCTGTTCTGCTGGGATTACCTGACGTGTTGCTTCCCGCTCCCCGTCCGAGACGCTGAGGGAGTAATCCTGGACTTCTCCATGCTATCCCTCGTATTCCAGAAAATGCTAATGTGAAGGCCGCTGTTTCTATGACTCTACCAGCTAAGGTGCCACTGATTAATGCACATTATCGCAAACCAGTCATTTATTTTGAATTACTTTTTTACTAGTAATAAATTGGATTTCATGTTCCTGACAGAGACTTGGCAGCGTGATTCTGATTTTACTAATTTGATAGAATTGTGTCCCGAGGACTGCTCTTTCATCAGCACACCGCGGCACACCGGCCGCGGATGTGGGATCGCCATGGTTTTTAAGAAGTTATTTGTATGTCATTCTGTTCCTACCATTTCACATAAGACTTTTCAACTTCAGATTGTTAAAGTTGGGCATGTAGCCCCAATATATTGCACTAGCCAACCCGCGGCATACTATACGCCACATAATCAGGCCGGTTTTTTAATGATTTTTAAGCACAGGGAGAAAATTAACATTTGAAAAATCAGTAATGTAATAAATCAGCAAGAAAAGCAACATTGTAACAATGCACGGAACGAACCAACACACAATCGTCCGTGACTGAAAACTGCCGGACCGCCATCGCGCCTTCTCCTCCCAGACGGAGGGATGGCGGTGGACGGTGCTCAGGCGCGGAGGGTGGAACGGGAGGAGAAGAGAAGGACGTCCATTCTGCTCCCTCCGTCATGCTAGTCTGCTGATTTCTCGTTCAGTATACACTGCCTGCTCATGTGCCCACCTCTAACTTGTCACTCGAGTCGTTGTCATCTTTGTACAGTCCAGATGCACCTGTGACTCACGTAGACTTTTCATTGCTCTGTGCGGTTTTGGCTGCTTTTCTATATATAATCCACCAAGACACCCGACGCGTGTAAAACAGTTTGCTATTGTGCACACGGTCGTGCGTCGTAACCGAAAACTTTGTTTTTAAAGACTGCTTACTTCATTGTGTTTTAACCTCAGTTGTAAAGGATTGTTTTAAGGATCCCATGGGATACCCCTCGCAAACCGTTTTACACGCTGCATATGGCAATTCACATCCGTGAGAAACATGCCTCTATGAATAGTCAACGTGGCTCGGAGGTGCATGTGGCCTCTACGACAGATGAATATAAATGACGCCGTTTTTTTTGTGTCGTTGCGTCCGAGTTGGTGGGCGTGGCTCTGCGAGTTGTCATCGTATCCAATGGTCTTGGAGTTGGTGGGCGTGGCTCCTTCCTGCGTGCGCCATAGGTGTCTTACTTGTCAGCGGCTTATTGAATCCACGCCCTTTCCGGCATGCTTTCCATGGGTGTCTTGCCTTAGTGAATTATATATATAGATTTTAATTTATCGTCCACCGGGTGAGATTAGTCCTTTTCTTACTGATTTTCAAGATTTTATATCCACCATTATTAAGCTGGATAGAATAATAATGCTTGGTGACTTTAACATCCATGTGGATGATATTTTATGTAGTGTGGCTTCTGAATTTCTGTGTATCACCGACTCTTAATTTTGTACAACATGTTGTTGTCCCTACCCATAGTGGGGGACATACATTGGATTTGTTTTTTTACTTATGGAGTTGGCTTGAATGATGTTACAATTTGTAATGTAACCTTTAGTGATAATAAGTGTGTTTTGTTTGACTTATCTTCAAATTTAGAGCTGTCACCCTGTGTTAACTCTAGGCGTACTCGTTTTATTAATGAGTCATGTGATGCCGGCAGTAATATTGATAATGTTGAGTTAGCAGTTCAATGTTTTAATGACCATTGTACTGATATTTTGAATAAGATTGCTCCTCTTAAGATCAGGCAGCGTTCTGTTACCCACTCAGTCCTTGGATGAATGACTCCATTCGTAATCTTAGGCGTTCCTGCTGAAAAGCAGAGCGCCTATGGAAGTCTACTAATCTGGAAGTTCAACATTCATACTTAAAGGATTTACTTGTTTCTTTTAATTCTTTGGTTAGGGATGCTAGAACAGCTTATTTTTCTAATCTTATTCAGACTCACAAGCGTAATCCCAAAGTGCTATTTGATACTATTCAAAATAGTATTTCTCCATCTCAATCTGTTACTCAGGTTTTTTCCGATAGTGTTTGTAATAATTTTCTTAGATTTTTTTATTGACAAGGTTAATGTTGTTCGAGCTAATATTGTTCCAGCTGTCTTACCTAGTGCTCTCCTTCACTCATGTTCTGAGTCTTTTGTGTTCTCAGAGGTTTCACTTTCGGATCTTTCTGACTTGCTCAGGAAGATGAAACCTTCATCATGTCCTACTGACCTGTTGCCAACATTATTAATGTTAAAATCTTTGGGTTTTATAGGTCCGTGCCTTTTGAATATCATAAACTGCTCCTTGAGATCTGGTGTGGTCCTATCATATTTTAAACATGCCGTAATTCAACCGTTATTGCAAAAATCTAATTCTGATCTGTCTATTTTGAGTAATTACAGGCCAATTTCAAAACTGCCTTTTATTGCCAAAGTTTTGGAAAAGGTGGTTGAACAGCAACTTTGTGCCTTCTTAGAAAAGCAGGGATTCTTTGATTCTTTTCAATCTGGTTTTCGGAGGCGACATTCTACAGAAACAGCTCTTCTAAAAGTTTTTAATGATCTTTTAATTGTTGCTGATGCAGGCAGGTGCTCTGTGCTTGTACTGTTAGATCTTAGCGTACCGTCAGATCTTAAAATAATAGATTAGAGCTGTTAGGTGTCTCTGGACTGGTTCTCCTCTTATTTGTCAAATAGGAGTTTCTCAGTCGGTGTGGCTGGCTTTTCATCTGACTCTGCTCCTTTGACGTGTGGAGTGCCACAGGGATCGGTTCTTGGACCTGTACTCTTCTCTTTATATATTCTTCCCCTATCACAGATTCTTAACTCTTTCAAGGATATCTCGTATCATCTATATGCAGATGATATACAGCTTTATTTTTCATTTAAGCCTAACCAAATTAATACTTTGGTCACTTTAGTTGATTGTCTGTCTCAGGTTAACGACTGGCTCAGTAGTAATTACCTGCAGTTGAATTCAGGAAAAACTGAGGTACTAAATGTTGCTCCTCCTTTTCTTCATTGTGAGCTCAGTTTAAAATTATCTTCTGTCTCTCCTGTTATTAAGTCGAGTCTACGTAACCTTGGGGTTATTTTTGACCAGTCCCTGACACCTGATGAATATGTAAGGTCAGTCAGCCACTCATGTTTCTTTCATTTAAGAAATCTTTCAAAACTAAGTAATGTTGTTTCTAAATCAGAATTGGAGATGCTTGTTCATTCTGTTATTTCCTCACGGCTTGATTACTGTAATGCTCTCTTTACAGGTTTGAGCAAGTCCTCCCTCTCACGCCTTCAGTTAGTTCAAAATGCAGCTGCCAGGCTCCTAACTCATGCTAGCCGGAATGATCATATCACTCCCATTCTGTACACACTGCACTGGCTCCCAGTGTTTTATAGAATTCCATTTTAAAGTTTTGATCCTTACTTTCAGAGCTTTGCATGGACAAGCTCCTGAGCACCTAACCAGCCTGCTCCAATGCCATACAGCTTGCCGGACTGTAAGATCTGGGCAACAGGGTCTTCTCGTTGTCCCACGCACTCGGCTAAAAACCCGTGGGGATCGTGCCTTTCAGTCCGTGGAACCAAAACTGTGGAATAGCCTGCCTTGTGGTCTGCGTGGAGTCGAGTCTGTTGATTCTTTTAAAAAACAACTAAAAACATTTCTTTTTAAGCAAGCTTTTGATCAGTGCTGAATAGTTCCAGTTTGTTTATTTATTGTTTTTTATTGGTTTTGTTTTTGTTTCAACTGTTTGTATTTGTTCTGTATTTGCTGTTCAGTACTCTGTGACCTTTTGTCTGTGAAGGGCGCTATATAAATAAACTACTACTACTAGTTGCTTAATGCAAGCTTTGAAAGAATAGCTTCTGCAATGAGCATTGTGAGCTGGTGAGATCAATATAATTTGATTAGATTCAACTTTATTCAACAGGAGAATGAAATGGACAGAGAGTTTCACAGATAACCATTAAAGCATTACATATTTGGTCAAAGGTTCAAACCCTTTGTCACTGGTAACCAGTAATTATAACTGCATTCTGGTATTAAGGGGCATTCCAATTCTTGCAGAGGTCCAATGGTCTGCCACTAATATGTATTAAATGGAATTATACCAGGGTGAGCCAAAAAGAAGTACCACATTTCAAACGTTTATACTACAAAAACGCTACAAGATAAAATACATTTCATTACGACACAAGAAAGGGTATACAACAGATTTTTTTCACTGTGTTTTAAAAACTGATGTCTTCAAGGTGGCGGCCATCAATAGTGATACCCTCTTCAAGACGATTTCAGAATGCTCACTTGACTTGTTAGGCTATTTCATGGGGAATAGCAGTGATTTTGTGGCAAATAGCATTCTTGAGGGCTTCAAAGTTTTGAGGTCAGTGAATGTATACCTTCGACTTGAGAAAACCCCACAAGAAGAAATCAAATGGAACGAGATTAGGCCAATGTGAAGGCAACCTGACATCGCCGCGCAGGGAGATCAACTTCCCCGGAAAAATCTCCTGCAAAACTTGCATGGATCTCCTTGCCATATGAGCTGTTGCTTCATCCTGTTGAAACCAGGCATCCACCACATCCATTTCTTCCAGTTGGGGTTGCAAAAAGTTTTCTAGTGTCTCAATGTAATGTTCTAAAGTGATGGTGACTGCTGCTCTCTCTTCCTCAAAAAAGTAAGGGCCTATACAGTAATCCCTCGCTATATCACGCTTCGACTTTCGCAGCTTCACTCTATCGCGGATTTTAAATGTAAGCATATCTAAATAGACAGTATATCACAGATTTTTCGCTGGTTCGTGGATTTTTGGACAATGGGTCTTTTAATTTATGGTACATGCTTCCTCAGTTTGTTTGCCCAGTTAATTTCATACAAGGGACGCTATTGGTGGATGGCTTTGAAGCTACCCAATCAGAGCATGTATTGCATATTAACTAAAACTCCTCAACAATATAAGATATGCTTCCCGCGCGGTGCTTGATTGTTTGCTTTTCTCTCTCTCTCACCCTCTCTGACATTCTCTGCGCCTGACGGAGGGGGTGTGAGCAGAGGGGCTGTTTGCACAGAGGCTGTTTGCTTAGAAGATACGGACGCTCCTCTAAAAAATGCCACTTTATCGCGGTGCTTCGGCATACTTAAAAGCCCAAAAGTACGTATTGATTTTTTGATTGTTTGCTTTTCTCTCTCTCTCTCTCTCTCTCTGACATTCTCTGCTCCTGACACACACTTCTTTGAAGAGGAAGATATGTTTGCCTTCTTTTAATTGTGAGAAAGAACTGTCATCTCTGTCTTGTCATGGAGCACAGTTTAAACTTTTGACTAAAGGGTGTTATTTCATGTCTAGAGGGCTCTAATAATGTTAACAATGTGGGAAAGTTTATAAGGGCTTAAAATATATAAAAATAACCATACAAACATATGGTTTCTACTTTGCAGATTTTAATCTATCGCGGGGGGTTCTGGAATGCAACCCCCGCGATCGAGGATGGATTACTGTAATACCAAATTCTGCAACAGCACACCAAACTGTAACACGCTCGCTGTGCAGGGGTCTCTGATAAAGTTCATGAGTGTTGGTTTCAGCCCAATATTGAAAGTTTTGTTTTATGCAACCATTCGAATGGAAATCTACCTCGTTGCTGCACATGACGATGGCATCTCGATGAGCAGTTTGCAGAATGTTCACACACAACTCTGTGGCTCTCCCAGTCTCTGTCAGCGAGTTCCTGTCTACCATCATTTTGTATGGATGGAAATTGAGGTCCTCGTGCAAAATCCTCCTCAAGGACATGTTGGAAATGCCTAAGGCAGAAGGATGTTTGCGCGCTGAACATCTAGAAGACTGCAAAATTGATGCCCTTACAGCTTAGATGTTTTTACAGTCAAAAGACAGCCTGGAGATTTCTGTTCAATGTTGTACCCGTCTGTCTAAATTTAGACACCCACTGAAGAATTGGTTTCTGATTTGGGATGTCACCACTAGGTGGAATGCTGAAGTGTGTTCGGAAGGTGCGTTGTGTAGTGATGATGGATTCATTGTTTTTGAAGAATGTTTCAACAGTGAAAGCTCAGTGTGCACCGGACCAAGGCATGTTGCAGACCCCTACCCTAACCCACTCGGCTGCCTCTACCTCACGCAATGACCTTGTGAAATGTGGTACTTCATTTTGGCTCACCCTGTACTATTCTCTTGATCATTTTGTGCGTTGATTGGCACATATATATGAGTAGTCAGTGGATCAACATCTATATACTGTATAATACCCTGGACTGAGCATCTAATGCTGAGCAGCAACTCCGACAAGTGGTCCACTGTGGTAATGGAACAATGTTCAGCAATAAAACAGGCAAGCTTTAGTTTTGCCTTTTTTTTTTATTTGAAATGTTTGGAAAAAATATTACTGAATTGGTCTGCACTCAGTTGCTGAATTTCTTTTTTAATATTAGAAATATGTTTCTGTGTTTTTGCATGCGCTAGAAGATCATTTTTATACGCGTGAAGTGGGCACTTGCAGACAGCACAGAATGCTGCAGTGCCATCTCCCTGTAATGGTTTTAACCATCCTATAAAAGAAAAAAAAAATACTTGTAATGTTGTGAATAAAAAAATATTTAAAATGCAGTACGATTAAACGTATTGCCACTTTATGATGTTTGCTAAATTAGAACAAAAATGGTGAAACAGAGTTCCTTCATCTGCATACCTGATTTTATATAGATTTTAAAACTAAGTTGTTGGCAGTTTTATACCACATATTAGCAAAACACAATCATTTAAATAATAAACATGCTACCTATAAACACTGGTTCTGTGCTCCATTTATTGCATAATCTCTGCCTGTAGCTTGATGCTTTGGGAGTTGTCGTTACGAGTGGTAATATGCTGAAAAGAGTCCATTTTTATCTTGAAAAGTCAACCCGACAACTTCACACAGCACTACAAAACTAATACCAATTCTAGACATACTTGTTTGCTTAGCGGGAAGCCTGAACGGTGTTAATAAAGTTTGGAAAATGAACAGGAACAGTCCAGACTGGGGAGGAACAAATATGCCGCTATCAGTTGGTTTGTCAATCAAAAGCCACTGCTAACCCTAACCAATTATACGTGATCTTCGAGAGAGGGGTGGAGCAATGACAGGTGGCTGTTGCAATGTACAGTATGTAGTGTACTGCTGGATAATAAGTTCTTCAAGTATTTGGGATGGTGGAAAGTACTGAATCATGTTTCCCTAAGAAGGTAATTCATATGAAAAAATACCCCTTATTTTTAAAAAATTCCAACATCTAATACTTTTGCACCCCACACCCCATCACATTTTCTCCCCATGGCCCTGATTTCCTGATGTCCGGTTAATTTATTTAATGTAAGGTAAATTCGTAAAGTAACAATAGTTTCGTTTTCCTAAGAAGTTATAGAACTGTCGTTAAAAAACTTAATCCAATGACTCCAATTTGACAAGGTGGGGGCATTTAGGCTGCAGCACAGGGATAGCCTACTCATTAATCAACCTCTGCCAATGATATGCGCTGTTAAAGCTTACCTGCAGGATCTCTCGTTGGTCTAAAGGTTTGAAACCGTTTGCTGATTACAATCCTGATTATACACACTTGCTGCATGGAATTGGACACGTGAAACTGTGGGAATGTTTGGGGAAAAAAGAAGGCGCTTATGGTACAGGACGCAACTGGCACGGGAGCCCATGGAATTTACCACCCACTCCTTGCGGTTGCTACTCCGTTGCCTCTATTTTTGGCCCTAAGACCCTTATTAATAGGCAATATTAGGACCATGTTTTGCAAGAAATTGCGCCCTTATGATAAAGGGTAAACTAATAGTGTCTATAACAGAATTGATTAGAAAGTTGTGCATGCCACATCAACCGACCCGGGTTCAGCCCCAAATGGGATATGCGGGTTCAAAGTTACTCCTTTTCACAAAACTTCGGAAAACCTATAGGATCGATGGGCATGTTCTGTTTAGTTTTATGCTGTTTTGAGGTTGCTGATGACAAATATATTTTTGACATTTGATTTTCTACCGGCCGTCTTAGCCCTCTAAGAGCTAATCTAAAAACGACAAATTTTCACACATAATCATGCGTGATATCGTTAGACACTTCAAGGTCAAATATGATGTTATTTTTTGATTTTTGATCCTTCCTTAGGTATCTAGCCTTCTATGGACTTCTATCAGTGGCGGAAAAATGACAAATTTCTATTACAATCTAGAATATAAAAACATAAACACTTCAAACATTTAAATTAAAACATAGATTTTAATATTTCAAATGTTTGACGCCACTATTCTTGTTTATCGTGTTTCTACCATGGACTATAAGATCAAAAGAAAACAAATCGAGACGAGGCAGATGATTTTCTCATCACTGTACTTGCAAAGGACCACCTGATTGGCAGCAAGTCAGCCTATCATAGTGCAGAATTAAGCACAGGCTTCTTTGGTATTGCCCAATCATTTTATGGGGCCACGCAACACCTGACGAGGAGCTATTCTTCAACATACGCAGGTCTTGTACAGTTGAGTATAGCTCAGCACCCCCGACTTCTGCTTTGAAGTTGAACGTAAAATGCGCTGTGCATATACAGTATCTGTACCGTAAGCGACCAGGAGCGGCGATCTTGTACTTTGCATCGCGTGCCTTTGAGCTGCATGATTGCTTAGCAACACGAACAAAAAAAGTTTCTGCACAGTGTGACTGGACAGATGATTAAAGCAGGCGAGTAGATTCGGCTAGTCGCTGAAAGCCACCTGTGCAGGACGCACCTGTCGCCATCTCCGGAAGTGGATTCGCTGCTTATTTTCATCGTTAAGAGGCGGTAGCTGGTCGGCATAATTGTACTATATGTTTATATATGAGATTCTAAAAGTAAGGTAACGTTGATCTACAGAGATCCGACAGTTTTCAGTCGGCTGCACCTGTCAAGCCCACTGCATGCCCGGTGGCTGTTTAAGGCCCCCGATGGCTCGGACAACAGTTGAAGTGCCGGACGACACGGATTTCAACCGATTCCAGGAGGAATGCGAGTCACAGGACGGCTGGATTTCCAAATATAAGAAGTCTGGGATGGAGGTTTTAGTTCAGCCCCCTCCATCCGTGGCCGCGGGTCAAGGGGACAGGAATAGCCTCTCGACGATTCACAGGTTAAAGGTGAGTAAGCCATCACCTTAAACATTCTTATTGATCTGAGGTGCTACGTGTCGGGGAAGGCAACGTGTTCTTTTTAATACGGCTCTCTATAGCAACGAAGTATTGTATTCGTCTACCCTTTGTGTTACATTACACCTAATCTGTAGTCCTTCTGCGGCTTTGGACGACGGTCGTCTGAATGGTGGCGCCTGGAGTGGCGCAGCTGCAGCGAGAGTTTTCGGCTTGCGCTGGTGTCATAGCATGGGTGGACAGGTGGTCCGCGTGTCTTAATCCAAATTTGCGTGCATGTAGCACTAGTCACACGTTACACACTTCGTTCTTAACTCTGTAAAATCAACGGACAGTCTAACGAAAGCGTGATCGAGAGTGTATTTGGGAAGCCGTTTCCAGATCCATTCATTTTTAAGGCACTAGTCTTCTACTAAACGAATTCATCCGAAACCGATGGTCCCGATAGTAGCCTGGGAGATTACGGCAGCAGGCTGCGCCTGCTTTGGGCGATATGCTGTTCTTTCGTAGTTGAAAATCTGTTGGATTCAAAGCAGTTAGTTCGTCTGCTGTACTAGCATTGATTTGGGCTGCAGATTACCCCGAGTTTCTGTTTAAATCGAATCACTTTATCTTTTATTTCTATTCATTGTACGTTCCACAAAGGCAGATTACATATGACTTGGTTGTGATGTACGCCTTCATATGTTAGTCGTGCACAGAATAGAGCATAGCGGAACTAATAAATGCTGGGACACTAGAATATTCTATTAGTGTAGCCATAACGTATGAGTATCATAGCCGCGGACTGCTGTTCGAAAGTGGGGGAGGCTTGAAACGGACAAAAAACAGTCAGTAGCCGTAAACGTCCATTCGTCAATTGGGAAAACACGCTGACAAGTTGTTTAGATGTTGGACGAAAACTTTTGTAAACACGAGGAAACCTTCCTACAAAATGCGGGATTGGGAGCCAGGAATCTGGAGCGTGAAGCTGCACTGTACCGCTGTAAAACCCAACCATCGCTGCTCTAAAGTTAACCGTGTTACAGTGCTAGCTTTGTGTGTAATCATCTATAAAGTCAAGGCAGTCGATGAATTGTTTATATGGGAAAAAGCCGTACAATTTAAGTTGTAGCAACAGTGGACAGCACCACCAACTTTAGGATCTGCAGCTCTGCACAGCCACATGGATTATCAAGTTTATCGTTTGTATAACCCCATTTAACAGCATTATCAATTTCAAATTATCTGTAGGACACCCGATACTTGAAAGAGGTTGGGAAATAGCTGGCCTTGAGAATATAGAGCAAAAAAGAGAACAAAGTGCAGTTGGTCTATTGTATGTAAATGATCAGGTATAGCATGTTTTTAAGCATAGCTGCGTGTCTCTTAAGGGATGGTATGAAAGTGAAATACTAGGATTTGGGGTGCAGTTGGCTTCAGGTTTACACCCTAGTTCTACCAGGGTAAGTTCCAGCTAGCATTAAACTGAACTGGTGTTAAGTGGAATAGAAAATGGGTGGATGGTTTGAATGTGTTCTTTTTTGGGGAATACTGTGCATTCTTTGTTGGCATTTTATCTTTAAAAGTGATCTTTTACAGTATATCAAAGGTTGTATCCATTGTAGACATTCCAGAAGGAGAGTTGTACTGGACAGTCCCTTTAATGTAAAGCACCACATTAGGATTTTATGCAGCATTAGTGTACACATGGCCAGAACAATGTGCTTGGTGTGGTGCGGATACTTGAGGTGTGATCTGCTCTCAGTTTCCCCTTTGAAGTTTTACCTCCACACCTCCTGCCAGAGGGGAATGACTGGTGTTTAATGTAACACATACTTGGCATAATTCTGCCCTGCCATCTAGTAAAATGACAGCCTGCTTTGCAAGTTCATGACTTGCTGGTATTGTGATGCAGTTAGCAATTGTATGCTGTGCTTGATTCTTGACTCCCTACTGTATCCTAAATATGTAAAATTCTGTGCTAAAGCATCTTTATTATCATCCCATTTTGCTGCTTTTGCCAATGAATTATGAAATTACATTTGTTGCAAAAGATATGGGAGTACAACTTTTTTTATAAGTGTAGGGCAGTTATGTCACAATTGTGCATTAAAACAAAAATTGCCCACTCTTGTACAGCGCCTTGTTCAGGAGGCATGTAGTCATCAGACATACATTAAAACTATGCATTTGTCATGGCTTTTTGTATTTTGTCTCTTAATTCCCGGAATTCCCACTTTAAATTACATCTTTAGTATAATCATGTTTGGACAATAGTGTATCTGCCTTCATACCCTGATTAATGTCAGACAGGAAACAATTTGTTAAAAAAAGGAAAAAGTAAGGTGTTAGTGTGGTCAGGAATAAGACAGGGAATTCAGAATAAATCGAAAATAACACACACAGCTGCTGAAACCCTGTCCATT
This sequence comes from Polypterus senegalus, assembly GCF_016835505.1. NCBI lineage: Eukaryota > Metazoa > Chordata > Cladistia > Polypteriformes > Polypteridae > Polypterus > Polypterus senegalus. Next base: position 88,118,134 of record NC_053163.1, on the reverse strand, counting down.
TTAATATTTCACCATAGGTCCCCCTTCACATCCCATTACTTCCTCTTCCTACTGATAGTCAAGCATTTGGTGCTTCTCACCTCTTGACTCCAGTCATTGTGACCCTGACCAATGGACAGCTCTAAACCCAGGGTGCCCAGACTACCTTCTGGCTGCTCTCACATGCTCCAGTTTACAATTAATGGGCCAATCTGTTCTCTATACAGTACATATTCCCATTATGTGCCCCATTGCTGCTATCTACTGGCTTGTAGGACATCTCCTGCCCATTTGGTAGTTCCTCACAACATTTAAGTTCAGGGCGCTCCTCCGAAGACTGATAGGACAATCTGTGTCAGAGATGGCAGTGCACACTTTATTCCCTTGTTTAAATCCTACGCTACAGCCACATGCTGTCTATTTGGAGTTTGCTGTGCCATCCTCCTGCTCTCTAGACATCTATATAATCCGTGAAGTAGCCACCTATTTTCTGAACATGCTCATTATAGTTCAAACTGAAGTGAACGTATCCCTGCAGCATTATCCAAATTGTGTTTGTGTTCTGCAGGCTCCACTGCGTATTTCACTTAAAATAACACTTTGTGGTTGTGTTCACCATAGAAAAGCAATATATTGAATTAAGTGCAGTGTACAATTAGAATAGTTATGTCTACTTTGTGTTTGTGTCACACAGGTACCTGCTTCCTTATCCTTAACACTGCCAGCTGTGCTGTTCAAATAAAAAAAAAAGACGCGATCCTCAGGGCAGGGAAGAGAAGTGCTATGTAGTTATGCTGATTTATTTTAGATGCTCTCTAAATTTCTGAAGCAGTTTTTCCAGTAAAAACTTGTATGGTACATGAAACTGTCTAGGCTGCACTAGACGTAATAGATAGAGGGCATGCCCAGAGGAATTGCTTTGTATGCTCTAGAAAATAATGTGCTGTTCAGGTTACTCTGGTGAGAAAACCAGGCCTACTAACTGGTGAAGAAGTTTCATCCTTCATGAATGAACCCCTGCCTTCCTATCTCAGTTTTAAGGGAGGAACATGCAGAGGGAGCAAGAGCATGGGAGAAGGCTACAGGAATATACCACACTAGGAGTGGATGATTTGGCCTAAAATAAATACATATCCTATTGTAACTAAAAAAATCGGACAGTTCTGAAGAATACTCAGGTACAATGTTGGAATCGATTTACTGTGCATATTCTTTTCAGAAGGAAACCTATTTTTCAACAAATAACACATGTATTACTTATGAATGCACAAGGGTTAATATAACTAACACAGATGCGGCTCATACCCAACAAAGGATTTCCTGCAGGTGTTCACCTCTCTTGAACCAGTACAAGTACAGCTTTGCCCCCTTTCTGACTCGCTGACTTGCTAATGCTGCCAACTGCACTCAAACATGGCCAAAGACGTGGGCTCTTTCTGTGCTCATTTGCTGTTTGCATTGACTTACCAATGAAGCTGAAGCTCACTGAACTCTGGGTCAAATATTTTAAAAAGAGTCAGCTCACGTATTACATGACGCCTCCATACAAGTCCAAACACAAAAACATGAGTACAAAGACACTAATAAACAAAAAAAAAAAGACATTTCCCATTTCCTTCCACTTGTAAGATTTGTATTTATGTTGAAATGTGTTTGGTACATTTTCATTCATTTTTAGCATACCAGTAAATCAGTTTTCTCAAAATCCATACCAGAGGAAATATATCTAATATATATTGCCCACAAAGTCAGTTTGGCTGGTCTTTGGAGTTGTGAAAGGATACCAGACTCCTGAAGGAAAATAAAGTTCCTCATTCAGATATTGAAGCAGGATCCAAGCACAGTGAGGCGCTAACGCCGGCCACTATATGCTGGTACCACCTAGCTGTAGACATAAGTATTCATAACTTGACATTCTTAACCCTGCCCAATTCTGGGTTGCGGGAAATAATAAAACAATTGTATGTGTTATATTGTGGGAAATGCAACAGGTTTTAAATGATCCATCCATTTTCCAACCTGCTGAATCCGAACACAGAGTCACGGGGGTCTGCTGGAGCCAATCCCAGCCAACACAGGGCACAAGGCAGGAACTAATCCTGGGCAGGGTGCCAACCCACCGCAGTAAATGATTCCTTTTTATAATTCATTTTAAATCAAAACATAATGCAATATTTTCAAATTTGCTTAGTTTAGTTCAGTGCTAAAGCAGGACCAAAGCTTATCTCGGGATACATGGGGCACAGGCTAGGTACCAGCCTCAGAAGGAATGCCAGGGCATTACACACCCCCACACTCTTAATCAATACCTGCCCAATTCACAGTTGCTGTTGGGAGACTGGGATAGAAGGCTGGGCCCAGTCACTTTCTGTATGGAGTCTCCATGATTTCCCCATGTCTCTGTAAGGGGTTTGTTTGTAAATTCTTAAAGGTGCATTGGTTATTATTCTACTGCGGTGGGCTGGTGCCCTGCCCGGGGTTTGTTTCCTGCCTTGCACCCTTGTGTTGGCTGGGATTGGCACCAGCAGACCCCCGTGACCCTGTAGTTAGGATATAGCGGGTTGGATAATGGATGGATGGATGGATGGTTATTATTCTAAAGGAACTAAAACAATTGTGTTTTTGTCTGTAAATGTTTTTTGGCATTGAAAAGTGCTGAAACTATTGCATTATTAATTTATTTAGCTCATTTTACAGCCTGCTAAAAGAGCAAGGAGATTAAAAGTGCAAAACTGAGCTCATGGAGTTGAGGAGTATATACTGCCACTATGTTACTTAACATTTTAATTGTTTAAGCTGCTCCTCTGTGTAACTTCATTTAAGTTATGATAATTGATTGAAGATCTTTGAAACATGGAATGGTCCCAGAATAAGAATATGTAAAAATGTAGCTAGACTGGTCATTTTGTTTGCTGTTTCGTGCAAATTAACTATTAGGTCCGTGAGGGCATGTTGCAGTTTATATAGGACACCTCAACCTTAGTAAAATGACATTTGGAGGTCTCTGTTGCAACACTCTGCTCTCAGAGGTAATGATTAATGTGTGAAGTTCAGGAGGCTGTTAAAGATAAGATTTTAATTCAGGAAATAGTACACTCCTCAGTTTCATTTTACATGTTACATATGCTCAGATAATGACCATAAACAGCACGCATTAATTCAGTCAATATTTATTTAATGTAGTGTATTTCACAGTGAGCACATTGTAAAAGCTCTTTCTATATACTGTAACACAATTCAGTCCTACTATGCCAATTATGCTTGTGTACTTTATAAAGTGGCAGTGTAATATAATTCTTAACCCCTGGCTTTTCCATATAAAGTGGCATGCTGATGGTCATGTTGATCAAGAGACAGAGAGGTTGGGAACATGCACTGATATAGAACGCTGCTGCACCCACCACATGACGAACCACCTCGGGATCCCAAATTATTATGTGAGTGCAGGCTTGAAATGGGTGACACCTCAGTACCCCACCTATGTTCAGTATATGTTGATGTATAAATATTTGACATATTGCCACAGATAAATGAGAACAAATTTAGAGGCTTCTTGTATTTCAGATCAAAGTGTAACTGGATATCAGATGGACATTCAAGTCAGGATTTACAGCACAGGCCTAAGTGCACCAGGAAGAACGTCTTCAGAAAAAGGCAACTGGGGTTACCCTGAAGAACAAGCCAGACAGCATATTAGTATATTGAGACAATGTGATTACTACCTTCACAAATGAGCTTGACAGACTAAATAGTCCCCCGTCACCCCACCCAAGATTTTACGAAAAGTTCTTTGGCCCACCTCATCTATTTACAGATAATGAAGCTAGAGCCATTTTATGTTGTGTAGTAGTAGAGTTGTGAGTGAACAATTGTGCCTGAAGGCAGAGGCATCTCATATCAAGCGTCAGGCTCTGTCCATATAAGAGGTATAGTAAGCACTAGAGTACCTTAACACTTTAATTTATTTTTCATAATCCATCTATCCATCCATTTTCCAACCCGCTGAATCCGAACACAGGGTCACGGGGGTCTGCTGGAGCCATTCCCAGGGCACAAGGCAGGAACCAATCCTGGGCAGGGTGCACACACAAACACACCAGGGCCAATTTAGAATCACCAATCCACCTAACCTGCATGTCTTTGGACTGTGGGAGGAAACAGACACGGGGAGAACATGCAAACTCCACGCAGGGAGGACCCGGGAAGCGAATCCGGGTCTCCTAACTGCGAGGCAGCAGCGCTACCACTGCGTCACCGTGCCACCCTTATTTTTCATAATGTGTTAGTAAAATAATAATTCCAAAAGCAAAACTAGGAAGCAATTTTGTTGGTTCTGAGCAGGACAGCTATATGTAAGGGGCATCATTATTATCAGAACAGAAACCCATGGCTGGCAGTACAAGTAAATTATTGGCTTATTTTTTTGCTGAATAAAATAATGATATATTGTTCTGTGTGTGTTTTATTTTGTTAAACTAAGATGAGAATTGTCTAATTTTACGAGTAGAATGTTTCTGTATATAACACCACAACTTTTTAAAGGGTATACTTTTTCGTATGAATATATAGTTCATGTTATAGAGGGATGCAAGTTCACGGAGACAGCGGTCCACACACAGTGTTGAACAGATCATATATGTAAGCTTGATTTGTGTGATTCTTATTATACACCAGTGAGATCTCCATTACTTTTTTTAACTGGCACAAATGATCTTGCTGAAGGATGAAGCAGTGGTGCAGTAGGTAGCACTGCTACCTCAGAGATCTGGTGTCCTGCATTCAATTTTCATATCTAGACGTTGTCCATGTAGAGTTTTACATTCTCTCAACATCTCTTTGGGTTTTTCTCCCAGATTCCCAAATATGTTGGTTAGATTAATTAAATTCTCAATAGGCACCCATGTAGATGTGTGAATGAGTGGGTGCAAAAATGGACTGTCACTCAGTCCTGAGCTTTTTAGTTTCCTCATTCTTGGTGCTGCTGGGCCCCCTGTGAGACTGAATTGGATTAAGGGGGTTTGAGGAGGTTATTTTGGTGAAGTCTTTAAAATGTTCAGCCTCAGTCTTCTGTCTTGTTTTTGTGATCTAAACTGTCATTCTGTCTCTCTCCCTGGTTTGTCTTGTCAGTGCCGAATGGAAGTGAAGGATGTTTCAGCTGCCACCATGTATGATGTCCTGCATGATGGGGAGTACCGCCGGAAGTGGGACAGCAGTGCCATTGAAAGCTTTGACATTGCCCGCATCACTGCCAACGCTGATGTGGGATACTATTCTTGTGAGTCTATAATGCCAGCCCATCTATTTTGACTCCTAATATTTGTCAGTGCCATTTGTTTTAGATTTTTGAGAATAGTTTAGTATGAGAAGGCTTATGGATGTGTCTTTGATTTGGAACACTACTGTACTATCTCTGTGTCCTTGTTTTGAGATAGTAAATAATAGGCTAAGACTACACTTCCTCCATTGCCTTAAAACACTTTATCCAACCCCAGCTTTTGAACTTTTCAGCACATTACCCAACCATGGATGTTATGGCAGATCCTGCATACCAGCACTCGCACACACTGACCAATTTATGACCAGTTAACCTGTCAGCATGTGAAAAGATACCAAAACAGAGAGAACATGCCAACTAGATTAGAACATTAGAGCAATCTAGACGAGAACCAGCCATTCAATCCAACAAAGTTTGCCAATAATATCCAATTAATTCTTCTAAAAAAACATCAAGTCTAGTTTTGAAAGTCCCTAAAGTCTTACTGTCTGCCACGCTACTTGGTAGCTTATTCCAAGTGTCTATGGTTCTCTGTGTAATATAAAACTTTCTAATGTTTGTGCGACATTTACCCTGAACAATTTTTTCCAATGATGTCCCCATGTACTTGATTAACTCATTTTAAAACAGAAGTCCCAATCCATGGTACTAATTCCCTTCATAATTTAAAACACATCAATCATGTCATCTCTTGATCTTCTTTTGATTAAACTGATAAGGCTCAGCTCTTTTAATCTTTCCTCACAATTCATCCCCTGTAGCCCTGGAATCAGCCTAGTCGCTCTTCTCTGGCCATTTTCTAGTGCTGCTATGTCCTTTTTGTAGCCTGGAGACCAAAACTGCACACAGTACTCCAAGTGAGGCCTTACCAGTGCATTATAAAGGTTAATATGCATAAAGATATAGAAGATCTATATACGTATAGAAGTCATCGCAAGCCAGGGTCTGATGTTTGGCCAGTGTTAATGTTGGTCATTCCTGCCATTTTAGCAGGCTGTGATCCACAGCTCGCTTGGTTCAAATAGAGATATTCCAGTAAATAAAAAAATTAAATGGCATTCTTCAATAATGAAGGAGGACCAGCAGAAGCAGGGAGCCTAAAAGGGGACCCCTAGCTCTATATTTTGGTCTGTTATTCATGTATCTCACATGGGTCGATAATTTGGGTCCTGGAGAGCTGCAGCTTTTGCAGGTAATTGTTCTGTTCCTTTTCAGAATTTAAGGTCAATCTTTCTGATACGGGGCAACTGGAACTCTTCATTTAATTTAACCTCTTTTATATTTACACTTCAGCTTCACTTTCAGCTTTGTATAGTGTGAGATTTTCTGTATGGGTCCACATTAGGTTGTGAGTTCACCATAGTAGGGGGTGTGGAAAAAAGAGTGGGGTGCAGATAGTGGAGACAGCATGACACATAATGTCACATAATGTAAATTTTTACACAAAGAATCTGACTTTTCTTTAAAGTTTGTTGTGCTGCTTATTTTCCAGTGAATTAACAATTAATTGGTTATGTACAGTAGCATTAGCATGAACACCTGTCAAGAATTTTATGATGACAGTAGATGAGGGTTCATTTCAAAGTAATCTCTCTATTATAAAAAAAAAATCCTGGATAGAAGCAGTAGGGCGACGATACGTGATCTTCACGTTAAGATCATGGAAGACACTTAAAAGACCTTGTAGACTAAAGCGATTGGCCACGGAGCATCTCGCGATGACGTAGAACATGAGATTCTTGCAAGACACGTCCTACTTACAAATAAATAAGAACAAGGGCAGCCAGCAACACACTCAGTCGTGTTTTGGCTTTGAGCACACACAGATCCAGGGCTCTCAGCGCATATTAAGCGTATAATGACAATACGTTATAAATGAAACATAGACGACTAAGCGAAGAAGAAAGCAGCGTGGAGAAAAGAGACACAAAAGCGTTGGAGAGACAAAAGAGAAGAAGAATAATCTAGGTGCAAATTCAGAAAATAAGGAAAGTAACTATCAGCCCGGAACAAGTGTAATTGGAAAAAAAAGCACGTCCAATCCAGACGTTGGTGCTATACACATGCAGAGCAGGTTAGAGATAATGAAAACTGGAATTCAAAAGACTCAAAAAAAAAACGTAGGCGCGATACACATGCAGGGCAAGATACAGAATATGAAAGCAGAAAAAAATGATAGTGTCAAAAAAAACACAAGTCTCACTGACCTCATTAAAAAGATTCAGCACGTTGGGACTCGGAAGATTCCAAATATTATTTTTACAGAAATTCTGAAATAAAAGTAAAACTAATGAAATAGCAACAATTCAAAGAAAAAAAAAATCTTAAAAGTGTGTATCCGGAAAAACAGAAACAGGGGTTGGCAAGCGAAGCGAGCAGGGGGCAGAGCCCCCTGGTATATATATATTTGTCATGTTTGTGTGGCATCACAGTCCAGAGACTGTCTGTATTAGTATGCAGTTCTCATATTTGCATGTGCGCTCTCAGTACAGTATACCGTTCTTTTTGTACACATCCCAATGAGATGCATGTTGTTATAATAATAGTCGGATGTAAATTCTCCTGGTATGAGTGAGTGTGGTCTATGATGGGCAGGCATTTCATCTAGTGGTGGTTTCTTCCTTGTACTTGATACTGCTGGGGTAATTTACAGCACCTTAAAATTTATTATTAAAATCAACAGATGTTGAATCTTTTCAGAGTCACAAGTCCTTTATTGAAAGAATGACACTAAAATTGTCTATCTCAATGACTTATGGGACTGTCAATGAAAAGAATATTTCAATATCACTCAGTTTCATAGCTAATGTGAAAGAGGTCATGAATGGTTTCTTCCTGTTCTCTTTATCTCTCTCTCCTACCAACAAGTGCAGATTTTAGATCTTTGCTTTTTATTTTACTTCATTTAGTAATAAATATATCTCAAAGACATACAGACAAAGTTAATTTATCACTGTAATGTGGCCCTATGTTGCCATATGCATGAATGAGTGTACCCTGTGATGGACTGCCATTAGTTTCGTTGTTGATTCCTGCCATGGAACTGATGAACGGAGATGAGCTTTAACCCCTGAAACTGCAATTGTTTAATTAGATTCCGTACTTTGATTGTGTTAAATATGAAATAAAGTATTAGTAATAATATATTAATATTAAGTTACTATATTGATTGTGTATGAGTATGTCATATGATGTACTGGCATCTGATCCAGGGCTTGCCTTGGCCTAATGCTTCCTACAGAGACTTTGACCATCACAACCCTGAGCTGGAGTAAAGAGCTTAAAACTATTAACATTGTGCATTCTCAGTTGTCTGTTATTGTTTCCTTATACAACTACCAGATAATGATGAACTGTAAATAACAAGGTTATAAATAAAGGAGTCACTAAGCTGAAGCTGTCCTTTTCTAATTGGTAAAATATTTATGAATGTTTAAAATAATACTCCACCTGAAAATGACATGTGTTTTATTTGTTAGTTATATCATGCAGTTTGCAGTGGTAGTTAAGAAAAAAATGTTATCTCGTGTACTTTCTCCACAAAAGCACAATGTTTCTGATAGAATGGGACCCAATGGCCCACCACTACAAACTACATGAGGTAAGAAAATACAGTATAAAAAATATATAATTTATGGGTGGAGTTTTCCTTTAAGAAAGGAAAAACTAGTTAGTTGTGGAATACCTGGAAACAATTTCGGCTCAGCACATATTAGCAAGAATAAGTTGTGTAATTAAATAATTAACCGTTAAGAAGAACAAATGGCTATTAATTAAAAATGTAGTTGGAATGAAAGGGGTTGTCTGCTTATATCGAATCTGAAGAGTCCCCATTTCCAGACTGTTTGCATTCATAAATGAACACAGAAGTGACATACCATTATGTTTGTCAGTGAAGCACATATCTCAGCAATCATTGTAGTCAAGTTTATTATCTTGAGAATAAAGTGTTGTGTAACCCTGGCAAGGGAAACAATAGTGTATTATTTGAAATAACTGTCTGACTTTTTACTGCTGTCTGGCACTAGCTGTTAACCTTTGCTCTGTGTATTTATCAGGGAAGTGTCCAAAACCACTTAAAAACAGAGACGTGGTGACCCTGAGATCCTGGCTGGTCAAGGATGGAGAGTACATGATTATCAACTATTCTGTCAAGCATCCAGTAAGAGTCCTTGTTTTTCTCTGTGTAATTAAATCAGTCCCCAAGGTATCTTGATTTGTGCTAATGCATATTTAGGCTACTGACCCTGTACCAAAAAAGCATGAAAACTGCCTTTTTTGACACTTTTTGGGTATTTATTTATATTTTATTTATCTGGTGAATTTTGAACATAATCTGAACAGGTATGCAAGAAAGATAGGAGGTAATTATTATTTAGAAATGGGAAAAAATTAACTCTGCAGCATTTTTAGAATATGATGTTTAACGCAATTTTTGTGGTCATCCAAAAAAGGATATACGTTATTAGTACTATGATTACTGATCCTAATGAACCGATAAAGAAAATTTTGGGAAGAGAAGAAGTGTCGCTCATGGTGCTCATTCAAAATCGAGTGGCTACCAGTGCTATTAATTGGCCTGCTACCCAAGAGGTACTACAAAAAAAAAGTAAAATCACAATTAAAAATTCTGGTTCTGAATTTAACACAGATATAAGGAGTAAAAGAAGCAGGACAAAGCCATATAAAGCTTAAAAGATAATAAACATTAAATAATGATCACACAGAGTAGCAGCAGTTTCACTAGCCTACAAAAAGAATCAAGGAATCTGTTTTACCTCTCTATCCATCCATCCTCTACCATTTTTTTCAGCCTACCTTTTCCTGTTAGCAGTAGTAACATTGTCACATGTACCAATACTGTATCTTCTGGAACAGGATCCTATTGTGAGAGCACTGGGCTCAAATTTGGATGGGAAGACAGTTGTTTGCAGGTCTTCCTCGTACATGCACACACCCTCGCTCATACAATGCAGGTTTGTAGTCTCTGGTTAACGTAACCTGCATGTTATTGGAATGATATGAAAAAAAAAAAAAACTACACAAACACTGAATATTCCACAGTGACTGGACCAGGTGTTTGTGATTACCAGTCACTGTCATGAGCTCTGATTTTTTTAAAACAAGAATGAAATTAACTTTATTCTTTCTTGCTTTGCCCCTTCCCTAACATAACCTATTGTCTATGGGAGAGGAGCAAAAGCTTTATATTTGTCAAAAATTCCATTCTCCAGGTTTCAGTGGATCTGAATGTCCAGGTTTCAGTGGATCTGAATGTAGATATCTTGATGATGGGGGTGTGTGTGTTTGTGTCACAGTTTCTTGAGGATGGTCTAGATCTAAGAGCTAGAACTGGACAGAAAATTGCGAAACTCGAAATTTAAGTCTGTTATGAGATGATGATGTGCTGATTAGTTTTTGAACCAAATCGTGCAAGAGAAAAATTAACTCTAGCGGAACTCTCAAATATCGTAATTCTGCAGTTAATTATGAATTCCTCTCATCAATTGCTAGAGTAATGGCCTGTTTTATGATCAGAAAGATCAGCATCAGAGCAGGAAATAATTGCTAAAATGTTATAGAATAGTTTAGGTAACTTGGTTCCCAGGCTGCGGTGGGTTGGCACCCTACACAGGATTGGTTCCTGCCTTGTGCCCTGTGTTGGCTGGGATTGGCTCCAGCAGACCCCCGTGACCCTGTATTCGGATTCAGCGGGTTAGAAAATGGATGGATGGATGGATGGATGGTTCCCAGGGCGCAAAGCCTACTGATACTCATGTCCGAATTTTTTAATTTCTGTTTTTACAGCACTACGTAAACATAAGCCATACTGGGTGTTTATTGCTGCTGCAGCTTTAAATGTGTAGTCCACTCCTCTTTGTCTGATTCTAACTTATCAGAGTAATTAATTTACTTTTTAAAATCAGTCTCCCATAATGTTTTATAATTATACTGCAAATGATATTGAAGCAGCAGTGGAGTCTTTGCTTACTTAGGCATGTAGAGAAAAGCCAAGCAAAATGAAACCTTTTATTATCTTTCCTGAAGAAGGGGCCTGAGTTGCCTCGAAAGCTTGCATATTGTAATCTTTTTAGTTAGCCAATAAAAGGTGTCATTTTGCTTGGCTTTTCTCTACATTCATAATGGCTAACACGGTACAACACCCTAGTACTACTTACTTAGGCATGAAATCTCCATATAATCAAGAGCTGCACTCTTAATGAATGTGAGTTTAAGCATCCATTTTGTATGCATATGTTTATTGACTATTTTTATTGGCTCATTACATTTTTATTGGGCAAGGTGGCAAAACCAATGTGGCTACTATTTATTTTATTTGTATTCTTGCTAGTTACATTTAGATATGCAGTTCAATTTTTGCATGTCATGCATTTATCGTACTTTGATTATACTTTCCACGTTTCTATTTTTTGAGCTTATTATTAGAAAAGGGTAAATTAAAAGATTAAAAATCACCTGTAACATATGTTTCATGGAAAACATGTTATGTCAAGTTTTAAATGTTTCTATCATTTAATTAATTGCACTGTGATGAAATTTATGTGATATAAATTTGAGCATTCTGAGTTTCTTAATAATAAAAACGATGCATCCAAAGTGTGTGAAATAAAGAATTGGCTGCTCCTCGTGCTTATGAACATTACTTGGTGTTCCTATTATAACTGCACATGCTTGTCTATTGATTGTTTTGTGTGAGACCTGCTCAGTTTTCCTTCCTCGGCGGCAGATGTGATAAAAAGTCAGCTGATTGCCTTGCATTTGGCCATTGTTTAGTTTCTCTTTTACTGCTAGCTAATATGTAAATGGTCAGCTGATCACTGTGCATGCAGCTGTTGTTCACATAACCCTTTCCAATGGCAAACGTGACAGAAAGTCAGAGGATTACTATTGTCTTACTTTTACTTGGTTCCCCTCCCACAATGGCAAATATGTGATAAAATGTCAGCTGCTCTTCTTGCTTTGGTCTGTTGCTTAGTTTCCCTTTCAAAATGCTGAATCATGACAGAAGGTCAGCTGATGGCTTTGTGCACAACCTTTGCTAAGTTTCCAATTCACAATGGTGAACATATGACAAAAGTCTGCTGGTTTGTGACTGTTACTCAATTTCATTTTTACAATGGAGAGCATGCGTCAGAAATTCCTTAGATCGCTTTGTGCACTACTGTTAGTCAGTTTTCCTTTCACAATGGTGAATGTGATAAAATGTTGTCTGATTATCTTGCTTATGACCGTTGCTTAGCTACTCTTTTAGAACGGTAAACATATGACAGAAATTGTTGTGATCTTCTAGGCTATCATCCTTACAACTGTTACGCAATTCTCCATTCTTAGCAGTGAACAAGTGATAGAAATATGCACTACTGTTGCTCAATTCCCCTTTCATGGCAACAAATGTGTTGATAAGTGAGCTGATCGTCTAGCTTGTGCCTTTGGCTTGGCTCCCCATCTCTGTAGTTAAGCTTAAAAATTGTCAGGTGGCCATTTTTCTAGGAAATTTTCTCCAGTTTCCCACATTTTGTTTGTGACTGTTTCTCAGTCCCCATTTCATGATGACCAATGTTTGGTAAAGACTCAAATTATCTTCTCGCTTGTGTTTAATTCATAAGTTTTAAGTGAAACTCCAAACCTCTTTTAACGCAGTACTCCCCAATATTGTTGAGGTCCCTGTTGTTGCCTCTTAAATAATGTTAACATTGTTGGCTTTCTTCAGGAAATTCTTGAAATCTCTCCATCCATATTGAAATCATGTTAATCCTTTCTTATGGGGAAATGTTCCTTAACAAATCTGCATAAGTTTTATAAGGAGATGAGATTTTGTTTATAAACATACAATTGTATAAATTCACTTGTCATCATGCAAGTTTTGAGTATGTACTGTAATTCCAATAATTGGCATTTGAAATTAACTATAAATAATAGGAGTATTCACAGCCAGTTCCTAATGTAGAAAGTACAAAGTTCAATTTAATTTTCTTACCATGTTTAACCTAAAGTGTGTGCTTGAAAAATACAATATATATTTAAGAAGAAATTAGAATGAAAATTTGTCCATCAACGTTAGATGTTTTTTTATTTGACCAACTTGATAGAAGTAAACAGTAAACTGATTTTGAAGAAATTATTTTAATTTGTGTATCTGAAATTTTAATTTGATTGTAGTATTCTAACAGCATGCCTTTGTTCCAAGTGTCTGGCATATTTAATGGTAACATTGTCAGCAGCAAACTAATCTACTCATTATAGTCAAATCAGTCTTCAAAATTTGGACCAAAGTTGAACTTCCTCAGCCCTTTATCATTCTGAGAATAATCCATAGATGCAAACTTTTGTGCATCATTTGCCTCAGAATTAGGACTGCAGTTCCATAGAAGAAGCTCCACTGCACTTTTAAATTGAACATTTGCTTTACTTTTGCAGAAGTACCCTCCTTCGAAGGACCTTGTTCGGGCAGTGTCTATTCTCACGGGTTACCTGGTGAAGTCTACAGGACCAAAAAGCTGTACTCTAATCTACATGTCTCAAGCTGACCCCAAAGGTAGAGCCACTTTTCTTCCTGCTTTAGAAACGGTCATTTGTTGATTGTGTTTCCTTTACGTGTGAGCAGCAAGTCATGACAAGAAATTTGCACCAGCTCTTCTTCACTTTAGTAGTAAAACTTAAGAGGTGGCTTCTGCCAACAGGTCGAGTTTTTAAACTTGACTTATAACACAGTTATTATTTAATTTTTCGCTGGGTAAAAAAGTCATATATTTTTATTTGTTTATTAATTACATTTAATTTAAAATTTACTAAAAGGAAAATAGCAAGATGGCACCTCATAAATTCATGGTTTACATCCTGTACCCATTCACTGTCTGTGTGGATTTTGCATCCTCTTCCTATGTCAGCATGGATTTTCCTCCAGGAACACTGACTTTCTTCCCACATTCCCAAAGATGTATGGGTTAGAAAAATTGGCAGTTCCAGTTAAGCTACATGCTAGGTTGGGTTTGTGTTTCTAGTAGGCTGCAGTACAGAGAATTGGATTGAATAATTTTGAAATTGTCGTGCCAGTTAAAAAAAAGTAGTTGGTGCTAAATCTGATACTCCAGTTAAGAATAAAGAATAAGTTTAAAATTAAAGTTTGTCAACAGATTACACAGTGGTGTCCTGTCTTGTCAGACCTTTCAACTTTACTTCCTTAGATTCATGTACATATGAAGGTTGGCAAATTGAGGTTGTTCAACATTATGAAATTTCTAATTTGGCCTCTTTCTTGAACAAACGTCAGCATCAGCTTCATATTAAAAAGGTTATTGTTTTAATTGGAATGTTAGATGTTCTGAAACCAGATGGCATACCTTTGGATTTCGTTCCATTGGTCAGGGCTCTAAAGAAATGTGACATATGAAGGTAGGCCATTGGGAAACCTGTAGCAGTTGTTCAACATCCACAAGTAAAGTATAGAATCGGTTAATGCTCATCTTTCAAATATGATGTTATCTTTCAAACATCTTACCTAACTTATCACTTCAACTAAATAAAAAATACTTATGACCAACTTTCTCTAACTCGAATGTCAGCTCAACGTTTAGTTTATTCTTGGTTGATGAAAATTGAGGTTTCATTTTAGACTGTCCTTTATTTTCTTAACCCCTAATACTAACCTTGCCTTCATTTTAGATTGTTCTTCCTCTCCCCAAATTCATTATCTTAAACCCACTTTCTTGGGCCTATATTTTTTCTATCCTAACTTTAAATACCCCTGCCATAATCTTAAAAACTACACTTGGAGCCCTGAGATTAAAGAGTCACTCCTCAGAATCTCTCAACTAACCCTTACCTTCTTTTATTTGTAGGTTTCTTTTTATGAGTACCTTAATTTGAATAATTTTTATGTATTTTAGATGCTGTATTTATTTAAAGTTTGCATTTTAGCTGGTTGTTAATCTGAATAGAAAAGTTTCCTTAAAATATATGATCTATTTTCATTTTGCAATTGTAATATTAATTTTAAAGCAAATCTTGAAGCAGATCTTTAATATATAATTTTCTAAAATTATAAATTTTCAAACCTATGTTCAAGTATTTATTTATATATTTGATTATTTAGTGATAAATTGGGGTTGAGTGCAGACACTTGAAGTAATATTTTATTTAAGAATCAGTGTGCCAGTGCCTAGCCCATGTGGTTTTTACTTTTCAAGCTTTAACAGACTTTGTGTGTGTGTGTGTGTGTGTGTGTGTGTGTGTGTGTGTGTTTTAAGAATGTGCCCAGGGATAGATTGGTATGAATATTATGTGGCTTTCAGCCTTGAATTTGTTAATACAGCACACACTTCCTTTCCCAGTGTCCCTGACTGTAAAATAACAGATATACAGTTGAAGGATTTTATATTACTAATTCTGCAGTTGTAGGGGTGGTTTCTACTGGAGCTTTAACACAACAGTACTAATTAGAGCCCACTAGACCATTGCCATGGCAGATTATTCATCTTTACAGTTTATTGTAATTTTCATACTGAATGTCATCATTCCATGATGCACCATACATGATGTACAGCTAAACACACAGACACATATTCATACTTGAATTCTGCATAAAAATGGTTAAGGTTTGGGTTTGGGGAATGTCTACATTTTTAGAAATGAGTACACAATTCCAGATTTGTTGACTGTGGTCATATATTCTGTGAAAGAGGGAGAACAGGGGTTTTAGAAACTATAAAATTACTGTTGGAAAGAGTGGGGGAAGTTTTCTTCTTGACTCATTTTTTAGTATAGTGTTCAGTTTTTTCTCCTTATTCTTGTTGAGGAAATTGTAAAGTCTAAAATTCAAAGATCTAAAGAGGTTGTTAGTGAATGAAAGTATTGCAGAGCACTATAATACAGAAGTTTCCATTAACATTATGATGTTCAAACCCTGCTTTATCCAGTTAAGGGTCACGTGGGTCTGGAGCAAATCCTGGCAGCATTAGGGACAAAGCAGAATCAACACCGAGCTGAAGACTATTCTGTCACCTGGCCCCCTCCTACACACACCCACCCACCCACATTTGCGTGTGTCAAATTTAGATGGACAAAATGTGCATGCAGATTCTATATAGATAGTGATGAGCATGTAACCCAGTACTCACCAGCGAGTGCCACACATCAGCAACTTTAAAGGTCCAAAATAATTATAATTATTTTTACTAATCTGTAATTATCAAAATAATGCAACTTACAATATATCCCTAAAGTCTTTAATTATACAGAATTGCACTATTGTCATCAGTCTAAATTCTTAATTTGGTAAAATACACAGCAAAGATGACCTTCTTATTATTTCTATATGCTGTGCATCTTCTGTAATGTAAATTAATTTTTAAAAGAAGATTTGTGAGCCAAGCACCACAGCATAGCCCAATAGGTCATGTCTGATCAGAGGAGGATGAGATAATGAAGCAAGAGCATAGGCATTGGAGACTCTCTGCTAAAAGAAATGAGTAAATGTCCGTAAACATTTATATCTGTGCCTTTTAAGAGTTTGAAAACCATATGCTAAAGATGGGCACATTGGAATAATAAAAATTTTCCCAGTATAAATGTGGGTGGGTGTTTGTATTCGTGCAAACTCTTAAAGGGAATGACTCCCCATCCTTTCATGTATTGCCTCCTTGACCTTGTATTGGAAAAACAACCATTGGGTGAAGAGACTGTGGGGCTGGCTTATCTTACATTTAAATTGTAAGATTCTTAATATTGTAATTCATAGTATTTTATCATGGCCATTTGCTGATATGTTGATTATTCTCCTTTCCAAGGCTGGTTGCTTTCTAAATAGATCCTAGCTAACCATGACCCTGACTTTGAAAAGTAAGTTTAGAACATAGATATTACTTTTTAAGATAACTAGGAAAAGACACCATGATTCTGCATATGATATAAATTAAACAATTCTTCATGGACTTCCTTTTGTCTAACATAACATAAAATTCTCAAACTAATTTAATCCAATTTGTGGTCATGGTGGGCTGGAGCCTATCCAGCATTACTCCAGTCTGTACATAAACACACACAAACGCACACACAAACATATTCACTCGGCCAATTTTTATTATCACTAGTTAAACACATTTTGGGGGATGTGGAAGGAAAGCTGGAGTGCCCTGAGAAAAAATTCACACAGATATGGGAAGAACATTCAAACTGTACCTAGACAAGGGGTAGGCATGGGATTCGATTATAGGATGCTGGATCTTTGGGGCCACAGTGCTAACCACCATGACATCCTAATTCCTTTATCTAAGGGATCAAAGTCTGCTTGGCATGTGTTTTATGGAGTGCTTATAATGAAAGTTGTTTTTTATTGTTATTAGGGGGCTTTCCCCCCTGCTTGCTTCGTTCACCAACCCCTGTGCGGGTACTATGCGCTAGCCACTTCGCGGCTCTGCCACTCGTGTATAAGGAAGCAGATGAACGATTTGTACAAATTGTTATTTTCATGGGAATTGTTACATATGCATAATAGACCTAATTATTTTACATTACAGTGAGTAATTAGAGAAAGCAACGTATAACTGCCCATGAGTGAATATAGTTCCTTTCCCTCTAATAAATAAACCGACTTTCTTGAATGTTTGTCCCTGTGATTTGTTAATTGTCATAGCAAAAGATGTTCTAACGGGAAACTGTAAACATTTTAATACGAATGGCATATCAAGATCTCCTTTGGTGTCTAATGTTTTCCGCAGAAGATGTAATACATTACCTTTCTCGTTGGCTGTTAAAATTTTACATGTCAGAACTGTTCGACCAATTTTGAATACAACTAATCTTGTCTTATTGCATAGCCCATCACTCATACATAAATTACACAATAAAATTATGATACATCCTTCTTTCAACAGTAATTTGGCCGGTGGAAGACCATATGGTGTTAATGGTTGTACAATAGATATTCTACGGGATATTCCAAGTTGATGTTATCATCTTCCGTGCCACCACCACCAACTTTTTCAGCATAGTCTATTGATACGCATTTAACCAATTTTCCGTGTAACCAATTGACAATTTTCGTGTAAATTCATTTGACTTCATTGTTTCTCGGTGCTAGGATTGCCCGTGTACTCATTTCTTCTGTTGATAATCCTTTGGGATGAAATTCTTCATTAAGATTTGGACATAATAAGCCTTATTTTATTGGGAACTTAAAGTGAGGAGAACATAAAAATTTATAAGAGCTGAGAGTGCATGAACTGTGTCTGACAAAAGCATTCATACAAAAGAGAAGTCAAAGGGCTGTTAACCGTAAATAGTTGAGAGGAGGGCAGGACTTGATAAAATCTCTTGGCAATAGTCTTGTCTCGTCTGAAGATTTATTTTATAATAGAGAGATATAAACTGTGTGTGTGTGTGTATATATATAGTATATATATATATACTAGCTGTGTAAGCCCGTGCTGTAAAAAGTCCAGGCTCCTAGAAACTATTGAAATCGTCACAATAAAAATTGAAATGCAGAGTCGGCGGTTTTGTTTTGTGGACATGCTCGCCATCTCCCAATCCCCGCCCACCCCCTTGTCTATCAGCGGGTAAGTGAGTTTGTCTCCGACTTATTAACTTGGGGCTGCCTTGCCAGCTCTTTGAGCTTCATGCTGTAGCCTCGCAATTCTTTCTTCTTCCGACTCGTAAACTTGGGACTGCATTGCGGCCTTCCATGCATGGACGTATATATATATATATATATATATATATATATATATATATATATATATATATATATATATATATTTAGATCAGAATTGCATTCTGATTATTCAAGTGGCTACCTACCAGGTAATGCTTGTTGTTGGTTAGCCATCTGGCAAACATTCGCCACGTCCTCTCAATTGTGAGATGCGGATCATAGATATATGATACAGTACCTGCTAAATATCACAAAAAGTACACGACTGTGCTTCACCCTTATTGGGGCTCGTCAGTTGTAAGCACTTTTGCATCCACTAATGGGTATCAAACCTCGGACGTCAGTGTCTAACCTCTGACGTTGTGCCACGGCAGCTGGTTTGATTATATATCTTAAATATAGCGAGAAAAGAGCAAGAGAGACTAAGGTACCCTGTATATTCACAGTAATCTGCAAAAGAAGAAAAACACTTCTTATACTCGGCTGAGTAGTCACTTTGGACTGAGTCAAAGACAGGACTAACAAACAAAGGAAAGTGCCTGACTTTATAGACGGTGAGGAGGAAGAGGTGTGTCCAAGGGGCTGCAGGCAGAAGTGAGGTCAGGAGCAATGCAAGAACTGGAACCAGAAGTGGATTCTGCTTGAGGATTAGGATTACATTTAGGCAAGCTTTTGTTCTGAGGATCTGCAGCGGAAGGAGGAAAGAAAAGATGTTAGTGCACCCTGTCAAGCCCTGACCCAGCATACCACATTTAGTCAAGCCCATTGACTGCCTTACATGCATATGTGTATGTATGTATATATGTATGTATATTTGTGCGTATATACAGTGGTGTGAAAAACTATTTGCCCCCTTCCTGATTTCTTATTCTTTTGCATGTTTGTCACACAAAATGTTTCTGATCATCAAACACATTTAACCATTAGTCAAATATAACACAAGTAAACACAAAATGCAGTTTTAAAATGATGGTTTTATTATTTAGGGAGAAAAAATCCAAACCTACATGGCCCTGTGTGAAAAAGTAATTGCCCCCTTGTTAAAAAATCACCTAACTGTGGTGTATCACACCTGAGTTCAATTTCCTGATTACTGCCACACCTGTTTCAATCAAGAAATCACTTCAATAGGAGCTGCCTGACACAGAGAAGTAGACCAAAAGCACCTCAAAAGCTAGACATCATGCCAAGATCCAAAGAAATTCAGGAACAAATGAGAACAGAAGTAATTGAGATCTATCAGTCTGGTAAAGGTTATAAAGCCATTTCTAAAGCTTTGGGACTCCAGCGAACCACAGTGAGAGCCATTATCCACAAATGGCAAAAACATGGAACAGTGGTGAATCTTCCCAGGAGTGGCCGGCCGACCAAAATTACCCCAAGAGCGCAGAGACAACTCATCCGAGAGGTCACAAAAGACCCCAGGACAACGTCTAAAGAACTGCAGGCCTCACTTGCTTCAATTAAGGTCAGTGTTCACGACTCCACCATAAGAAAGAGACTGGGCAAAAATGGCCTGCATGGCAGATTTCCAAGACGCAAACCACTGTTAAGCAAAAAGAACATTAGGGCTCGTCTCAATTTTGCTAAGAAACATCTCAATGATTGCCAAGACTTTTGGGAAAATACCTTGTGGACTGATGAGACAAAAGTTGAACTTTTGGAAGGCAAATGTCCGTTACATCTGGCGTAAAAGGAACACAGCATTTCAGAAAAGAACATCATACCAACAGTAAAATATGGTGGTGGTAGTGTGATGGTCTGGGGTTGTTTTGCTGCTTCAGGACCTGGAAGGCTTGCTGTGATAGATGGAACCATGAATTCTACCGTCTACCAAAAAATCCTGAAGGAGAATGTCCGGCCATCTGTTCGTCAAGTCAAGCTGAAGCGATCTTGGGTGCTGCAACAGGACAATGACCCAAAACACACCAGCAAATCCACCTCTGAATGGCTGAAGAAAAACAAAATGAAGACTTTGGAGTGGCCTAGTCAAAGTCCTGACCTGAATCCAATTGAGATGCTATGGCATGACCTTAAAAGGCGGTTCATGCTAGAAAACCCTCAAATAAAGCTGAATTACAACAATTCTGAAAAGATGAGTGGGCCAAAATTCCTCCAGAGCGCTGTAAAAGACTCATTGCAAGTTATCGCAAACGCTTGATTGCAGTTATTCCAGCTAATGGGTGGCCCAACCAGTTATTAGGTTCAGGGGGCAATTACTTTTGGACACAGGGCCATGTAGGTTTGGATTTTTTTTTCTCCCTAAATAATAAAAACCATCATTTAAAAACTGCATTTTGTGTTTACTTGTGTTATATTTGACTAATGGTTAAATGTGTTTGATGATCAGAAACATTTTGTGTGACAAACATGCAAAAGAATAAGAAATCAGGAAGGGGGCAAATAGTTTTTCACACCACTGTATATATAACATGGAAACAAAGGTCTGTGATACGGTTTGCATATTTGAAGCCAGAAATCCACAAAGGGACAAAATGAGTCACATTATCTTAAAATAGTTTTTTTATTCCTAAGCTTTCAACAACCTATCAGGTGTCATCATCAGAGGAAAAATGGTTAAACATAGAAAGGGGGTATTTAATAAGGTGGGGTTAAGAGAGTGTTGGTCATAAAATCTTTTTTCATTATTTGGATATTCTTCTTTTTAAGTCTGCATATGCTGGGTTCATGTCCAAGTGTCTATTAATTGTGCTTTCTTTTGATATCCACAATTCAGCCAGCTCTCTGCCACCCTTAGTATTTGCCCTGAATTTTACAACTTGGGTCACAGGTGCTCAAGGTTCATTGATGAGTAACAGCTAGCCTATCTGGTCTGATTCTACAGCCAGTGTAGCACAAATTGCTGAAAAACGTGATGCTGACCATGAGAAAAAGGTGTTAGAACATGCAGTACATATCATTTGATCAGTCAAAGTGCCCATGCTAACCCCTGTCCACTGCCGAAAGAAGCTACAATGGGCAGGTGAGCGTCAGAGCTGGACCATGGTGCAAAGGAAGAAGGTGGCCTGATCTGACCAATCATTTTTTTCACAAATTATGTGGACAATCTGGGATCATTTACCTGGGGAAGAGATGGCAGCAGGATGCAAAATGGCAAGCCGGTAGAGGCCATATGATTCTTTTGGGAAATGTTCTGCTGGGAAACCTTGAGCCCTGGCATTCATGTGAATGTTATTTTGACATGTACTACCTACCTAAAAATTGTTCCAGACCATGCACACCCCTTAAATGCAACAATATCAACTGACTGCAGTGGCCTCTTTCAGCAAGATAAAAGGGCCCTGCCACATTGGAATAAATTGTTCAGGAATGTTTTAAGGAACAGAAGATATATACTCTGTCTATCTCTAATATATGAGGCTTTGTGAGGAGGCTGGAACCAGGCTGTAGTCTTTAACATTTATTCTTCAGACCTCCTTTCCCAGTGACCAGTCAGCTTTAAAACGTCTTACTAAGAAGTAAGTTGCTCAATTCTACACTACGTCTCTCATTCTTTCAGGCTGAACTCTGCATACTTGGAGAGGCCCCATAGCTCTACAGCTGCAGACAAAAAAAAAACTTCCTTGCGTAACCAGTCTCCCACCATCCAACCCTGACGCGCCCCACCACTGTGTTGCTTAACTAGATGATAAGCTGCTTGCATACAAGTCTGTTTCTCAGGAATCTTTCTGTTCAGAGCCACTGTCTTCATTGCTGTATTTCTCTCTGTTTCAGGTTCACTTCCCAAATGGGTGGTAAACAAGGCTTCACAGTATTTAGCGCCCAAGGTAAGAATGGCAATTTTTTTGTTCCTGCTTTTCACTTCTTGAGACACTTTTTCATAAATCAAGCTGTACTGATGTGTACTCCTCCTGTCTTCATTTAAAATTCATATAAGTGTTGCTGCCCCAAAGCACTGAAAATGAGTAACCAAACCAGCAGGAACAGATTTCAACTCCTCTGCCAAACAAGTAAAGCAGCTTCTCAAGAGGTTGTGTTGTCTCTTTGCCTAGAAGCAACTTTTGCCACATCAAGTAAGCATCCCAAACAGCCATTGTGATTAACACTAGAATTACCAGAGCCTACGAAAAAACTCGTAATTCCGTCCCACCTTAAATTGCTTCTTGAATCCCTTCACACCTCTCCGCCAGCGCCCTTTGTCTTCTAAATGTGCTGATAAAGAGAAGCCGGCTATTCCATCCCCCCACCAATTTAGAACGTGCACGAACTTCTCTCAGCTCATGCCTTGATTGAGTATCTGGGAGTGAAGTGGAGTTTTAGAGTGGAAATAATAGATCGTTATTTGGAACACACGCATTTCATGTCTGTTCCGTTTCTACAGTAATCTGTGTAAACACATTGTTAAAACAGAAACGTTTTTTATATTCTAGTAGTAGATGACAAAATGTAGGCATAAACTATATAATGTATGAAGCCTGAAGAAACATTTTCATAAAAGGTTCAAATATAACACAACAATTGCGCTTTTATTCAAAAATATAACTGCAGAAACAAAAAGCTGCTTTAACATGCGACATTGACAGCAGTTTATTATAACTGCCTCCGTGGTGCAATGGGATCAGTTCTCGCCTTAGAATCGAAAGGTCACGAGTTCGATCCTGCAACTACTCCATTTTGAGAAGTAAACTGCTCTTAGTCTTACTATTTTAGAATAAAAGTATACATTTGATTTCAGTCTGTAACAGCCGGTGCAATTTATGATCCTTGTAAAGGTTAGCTTTTTTTTTTTTTAATTCACTTTTCATTCTCTCAGTCGCGTTCAGAATCAATCCATACAACCCCATCTGACACGGCTGTTTTCACTAAAGACGCGCTATAGCTATGCAGTGTACCACGATGCATAGAAACGCCATCCCCCCAATTGAGCATGCTCAAGCACAGGAACATAAGTTGGTGTAAAAGTATAACAAAACAACGGGTAGATGGAGAGTGTCTGATGATTGCATATAGCGCCAAAGTTACTGCTCTTTACCATTCTCTCTACCATTCTTTCCTCTGCATGTCCTGGAGTACAAAAGAAACAGCATACAGCAACATGCGGGGACTGACAGGAACACTCAATAAAACTAAATAAAAAGAAAATCAAGTGACGGTGAGATACGAAGAAGGCAGGTTCGCCAGCGTGTGTGTGTCAGAACCCGGTTTGGGGGGGGAACCCAGTTTCGTTACTATGCATCGTGGTACACTGCAGAGCTATAGCGCGTCTTTAGTGAAAACAGCAGTGTCATAAGGGGCTGTATGGATTGATTCTGAACGCGACTGAGAGAATGAAAAGTGAATTAAAAATAAGCTAACCTTTACAAGGATCATAAATTGCACCGGCTGTTACAGACTGAAATCAAATGTATACTTTTATTCTAAAATAGTAAGACTAAGAGCAGTTTACTTCTCAAAATGGAGTAGTGCAGGATCGAACTCGTGACCTCTTGATTCCAAGGCGAGAACTGATCCAATTGCACCACAGAGGCAGTTATAATAAATTGCTGTCAATGTCGCATGTTAAATCGGCTTTTTGTTTCTGCAGTTATTTTTGAATAAAAGCGCAATTGTTGTGTTATATTTGAACCTTTTATGAAAATGTTTCTTTGCTATTTGGACTTCAGGCTTCATACATCATATAGTTTATGCCTACATTTTGTCATCTACTACTAGAATATAAAAAACGTTTCTGTTTTAACAATGTGTTTACACAGATTACTGTAGAAACGGAACAGACATGAAATGCGTGTGTTCCAAATAACGATCTATTATTTCCACTCTAAAACTCCACTTCACTCCCAGATACTCAATCAAGGCATGAGCTGAGAGAAGTTCATGCACGTTCTAAATCGGTGGGGGGATGGAATAGCTGGCTGCTCCAAGCTTCTCTTTATCAGCACATTTAGAAGACAAAGGGCGCTGGCGGAGAGGTGTGAAGGGATTCAAGAAGCAATTTAAGGTGGGACGGAATTACGAGTTTTTTCGTAGGCTCTGGTAATTCTAGTGTTAACAGCAGATCAGCTGCTGATATGCTATCACAGAAGGTCAATATGTGAGTGACTTGACACCTTCAAGCATTGGGTGGGGTTTATGGATGGGGTGGCATGCTATATTCTGTGAAAGCCGTTCAGTAGTATGCTGTTTTGCCTGTGATCATCTCAGATTGACAAAGTGCTATGAGGCATTTTAATGATTAATCCCATCTTAAAAACTTAGATTATCAAGAGGAATCAGAAATAATTCTAAAATTCAGGGTAACAGTTATTTGAATTGTGAATGACATTTTTTTTTTTCATTGTCAAACATGCATTAACCTATTTTTGAATCCAGATTATTGTCACAGGGCAGCATTAGATACCAGGCTGAAACCAACCCCAGATATTGTGCAATTCCATTGTAAGGCACATACATGGATAGTTAGACCTGCTAGTTAAGCTAAAACTGAAATTATTAGGAGATGTTTAGAAAATCAGATAATTACCAGATTAGGATTTAGGTCTGGATGAAACTGTTCCACTAACTACTGCTTATCCGTTCCATTCCATTTTTAAACATTTTTAATAAAATGAAATGCAATATATTCTAGTATTAGCATAACGGAGTGGCTTGTGTTGACCAGTTAGTTATATTTCGGGGGCCATGTAGTCTTATAGGGTTAACCTCTACAAACTGTTCTATGGCCAAGTACCAGACTATGCACTGCCTTCATAGCCTAAATGACAGCAAAGAGACACGCACACCCTCAAAAGGGGTATCACAACCCATTCATGGAGTTAAATCTGAGGTGTGGCATATGATGATGAACACCAAGTGAACAGAACTTCCACAAAGCATTAAGGTTAGCACTAAGAAGCCATATGATGCCTCTGTTTGGGCTCACCACCCACTAGGTAAAGGATAGATGTTAGGTAAATGCAGGTAAGGTGATGGCCATTAAAGGACATATATGCACTATATTGGCCTTGTTTTTGCTGTGTAGCTCATGAAACCAGGAATACCACTGTACTAGCGGTCAGAAGCTAGAGCTCACTACTCAGTTTGAAGAGCACCAGCTAAATGCCTTTTGAGAAATGTTTAAGAACCTGCATTGATTAGATTAATTACAGATGCATAAATCCGTGCAAACGCCAACTTCCACGTTCTTCTGCTACATAAATCCCGGTCAGCATGAAAAGTAATGCACATGCATGCACATGCTGTCCCTCCCCAACTCCTCCCAGAATTACGCCTCTTTGAATATGCAAATCAATATAAATAGCCCTTAAGTTCAGCCTTCTGTGAAAGACAATGGCAAAAGCACAAGGGAAAATAGAAGAATTTCAGCGAATACCAAATGGAGGCGAGGAAAAACATACTATTTGCAGGTTTAAACAGTGATATAAACAACAAACGGAAGTTGATCGATGGACATAGCGTTTTGGAGAAACTCGAAAGATAAGTTCACAAAGTCGCACAGTGTCTGAAATAAAAAAGAAGGTATCAGATATCACGTTGCCCACCATCTGAGTGTCATATGAAAGCTTATTAGGGTACAGAGAAAAAAAGGGCACACAGTGGGAAAAAAACACAAAATGTCAACTTTAATCTCGAAATTTCCACTTTAATCACGTAGTTTATTTTGTCATTAAAATAGAACATCATAAACTTCATCTTTAAAACGTCGAACTTACTAGTTTCTCAAATCCCATCGTATCTAAAGTAGCACGTTAAATGCTTTGTTTTGTATTTGATCTTCTATGTGCTCTATGTGTGTGAATCACTACATGCTTCTTAAACACACCTGTTCTCTTCCTCCGACAGGACACGGAATCCATTACATTCATAATATTACAGCTCTCTGAATAATTAAAATACTGAGATGTATATGTGATATCATTTTAATGATGATAGGAGTTAAATCATGTTATTAGACATAGGAACACGGTGGCGCAGTGATTGTTCATGCCTCACGCAAGATGCTTTCTGCTCCGTGCGCAACCTTCAATGAAATACTTTATTGTAGCAGTACTGTCTTTTTCAAATGTACTCACCCCCAATTCCTGTCCTTACTTTTCTTTCTCTAAATACCCAATCGTCACACAATCAGTCCTGTAATAGACGTTTAGCCATCTGTAAGCTTAGAGCGCAGATTCTTTAAAACTTTTAAGGAACATTGAAATATCTTCCTAGTATGTGTTTAATTATTCTATCCATCTATCCTTCCAGTGTCGCGCCAGCACCAGCAAGAATACAGCGCGAGGCAGGAACAATCCATAAATGGAGTGCCAGTTCCTCACTAGCACTGCAGCACCTTGTCCTCACATGTTTAATTATTAACAATATAGATTATTTAAATGAAGGTAAAGTTTTATCTGTATAATATAATAAACATATTTTGCTGCATTTCATCATAAAATGGATATCGTCATCATATGTAAATACGTGCTTTATAAAGTGGCTCAAGTTGTGCAATATTACAACTGTATCGTAAGTTTACAGTGAGGTAATTGTACTTATAAGTACAAACAGTTCTACATGGTGCACTTGATGGACTGATTGAGTGTGTTTATAGTTCTTAGGATGAAACTGTTTCTGAACCGCAAAGTCAGTACAGGAAAGGCTCTGAAGTGTTTGCCGTTTGAGAGCAGTTCAATAGACAGCATGGCTGAGGCAGCGTGTGCTTAATGCTGTATACCAATAATTCTCTTTCGGATCAGCTGCTGTAGATCTGTAATTCCCCACTCAGATATAGTGATATAACTACTCCGAGTGGTGCAGTGAGAGTAATATGGAAAAAGTTGATCCGCTGTGGCAACCCCTAATGGGAGCAGCTAAAAGAAGTAGAAGGTGCAGTGAGAGTAACAACGCTAAAGCAGTTATGTTATTTGGAATACTTTGGCTATTCCCAGGACCATTATATTGTTACAGGTTAATTACAATCGGATGCCTTAAACTAATAAACAATACGCATTTAGTTTCAGTGTATATGATAAAGCCGTGTCAGGGATTGGAATCTAAAAAAGAAAGGGTAACCACAAAGGAACAATAGCACTGCTTTGACGCTGGGTGCCTCCTGTTTGCAAAACCGAGCAGAGAACTTGCGTACACCAGGGTTGGAGCTACCATGAAAATGTGCATGGCAAGTTTAGGTTTTATACATCGTGATTTGAGCATGGAAACATTCATATGCAACATTTTTGTGCGTAAGCACCGTTTATACATGAGGCCCCAAGACTTCTGGACAAACGAGGCAATAATGGAGTTATTTGGCTGCAGTGCCAGAGGACATACTTTGCAAAAACCAAAGTCAGCATTTGAGCAGAAGAACCTGATACTGACTGTAAAAGCATGGTAGTAGAAATGTTACGGTTTGGGGCTGTTTTGCCTGGTAATACCAGAGAGTAATGGAGGATAATGTGAAATCGTCTATTTGATGATAGAAGCTCACCCAACAACATGACAGTGACCTTAACATATCAGTAAATCACGAATGAATGGCTGAAAAACCTAAAGAGAAGGAGGAATCTGAAATGGCAACGACTAGATGTAAATCCCTGCAGGATCCCTGGGGATTTGAAATGGGCTGTGCATGCAAGGCACCCCTCAGCTATCACAGAGCTGAAAGAATTCGGCATGGTGGAGTTGTATACAGTTACATAGACCATGCCTACTTTGGCTTTTTCTGCCAAAGTGGGCAATTAAAATACATTACAAGGTCAAAGTTTCATTTTTTTTTAATTTCATCACCTTTACCTTTAATAAAGTGTTCAAATGAAAATCAAGTCTTGATATGCTAAAAAAATAAAAAGCATTTCATGGCATGTACAAACTTTTTCTGTCTGTATATCTCAAGAGCATCAGGCACAAGGTAAGAACCAACCTTGGACTGGGACACACTACATTGCACAACAATACACACACAGACTCATTCTACAGTAAGACCGTACACTGTGAAGGGATCCATCCATCCATCCATTTTCTAACCCGCTGAATCCGAATACAGGGTCACGGGGGTCTACTGGAGCCAATCCCAGCCAACACAGGGCACAAGGCAGGAACCAATCCTGAGCAGGGTGCCAACCCACCGCAGCTGTGAAGGGATACTGGGGCAAATTTTGAGAAGCCACCAGCATATCTGCCTGTGTTCAAATGGTGATAATATCTGCACCATTGATTTTATGGTACTGAACACATAATGCACCTGTGCTCTTGCTGGCCCTGTGACGGTGCAGTGCGGCTGATGTCATCATTTGACATAAACTTTGAGTCATACAGGAAAGAGGAATTAAAATGTGTTTACCGTGATGGCCCAATTCTGGACGCTGATCAGGAGAACAGGACTATTTTTTAAACATCCTATACCTTCCTCTACAGGGTACACATACCTGTCCTTGATTTCACATGGGAAATCTGGTCTATGTGAAGAGCAGTGCTAAGTGGCACACACTTCCAGTGCAATGTGTTCAGGGCGTTGTTCATACTAACTGCCAGAGTGACTCATATCATATCATGTAAATGGGTGTCTGATTGTTACATACGCAGCTTTTAAACTGTGCTCTGTGAAGGTCACTTGTCCTTTTGAATACCACTCCCCACAGTCTAAGTGATGCTTATGGCTGCTTGGCTGTGAAACAGTTTGATGATATCCTGGGAGTTTTCAGGTTATAGTTGTGACCCACCCAAGATGGGCTGCCTGTTGTTACTGTGCCAAAACAAATAGGACACATTGAGTGTGCATTTTTATAGCTGGTATACCCAAACTAACTAGTCATCACAGTGAGACTGTTTGTTTGAGTTGTCAGCATGGATCAAAAGATGAACAGACAGACAGGCCGTGTTTTGGTACTGCTTATCCAAACTGAACCCATTAGAACTGACGGAAAGGCCATTTCTGTTTTGTGTTGGCATTTTAATGAGTGGTACAGGGGCACAGTGGTTAGTGCAGCTGCCTCACAGTTCCATTGCCCTGAGATCACCATTCTTGCAGAGTTGGCATATTCTTCCTCGAATATGTCAAAGACCTATGCGGTAGGTTCATTAAAAACTCTGACAGAAACTGATGAAAGGCCAAATGCTTGCTTCAGATGGAATTCAGATTTCTTGTAGAGCATGAATACACCATCAAATGTCCAAGACCACCAGCAGACTTTAGTTTATTCAAGATAATTCAAACACTAGTGAGAAAGGTGCACACATCAACACAGAAAAGTCCCAAGTACCACTATGTCTCATTGCTTCCTCCATTATTTTTTTTTTATATTTCCCTTTGGGCCAGCTTGAACTAGTAGGTTACATTTCTACAACTTAAGTGCAACCAAGAAAATGAGCACCTTGTGAAAATGTTTGGATTTATAGATTTTCTCGGAGCATTCAAAACCCAGTTATCTGGGTACGTTTTTTTTATGGGGCTGCTATTACGCTCCACAACACAGAGTTTAGATCCTGCACCTGGGATGTATGTGAACTCTGCATGTTCTCCCCATGTCTGTGTCGATGTTCTTCCCAAATCCCTAAGATGTGTGTTTTAGGTTAATTAAAGTGGTGTGGGTGAGTGCAAGTTTGTACATGATGATTTATTCTTGCCATACACGTAACCCACTTGGGATAAGCTCCCACTCCAATATAAAAGTTTAACTGGTTTAGAAAGTGGATTTAAGATGGTGAGGAGTACACTTCAGTTCCTCAGTTCCAGTCCCTCTACAGCATCTTTTTTAGCTTTAGGTCTGGACTTTTACTAGGCTAGTCCAAAACTATAATGTTGCTTTTTTTCAGCCCAAATATGCTTTAGTCATAGCTCATGGAGAGATAACCAGACATCCTTATTAAGAATATGGAATTCTTTCAGTTATGGAAGCAGCAAAGCATCCAGACACCATCTCACTAGCACCATGTGTGATATTCTCATTATGCTGGGTATACATTATACATGTCTTCCAAAACGTTCAACTTTTGTTTGTTTTTTCCATAAAGCATTTCCCTAAATGGCTTGGAGCAAATGAGACAAAAGCTTTTACGGTATTTTCTTGATTAGCAGTGGTTTCTGTCATGCAACTTTCCAAAGAAGCTCAGTGATTGTGGATTCATGGAGGGATGAAATGCTTTGTGGCTATTTTTTAGGATTCTTTGTGATTTTCTGGATGATTTTAGGCTGAACTCTTGCCATAATTTTGGTAGGCCAACCACTCCTGGGAAGATTCTGATCTGGTACAAGTGTTTTCCATTTTGGGGTTATGTTTGGCATTGTGATTTGAAGCTCTATGACCTTAGAAATGGCATTGTAGGCCTTCACAGATACAGTGCATCCGGAAAGTATTCACAGCGCATCACTTTTTCCACATTTGGTTATGTTACAGTCTTATTCCGAAATGGATTAAATTCATTTTTTTCCTCTGAATTCTACACACAACACCCCATAATGACAACGAGAAAAAAGTTTATTTGTGGTTTTTGCAAATTTATTAAAAATAAAAAAATGAGAAATCACATGTACATAAGTATTCACAGCCTTTGCTCAATACTTTGTCGATGCACCTTTGGTAGCAATTACAACCTCAAGTTTTTTTGAATATGATGCCACAAGCTTGGCACACCTATCCTTGGCCAGTTTCGCCATTTCCTGCAGCACCTCTCAAGCTCCATCAGGTTGGATGGGAAGCGTCGGTGCACAGCCATTTTAAGATCTCTCCAGTGATGTTCAATCAGATTCAAGTCTGGGCTCTGGCTGGGCCACTCAAGGACATTCACAGAGTTGTCCTGAAGCCACTCCTTTGATATTTTGGCTGTGTGCTTAGGGTAGTTGTCCTGCTGAAAGATGAACTGTCGCCCCAGTCTGAGGTCAAGAGCGCTCTGGAGCAGGTTTTCATCCAGGATCTCTCTGTACATTGCTGCAGTCATCTTTCCCTTTATCCTGACTAGGCTCCCAGTTCCTGCTGCTGAAAAACATCCCCACAGCATGATGTTGCCACCACCATGCTTCACTGTAGGGATGGTATTGGCCTGGTGATGAGCGGTGCCTGGTTTCCTCCAAACGTGACGCCTGGCATTCACACCAAAGAGTTCAATCTTTGTCTCATCAGACCGGAGAATTTTGTTTCTCATGGTCTGAGAGTCCTTCAGGTGCCTTTTGGCAAACTCCAGGCGGGCTGCCATGTGCCTTTACTAAGGAGTGGCTTCCGTCTGGCCAGTCTACCATACAGGCCTGATTGGTGGATTGCTGCAGAAATGGTTGTCCTTCTGGAAGCTTCTCCTCTCTCCACAGAGGACCTCTGGAGCTCTGACAGAGTGACCATCGGATTCTTGGTCACCTCCCTGACTAAGGCCCTTCTTCCCCAATCGCTCAGTTTAGATGGCCGGCCAGCTCTAGGAAGAGTCCTGGTGGTTTTGAACTTCTTCTACTTACGGATGATGGAGGCCACTGTGCTCATTGGGACCTTCAAAGCAGCAGAAATTTTTTTGTAACCTTCCCCAGATTTGTGCCTCAAGACTATCCTGTCTCGGAGGTCTACAGACAATTCCTTTGACTTCATGCTTGGTTTGTGCTCTGACATGAACTGTGAACTGTGGGACCTTCTATAGACAGGTGTGTGCCTTTCCAAATCATGTCTAATCAACTGAATTTACCACAGGTGGACTCCAATTAAGCTGCAAAGACATCTCAAGGATGATCAGGGGAAACAGGATGCACCTGAGCTCAATTTTGAGCTTCATGGCAAAGGCTGTGAATACTTATGTACATGTGATTTCTCCGTTTTTTTATTTTTAATAAATCTGCAAAAACCTCAAGTAAACTTTTTTCATGTTGTCATTATGGGGTGTTGTGTGTAGAATTATGGGGTAAAAATGAGTTTAATCCATTTTGGAATAAGTCTGTAACATAACAAAATGTGGAAAAAGTGATGTGCTGTGAATACTTTCCGGATGCACTGTATATATCACTTCTGATCTCTTTAGATGTTTTCTTTGATTGTAGCATTTTGGATTTGTGTTATCTTTGTGTTGGCAACTTGATTCTGATGGGAAGGGTAACATAATAAAGGTTTTTTTTGAGCAGGGCTGACTGTAATCAAGCCTGATTGAATTAAGGGAACACCTAATCACCACAGTCTAACACTAAGTCAGTTATGCTTCAGGGATATCATTCTGTCCAGTTAGGAAGCATAAGCGATTGTGAATCAGCTTCACCGGCTTTGGTGCAAACGAAAGTGAAAACAGGTTCACTGGACAGGCAACAGCAAGACAACCCTCATAAAGGGAATGGTTTTGGAGGTGGAGGCCGCAGACAATGGCTCTATGCTTATGCTTCCTGACTGATTATTTTGTGTTTAGCTAGTGTCCTTGTCACTACTGATAGCATGAAGCGGTACCTGCAGCCGATTCGGGTTGCACAGGTAGTTCAGTTCCTCCAGGATGGCACATTCATATGTGCCATTGCAAGAAGATTTGCTGTATCTCCCAGCACAGTCACAAGAGCATAGAGGAGATGCTAGGAAATTGGCCGTTACACAAGGAGAGCTGGACAGGGCCGCAGAAGGGCATCAACCCAACAGCAGGACCAGTATCTGCTCCTTTGTGGGAGGAGGAACAGGAGGAGCACTGCCAGAGACCTTTAGCTGGCTACTGGTGTGTAGACCAAACTGTCAGAAATAGACTGCATGAGGGCCCGACGTACCCTAGTGGGACCTGTGCTCATAGTCCATCACCATTCAGCTCAATTGGCATTCGCCAGAGAATACCATAATTGGCAGATACACCATTGGCACCACTGGTGCCCCGTTCTCTTCACAGATGAGAACAGGATCACACTGAGCACATGTGAGAGACGTGAGAGAGTCTGGAGGTGTTGTGGTGAATGTTACACTGCCTGCATCATCATCCAGCTTGACTGATTTGGTGGTGATTCATTGATGGTCCGGGGAGACATACTTTTGGAGGCTCACACAGACCTCCTCGTGCTAGGCTATGGTACCCTGACCCTGCTATTAAGTACCAGGGATGAAAACTTCTCAGAGCCATTGCCAGACCTTATGCTGGTGCAGTGGTCCCTGGGTTCTTCCTCGTGCAAGACAATGCCCGACCTCTTCTGGCCAGAGTGTGTAGGCAGTTCCTGAGTGACAAAGGCATTGATGCTACTGACTGGCCCACACATTCCCCAAATCTGAATCTAACTGAGAAACTCTTGGACATTATGTATCAGTGCATCCAGTGCCACCAAGTAGCACCACAGTCTATCCAGAAACTCACTGATGCCCTGATCCAGG
Organism: Polypterus senegalus; assembly: GCF_016835505.1. NCBI lineage: Eukaryota > Metazoa > Chordata > Cladistia > Polypteriformes > Polypteridae > Polypterus > Polypterus senegalus. Next base: position 88,083,972 of record NC_053163.1, on the reverse strand, counting down.
TCTGGGAGATACCCCAGGACACCATCTGCCATCTCAGTAGGAGCATGCCCAGACATTGTTGGGAGTGCATACTGGCATGTGGGGGCCATACACTACTAACTCACATTATGTGTTGCCGTAATAAAATTCACAAAACTTGAATTAGCCTGTGATTTCAATTTTTGACTTTGATTTTCGGTGTGATGTTGAATTCAGCCCTCAGTGGGTTGGTGATTTTGCTTTTCATCAACTGTTGTTACATTGTTTTGTTCTCAAAGAATTATATAGTATTACTCAGTAAAGATTTTTCCACTTGAATATTTTGTTCTTCAAGATCTGATGTGTGATTTAAGTGTTCCTTTAATTTTTCTGAACAGTGTATTTCTGAATTCATACTATATGCTTTGAATTTGAAAGAAGCAGCTGAAGTATTCATCGAGTGCCCCGACAACAATGTGAACCCACAGTCTGCTTTCCAGACTTTTGTGAATTATTACAGCTGGGATATGACTGTCCATCTGCACACAAACCCAAGTAATGAACCGCCACCTCCACTGTGCAGATGTCAAGTTCTTTCAATCTGATAGGAAAGGCAGATTTACTTACCTGAAAAGATGTCTTTTCTAATTTGGATGAACATTTAATTGCTTTACATATACAGACTGAACAAAGGCAATATACAGTAGAGTGTATAGTAGGACACTAGACTATTAGCGGCAAAGACAGCAATATATTATCACAGAATCGTCTAATGACACACAATCCTGCTCCATGTCTCCTGCCAATCTTGTTCATTAGTTGATGAAATGCTTTTCAAATGTCCACATTTGGGTCAGTCACATACTAGTGGGAAACACAGATGCCTTATATTGGTGAACAGCAGATGAGTATCTGCTGATGCCTAGCCATGATATCTAAGGACAATTGCACCAACTTACCTTGATGTACATTAGATTGAAAACTTTGTTATTTTTTTTAGAAACATTTTTCTTCTGATCTTGGCCGCACTTGTTTACCCATGGTGGCCACTGACCATTAAGGCCATCAAATCAGTAGGTGCACACCCTATCAAACATTTCTTGGAAGATCACAAATGGGAACAGGAAAGATGAGTCAAGCTGCTTGTCATGGGCTCTTTTAGACCAGGCTGTTCAGTTGACTGTAATCCAACATATTCCCATGAAGTAGTCTCCACTAAACACATTTCATGATATAAATTTCCACAGCTGTGCAGTTATAGTGAACTTGAACTTGTTTTTGATACAGGATAGTGATAATAGTTATATCATTTTCATGATTTACATTGCGTGTTCAGTATGTACATCAATTGACTGCTTCTAATATCAGTACTTAGAAGCTGACGATTAAAGTGTTAGGTCTTGTTCCCCATACTTATTCACTAATACTCCTTTACACACACCAAATACATATTCTGGCATGAGAGTACATCTTTATACATACTGTATATGTATATATATTACATGTCAACTGATAAGAGTGTTAGCCCCTCCACTGCAGGTAAAAAGGTGACCCTTCCCGGTTTCAATTATATTGTTGTACACAAAATTTCCTGTAAGCAGAACAACTTTGTGAATGTTTGCAACACTCTGCTCAACTTATGACATTTCTGGCAGATGGCAAACATGCACACACGATTGGCCGTGTACACCTCTTAAAGGCAGTGGTCACAATGACATGCTTATGCAACCCTCCTCAATCAAAACAGACTGCTGAGTGCTGTTCCAGATAAGAGTTACCTTTATACAGAATTTTGTTAAGAAATCACAATGCTGTAAAGTGTATCCAAATCCATGACAAAATGTTCTAAGGAGGCTACATTTGTCAATATGTTTAATTAAAGAATAGCTGGAAATGAAGTTAACTATGCACTTACTGTAACTCAATACCTTTTGTGAATTACATAATTATAATTCACAACTATTGTGTCTTATATAATATACACCAATCGGCCACAACATTAAAATCACCTGTCTATCAATGTGTAGGTGTTGCTAAAACACCTCTGACCCGTTGAGTCATGGACTCCACAAGTCCCCTGAAGGTGGCGTCCTGTGATATGTGGAAACAAGATGTTAGCAGCAGATCCTTTAAGCCCTGTAAGTTGTTGGGAGGGCTCACAATGCCTTGGACTTGTTTTTCCAACACATCCCACAATTGCTTGATCAGGTTGAGATCTGGGGAATTTGGAGGCCAAGTCAATACCGTGAACTCTTTGCCATATTCCCCAAACCATTCCTGAACAGTTTTTGCAGTGCGGCAGGGAGCACTACCCTGATGCAGTAGGCCCTTGCCATTAGGGAATACTGTTGCCATGAAGGGGCATATGTGGTCTTCAACAATCTTTGGCTTGGTGGTACGTGTCAAAGTAACATCCACATGAATGCCAGAACCCAAGGTTTCCCTGCAGAACATTGCCTAGCACATCATATAGCCTCCACCATCTGGCCTTCTCCCCACAGTGCATCCTGCTGCCATCTCTTCCTAGATAAATGACACACACACACACCCACCCAGCTGTCCACATGATTTAAAAGAAAATGTGATCGATCAGACCAGGCCACCTTCTTCCATTGCTCCATGGTCCAGTTTTTACACTCATGTACCTATCGTAGGTGCTTTCGGCAGCAGACAGGGGTCAGAAAGGGCATTCTGACTGGACTGCAGCCAACCACAATACACTGTGTGTTCTGACACCCTTTTCAAAAGGCTAGCATTACATTTTGTAGCAATTTGTGGTATAGTACCTCTTCTGTTGAATTGGACCAGACAGGGTAGCCTTCACTCCCCACATACATCAATGAGCCTTGGGCACCCAGTTGTACTTCCTTGGACCACTTTTGGTAGGTACTAACCACTGCATTCTAGGAACTCCACATTAAAAATGCCGTTTTGGAGATGCTCTGACCCAGTCATCAAGCTATCACAATATGGCCCTTGTCCATTACTTAGATCATTACATTTGCCCATTTTTTCCTGCCTCTAATACATCACTTACAACATCTGCCTAATATATCCTACCCCTTGACAGGTGCCATTGCAATAAGATAATCAATGTTATTCATTTCACCTGTCAGTGGCTTTAATGGTTTGGCTCATCGTTGTGTGATATTTAACTCTCTCGTATATACACTGTTGCTGTGCTACATGGATTTTTCTAAGCCAATAGGCCTCCACTATTGTGCCATTGGTTAACCGGATCCATCGGAAGTACTATGTATTTAAGTAGTTTTCTGTATAAAGTATGTTATTTTTTTAACCAGGGGCTAATAATAGTTCACCTGAGCTACTAACTGCTGGACGTGCTGCATCCTATCCTTGGTGGTGTTGGTGTGAAAGAGACTATAACAGAATTCCATATTAGAGTAGTATTCTGTAATATTACAAGAGTGACTTCAAGTTGATTCATTCAAAGGTAAAAACCTTGACCTTCCATTGGCATCAAAGTCAAAAATGGGTACTACACTCCATATACAGTCATTCTGAATAAATGTCTACAGATTAAAAAAAAAAAAAAAGTTACTTAATAGTTTTACTCACTCAAAAGCACTATGCTGCTCTCTTCTTAACAAATTCTGAAAAACAGCATCTCCATCGAACATAGAAAAATAAACATCTCACTTGATTCTGGTTAGCTGTGGCTTGGCTCCAGCTGTTGATTTGCAGTGTTTTTTAATTTCTGACTTATTTTTTTTTAACTACAAAAAGTGCTTAATGCTGATTGTTGATTGGCACATCAAACTTAATCAAGATATGTAGGTCGGCAACAGTGTTTGCTTTTCAAAAATGTAAGGCTATGCACTGATAAAAATACAGTATAATCCTTTATCCCTTATCTCATATTTATTGTCACATGTGGCATCCCCAATTCCAACACAGCAAATAACACTGCGCAATGTTTTTGTAATATTTTCTGTTTGGAACTGTGCTTGTTTCACAAAAAAGCTCCTCTTCAAATGCTGTGGGTCACAAAGGATCTTAAAAAGGCACAAGGGGAGAAAGATAAAAAACGAACCAGTTGCTACCATTGATAACATGGTGCTTTTATCAATCCACTTGCACTGATGAACTTGTCTGGAACAGTGCACTGGCTCATGGAAACTGGGTATTCTCACAAAGTTGCAGATAAGATGAAGGGGATTGGGGACAATTTACAGAATATTAAATACCTTTATTATTGGATCAGTTGTGCGAAATTGACAACACTCACGGCACCTCGGGGAAGCACCGCTAAATATGTCTTCTTCATGCTTTGCCAAACTTTGCTCACACTGATGGCCATAATTTGCATAAACTAGCACATCTCATTTCTCTGTGCAACCACTGTTAGCACTGTGCAGAAATGGGCAAAGAGGTCCCACTAACTACAGCATTATTAATGACAACTATCATCAAACAATACATAAATATGTGTGTGTGTGTGTATATATATATATATATATATATATATATATATATATATATATATATATATATATATATATATATATATATAAATAAACACACAGCAGAGATTTAAGAATGAATATGTAATAGTAATAGTAACAATCCACCTCTAGAATCAGATTTTCATTTTTTTCCTCCCATTTCTCTTCTTTTGTGCTCCAGGTGCTAAAGAAGATCCACAAAGCAAGCCAGCGATACGAAGAGTGGAAGGTGCGTCACTCCCCAGATCAGAAACCATGGCTTTACCCTGAGCAGAACACATTACCCTCCGTCAAACTCTCTGAGCTATCCATACAACGAGCTGAATCACTGGAACAAGTGGATGAGAGCACACTGAATGAAGAGAAAGAGAGTGAAGAGGAAGAGGACCGTAATGGTGTCAAGAAATGAGTACCCTTTTTCTATACAGGCACTGTTGTCACTGGAGAGAATCATCCAATTATCCTCAAATCTAACTCATGAAGATGATGGGATCTGGAATAGTTTTTGGCACAAATCAGTAATACTAAAGTAAATTACAGACATAGACATTCTCATAACGCGGTTTCTAAACAGTGGATATTAAAATGGTTAAAATACACAAGGTTGGATAAGAATTGTCCATTTCTATTGGATTTCTCAAATTTTTGTTCCCACTTCCAACTTGGGTAGGGAAGTGAAACACAGGTGTGCCTTAGTGGGGTCGGTATGCTTAGTAACTGGTAAATGACAAACTACTTGAGCAGCAAGTGTAGTCAAAATGAACGGAGGAGTATCAAACCGTTGCTGGCATTGTAAACAGGCCCTTTTCATGTCACTGCCCATTTTTTTTCCAGATCATTTTTAAATACAGTTTGTAAAAATCCTTTTTCTCTTTATATATTTTCTGAAATTGGGCACATTTGAAATAAATTACACTAATCGGGTAACTAAACTAAGCTGTACATAACTTTTTGACCCCAGTGCAGGCTCTTCTTGTTTGGTGCCAGTATTATACAGAAGTATAGTGGATGGTCACAAGTTATCCCTGGCACTCACATCCTTGGGAATTTCTTGTGTAGTCAGTGAGCCATGCTTCCTTTTTAACCAATTTTATTAAAAAAGAGGACTAGAGCAAACTGACATATTGTAATATTGCAACAGCCTTACAGTTCTGAAAAACATTACCATTCAAGTGCCATAAATATGTCATCATCCTTGTTTACTAAGAGGGAATGTAATGGATTTAGAATCTTGTTAAATAATGAAGTAGCATACAGATGTGAACGTTACATGACCTTATTGTCTACAAGAAAAAATAAAGTTGAATCCAAAGCAAAAAAAAAAAAAATATATACAGATGTTGTTTATTTTGACTGTACATTATAAACATATTCCATAATGATCTGTTGTGCTTTAAAAGCATCTTCTTTGCAATATATCCAATTAATTTCAAAGTATTGATGACTTACTTTTTTTTACCTTGCAAAATGATAAAATTGTTAATGCTCCAAAAAGGAAAATGCTTACATTTAAGGCTATCCTTTCTTGTCTGATTCATGAACGTTGCTAGTACTCTGCCACATCACACCCCCACTGGTACTTCCTCAAAACAGTCTGTTACTGGTCAACTCCCTGTTCCTCAAATATGTTTGCGGGAAGCACTTATTCCATTTTTCATTTCTGTTTTAATAAAGCAATGATATTCAAGTTGCTTTAAACAGCTTACTCCAGAGGGGGCAAAAGAATTTTGTTGCCATATGTGACAAAGAAGCATAAAATAAGTAACGACAGAGTAAAAGATTATAGTTAATAAATCATTTAGTTGTTTATTATTCTGCAGTGAAAAGCACAATCACTCGTGATCCAATACAGTTTAACAAAGTGCATCATTCTGTATTTTACAATGATTAAATTGTGGTATGCCACAACCACATATACTTCCACATCTAGTCTCTATCTCTAACCCTACACCGGGACGTATCAAGCACCATCAAGAAGAACCTTTGTTATTCAACGGAAATGTTCCACTTCAGTTGTAACAATGTTAAAATACAGTAGTTTTTAAATATTTATCTATCCCAGACTGCATTTAATTACTTAAAAAATATTAACATACAGAATTCAAACACAACAAATACAGCTTTGAGCAAGTGTATTTCTGGGAAGGATGACTATATAATCTAAGCAGCCCTGGTTTCTTTTTAAATAAAATACAAAGTGAGCTCAAAGCCACTTCAAAGTCTTATTAATACTAAGAATAAAAACAATTCAAAATTAAAACATGACTACATTATGCATCTCAGCATAAGGGAGTTAAACAATGCAATGAAACTGGTCCAAAGCTTAAAAGTTACTGTTGTGGAAATACTTGTGTTGCAATGCCCAATGTTCAGTCGGTATCTCAGTAGTCTGCACCTTTTACATACAGTATTTAGATGTGAGAGTTTCCTCAAATTTCCTCAAGAAATCTACCATTTCCATGAGGAAATAATTTGGACAGTCCGTCCATCACTCTTACCAAGCACAACTAAATAAAAGCATAGCTGCAACATTAGAGAATTGTGGCTGTGAGAGCCCAAATTGTGACTTTTTTTTTCCATGTTCTTCAGGGCTATTAATCTTCAAGTGGGCACATTCCACTTTAATTAATCACCAGAGATATTCCACACCATCTTTCACTAACCAAATCATTTGCAGCAACAAAGAAAGACCTGAATATTAACTCAGAAGCTTTAACAAGTTCAATACAGAAAAAATTAAAACAAAGTATGCAGTAGCCACAGGATTATAAAAGTACATTAATTCAGTGTTAACATCCCTTAGCTGATATGCATGGGATTAGCTGCCACACGTAACTACAGGAATATATAGCAATAGTATCTAAAAGGCACATTTGTGCACAGAAACGTCAGCAAAGTACCAGAAATATTATTACCTCCCCAATTAACCCCTCCCACCCCTCCAAATATTTTCTGCTGAAAAATACTCTTTATAATAAATAAATACAATAATCTAAAATGTCAGCATTAAATCTGAACTATACTAAAATATTTTAAAACTTGTCCCTCAAATCCTTGTTGTATACATTATACCAGAAAGGCCTGCACAGGACAGAGTGGATTCATTTTTGATATTACCCATAAATACTGTTTTTAAGATATTATAATTTATGCAAAGTGTTTTGTGTTTTAGACATACAGCTATCATAAGTATGCTCGTAGCCACAATCAGTGACATGACTCATTCCAGTAGTAATGATCACGGTTACACCAAGTTACTCAAGTGTTAAATCCCCGTCTTTAGAAATCTTCAGCCTTCTCAGGATGTTCAAATAAAGTTTCTCTGCTGCCATCTAGTGTACAGTCCTCTCCTTCTGACGCTGGTAATCTACAGAATATTACATCACAAAAAAATAGCAATGCATACATCATTCATTGGGAAACAACGACATGCTATTTATCTTTTCCAAAGAGTTGTATAAATCAGTACATTTATAGCATGATTTCACAATAGCAAATGTAAATTTTAGAGTTTAACCAGTCAAACAACTCCTGACAGAAGCTACATTATCTTCTTAGGAAATAAAGCTAATGCAACCCTGGTGTATGCTGAACCCCTTTGGAAGTCACAATCAAATGCTTGTTTAAAAAAAAAGAAAAAAGTTATTTTTGTGTATTATACATTTTATTGTAACTAACATAGCAAAGCTATGATAAAGAGTTATGAAACATGCAAGCCAACAAGAAAAGTTACTCACTGTATGGAAAGAATCTCACTTTCATCACTATCTCCCTAGCTGTCTTTAGGATCTCCACGGCCTGATTAAAAAAAAAAGACACAAGAAAAAAATAAACATACAAGAACCTGACAAGGAAAACATTTACAATTATACCTGCGTGCCTACTTGACATTACAAGCATCTACGGGGCCTTACCCGAGAATGTTCAATATCCTGAAAGTCCACATCGTTTACAGAGAGAACCTGGTCACCTTCCTGTAGCCCTGCTCTGTGTGCATCAGAGTCTGGAACTACCTGTTAGCCGCAAACATGAATCAACCCCAACAAAGAAAACAAACAAAAAACAACATTTAAGGCACTTTTTTTTACTAATTAATAACTTTGCAGTAACACGGCTTTACTAAATTATTTTATGTGGTTTTGGATTTTACCCCATTGATTGAACACAAATTTTACTGTAAGTCATAGAAATGCTTCTCTAGTGCAGTTCTCTCTTCTTTACATGGCAAATTAAACTCCAAAATCTTCACTTAGATTCTGTTTCTATGTTTATGTAGCATTTGACAGTACAAAATTATCCTAACTGGCCCAAAAACCCCTAGGAGTGTTGCAAATTTAGTCCTACTCTTATAGTATTAATAAAATCATATCAAATTTCCTAATTTAGGAAGCTACTCCTAACTTCACCAGCATTTAGAAAAGCTCATGAGATGTCCTAATGCACTAGGAACTGTCAAAAGATGGCATTCAGGCAGAGATCAGCACGCACATCCCAGGAAAGGCCGAATGCTCTGGAAACACAGATAACAATGAACTTGTAAAAGATATTGATTTGAAAGGGATAAAATAATATTCTTAATAAACCTTGTACATTATCGCAACAAAAGCATTGGTATGTATTCTGTATTTTAGCCACAAGAAAAATGCAGCTTTGCAATAGCAATGATTTGTGTATGTCATAACAAACCATTTCTCAAATTCTGCACCAAACTTTAAACATCCTTGCAATGTGTAAGGGTAAAGCAAAATGTACATATTTCCCCCTGCTCCATGTGAGGTAAAATGTGCTAAAGCAAGCTATATGAATGAATGCAAGACTCCCAGAGCACTGGATAAATAGGGCGTAAGGGGGGGGGTCCTTGACACTGGAAGAAAAAAAGTGTTGTTTATTAGTTATGACATGAATCTACAGGGGACACTGTATCTTGATCAAGTTAAAACTGCAAGGTTTTCCACTGGAGTGTGTGTGTGTGTGAAGGTTTCTTCAATGTAATAATGCAGGAACAGTAACTCAAAATGCTTATATGAAAACCTACTCATGGCTTATGTGTTCAGAAGAAATGTATACCTTAATTAGAATATTTTTATGTAACATTCTTAAATTGAAACAGAAATCTAAAACATCTGAGATTGTACAATTTTACAATATGTACAAACCGGATTCCAAAAAAGTTGGGACACTAAACAAATTGTGAATAAAAACTGAATGCAATGATGTGGAGATGGCAAATGTCAATATTTTATTTGTAATAGAACGTAGATGACAGATCAAACGTTTAATCTGAGTAAATGTATCATTTTAAAGGAAAAATATGTTGATTCAAAATTTCACGGTGTCAACAAATCCCAAAAAAGTTGGGACAAGTAGCAATAAGAGGCTGGAAAAAGTAAATTTGAGCATAACGAAGAGCTGGAAGACCAATAAACACTAATTAGGTCAATTGGCAACATGATTGGGTATAAAAAGAGCTTCTCAGAGTGGCAGTGTCTCTCAGAAGCCAAGATGGGTAGAGGATCACCAATTCCCATAATGTTGCGCAGAAAGATAGTGGAGCAATATCAGAAAGGTGTTACCCAGCGAAAAATTGCAAAGACTTTGCATCTATCATCATCAACTGTGCATAACATCATCCGAAGATTCAGAGAATCTGGAACAATCTCTGTGCGTAAGGGTCAAGGCCGTAAAACCATACTGGATGCCCGTGATCTCCGGGCCCTTAAACGACACTGCACCACAAACAGGAATGCTACTGTAAAGGAAATCACAGAATGGGCTCAGGAATACTTCCAGAAACCATTGTCAGTGAACACCATCCGCCGTTGCCAGCTGAAACTCTACAGTGCAAAGAAGAAGCAATTTCTAAGCAAGATCCACAAGCTCAGGCGTTGTCACTGGGCCAGGGATCATTTAAAATGGAGTATGGCAAAATGGAAGACTGTTCTGTGGTCAGGCAGTCACGATTCGAAGTTCTTTTTGGAAATCTGGGACGCCATGTCATCCGGACCAAAGAGGACAAGGACAACCCAAGTTGTTATCATTGCTCAGTTCAGAAGCCTGCATCTCTGATGGTATGGGGTTGTATGAGTGCGTGTGGCATGGGCAGCTTGCCTGTCTGGAAAGGCACCATCAATGCAGAAAAATATATTCAGGTTCTAGAACAACATATGCTCCCATCCAGACGTCATCTCTTTCAGGGAAGACCCTGCATTTTTCAACAAGATAAGGCCAGACCACATTCTGCATCAATCACAACATCATGGCTGCGTAGGAGAAGGATCCGGGTACTGAAATGGCCAGTCTGCAGTCCAGATATTTCACCTATAGAGAACATTTGGCGCATCATAAAGAGGAAGGTGCGACAAAGAAGGCCCAAGACGATTGAACAGTTAGAGGCCTGTATTAGACAAGAATGGGAGAGCATTCCTATTTCTAAACTTGAGAAACTGGTCTCCTCGGTCCCCAGACGTCTGTTGAGTGTTGTAAGAAGAAGGGGAGATGCCACACAGTGGTGAAAATGGCCTTGTCCCAACATTTTTGAAATGAAATTCTGAATCAACATATTTTTCCCTTAAAATGATACATTTTCTCAGTTTAAACTTTTGTTCCGTGATTTATGTTCTATTCTGAATAAAATATTAGAAGTTGGCACCTCCACATCATTGCATTCAGTTTTTATTCACGATTTGTATAGCGTCCCAACTTTTTTGGAATCCGGTTTGTATAACACTGGGGATAATTTCTGTGCAGTTTATTTTTTTAACTTTGTTATGCAGTTAATGAAAATTAAAAATTAGGCATGAAAAATCAAAAATCAGATTATAATGACTAATTTAAAAATCTAAAACAATTTTCAGACTTTATTCTCACAGGACTTATTCATGGAAAACACTACATAGGAATAAAATATCAATAACCTTATCTCTGGGAAAATAATCCCTTTTAAATTATTTAATATACCTTTACTTTTCACTTTTGCTGAAATTTGTAAGCTACAAACTGACAAATAGGACTAACAAAACTATGCAAAAAGGCATACTTATGCCTTTATATATATATATATCACTTTTACATGGCTATTCTGACTGAAAATGCAAAAAAATGTTCAGGTTTGGAGTTTTTTCTAATGAAAAAGCAATGCAGACATTTTCTTTTGGCACAGGTACAATTTTCAGTATCAAGATATTATCTTTATAAGTTTATTACAACAAATCAAGTTATTATAAGTGGTGGTAAACGACTGTACTTCAGTACTGATGTTGTTGCAATGTACCATTACAGTTACACACAATAATTTACTTGTTCCTTTATTAATTATTTATGTAGCCTTCATTTTAGTTAGTTTCACTGGGCACTATATAGCAGTACCTGCAGAGACTGGTGCAAGTGCCCCATGGCATATTAAAGATACTTAAAACTTTACTAAGCAACAACTAACCCCAACTGTGTATATAATAATAGCTTGTTTGTGCATGTGTATCCTTTACACTTTGTGTCAAATTACATTACGATTTAGCAGCTTCCTCAGGGACCTTTGTTATGTATAAGATAATATACCTCGAAACGACCTAAAAGACAGGCAAGACTGCATCAAGGATGTATATTTTGCTCTTGCCATTCCCCACAATTGCAAATAAAAATGAAATTGTGTCGTTCATGCTGTATAAAATACTGTTTTTTTCTGCTACATACTTCATGCACCCCCCATTTTTGAACACACTCAATCCCATTTGCCGTCATGAGCAGCAGGGGTTTTTACCAAAAGCAATACTGTACACACAAAACAGAAAGAGAGTCCTAGATACAAGTTCACCACACTGCACACTGCCACACACTGGGTTAATTTTAAAAATCACTATTTAACACACGTTTTGGCCTGTGAAAGGAAACACTCAAACATTTTCTACACATTTCGTGCTCATATGCAATGACCTCAAAGAATTTTGAGAGAAACTGTTACAATCTACATCTGACCACATCAATCTAATGTAGTACGAGTCAACAACAGGAAACCATTACACTTTACAATAAGGATCAAGGATCTTTAACTGTCATTCCAACATCCATGTGCAGAAGTGAAGTTTGGTACTCAGGTCGCGGTAATTAAACAGTACCCATGATAACCCCATAAAAAATTAATAAATAAAATTCACAAGTGTGTTTATTGAACATGAACATTTTTAATCTATTCCACAATGTTTAATCAACTTTTTCAAGAAATTGGATTTTGTCTTCCATATCAATTATAAACCTTCTGATCACTGTCTGTATTAGAAGAGACTTTTCTTCTTATAAATATTCATTTCATGCTGTTCAGGATTACATGTCTGAGATAAATTACATTTTTTTATAACTGGAGTGGATGTTTCTTCTCTGAGAAACATTTTTGCTTGAAAGATTAAAACAATACTGCACAAATACAATTCTGCAGTAAGCTGTAAGCATTACACTGTAAAAAAGCACAAAAACAACTTACTTCCGAAATTTGCAACAAAGTCCACACACATACGCATAAAAGGAATATGTGCAAAACTCTACACAGTCAGCAACTGGGTGAGAGATTCAAACTAAGCACATTGGATCCATGAGGTAGTATTGCTAACCACTGTGCCTCAGAACTGCAACAAATTTGTCATTCAGTAAAATAATATTAATGCCTATTATGAATCATCAGCTTTTTCATGTATTTAAAAAGTATTTTACAATTCAGTGTACATATTTTTCTATTGCTTTAAGGACCACAAAAACAAACATTTACTCTTAAAATTATACTATTTAAGACCTGACCCTAACTCTTAACTGTATTAAACATATCTAAAAATTGACAAAAAGCAACACATTAGAAGTGCACCTCAAATATGGACTATTTGCTAGACCAGGGGTCCTCAATCCCAGTCCTGGAGAGCCGCAGTGGCTGCAGGTTTTTGTTCTGACCTGGTTGCTTAATTAGAAAGCAATTCTTGCCCTCTTCTACGCGGTGGTGTGCTGGGGTGGTAGCATAAAGATGAAAGACACCTCACGCCTGGACAAACTTGTTAAGAAGGCAGGCTCCATTGTAGGATTAAAGTTGGACAGTTTAACATCTGTGGCAGAGCGACGGGCACTAAGCAAACTCCTGTCAATCATGAAGAATCCACTGCATCCACTTAACAGGATCATCTCCAGGCAGAGGAGTAGCTTCAGTGACAGACTTTTGTCACTGTCCTGTTCCACTGACAGACTGAGGAGATCGTTCCTCCCCCACACTATGGACTCTTCAATTCCACCCGGAGTAAATCACGAACATTAATTTTATTTTAATTTTTTCATTTTATTACTATTTAATTTAATATTGTTTCTTTGTATCAGTATACTGCTGCTGGATTATGTGAATTTCCCCTTGGGATTAATAAAGTATCTATCTATCTATCTATCTATCTAAAAGCACTAACAAGCTATGAAATTAAATTAACTCTGCTATGTCAGGTAATTCTCATATCCTAGATTTTCTTTCTCTTTCTATCATGCAAATGATTTGAAGGCTAAAATGGACGAGTAATTCTCAGTCCTTCACTTTTTTCTCTTCATTTTTCTTCCAAGTATTTAATTAAACCCAATAGTGCAGATAAATACACACAGGTGTAAATGTAAATAAGCTAAATGGAGAAATGCTGCTCTCTCTTGTCATTTGCATGTTATTAATAATAAGGAGCAATTAAAATAGCTGTTTAAGACAAAATTAAGCAATATGGGCTCAAAATCACTAAAGTGAAGCAGAAGTGTTACTTTAGCAATAAGTGCTTTTTATTAAGCAACTGGGTTGGAGCAAAAACCTGCAGCCACTGCGGCTCTCCAGGACCGTGATTGAGGACCCCTGTGCTAGACAGATGCCATCAGCCATATTTACAAATAAATGGTCTGTAAATAATAATACCTTAGAAATAAAGATTCCAAGCTGGGATGCCTTGCCACCACGGATGTTAAACCCAAGCTGAGCACCAGGTGGTTTTTTAAGCAAGATGTTGCGGGGCAGGAATTGTGTCAACTCATTATTGTAGTCTGGATGGTGAATGCGCTGAAAAAGAAGGTTTTGAATATTATTAACATAATCAAACAAAGATGAACTATTGACATAAACATATTTAGAAAAAAGATACCTTAAAAAACCAACCTTGTTAAAAGCCCTTTCAGACTAGCACACCAACATGAGCTTTGCAAAACACAAACAGGCACATTATTGAAAAGGTTAGCGTTGTTTTAAAGGAACCAAACAAAAATTACTTGCAGTATATGGAAGCAATAGCTTTAAGACACAAGATTACACTAAAACAATTTCACAGAAAATGAAGAGACAAAAAAACATAAAAGGTGCATTTCTTGGGTAAAAATATTGCCATTTCCTTTGTCTGGCTGATGTTGCCAAGTACTGTCTCACAGTTTTTAGCTAATATGAGAACTACCTTTGCTGAGTGGCTAATTGTGCCCATGCTCCCACATCTGTTGGACACTTAGAATACAATGCTTTTTCACTTTTCTTCTGTGGTTTCTTTCATTTATAACTGGGACACTGCACTCATTATTTGATAACTGGTCTTCTGAGATGATTGGTCAACTACGCTCATTATAATTACCCCTAATCATCAAAAGCAGTATGTAATATATAAGATTTAGCATTATACAATACTGGCAAAGTTTTGCTTTTTTAATTATTTTAGAATAGTCATTATTTACAGGTTGTGAAGCTTGTGTTTTGTACTACCACAAAGTGTCAAGACAAGAGTAACATTTTGAGAAAATCTTTAAGTAATCATTCATTGCTTTTGCACTGAGCCTTATAATAAATGCATTAAAAATGCAATAACAAAAAAGTTCCTAAACATCACATCCATTACTATCTTATACCTCTTGTGGTGGGATCCACGTAGGAGGATTTTCATAATTGGGAAGAAATACCACAGGAAGTGGGTAGTCATCGTAAGGAATTTTTGGGTCCATCACTTTTTAATCACCAACATGGAACAATATAAAATAAGAATCAAATATGCTATATGTTATGCTGCTGATAAATATTAAAACATTCATATATAAACAACTGTCACTTCAGTGTTATACTGTTTTTTTTTTATACAAGGCTGTGGATGTTGTATATTTTTTACATACTAAACAATGTCTAAAAACAAAAACAAAAAACTGATTAAAGAGTAGTGTAAACAACTTTAAATATATCTGATAACTCGGATCTG
Source organism: Polypterus senegalus (assembly GCF_016835505.1). NCBI lineage: Eukaryota > Metazoa > Chordata > Cladistia > Polypteriformes > Polypteridae > Polypterus > Polypterus senegalus. The sequence goes on along the minus strand of NC_053163.1, from coordinate 88,068,329 downwards.
CTTCTGAAAACAATAGCATTTGTTGAGTATGGATACTCGTATAAAAATTCAATGCAAAGTTCCCATCGAAAGGTAAATATGCACTTTAATCATCAGCACATGTAAGAAATGTCTTTGTAACTGCTGACTAATTTGCACAGCTGTTCCTCTTTTAATTATATATTAACCCGGTTTGTTTTTATAGTATTGTCCAATTTTCCAAAACGTCCTTTACCTTTAATTATCTATATACGTAACAATTTCCACTAACATTTTTCTTACCATATAAAATCAATTTAAAGTACCGGTAATTGCATTAGTTCCCTCTAACAATGAATGCCTGTACATGTTAAAAAGGCGCTATATATTGTGCCGATTACTTTGAATTTTGAAGAAAAAAAACAAAAACGGGAAGATGTTCACAAAAGAAAAGCACGAAATTACATGAACATAATCGCTACTATTTTGATGCCAACTCAATGATCTAGCCCAGCGGTTTTTAGCCTCGTAAGTACTAGAGTATAAGCGTCTCAAGACAGCAATTACATGGTAGACTAAGACAACCGTCAAGCCATGTTATTAAAATTATACGTCACATTTTAAAATGCAAAAATAAAAACTTGCAACTCGCAAAAAAAACCAAAACAATATCTTACTAAGCGCTCCACAGCAGAAGTAACCCTGCTTCCGGGTTGACCTCGCCTACTTCCTCCGCTGAACTTTTTTCTTTGTCACATGACCAAGGGGCTGGCTGAAACTGCCACTAAGACGCCATTTTACAATTCATTGGTCACGTGAAAAGGGAGTGCGGCTTGACACCTAATCGACACTCAGTGTTTTCCAGCCCCAGTGGTATAACTACGAAATGTTTCACATGCCAATGTGTTCGCGACTCCCGGGGCTAGGGTATCCCCCATGATGTATCGAGCACGTACACCAGCATGATCATATAAACGTTAGAGCGTTAAATGAATCAAGTGCAACCGTCGACGCTTTTCCTTCTTGACGAACCGAACTCGATCGTCACAGAGTGGGTTAGGGAGGTCTTTTGTGATCGGCCGCTATCCACATTGGGGAGTGCTGTTTTAGACACTTGACAGGTGTCATTGATACCTCTTTTGGCGGCAGAGTCAAGGGAAAGTAATTTAAATGTTTGGGAAAATGTCATCACGTGTGGGGCTTACTTAAAACGAAGTGGGTTGTTATTATTAGTACCAAACATTTGTGCAGTACATTTCTAGCACTTTAATGTCCACTTTCGGGACGGATGCATTGTCAAAGGGTTTTGGCTCAAACCAGTTATGGCTCTTAGTTAGCACTTGATTCAATTAAGTAAACTATTTCTCATTATTCATCTTTATTGGGCGAGCCCTAAAATCACCAAATTTTCTTCTTAACTCAAGTCAAGTTCATTGTCATATACATATAGTACAAGGGAATTTGTATTTGCATGGCTCCTCAGAACAGTTGACAAAAAATACAACAAGCAAACAATTATGCGAAACACACACGCACACAGTATATACAGTATATTTAGTTTATTTTTGTATAGCGCAAATCAGCGATTGTAAAATGCTGAGATAAATTCATAGGTAAAATGCAAATGAACAGCACCCGATCACAATTTTCAAAGGGCCCGAATTCTTATATAAATGGGAGATTTCAGTTTTTGATTTTTAACAAATTTGCAAAACTGAAAACTTACTTTGTTATTATAGGTTATTGAGTGTAGACTGATGGGCAAAAGTGGCAAATGTATCTATTCAAAATTAAGTACACAACACAATAAAGTGTGCAGAAAGTAAATCCATAGTACTTAGAAAGTAAAATCAAAACTGTGCTGGCTGTGTGCTGTAACAGAGTTATTCAAGATAAACCTCTCTTCCTATATGTGTCATGCCTAATTGTTCTTTATGAATGAAAGCGATGAATGCTGCAGGTTCTGCAAGAATGACGATATGCTGGTAGACTCATTTAGGAAATGCTGTTTTCTTTTCTAATTATGTATATTAATTTTTTTTACACTAATTCATAATAAACATAATCCCTGGATACAGTGATTACAGAAAGTAGATGAAATACTCTCTAACTCAACACAGCTAGCTGCAGAATGTAAACTGCTTTTCCAAAAATATGATGATTTACAGTTGAGTTTATAATTAAAAATGAGATATACTAGTTCTTTGTCCAGGGCAAGTTTAATCATTTTGGAGGCATAGAAAAATGAACAATGTAGATGGAACATCTACTTATCCAAAATGTATTTTGCAAAAACACACATACCATTTCCAAAAAAACATGTGGCAAAAATCTTATATTCTCATGAGATCATTGTAAAACATTTTGGCTTTAACTCCAAAGGATACAGTATGTTTGCCACAAAGCCAACCCAGGTCATCATCCAACAAAATACTGTACCTGCTGTCATGGAGGTAGACAGCATCATTCTATTTGACTTCTACTACAGCAGGAGTAGAAGCTCTGGTCAGTAAGGAACAGGAAATGAACATCTCCAAATATCAATATATTGTGGCACAAAGCTTTCTAGTTTTTGCTAGAAAATCCATCTTAAAAAATGAATTGCACCTTTCAACATGGCAATGACTCAAAGCACACAGTTAACTTAAGCATAGAATGGCTTAAAAAAACAAAAGAGCAATGTTCCAGAATGGCTCATCCAGACCCTAGACATCATTCTTTTAAAATATCTATGGATCCATTTGAAGAAGGTGATTAATATGAGATCATCTCAAAATTTAGCTGAGGAATGAACTGTAAAATTTAAGTTTGCTATTTTGATACAGAGTTACAGCTGGAATCAAAGCAAAAACTACATTCACAAACTATTAGTTAAAGGGCAAAATATTGTTTATTTTTTGCAAAAATAAGGTTTCAAAATCATATTGAGGAGTAAACATATCTAACAACAGTTTTAATGACTTTAGATAAGATTTGATAAACTTCATTAAGGGGGGAATTCAGATGCATACCAAAGCATCCATCCATGTTCCAACCCACTGAATCCGAACACAGGGTCACGGGGGTCTGCTGGAGCCAATCCCAGCCAACACAGGGCAAAAGGCAGGAACCAATCCTGGGCAGGGTGCCAACCCACCGCAGCATACCAAAAGCAGAAACATAAAAACAAGGATACAGACTCACAGTGCCAATAATACAGCCAATCATTCAATACGTAAATAAATAAAGGTAAATTTAATGAGTATGTAGTGTGGACACATTGAATTGCCTGATAGCAGTAGGCAGGAAAAAAAAAAAACAGATGATGTGGAGGGATGAACATGTGGCTACAAGTGCTCCAAGAGAGAGCCACTTGGAGGGGATTTTTAATGATGGCATTTGATTTTGCCATCATCCTCTTTTCTACATTAGCTTCCAATGTGTCCAGGGTTCGCCATGTAGTGGAGCAGACTTTCCTATTAAGATGGTTTGGACATTGTGCTTCTTTTGAGCTTTGAGCCCTGGAAGTCCACCACCAGCTCTTTGGTCTTGCTGATGTTGAGTTGGAGGTTATTGCCCCTGCACCAAAGGGTTTATTTCTGCAAATGTCTGTTCAAATGAGCCTGGCCTATATTCTCATTTGGATAAACAATCAGGATAATTAATAGTTGTGTTACAAAGCAAATTTCTTGTATAATTTCCCATCTTTCAGTATCATATTTCATGGCTCTTGATGTGATGTAAATGATATACTTGAACGGAATTCAGTGTATCTGGTTTAACTAGAATATCAGAAATGCTTACTTTGAGTAATCAGCTAGATCACTCGTCTGGAATATTTTGAAGTGTTACCACATAGGATACTTAAGTGAACCCATATGTGTGAGACAGTCAGAAACCCCACAGAATGGCTTTACTATATTTATTATATTTCATTCCTTTAGATCAGAGGTCCCCAACTCCGGTCTTGGAGGGCCCCAGTGACTGCAGGTTTTCATTCTGACCCTTTTCTTAATTAGTGTACTGTTTTTGCTGCTAATTAGCTTCTTTAGAATCAATTTCAATTGACTTGTTTTTTTAAGATTTTTTCCCCTGAATTTCTTCATTGTTCCTCTGAATTGCTTCATTTCTTTCCTTAAACCGAAATTAAATGTGAAGTGAGTGAGCCAACTAAGACCAATGAAGTCAGGGCCTCAGACAGCAACCAATTTCAAACCAACCGGTTGCTTAATTAGGTGCAGATTCTTGTCATTAATTAAACCCGTTCTTTAATTCCATGGCTTGTTGCTGCACTCATTATGCAATGGCGTACATTTCTGAAATTGTTGATTTTTTTTTTTCTAAGAGCACAGTTAAAATGTTTTGGGGACCTGAGCAGATCAACATCCTTGAGACCTTCATCTTTCTTTATTTTCAGCTATTGTATGATGGACACACTTTGTTGGTCATGTTTTGGCTCATTTTGTATCTCATTATTGTTTGGCAACTAATTAAGGAAAAAGAAACAATTAAGGGGTCTAATTCTTCGAGAGCAAGTTGATTAAAATGAATTCAAAAGAAGTTAATTAGGAGCAAAAACAGGTCACTGATTAAGAAAAAGGGTTAGAATGAAAACCTGCAGCCACTGGGGCCCTCCCGGACCGGAGTTGGGGACCCCTGCTTTAGATATTCCTGATTTCCTATATTTATTACTGTTATTATATAAGTTAAATGAGTTGCTTTATACTTTCAATGTTATATTCAACAGAATCAGCCCGTTGTACTTCTAGCACAAACATATTAATCTCCATCCATCCATCCTCTTCCGCTTATCCGAGGTCGGGTCGCGGGGGTAGCAGCTTAAGCAGAGAGGGCCAGACTTCCCTCTCCCCGGTCACTTCTTCCAGCTCTTCCGGGAGAATCCCAAAGGCGTTCCCAGGCCAGCCGGAGACATAGTCCCTCCAGCGTGTCCTGGGTCTTCCCGGGGCCTCCTCCCGGTTGGGCGTGCCGGAACACCTCACCAGGGAGGCGTCCAGGAGGCATCCTGATCAGATGCCCGAGCCACCTCATCTGACTCCTCTCGATGCGGAGGAGCAGCGGCTCTACTCTGAGCCCCTCCCGGATGACTGAGCTTCTCACCCTATCTTTAAGGGAAAGCCCAGACACCCTGCGGAGGAAACTCATTTCAGCCGCTTGTATTCGCGATCTCGTTCTTTGGGTCACTACCCATAGCTCATGACCATAGGTGAGGGTAGGAGCGTAGATCGACTGGTAAATTGAGAGCTTTGCCTTACGGCTCAGCTCCTTTTCACCACGACAGACCGATGCAGAGCCGCATCACTGCGGATGCGCACCGATCCGCCTGTCGATCTCACGCTCCATTCTTCCCTCACTCGTGAACAAGACCCCGAGATACTTGAACTCCTCCACTTGGGGCAGGATCTCTCATCCAACCCTGAGAGGGCACTCCACCCTTTTCGGCTGAGGACCATGCTCGGATTTGGAGGTGCTGATTCTCATCCCAGCCGCTTCACACTCAGCTGCGAACCGATCCAGAGAGCTGAAGATCACGGCCTGATGAAGCAAACAGGACAACATCATCTGCAAAAGCAGTGACCCAATCCTGAGTCCACCAAACCGGACCCCTTCAACACCCTGGCTGCGCCTAGAAATTCTGTCCATAAAAGTTATGAACAGAATGGTGACAAAGGGCAGCCCTGGCGGAGTCCAACTCTCACTGGAAACGGGCTCGACTTACTGCGGCAATGCGGACCAAGCTCTGACACGGTTGTACAGAGACCGAACAGCTCTTATCAGGGGTCCGGTACCCCATACTCCCGAGCACCCCCACAGGATTCCCGAGGGACACGGTCGAATGCCTTTTCCAAGTCCACAAAACACATGTAGACCGGTCGGGCAAACTCCCATGCACCCTCCAGGACTCTGCTAAGGGTGAAGAGCTGGTCCACTGTTCCGACCAGGACGAAAACCACACTGTTCCTCCTGAATCCGAGGTTCACTATCCGGCGGACCCTCCTCTCCAGAACCCCAATAGACTTTTCCAGGGAGGCTGAGGAGTGTGATCCCTCTATAGTTGGAACACACCCTCCGGTCCCCTTTTAAAGAGGGGACCACCACCCGGTCTGCCAATCCAGAGGCACTGTCCCGATGTCCATGCGATGTTGCAGAGGCGTGTCAACCAAGACAGTCCTACAACATCCAGAGCCTTAAGGAACTCGGTATCTCATCCACCCGGGGCCCTGCCACCAAGGAGTTTTTGACCACCTCGGTGACTTCAGTCCCAGAGATGGGAGAGCCCACCTCAGAGTCCCCAGGCTCTGCTTCCTCGTGGAAGGCATGTTAGTGGGATTGAGGAGGTCTTGAAGTACTCCTCCCACCGACCCACAGCGTCCGAGTGAGGTCAGCAGCGCACCATCCCCACCATATACGGTGTTGACACTGCACTGCTTCCCCTCCTGAGGCGCGGACGGTGGACCAGAATCTCCTCGAAGCCGTCCAAAGTCGTTCTCCATGGCCTCTCCAAACTCCTCCCATGCCCGAGTTTTGCCTCAGCAACAACCGAAGCTGCGTTCGCTTGGCCTGCGGTACCTATCAGCTGCCTCCAGAGACCCACAGGACAAAAAGTCCTATAGGACTCCTTCTTCAGCTTGACGGCATCCCTCACGCGGTGTCCACCAACGGGTTGGGGATTGCCGCCACGACAGGCACCGACCACCTTGCGGCCACAGCTCCGGTCAGCCGCCTCAACAATAGAGGCACGGAACATGGCCCATTCGGACTCAATGTCCCCACCTCCCTCGGGGCGTGGTTGAAGTTCTGCGGAGGTGGGAGTTGAAGCTACTTCTGACAGGGGACTCTGCCAGCCGTTCCCAGCAGACCCTCACAACACGTTTGGGCCTACCAGGTCTGACCGGCATCTTCCCCACCATGAAGCCAACTCACCACCAGGTGGTGATCAGTTGACAGCTCCGCCCCTCTCTTCACCCGAGTGTCCAAGACATATGGCGCAAGTCCGGCGACACACCACAAAGTCGATCATCGACCTGAGGCCTAGGGTGTCCTGGTGCCAAGTGCACATATGAACACCCTTATGCTTGAACATGGTGTTCGTTATGGACAATCCATGACGAGCACAGAAGTCCAATAACAAAACACCGCTTGGGTTCAGATCGGGGGGGCCATTCCTCCCAATCACGCCCTTCCAGGTCTCACTGTCATTGCCCACGTGAGCATTGAAGTCTCCTAGCAAAACGAGGGAATCCCCAGAAGGTATGCCCTCTAGCAACCCTCCAGAGACTCCAAAAAGGGTGGATACTCCAAACTGCTGTTCGGCGCATACGCACAAACAACAGTCAGGACCCTTCCCTCCACCCGAAGGCGGAGGGAAGCCACCCTCTCGTCCACCGGGGTAAACCCCAATGCACAGGCTCCGAGTCGGGGGCAATAAGTATGCCCACACCTGCTCGGCGCCTCTCACCGGGGGCAACTCCAGAGTGGTAGAGAGTCCAGCCCCTCTCAAGGAGATTGGTTCCAGAGTCCAAGCTGTGCGTCGAGGTGAGTCCGACTATATCTAGCGGAGCCTCTCGACCTCGCGCACTAGCTCAGGCTCCTTCCCCTTCTGAGAGGTGACATTCCACGTCCCAAGAGCCAGTTTCTGTAGCCGAGGATAAGACCGCCAAGGTCCCGCCTTTGGCCACCACCCAACTCACACTGCACCCAACCTCCTTGGCCCCTCCCATAGGTGGTGAGCCCATGGGGAGCATATTAATCTTGTGAGTGCAAAACTGGTTTAGCAGGTTTTTTTCTGATTTACTGGCATTAGCAATCTAGAATGTAGGTCGGGTCATGCTCCGCCTTTGATCTTAATCTCATTTTGCATTTGAAATCAGAGGAGATGAAATGAAATTAAAGCAGCATGTAATACAGTTTCTTCAGGTTTCATATTTCCAAAAGTAACTTTAACTTTTACTTTGATTAGTTTTCCATTATTGATTCACAACAGTTGAAGAATTTTAAAAACACAATTACATAAAAATGAAAGACCTTTATAAATCTACTTTCTGTAACCTTTTGGAAGTATTGTGTTATATTTAATCCCTTAATCTTAAATGATCTTTGCAAATTGATATCTTCATTAATGTTTAATGTTCTTAATTAAGTATGGTAGATCTCTGTTAATCAACCAGATGCTTCCATTTCTTTGAATGACAGCTCAATGGGTTATCTAATTTTGTTTTCTGGCCCCGATAAGTTGAGGATTGTGTTAAATTTGAATTTGATACAATGTATTGTATCACATTTTATATGTGCAGTTGTTTTGGTACTTTACTTATTTTAATATATTATATATATATTGCTGCCTTGCAGTTAGGAGGACCGGGTTCGCTTCCTGGGTCCTCCCTGTGTGGAGTTTGCATGTTGTCTGCGTGGGTTTCCTCCGGGTGCTCCGGTTTCCTTCCACGATACAAAGACATGCAGGTTAGGTGGATTGGCAATTTTAAATTGGCCCTAGTGTGTGTTTGTGTGTGTCCTGCGGTGGGTTGGCACCCTGCCCAGGATTGGTTCCTGCCTTGTGCCCTGTGTTGGCTGGGATTGGCTCCAGCAGACCCCCGTGACCCTGTATTCGGATTCGGCGGGTTAGAAAATGGATGGATGGATGGGTTGGAAAATGGATGGATAATAAAATTAGTTACAGAAAAAAGCTCTTCCTGAATTGTTTTTTTTCTTCATTTTGCCTTATACAATTTCTTGTATTAGGAATCTGTTAGTTTTTGCATACCCTTTGGGGTCAGAGCGCAGGGTCAGCCATTGTACAGCACCCCTGGAGCAATTGAAGGTTAAGGGCTTTGCTCAAGGGCCCAGCAGAGTAGGATCTCTTTTAGCAGTGACGAGGATTCAAACCGGCAACCTTCGGGATACCAGCGCAGATCCTTAGCCTCAGCCAGTCCTCAGAATTAATTCCAGATTCAGGGGCAGCTCTACGTTTATTCCAGGGACATCATGCTGGTGCTCTCTCTAAAAGCCCCTGGTGTCCCTTCATGCTTGCCAGTTAACCTTGTGGGATACATGACACTCTAACAACATCTCCTTCTCACCTAGCACTCTCCTTGCTATTGCAAAGCAACTTGTTTTGCCATTGCCGATGTGTGCTACCAGAACTTTGTATTTTATTAGGCCAAAAGGTCTGCAATCCACACTCTGATTCAGCTCTCCCTTGCTACTATACACAGATAGTAAGTAATCTTATGGTGTTCCCATACCCTGAAAGACACCAAGACGACAAGTGCAATAGAAAGTAGCACATCTTTAACAGAATAATTCAGGACATGGGAAACACAGGGAAAACACAAAATATAAAGTAAAGAGTAAAACAAAATACCTACTGCCTCTCTAGGCAAGCTGAATTTCAGTCTATCTGGAGAATGGCTCATCCAATGGCCCACCACAGCATGACTCAAAAGTATTGTCCTTCTTGCCTCTTTCCTTGTTTCTCTATCCCTTTCTTTCACTCTTTATAGACCCCAATATTTTATCTCCCTACAACTGAGTGTTTTTGAGAGAATATAAACACATACACATAGAGGGATTTTGGCATGAAAATTCTGGTGGAGTCATACTGGAATTTTCCTAACTGCGTGCAGACTTCTCTAATGTAAACATTAAGTTACCTAAAAAACTAATATTTGTTCCTCTTCTGCTAATGACTTACAAAACATGCACATTCATTCACCTTTCATGTTACAAAAAATCAGCCAAAGGATGCTGCTGCCTGGTCTGTCTTGATTGGCATCAGATCATTATCATACCCTCTGAAATCATCATTATCTAAAAAAAAAGGGCACATACCGGTATATATAATTCCTAAGTAAAGTGAGTCGCTTACAATAACCCGCTGCCCAAGAAAATATATTTGCCATAAACTGTTTAAATTGAAATAGCATTAATTCAATTTTAGAATTGAACTGGTTTGAGGTAAAAAAAACGACAAGGTACTATAGCATGGAAAGGACACACAGACTACATCCACTCCATGGCTTGACAGTTCACATCCAGTAGCAGTTGATGTTTGCTGGTCAGCATGAGGTAACAAACCATTCATCATCCATTATCCAACCCGCTATATCCTAACTACAGGGTCACGGGAGCCAATCCCAGCCAACACAGGGTGCAAGACAGGAAACAAACCCTGGGCACGGTGCCACCCCACTGCAGGGCGTGTACACACACACAAACCAAGCACACACTAGGGACAATTTAGAATCGCCAATGCACCTAACCTGCATGTCTTTGGACTATGGGAAGAAACCAGAGTACCCGGAGGAAACCCATGCAGACATGGGGAGAACATGCAAACTCCACACAGGGAGGACCCAGGAAGCGAACCCAGGTCTCCTAACTGTGAGGCAGCAGTGCTACCCACTGCACCACTGTGCCACCCTGAGGTAACAAACAATGAAAAAAAATATTTTCTATATGATCTTTTTCTGCACCAGCATTCTGCGCTTCTTTGAAACAGGAGCATCATACTATTGGCTTCTTTTTCACAAGTGGAAAAAGCATATGGTGGCTTTATTAATGTTGTGTGGTTCACCTCATTAGTAGGTGAAAATAATAATGTAGTGTAATGTGTTGTGATCAATGCATCACTGATATTGATCTCCTTTCTTTTTTTTGTTTAATTTTAAATTTCTGTGGCTACTTGCAGGGGACCAAATGGCACTGGACTTGTCATACCTCTTCATTGGCGTTTGCCACATGGCCTCAACTAGGAACTAGAAGTGCAAATGCTTTTTTCAAAAATAAAAAGCAAAAATATAAACAACAGGTGGTCCTCATTTTAACAAGGGTACAGAGAACACTGCAGGGCCAATTGCTGCAACCCATCACCCAGATACAGGTTTGCAGCACTTGTTGCAAAGACATTTTCACATACTACAAGGAACAATATTTTTCTGAATAAGTAATTGCATTGAGCAAGTGACCAAAAATTGGAAAAACAGCACAAGGAGACAAATCTGAAGATTGTTGTAAACATTTGTTAAATAACTGAGTAAAGCTTATTACTTATTTTTCCCATCATCTTATAGTATTGCTGCTGAACTGTGTCTTAACATATATGAGCATCACTGCACAATATTTGTATACTGTATTTATGATTGTAAATATACCACAACGAACCTGAAAAGCAGTAACTTCCCAATTAACATTTTTAAAGTATCACACTTTTTTTAAAATAAGCAATGATAAAGGTTATTATTCTTGATATACTTTCAAGTTTAATAACTTCTAGTTATTATAGCTCAGTTTTTTTTTTTTGTTTTTTTTTTTTAGTAGAGCAGTCCCCATTTACTGCGATGGACTGCCATCTTATTTGATGTCATGTCTTGTTTTGTGCCCCAAGCTACCGCTGTAGACTCAGCTAGTTCAGAAACTAAATAGAAAAACAGCTGACTGGACAGGAACACAGATTCATACACATTTATAAATATATTATTGTGAAAATAAATTGCAAATAATAACATATGCTTATAACTGAATATACGAAACTTCCAAAAAAACCCTGTATTAAATGTTTGTCCAACAAGATAAAAACATATAAAAATGTATAAATCTCTTGAAGGTCTTGAAGTTCTGCAGGTTCTGACAGTGGTAACTGAAGTAAGGAATTCTGTGAAGTAAATTGAGCTAAGTCAGGAAGCACAATGCAAATAAAATGGGTATTTGGTGCGTTTCATGAAACCTCCACTCTATAAGTATATCTTGATTCCTTGTTTATGCTAAACTAAATTATTTTCTGCCTGTTAAAATATGAATAATTTATTACACATGTCTGATAGCCAATAAAAATTCTTCAGATAAATTCTTTTCACAGCCTTTCTAGAAGATTCTTCTCATTTTTGAGAAGCTCGGCTGACTTCTCAAGTAACTGCAAAGCAAATGCAATTTCTTAGTTACAACACCATAAATTGTTGGACTTCCTCATTCCTTCCTTTTTTTGTAAATCTGTGAGGAGTTGTCCTATTTGCTTTGAAAACAGGTTTCACAACTTAAATGTTTCAGATGTAAAAAAACATACACATTTCCCTGAACTCTGAAAATGTTTAAGCAGCCACATTTGTTCAAGAAAGTTGGTTCACAGCCACAGAATCTCCTATTCTTCAGTAAAAAAAGGCATTCACAAGGTACGTGAGACATACCTGCCAGTACAGCTTATAGCTTTTATTCCTTGGCCATGGTATGTGCTATTTTATTATGCTCTTTAAATTTTAAACATTGTTTCACAAAGTTCTTAAAAAGTGTATCTTAATCTAATTACAGGTGCTAAATATGTATTCATTTTTCATACTTTATATTCCAATATAAGGACATACATCAGTGCAAGTTAAAAAATATGATGTATTTTTCCTTATTTTTTCCAAGAGCTGGGAGCAGTTCTTCTGTTTTAAATTATCAGACAGAACATCATTATTACCAGTACTTGCTGAAATTGTAATACAGGTTTTATATAAGCTAGTAATTTTCAGCCTTCCATATGAAGCTGTGATAATACATAAGTACCGTACTCCTTTTTTTTAGTTGCAGCATTGGTACTCTGGAAATATTAAGAATGTTGTATTATAGTTTGTGTCTTATTGTTTGTTGTGCCTACCTTGTGTAACTGAGAGTTTATTTCTGGTGTCTTTCATTTTTGTTATACCATGCTTGCTGAGATAATTCACTCGAAGGAAAGAGAAAGGACATCTTAAAATTCTCCACCATTAAACCTTGAATTCAAAAAAAGATATCACAACTCCTCCTATCTCTTCCTTCCCCAGAGTTTCATATCTTATGCCATATGACCTCTCAAACAATAACTTGACACATATTTAACACGGAGGATGAGACAAACATAAGTTTAACCATGAATATTATACTAATTCTTCAGTGTTTTTGTACCTTCATCTAACTGACTGACCTATAAAGATGACAGACCAATTTCACTTTTTTAAATGTAAGAACAGAGATTGAAAAAATACTGAATGTTAGGTAAGGTTATGGTTGATTTACTATCTAACAATAAAATAGAAATTTCTATAACACCACAATGGAAAGGTATACCAAACACATATTCAAAGGAGTGTTTGTTTCAAAAACCTTGCAGTGGTTTATTTCTTTTTATTTGAAAAATGCAAAGGATCATCTTCTTTAACTTAATGATTCTGCAGACAAACCACATGCTGTAATTGTCCAAATTAGATTCAAAACAGACCCGGAGCACCTACCGTACATTGTGACTTGGAAATGGTGAGTTCCCACAATCCTTTCTGATGATGGAATCACCTTGTGACTGCAAAAAAAGAAAGCATTCAAATGAATAAAAATTCCTAAAAATACGACAAAATGTCATTTTAAGAACAATTACATTTTCCAGGGTGTTAAAATGAAACTATTGCATGAAGATCTTTGTCAGTAACCCCGGACTGATCCTCCTTACTATAACCTTAACCAGTGACCAAATACTGACAATAACCAGTAATACTTAGTTCAACTTATTCATATTCTGCAACTCCATCAGTCATAATGAGTGAGTGCAGCTGATGACTGAGATGAAAAATTCAAATTCACCACATGTTTTAAATGAGATTCATGGAAAGATATATGTGATTTTGCATTGCTAAACTGACCTGTGTGTGTGCATATGCGTTCATCCTGTGATGGACTGGTGCCCTGTCCATCACAGGTGTCCACACTGTCCAAGTGGTGTTCCTGCCTTGCAGATGATAACTGCTGGGACAGGCTCCAGCTGCTCCACACACCTTCCCTGGATGACTGTGTTAAGAAAACGGGTGGATGGACAGAGAATATAGCTGTAAAGCATCAATCCTGGAGGCGCTAGATACAACATGGATCACAGTTAACCTCAATATATAATGGAAAGCCATACATTTTGTCAGCCTGAAAAGCAATATGTTATTGATACTTGCAGGTCATGAACATTAAAAGTTAGTGTTCATGAAAAAATGAACAGTAGTTAAAACTTTAAGTTAGGAACAGATGTTGCACTGGAGACAACTGTAAATATATGTGGTTAACTCTATACAAAATATTCAATACATATAAATGTGTCACTGGATTTTTGAGAATTTGTGGTCAGGGCAGAAACCAACTCTAATACCAGTCAATTAATTCCACAGTAGAAATCTGAAATTAAACTGAATAAAAAAGTTTTGAGTGGGACACAAAAACACTTGCATCAGCTATAGGATCCTTACATTTTAAAGAAATATCTTTCATGGTGGGTGATTCCTGAGTATATAACATATTTGAACCAAAAGTTTCACACGTCACATATATTCCCAGATCCCCATTAGTTCTTTTTTTCACCCTTAGCCTCTGGATGACAGACACAAATAATTCTTCCACACTAGAAATTTGTAAACTATTAATGTTTTTTTCTTATAATAGTATATTTACTGAGTAAGTATTCTTCAAATGAAATTGTTGAGATTAAACAATAGATTTAGTTTTGTTTACTTTGTGGACAATGAAAGATTATTGAATTAAATCTAGTCCAATTGAGTCAGTCTTGAATCCAGTCATTTAGCCATATTCCTGTAACAAAAGGTAATGCATGCTCAGGTAGGTAATTTGTGCCATCCCTCTAGCACTAGCTTTATGGCTAAGAAGAAAGATTCTTCAAAACATAATTTCAGTGAATGTGAATGATCTGTAGAATAAATGTATTGTACATATTTATCTTGCAATAAAACTTCATCAACATTAAGATCTGAGTTTTTTTCTTTTTCTTTCTAGTTCAAAATGAAGATTTTAGATATAGATGCACAAGTATAGGAACATACATAAAAAGTTCTTTTCAATATAAAAAATCTTTCCCTTCATAGTTACTCTTTTGTAAAAGTTTTAAAAACGTTTTGTAATTGCAGATATAATGTCACTAAAATTCTTTGAAAAGATGACAGTAATTATTAACAACACTCACAAACTTCTCGATCTGTTTTACTGAAGAAGGAATTAGTCAATTAATAACTGCCTGCACTTTCACTGGATCCATCATTACCCCCTTGTTAGATGGATGTTTTATAACCAAGAAACAACCCTGAGGTCGTAGGAAACCACACTGCACTAATTTTACTAACAGTTTGTTTTCTAAACCTTTACAATGCTTCTGTTTTGTTCAGAATATAGCTGTTACAATCTGTAGAATAAATTAAAATACTGTATAATGTATTTATTTGAAAATGCATATACCTTGCATTTCTTTAAAATATATATTTTAATGGCTGTCTTAAACAGGCCATGGGGCAATATTCACATGTATATTGTTTGTTAGTAGTATTAAATGCTGTTTTCTGCACATCACCCTTTCAGAATTGAATTTGTTTACAATTCCTTTTAAAATAGAACTACTTTGATGTCTTTTTGATAACTTTTTCATTTTTATGTATAATGTAAGTTCTTGTAGAAAAGTTTTAAAATGAATTCTTTTTTTTTTCTATTCTTGTCCTTTGTCAGTCTTCACATTCTAATCTGTAGTTTTTTTCTAAAATGGATGATGCCACTGTGTCATTGTCTCCTCCACTGCCTAAACCTCGTAAATTCAAACAGTCAGACCTTCAGCAGACTCCCAGTATTCCTCCCATACCAAAACCAAGGTAAGCTGGATATAAAAATATTGTCCATTGGTTACTGTCACTTCTTCACAGCTCCAGAATCATTTATTTGAATCTCAGCTTGACAGCTGTTTGTGTGCTGCACTTTTGTAGTTTGTCTGTCTCTACATGTGTTTTTCTACAGATACCCCCCAAATCCCCAAGACATATGTATTAGACAAATTTAGGAGTCAAAATTGGTCAGGTATGAGTAGATATAAGTTGTTGTACGCATGTCCCTATGATAGACTTTCTTGAGATTTGTTCTTACTTTGCAACCAAATTGGGTTAGATAATGAATACATAAGATATTATATTAAACCAGTTCTCAGAATTTTTTCTGTTTGTGTAACCTTTTCATAAATTATAATTATAATATTCTCAATAATGGTATATCATCTAGATATTTTGCTTTTAATATTGCACTTTACAGAAAGTAATTTAATTGTTTTGTTGGCTTAGAAAAACTGAAACTGTATTTGATGAAAAGAAACCCATTCTTACTCAACATGAATTTGACACAGGAAAACCTTACATAGCCAAAGGTATGACAGTTGTACTTTCTATACCAAACTGAATAGCAACATTGACAGAGAACAGTAAACCTTTGAAACAGAAGTACCCAATTTAACAAACTGTGCACAATGTAATCTGACATTATAATATATTTAATGTAATGTGATATGGATGAACAATAATTAGAGCTGCTCGCCTACAGCTTTTGGGAATTCACCCACACATTGACTATGTGAAGACTGAACTTTCTTTTGTGTGTGTGTTCTTTTTTTTGGATACTCTAATCTTGCCATAATCCCAAAAATATAGAAGGACAATTGGCAACTTTAGATAGCTATTACTGAGTGTGGCAGTATACATGAGTTTGCCATTTGATGCACCAGTGTTCCATCTGTAGTTACACATTTGCTCTTACACCCGGTTGCTATAATGTATAACTGTTTTATTCAAAAAGAAGGTTCTTCACAACAGAAACTCAAAGTCAGGGTTGCTGTCAAAACATTAAAAAGCTACTTATGTCAAAAATGACAAGTCACTCTTATTTATTGTAAGGATGTGATAGCTATCTTTAAACCCTTTCACTGCTAGCATCGCCACAAGCTCTCTAGCTTATCCAAAGTCTTCAGGATGTCTTTTATATCAACCTATTCTTTAAAATCTCCTTGAAGAGCCAGAAGTTCAGGAAAACCCATTATCTGTGTTAGTCATCTCTAGTGTTCTGTTGCATTAGAAAAATCTGAAGTTCAAATAGGTCCCTTAATATATTTACATCCTTTTTTATTTTAGATTTTAAAGAAATAAATGATATTCCATTGCCATCTAAATGTGAGAAGTTTGTTCAGCAAGAAAAATGTCAATGCACTCCTGACACAACACAAAGAATTAACAGTATTCCCTCAGACTATTTTGGAATTACCACTCAAGATAGTTTCTTCCAGGTCAGCTTGGAATGGATGACATCTGCATTCGACAAACAAAAGTGAGTGATAACTTGGGTAATGTAGTTTAATAGAGGTCAGTCATTCTAAGACAAGAAAGACTTAACTAAACTACTGCCACTTGTCATATATTCTAATGAATGGTAATGGGGAGCATTTTCAAGGACAATATGTTTCATTAGACTTACTTCAAAATTTATGTGCTCACCTATAGCATGTTACACACATTTTTGCATTTAAGAGGATTACCTGCATTGACTGATTGAGTCCCATAAGTCCGTTTCAATTTTTGGGCTTTGTGTTCCTATAATTATTTCTAGTTCCTGTTTTATTTCAAGCTTCGAATTCCTGTTTTAACTTAAGCATTGTTTCTAACTTCTGCTCTAGCTTTACTGTTTATGACTAAGTTAGAATTTTGACTTCATCCTTGTTTCCTAACTACATCTTTGTTTTTTTCCAATTTGATAACCTTGTTTTTGTTTCTAATTTATGGCTAATTGCCTTTTTACATATAGCAGCAGTGGATTCTCATTTCACAGCAATACATTTTACAAAAGCAAAACAATTTTACCATTTTCACTGTTTATCCATTTAAGTGTCACATAGCCCTCCTCTCTGTCAGAAAAAAATAATTTTAAGGTCAAGCAAGACTAACAGGCAGAAGAGGAGGAAAAATGCTTTTTAGTGTGTTGTTCACCTGACAGATTTCTTTAGGATCAAGGATTAGTAACATCTTAAAAAATGCATCTACATAGGAAGGGAAATGTATACAGACTTCTAAATCATCTATCCATCCATCCATTATCCAACCCGCTATATCCTAACTACAGGGTCTTCTGTAGTCAATCCCAGCCAACACAGGGCGCAAAGCAGGAAACAAAGCCCGGGCAGGGCGCCAACCCACCACAGGACTTCTAAATCACAGATAATTTTAAGTCTGTATATTTTACTTAGACATGAATCTTATTACACAAATGTTATCCTTGTCTACCACTCTCATGGAATAAAATAAACTTTCAATGAACTACAACTACCTTCTGGAGAACTTACTTCAGTCCTTCTCCCCAATGTAGTACCTGTAACCTTTTCACCTAAGAGAGTCTTTCCTCTCATACTGTAAATATGCTTTACAAAATCTGTAGTGTAGGAGTAGTTAAGTTTTATTACCAAAGAACTGACACCCAGAACAACAACATTTATTTATATATCACATTTTCAAACAAACAATGTAGGTCAAAGTGCTTTACAAGATGAAATAAAAAGGAAGTGAATATAAAACATAAACAAACAAGATTAGGTAATAGTATTATACAGTATGTAACAAAGAAAAAGGTAAGGTCAGATGACCAGGAGGACAGAAAAAAAAAAAAACTCAGCTTAGGCTAAAGAAAACAACAAAATCTGCAGGGGTTCCAAAGTCAAAAGACCACCAAGCCCCCACAGGGCATTCTACCTAACATAGATGTTCTAAATCAGTCCCCATGGTTTACAGGCTTCACATAAAAGAATTTGATGATGATGGTCATGTGGACATCTGGGACACCCACCATTCAATCCATAAATGCAGGGACCAGCATGGTTCCTTGCTCAGGTGGTGGTTGCACAGATCACCACCACAGAAGAACCAGAAAATAGTACAGAGAATAGTATAGATTAGTACGTAAATGCAGAATCCTGGAGGAAAATGATAATTCAGGGCCCATATAGATTAATAGAGGTACAATTAAAATGTAGCTACAAAAAAAACATTATAAAATAATGGGGTTTTACCAGTTTTTAAAACTGTTGTACAGTATTAGCCTTGAAAATTTCTATAAATAAAATATTCCAAATCTTAGGTGCATAGTAGCCAAAGGCTGCCTCACTACTTCTTAACAAGGTAACAAGGGCTTTATCTCTAATGGAACACATTAACAAAGCTATCAAAAGTGCAAACTACCCTTTACCAACTCCAGAGGACCTCATAATAAAGCTAGTACGGTACTCTAGGATCACGGCTGCCATATCAAAGTAGTGGACCATCAGGTTCATAAAACACTAATCTAGGCAACCACTTCTTTGGAAAATAAAATTTTGTCTACCTACCTTTTGTCATTATCTCAGCTTATGACAGCTTCCTGTAAAAGATGGACATGGCATAAGAAAATTTCATGAAGTCACAAAAGCTGTGAATGGTATTTTCTTTTACAAAACATGACAAAGAATTTGCATCATATTACAATAGCCTCTGAAATGTGGAGTTTGACTGAACATGCAAACGCTTCTCATGGGTACCACTAAGGCAAAATCACTAAGACAAAATGAAAAATCACAGTTGGTAAGAATAACAAGGACTAAGTCAAAAGACAGAAGACAAGCATTGCCGCATGCTGTAAATATTTTATGAGGTATGAGTAGATATAAGTTGTTGTACACACGTCTCTATGATAGACTTTCTCAAAACAGAATAAAGTATTATTGCTTTTGTATAATGAAAACTAGTTAGATTTTTTTGGTCTTACTTCCCTTGAATGGTGCTGCATCCTGTAATCCACTAATGAAGAAACAGAAACTTTTGAATTACCATTAAAATGACTTATTAAATTATCTGAAAAAACAAAATGCCTACTATTCTTATCAAGCTTTTTACATACTGTAGTTTACTGACAACTATTATGAATGTTCTTAATTTTCAGACTTACAAGATATATATCTTTCTTATGTGCCTTAGAAATAAATGTGATGTGATTTTCTTTGAAAAACAAACAGTCATCAAACAATCAAAAAGTTATTCAACAGTCAATGATGCCTTAATCAAATGGCAAAAGAAAAATTATGCTGCCATTCAATATTTGTCAAAGAAAATCACCATTTTTGAATACAATTAATATTTTTAATATTTATACTAATATGTGTCTGACACCGATCCTTGTGTAAAGGAAATGAACCTTTGGCAATACCAACATTTACCAAATTGCAATATACCTTATCACAGGGGTCTTCAAGTTTGATCCCAGAGAGCCGCAGTTGCTGCAGGATTTTGTTTCAACCAGTTTCTTAATCAGAAGTCAATACTGCTGCTAAAGTGATTATTGTATAAGTAACAGTTCTGTGCTTCATTTTAGTGAACAACTTGTTAAGATCCACATGCCTTCATTGCTTCAACAGGTACAACCACTGTTTTGTTACTTCTAGGTTTCTTAACCAGCTGCCACCTAATGAAAAAAATTGGAGAGAAAAAAATGAAGGATGTGAGTTACTAGTCTGCTCATGGCCAACAATCATTTGAAGTATATCTTTTAAAAGGAAAAGTATACAATATATGATATGAGAATGAAAACACTACCAGTCCATAAAATTACACACTTTTTGTTATCAGAAAGGTTGGGCTTCCAATCAAGCAACTAGATTGGAACAGAAGCCTATGGCCACCACATTCCTCAAGGGTGGAACTTGATTACCCCTGCATTATCATATTTAATGAGTTGGTTATTATTTAATATTTTGGAAGATAATGTTATTGCCTACTTAATAACTACTTACATATACAATTCAGAAATATTTAAAAATTACTAAATCTTATCACATCAAGACAAACTGTATTTATTGGCATATTCACCATAAAACAAAGTGTTTCCCCCCAAGGTGCTGTCACAAAGTATGAAGATAAACAACTGAACTTCAGACAAACAAATCTCATGCTTCTCAATAGCAGGCTAACTAATGCAAATAAATGTTCACCACAGAATATATACAACAAAGCAGATTAATTAATTACAGACATTATTCTAAGATTTTTTTTCATAGTGAGAACTGAAAGCTTTCTTTCTGTTATGGTTGCTCAATTTGGATTACCATTTAGGGAGGCATAATCTTTCCCAACAACATTAGGTGTAAGAATGCCAAGGCTAGATAGGTTGGCAGTACTCTTCAATTCAGTTAAACTCTGTGAGTTGACAAAAACAACTAAATGACTGATAATTAAATGTTGAGTTATTTATGCTTACCTTTAACTAGGATATAAAGGGGTTACCATTTTCTCTCAAGTAAAAAAGAGAACATCTTAGGGACAACTTGTCTTTCCTTTCATATATATATATATATATACATACTATATATGTACACACACGCGCACACACACAGGTTGGCTGATGGGATCAATGGTTCCTTACTCAGTTGGGATGCCTTTATAATGGAGGGACATGAATTCCAGCCAGTTTAGTTGCTGGTGCCTTTCCTAACCAGAAGGTCATAATAGTGGCAGAGGAGACTGCCTCTCGGGGCCATGTATCAACCCCCACTTTACTCTGGGGGGTAGCAGTCCATGGTGGAGTTCCCATTTATACACCTGATGAACTGAATTTCCTATTATCAACTGAAAAAGCAGGTCTTTTCTACAAGGCCAAACTTTATGAATAGTGTACTGTTTAATCATAAACTGTAATAGTTAGCCTTGTCTCATTTGGTTTCCTTTGAATGTCCAGAGATTTCACCTGTATTCCACCACTTTCACTATCAAAATACCCAATAATTAGATGGTGCAAGATGATTGCGTGCATCAGTGGCCAAACCTTAGAAAGAAATGACTACTATTCTGTCATTATTAGTTTTCAGTTTTAGTTGTATGAGGAGTAACCACTGACCCCACTATTGCCTGATTTTTTTATGCGTGCACTTTAAAGTATTCTCCATTAGAAAACGTGTACAGTCTATTGATTTACAACTGCAGTGATGTTTTACACAATAAATGCATCAGCTGCACGAATGATCTCCTCTTTGGATCTAGGATGCACGATGAGGTTTCACTTTGAACGTCCTTTTTATGTTTTGTTGTTTCCATGTGTGCTTCAAGATCTAGAGTCCCTTTGTTTGCAACTGAATGTACCTACAATAGAAACAGTACCGTCTCGAATCTGTTTGCAGCCATTTCGAAATCAGCTACATTCATTGTGGCGTTTGCCCGTAATTTCACTTTCATTTCAATTTCATTTCTACAGAACCAATCTCGCTAGCACTAGCACTACAAAATATGTTAATAGTACCTAAATGATCTGCAGATCACGCCACGCTTACGCTGGCTGCTGTTTGGTTTGCATTCGCTTGACAGAATCAAATTCTAGCAGGATTGCGCACCAGCAGGATACCGAAGACTGCAGCTGGCACGACCTCTTGAAACCGTAAACAAACTTCGTGCGCCCAGAATTTCGTAATATTTCAATGAAAATCCGGACTATTTTATTGTTCATGAAAATCGAACGGGACGCTTATTTTACTAGCGAAAAAAGGCGACCTGCCGGGTAAAAGAGGTTGCATGGTAACCGCCGCTTAAATGTACACCATATATTTTAACTCGGGTAAACAGTAGACGGCCGAGTTTGTCAGCATATTCAACAAAGCTACTTCACCTGTGCTGACGTTAACTTAAGTCTGAAGTTTACTGCTGCGGATACTATGTACAGTACTCTCTTCACGAGTATATTAGTGTATCTATCTATCTATCTATCTATCTATCTATCTATCTATCTATTTAAAACAAGCAAAAAAAAAAACAGTAAGTAGAATGTTACTATAAATCGAGCGTTCAGCTATCAACCATTCATATCATAGCGTCTCTTCCTTAAGCATAAAGAAATCTTAGGGAGAGAGACCACAGTGGGTATCACCGGAAACGTAACTCATTTCTTCAATGTCTGGCATTATATTATTGAACAAAACAGTCGAAGTGCATGTTTTACAATGTAAATGTTATACTTTATACTGCTTTTTGCATTCAGGTTAGAGGCGCAAGTTCCTTCTACTAACGTTTGTCATCTTTCTGCGGCATGTTCTTTAGTTCTCCATTTCTGGGCCAGAATGCTGAATCTGTACACACCAGGAAACATTTGATGGGGAGCCAGGTGTCGCAGGCTGATCCCGAGCCCACGCAGCTAGATACGCGGTAAGTAAGAAGAGGTCTGCGATTTGGCTGTTAAGACAAGACTTGTAAAATTAAAGGTACACGTTGAAAGTCACGTTTGAAGTGATTGTTTCAGTTGCTTCAGATGATCCGTTTACTACTTGGGTGTGTGCTCGAATGGGTAGTGCGATGCAAGTGCCCTGTTTGTAGCTTGGCTCGTTCCTGCAAAAGCCCAGTGCAGCATGCGCACGTTGAGAAAGATTGGATTATTTAGCTTCCAACAACACTCCACGATCCTGCAACATCCTGGTTATGCGGATTGCACTGGTTTAACGTTGTTTACTATCAGAATACACAAAAGTGGAAAAATGAACATTTTTTACAGACATTGTTAACCAAATTGAGCATAACAGTGCCGCACAGCACTTTCAGGTGAGGTCCCCTCTGTGTTGTGGCTGCTTATTGTAGTTTATTCAAATGGGCGTCCTCTGTCGTCCACGCCTCTTGCTGTAGGCGAAAGATGGGCATTTGCTTGTGTGGAAAATCGTATTTGGCTCGTGTTCCTGTAAATGTACTGTGCGATGAGAACTGACTCGTCCTGTTATGTGACCCCAATATACAGTATTTAAAGCTATTAGGTTCAATTTAAACTCCCACACTGATCAATGTAGTAAAAGTGGAAATTCTGGCAAAATTTAATGTCTTTAAGGAAATCATACATGCCCTTTTGAAAGGAAAGACTGCGACTTAAAGAGCCCATGATGAAGGACTGTGCTATCTGGACGTGTCATTAAAAAGAATCAGAGGGGAAATGTCTAGAAAAGAAAGCAAAAGAACAAACAGTTTGGAACGCTGCAGAAGCTTGATGTTTTGTTTTTTCTTTTTGCATTATTCCAAGTTAACAATTCACATGGCACTGTTAATCTACTAGATGTCCAGAAAGAACAATACTGTGTATGAATTATTTGTTTTTCTGTAGCTGCCTTTTATAGATTACTAGCAAAATACCCGCGCTTCGCAGCGGAGAAGTAGTGTGTTAAAGAAGTAATGAAAAAGAAAAGGAAACATTTTGAAAATAACGTAACATGATTGTCAATGTAATTGTTTTGTCAATGTTGTGAGTGTTGCTGTCATTATATACACATACATCCCCATATATACATATATATATATACACACATATATATATATATATATATATATATATATATATATATACACACATACATATATACACACATACATACACACATATATATATATGTACACACATATATATACACACACACACACACATATATATATATATGGGGGTGCCATAATCCATCGAGGAAGAAAAATGAAAAACATTATTTGTACAAAATCTTAATTTATCTGTCCATTCCTAAATAATTAAATGGGCAAGGTATTTCGTATCAGTGCAATATGCTGCTTGTTAAGACGGATGACTCCCGCTCTTACGTGCACTTAGTACTGCTTGGGTATTATGAACTATCAAATCTGTTCAAGATCTATTTAAATTTTAAATATAAGTAATTTTTATTTGGTCGACAGAAATATGTTTGGTAGGAATGTAAGTTAAATTTAGTCATCATTGCATACATTTTTCTTCACCATAGAAATTTAAAGACTAAATTCAACTTACATTCCTACCAAAGATATTTCTGTCAACTAAATAGAACCTACTTATGTCCAAATAGAACTTGAAAAGATATTTTTTTCGAATCTGATCGCACAATGTAGATCGACTTGACGTGCACTACATCGAGCCCGCGTGCTATTGTGCTCATGCCTGCCTGCCTCAATAAGTCACCGTCGCTTCACTCTTACTTTTTTACCATTCACTTAATCATGGCTAGTCGCGAAAAAAATTAGAAAATTGAAGGAGGATTACACTGAGTGTGGCTTTACCAAAACAATTATTGATGGCAAATAAAGTATCCATTATTCATAAAGCTTCAATTGGTGATCTGTTTTTTGCGTTAACCTCATATTTTTTCATACTTCTTCTCAAACCAAGGGGATGCGAAATCGGGATCATCTGTCATAGGGGGTGCAAGTGTAAAATGAATCGGGAAGCGCTGATATATATATATATATATGTGTGTGTGTGTGTATATATATATATATATATATATATACTCGTATATATAGGCTATATTAAAATAGTTTTATTGTCAAATAATGCAAAGAGTATGCAGCACGTGTTTTGCCTTAATTCTGGGCTCATCAGGCGTACACATTCACTGCACCCTCTCTTAGGAATCGATCCTCGGTCGTCAGCTAGTGGCGAAGCCTCTTGTGTTGCGCCACACGTCGCAGTATTGGACAGTATGTACATCGGGGATATATACTAGCAAAATA
Source organism: Polypterus senegalus (assembly GCF_016835505.1). Taxonomy (NCBI): domain Eukaryota; kingdom Metazoa; phylum Chordata; class Cladistia; order Polypteriformes; family Polypteridae; genus Polypterus; species Polypterus senegalus. Next base: position 88,043,049 of record NC_053163.1, on the reverse strand, counting down.
CCCGCGCTTCGCAGCGGCGTAGTACTGCCTTAAAAGTTTTATTAAGAAGAAAATAAAACCTTTTTAAACATTCATAAACATCAAAGTGTCCACTACTGAAATCGTCACCTGTGAATCTAAGATGTTTAAGAGGCATTGGCGGTTGTCCAAAGGTGTAAAATATTTGGCCATTTCGGTACACTTGAAAGCGACAACCGAACAATTCAGCGACAGCCATCAACTCACATGCAGAACCATAAGTGAAGGGCTTAAGCATTTCACTCTTATAGTGCTCCTGTGTAGTATAATTATCGCCTGTACCGTCATCATTCCATACCTTGAACCTGTCCTAGTCATTCAATACATAAGGCACAATGTTCCTCCGGATATCAAGAGTGAGCCTGATATGGCCGTGCAATATGTAACAAAGAGAATGGAAAAGGCAGGTGCCATCTCTGGGCATGGAAACCACGCGGTAAGTGACAGTTCTTTGATCGATGGTGATCACCTCGATAGACATGGTAATGCGGGTACGGTTGGAATGATAAAGGAAATGGGTACCTGAACAATGTAAAGTAAGTCTAAAATACCTACACAATAACTATAATCGTAATAAATGAACAATAAAACAGCGGAGAAGCCATGGATTAAATAAAAGGCTGTAGTTATCAGCAGGGAGACGTGAATCCCGTGGTGAAGCAAGGAAGGGAATGAAGAGACTGGAGCGACGGACGGCCTTATATAGGCAGGCAGCCAACAACGTGGGAGGTGTTGGGGTGGAGGACCCAACGCCGCCTCACACGGTGACTGAGCTGCAGGCTATGGACATATATATATGTACGTAAGTAGGATTCAGTTAGCGTTGGGAACCCGAGTACCAAATTTCTTGAAGATGGGCCCATAAGTTACAAAGACTGTTGAAAAGTTCAATATGGCGGCCGACAGTGGCATCATACCACCGAAAGAAGTACCAAATTTCAGCCTTCTACCTACACGGGAATTTGGAGAATTAGTGACCAATCAATCAATCAATCAACATTTATTTATATAGCACATATTCATACAAAAAAATGTAGCTCAAAGTGCTTTACAAAATGAATAGAAAAATAGAAGACACAATAAAAGATAAACATAAGTCAACATTAATTAACATAGAATAAGAGTAAGGTCCGATGGCCAGGGTGGACAGAAAAAACAAAAAAACTCCAAAGGCTGGAGAAAAAAATAAAATCTGTAGGGGTTCCAGACCAAGAGACCGCCCAGTCCCCTCTAGGCAATCTACCTAACATAAGTCAAACAGTCCTCTTTGTATTTAGGGTTTTCATGGAAGGACCTGATGATGATGGTCACGTAGACTTCTGGCTTTCAGTCCATCAATGTTGGTGCATCATGATGCTTTGAGTAGGTGGTGGTGGCGCAGGCCGCCACTACAAAGACGGAAAAAGAAACAGAAGAGAGTAGGGGTCAGTATGGATTTTGGAGCCACTGTGAATAATTATTATGAAGAATTGAACATACAGAGTATCAGTATTAAGTTAAAGTGAAATTATAAAAAGGCCATGTTAAAGTAATGTGTTTTCAGCAGTGTTTTAAAGTGCTCTACTGTATTTGCCTGGCGAATTCCTATTGGCAGGCTATTCCAGATTTTGGGTGCATAACAGCAGAAGGCCGCCTCACCACTTCTTTTAAGTTTAGCTTTTAGAATTCTAAGGAGACACTCATTTGAAGATCTAAGGTTACGATTTGGAATATAACGTGTCAGGCATTCCGATATATAAGATGGAGCGAGATTATTTAAGGCTTTATAAACCATAAGCAGTATTTTAAAGTCAATCCTGAATGACACAGGCAACCAGTGTAGTGACATCAAAACTGGAGAGATGTGTTCGGATTTTCTTTTCCCAGTTAGGATTCTAGCAGCTGCATTCTGCACTCGTTGCAAATGATTTATGTCTTTTTTGGGTAGTCCTGAGAGGAGTGCGTTACAGTAATCTAGTCTACTGAAAACAAAAGCGTGAATTAATTTCTCCGCATCTTTCAATGATATAAGAGGTCTAACTTTAGCTATGTTTCTTAAGTGAAAAAATGCTGTCCTAGTGGTCTGATGAATATGCGATTTAAAATTCAGATTACAGTCAACGGTTACCCCTAAATTTTTTACTTCCGTCTTAACTTTTAATCCTAGTGCATCAAGTTTATTTCTAATAGCCTCATTGTATCCATTATTGCCAATTACTAAAATTTCAGTTTTCTCTTTATTTAGTTTGAGAAAATTACTATTCATCCATTCAGAAATACCAGTAAGACATTGTGTTAGTGAATCGAGAGAGTCGGACTCATCAGGTGCTTTAGATAAGTACAGCTGTGTGTCATCAGCATAGCTGTGGTAACTCACGTTGTAACCTGAGAAAATCTGACCTAACGGAAGCATGTAGATTGAGAATAACAGCGGACCCAGGATAGAGCCTTGTGGAACACCATATCGGATATCATGTGTCTTTGAGATGTGATTACCACAACTCACAAAGAATTTTCTCCCTGCCAGGTAGGATTCAAACCAATTTAAGACATTGCCAGAGAGGCCCACCCATTGACTAAGGCGATTTCTAAGAATATTATGATCAATGGTGTCAAATGCAGCACTCAGATCTAAGAGGATGAGAACAGATAAATGGCCTCTGTCTGCATTTACCCGCAAGTCATTTACTACTTTAACGAGTGCAGTTTCTGTACTGTGATTTGTTCTGAAGCCTGACTGAAATGTATCAAGAATAGCATGTTTATTGAGGTGGTCATTTAACTGCATAATGACTGCCTTCTCTAGAATTTTACTTAAGAAGGGCAGGTTAGAAATGGGTCTAAAATTTTCGTTGGAAAGTTCAATATGGCGGCTGACAGTGGCGTCATACCACCGAAATAAGTATGTACATTGGTTTCGGTTAGCGCAGGGAAGCCGCCTACCAAATTTTGTGAAGATGGGGCCATGAATAAGAAAGTTCAACATGGCGGACATTGTTGACCGTTATGACCGTTACGCGTAGAATTTCAAAATAAAACATCTTAACTTTTGTAAGTATGCTGTAAGGAATAAGCCTGCCAAATTTCAGCCTTCTACCTACACGGGAAGTTGGAGAATTAGTGATGAATCAGTGAGTGAGTGAGTGAGTGAGTCAGTCAGTAAGTGAGTGAGGGCTTTGCCTTTTATTAGTATAGACTAGCAGAATACCCGCGCTTTGCAGCGGAGAAGTAGTGTGTTAAAGAAATTATGAAAAAGAAAAGGAAAAATTTTTAAAATAACGTAACATGATTGTTAATGTAATTGTTTTGTCATTGATATGAGTGTTGCTGTCATATATATATATATATATACGCACACACAGACACACACACATATAAACATTTATACATAGACATATATACATTTAAACATATCTACATATACACATATCCACACATACACATATCTATAGATATATGCATATACACATCTACATATATATACATATATATATATACACACACATATACATATATACATACATACAGATAAATATACTGTACATACACACACACACAAACATTATATTATATATCCATCCATCCATCCATCCATTTTCTAACCCGCTGAATCCGAATACAGGGTCACGGGGGTCTGCTGGAGCCAATCCCAGCAAACACAGGGCACAAGGCAGGAACCAATCCTGGGCAGGGTGCCAACCCACCGCAGGACACACACGCTCCGGTTTCCTCCCACAATCCAAAGACATGCAGGTTAGGCTAGTGTGTGCTTGGTGTGTGGGTGTGTTTGTGTGTGTCCTATATATATATATATATATATATATATATATATATATATATATATATATATATATATATATATATATATATATATATATATATATATATACAGCAAAATACCCGTGCTTTGCAGCGGAGAAGTAGTGTGTTAAAGAAGTAATGAAAAAGAAAAGGAAACATTTTGAAAATAACGTAATATGATTAACAATGTAATGAATGTAATTGTTTTGTCAGTTATCTATATATATCTATATCTATCTCTCTCTCTCTCTCTTATATATATATATATATATATATATATATATATCTTTTGGGGTGCGAGCAGCTGTTGCTGGGGGTGCCAGAATCCATCGAGGAAGAAAAATGAAAAAAAAAAACGGATGACTCCTGCTCTTACGTGCACATACTGTAGTGCTGCGTGGGTATTATGAAGTATTGTATCTGTTCAAGATCTATTTAAATTTTAAATATAAGTAATTTTTATTTAATCAACAGAAATATGTTTGGTAGGAATGAAAGGTAAATTTGAGCTATTGAGCTGTCGCCTGCCTGACTGGATATGTCACCCTCGCTTCGCTCTTACTTTTTTACCGTTCATGTAATCATAGCTAGTCGCGAAAAAAATAGAACATGGAAGGAGGATCACACTGAGTATGGCTTTACCAAAATAATTATTGATGGCGAATAAAGTATCCATTATTCATTAAGCTTCAAATGGTTATCTTTTTTTCTGCGTTAACCTCTTATTTTTTCATACTTCTTCTCAAACCAAGGGGGTGCGAGGGTAAAATGAATCGGGAAGCGCTGATTTATATATATCGAATATACTGAAATAGTTTTACTGTCAAATAATGCAAACAATACGCGAGATGTGTTTCACCCTAATTCTGCACCCCGTCTCGGGAATCGAACCTCGGACGTCAGCGCTAGAGGCGAAGCCCCTCGTGTTGCACCACGGTGTGTGTTTCATTTATTTGACAGTATGTAGATCGGGTATATATATATATACAGTGCCCCACCGCTAGCGAAGACACGTGGGTCCGAACGACACTCCCCGAAAGGGCAGCACGTCCCCAGAGAGGGTCCTACTACGTTCCCAGGGTCCAACATGGCCCCATGGGACACCCTTTTTCGGCACCCCCTCCGATGCCAACGTGCCCCTCCGTTCTGTGCCGCTCTCGCCTCCAACGGTCCCCGCCAGTCGGGGCACCATCGGCCTCCCGGCACGAAGCCCTCCCGCAGAGTGACCCATTTCAGGAGGGCAGGTTCCAGACGCCGTTGGGTCCAGCGCTTGTCGGGGCTTCGACCCTGCGGAAAGATAAAAGGGAGGGCCAGAAGCACTGCCTGGACACTCACCCCGAGCGTCCTGTCGGCCTCTGTACCGGCAGCGCTTCTCCCCCCTATTGACAGCCCCCGACTTGCCTGGTTTGCTCCTCGGCCGCAGGTCCCATGCCCATCCTTGTGATGTCCGTGGGTCTGCTCTCGTAGGCGGCTCACCCAGCCGCCCAGGGGATTCCCTCTGCCTCCACAGAGGACGGCCTTTCTCCAGACGCTCGCTCCCAGCGAGACGCCCCTTCCTATCAGAGGAACCGGCATTCATCCCTCGGCCCCTCCTTCTCCTCTTGGACGCCTTGACGGTCTGGGTCTGAGCATGGCAACAGCTCAAATCCAGCCCCGTCTGCATCCCTGCGGAATGACAGGAGACTGCCGCGGGCTTGGAGCACAGGGCGCTAGGACCCAGGGCACTCATCAGCCCCTGTCCTATCAGCCCATGCGTGTTCGCTCTCCTCGCTCCGCTGGCAGTCTACACCGCCGCGTCCGCTGTTGGGGAATTGCCTACTTGTTGCCGGTCTTCCTTTAAACAGTCGCGGCCATGTTCGGCGAATTCCCCCTCCTGCTGTATGGGGACGGCGTCACCTACCTTCCCCGCAGTACCCTGCTGGCCACAGGCTCCAGCGTCGCGCCGATCCTCCGTCCCATACGGCGTCTCTTCTGACGCGACCACCTTCCCCTGCAGCTTCTCCAACTGGGCAGCGAGAGCACTTAGCATCTGCAATAAAGGCGACTCGGCGGGCCGAAGGGACTCCTCGGCTCGCGCCGAGCCGCTGGTGGAAACAGAGAGACAGACGCCAGTGGGCTTACCTGTCCATCAGCAGCACTCGTCGCCTGCCTCCTGTGGGCCACTCCCTCTGGCCCAATCGGGTCTCTCCTAGGCCCGAGACTGGCGTTCCTTGGTCCCGCCTCCATCCAATCATTGGCGGGCACGCAAGACACACCAGCCAATCTCATGCCTGTCAGCGCGCGGGACATCCAGCCTGCGGCCATCTTGTCTCCCCCCCTCTGGGTGCGGTGGCATGTGTCCTCGCAGCCTCGCAGCTGCTGCGATTTTCCGAGCTGCAGCGGCTCCGATTCTGCAGCCTCCACTGCTGTCGTTGTTGCTCTGCCGACAGCCCACAGACCGGCGTGGTCCTGCCACCGACACGGATCCGGGCCATCCCTCCCTGGAAAAAACAAGGTACACCCGACCCTGAAGGGCCGATTAGTGTAAGGCAGGGCACTCACCTTCCAGCTCCCGTCAGCCCGAGGCCCCTGCCTCGGTGTGGCCTCCTGTGTTGCTACGCCGGCCGGGCCGTCCACCACAACAGCGCAACTTTTGGAGTCCGCTGCATGCAGAAGACGCCCGTTCTTTGTTCCCCGCACCTGGGGATGGCCATTCTGCGGTCCAGCGGCGGTCCTTGGGGCAAACCGCTCCCGCGGGGTTGTGCACAGGCGCTGCCGCGGCCAGTGTGTGGGGTCCACTGCTGCGCCGGGCCGTCCACAGACATTTGTTTTAACACAGGTCCCCGCCTTGTACCAGGCAGAGCATCCTGCCGACTACGCCACTGTGAACTGGGACCCGGACACAGGCAGACGGACAACATAGTTCCACCACACACTATTTATTTACACAATTATTTACAATTCGTGCTCACAAACCCCAGTGCCCCTTGCACCGATTCCCCAAAGTCCAGGCCACACTCTCAGTCACTGTGCCTCTCTTTTGACCGCCTCCTGTCCTCTCTCCAGCTCTGTCCTCTTCCACTCGACATCCACTACTGACTGGAGGGAGGCGGGCCCTTATATGGGAACCCGGATGTGCTCCAGCTGCTTCCCAGCAATCAGTCCTAGCCACACCCCCGTGTGGCGGAAGTGCCGGCGGCTCACCCGGAAGCCGTCCGGGTGTCCCCTGTCGTCTTCCCCCCAGCACTTCCTGGTGTGGCGGAAGTGCTGGGCTCCAGGGTTCCTCAGGCACCTGGGTGCTGCCTGGCAGTGGCTACGGCCCCTACAGGGTTGGGCTTCCAAGCCCTCTACCCGTGGCCCCCAATACAACCAGGGCGATCGCCCCCTTGCGGTCTGGCAGAGGCACAAGCCCTCCTCCGGTCCTCCAGGACATCCCGGCCGGGCTCCAGCCCCGACCGGGTCCCACACGGGATACTCCGGCATCGGGGCGCCGCCTGGCGGTGGCCACGGGTCCCTACAGGGCTGGGCTTCCAAGCCCTTTACCCGAGGCCCCCTACATAACCAGGACGGATGTCCCCTCATGGTCTGGAGGAGCCACAAGTCCAGCCCCGGCCGGGGACCACTATATATATATATACTCCTGTAGCCACAATAAATGCCTTTATTTTATAGACAAACCAGGGATGAACAACTTCCTTTCTACTGCAGCCACAGCTGCAACACACATAAAAAACATCAAAAATAACTCATAAACGTGCAATATCATTTTGGAAAATCGCAACATTTTACTCACCAATAATTTGGATTATTGGTAAACAAAATCCATCGTCCTCTCTTTCCTCAAAAACAGTTCAATTACTCTGTCGTACGGATTATCCAAACATTTCAGTTCCATCAAAACCCCACTTTCTATTGCCATCGAAGCTAATGGTGAAAGGCGAACCAGCCCTATGGTATTCCTGGCATAAGTTTGAATTCACTTTAGCGCAGAAAATGTCCGCTCGACAGAAGCAGTGTACACGGGAATGGTCACCGTCAAATATACCAATGTGAACAGCCTCCCCATGCTCTCATTCAGATTTTTCTGATGAAGGAAGTCAAGGAGATCAGTGGGAGATTTTCCTGCAAAATCATCTATGGCATACATTACAGTCAGTTCTGTTTTTAGCCGAGACAGATCAAAAACCGCTCCGTGGCTCTTGTGTTAAAAGTGTAGAAGGTTGCATGCGTGAAATTTTTCTTGTATTCCCGAAACTTTTGGGGCTCGAGGAGTATGACAAACATCAAGTTTTCATGGTCTTGAAATCTGGTCTGTGTCTGGCAAATAATATTGTCCAGAATCCTACCATGGAGTTGGCCGTAGTGCACGCGAGGATCTTTAGTTTGGATCTTTCGCTCCGAGCGCTTAAAAGTCCTTCACCCGCGAATATTTACCTTATATGGGCAGACACTCAATTACGTGGGAGGCGTGATGATACGAGACACAACTCCGCCTCCCATGGCAATCGAGCTGCAGTCTATTACAGTATATGGGCGAAAATAGGTTCCAGTAATGACCATTACGCGTAGAATTTCGAAATGAAACCTGCCCAACTTTTGTAAGTAAGCTGTAAGGAATGAGCCTGCCAAATTTCAGCCTTCTACCCACACGGGAAGTTGGAGAATTAGTGATGAGTCAGTGAGTCAGTCAGTGAGTGAGTCAGTCAGTCAGTCAGTGAGGGCTTTGCCTTTTATTAGTATAAATCCAACACGTGCGTGCGTTAGCATATGTTCATCGTCTTAGAATATGCTTTGGCCGAGGGTAATACTTATCACTTTACTGTGGTGACGCCCTATCGTGATATTTCTGAAGGCTGCCATTACTGCATGTTTGTTGTTTTAAGACAAGTTCTATTAAATTAATCATTAGTTTCCTTTGCTCAGCTGTGTCCGTCTTAAAATAAATAACAAAAATATAAATTGTTTATTTGGACAAATGAAAAATGATGAATATTATATATTTCTGGACATTATGTTTCAAACGTTATGCATATTTCTGTGGACTTTGTCAGATTTTATTTTATTTTTTTGAAAAACCATTGTTTGAAGCAAGGCATTTTGTTTCTTTTATTTTGGTCTGGCATTAACACAGACAATTGACAGGTTGGGACTGGAAACAAGTACTCTGGAACCATAAACCAGCCATAGTAGTAGAAGTTGTGCTGTCCCAATTAAACAAATGTGTAGATCCATACATACATAGGTTGATCAACCAGTTATGGAATTTCTTAGCTGGGCTGCATTGGTTTGCTTGGAAGTTTGACAGTCCATAGTGTTGTTGTTGGTTTACTCTTAAAATGTAACTGTGATTGCCACCTTCATTCACAATGTACAGATTTATGCAGCTTAGATGGTTTTTATTTGCAGTTTTGGCATCTGCATAGGATGAAAACCTTGGCTTGAGTTATGACTTAGTTATTAAAGGAACTGATTCTTATGCATTTTGTGGCTGACTAAGTATTTAATGTTACTGTATGTTTTATATATATTTTCAAGTATGGGTTATTGCTTGTTAAAGAAGTAATTATTGCATGACATTAGAATATCTAATGTTCTAAAGGTCTATTATACAACACATGGATTTGTCCTCTGAGCACACTGTGTGCTACTCATTGTGACTCCAAAGGACACTTGTATACACATTATCCAGAAGAAAAATATTTGGAGCTACGGATACTTAAGCACATTGATCCTAAATATATAATGTTCTCAAACTCAGTTTGGCTTAACCCTGGTCAAAATTCATTTATATCATTTACAGACTGATTTCCTAATTCTTGGCATTTGACTGCAAATTCTGCCCCTCACATTTTGTTTTACTCTTAAGTGAAAAAGGCTGGATATTTTGTTTTTTGTAGGCCTTCTTTGACAGTGCTTTTTCAGAAAGAGAAAGGTTGCTTCCCCTAATGGCTAAATTCAGCGATCTTGTAATGATTGTAGAATACCAGTCCAAACATGAGTTTGGTTCCCTATAATTACTTGATTTTCTTCCTGTACCATTCGGTCTAATAGCTTGCACACTATATGAACTGTTTTGAACTTGATCTGACCCATTATTTTACAGATAAAATTTAAGCTCACTAAAATACTAACTGAAAAATAATGAAATTAACTCTCTCTTTTGAGTAGTGTCCTAATTTAAAAATAAAGATATGCGTGGGTATATACTGTAAATACAAATGTTGTTTTATTTTTTTTACAAAATCTTTATTTATTATTGTAACAAATTAAAGAAACAGTACTGCAATGTATAAAAGTCAAATCATAAATATGTTCAATGTGACATATTAAAAAATTCCAGAGGGTCTTAAAGTGGAGAAAGACAAACAAACTGTGATTGCATTCACTACACTGTTGGCACGCAGACTTATTCTGATAAACTGGAAGAACCCAAACTCTCCTCTTTTAAGTCAGTGGGAAACTGATGTGTTATATTATTTAAAATTGGAAAAAATCAAATACTCAGTTAGAGGATCTGTGCAGACTTTTTTCAAAACATGGCAGGATCTAATCAGTAATATTTTGAAATGATTTTATAAAGCACAGAGAATTTGTTGATTTAGGTATTTTTAAAAGCCTTAAATTTTACACCGTTTGGCTTGCTCTCTCTCTCAAGGGTGGGGATCGATCTGTTCTTAGCATAATTCTTTTTTTTTTTTTGTAAAAACTTGATTGCTATGTATTGATTGTAATAAAATTAATAAATAAATAAAAAAAAATAATTGAGATATGTTAACTACATCAACAATAAATATTTTTTTTATATGTTAGTAGAACGTATTGACTTTTGAAATACAAATTCTAGAACAGAGGTGCCCAGTTCCAATCCTGAAGGGCCACACTTTCTACAGGTTTTCATTCTAACCATTTTCTTAACTAGTGACCAGTTTTTGCTGCTAATTAACTTAATTTCATTGATTTGCAATTTAACACTTAGATACTTTAAAATGGTGTGAACAACATTAGTCCTGAAGAGCTGCAGTGGTTGCAGGTTTTTGTTCCAACCCAATTGCTTCATGAATAATCATTCATTGCTGATGAAGCACTTATTGCGCAAGTGACATTTTTCTGCTTCATTCTAGTCATCTCGTTTGTGAAGAGTTTGAACCCTTAATTGCTTATTTTAGTCTTAAACTGTTGCACTCACTGTTTTTAACTGCTCCTTATTAGCAAAAAGATGCCAATTACAAAGCAACAAGCAGTTCTCCATCTAGTTTGTTTCCATTTACACCTGTGTGTATTCATCATGTGCTATTTGGTTTAATAAAGTACTCAGAAGTAAATGAAGAGAAAGTGAAGAACTAATAATGGTTCATTCGTTTTAGGCTTCAAATCATTTGGATAATATCATTAGAAAGAAAAAAATCTAAAATTTAAGAATGACCTGACATTGAAGAGTAAATACACTAACAAGTCATGATGTTAATTAAGACCATTTATTGGCAGGGATTGCTTTCTAATTAAGCAACTGGGTTGGAACAAAAACCTGCAGCCACTGTGACCATCTAGGACCAACTGTGATTACCCCTGTTCTGGAATTTAGATTGTTTGCAAAAACATAGACATAGACATATTTTCATTTCTATATTGTACATAGAGACAGCCACTGTATGAAAAGTATGAAGGAAACCTTCAACTAGTGGCTGTTGAGCAACCACATTGATATCCACACTCCCAGGCAAAGCTAAGAATGAGGTCAGTTGGTGCAGCTGCCCCATGTCAAAGAGAAGAAAAAAATCAAGTAAACTTTTTTTATATTCTTCCATCAAAAATGTTTTAAATGATAAGCATGTAAAACAATGACATTTGTATTCACACAAATGGCATCACCAAGCCATGCTTTGACATTTCCTTTACTTATCTGTGTGATGTTTGCATTTTTTCCTCATGCCCACATGCATGCTCCCTAGGTCAGGTTCATTAATACTTTAAATTGCTCCGCTATATGTGTGCATGAGAGTCTTGATATCAAATGGCATACTACACATCGTTGGTTTGTCTCCTGTGCCTAGGAATCGGCTCTGGCCCTGAAAATAAATTAATTTGTAATTGAAAGAAATTGATTATTAGGATTTGTTTCTTGCCCTTTAGTGCAAGATATACCTTATGAATTTTTGTGTTAATGCAAGGAACAAAATGATTTAAAGTTTTTAACGCTGCTACCCACTTTCTGGGTTGAAATTCTACACTTGGCAATTCTGTCAAGGGTATTCTGCACATTTTTCACATGTATGAGTAGTGTTTTCTCAAGGTACCCCGTTTTTTTCTTTCATTGGGGTGTGTGCCTAACTGGGCATTGTGATGGACTAATGCCCCCTCCTGGGTTGGGTCATGCCTTGTGCCTGATCTCTCCAGGGTACGTTTCAGTTCCAAGTGGCCATAAAGTGGACTAAATGGGCTTAAGAATGGTCAATTATGTTGTGTTTCGAGCAGAGTAAACAGAGTATGAGTTTCTTGTACTCCAATTTGATTCCTCCCTGGAACGCCTACTTGTGGAGTTTTAATGTATTTTCATATGTTTACCTCCTTATCACCTGTTTTCCACCACAGTTCAAAAAAATGCTGTTAGGATGTTTGTCAACACTAAATTGTCCCAATGTGATTCACTGTATGAATGTTGTCTCGAAGAACTAGCATCTTCTCCTGCATGTTTTTTTGTCTTTTAATTATTGCTTCAGGTAAATGCAGTAAATCCATTAACCCTGTACTGGACTAATTGGGCTCAAAATAAGAAAACAAGCAAATGATGCCAAGTGTTAGCGCAAATACTTGCGAACAAATTATTGTAGCAGTTTCAGAAAAATCTATGTTTAAGAATATCAATAAGAAGCTTTAGGTTCTTATAAACAGCGTAAAAGTCATGACCAATAATAGAAAGTCATACTAGCAAAATTCACATATATAGTTAGATTGTTTTCTTCTCACAACGATTTTTTAACAGTTGTTGCATATTACACTCCTTTATTGCTTATGTTAAAGAAATTCCTGTTTAGTATTAGTAATTGATCCCATTTTCATGTACAGCAATACAATGGTCATTTTGCTTTTTTGTCTGAAGTTACAAAAACAAAGTGGTTATATTGTTTTTATTAGTAAGCTGTTATTGTAACCAATAACTGCCATGCAGTGATGTTAGAGGTTATTAACAATAAGTTATCACTATTAGGATAATAAAGTACAGCAGTAAAGCTATCGGAAGACATGTGTTAACAGTATATTTTTAATAATCATTATAACAATTACTTCAGAATTATATAATAATAATAATAATAATAATAAAGAAATACAGGCATGTTAACTGCTGATTAATATTTGAAAAAAATATGGTGAAATGGTTAAATATAAATTTATTTTATTAACAATTCTAGATGTGGCATTGTGGTTAATGTTGTTACCTTAAATGAGTCCTATAATTAAATCTTGATTATTCTCTGTCTATGCAGAGTTTCCACTTTACCCTTTGCTCACATCTGGTTTTCTTTAAAAACATATTGTATGTAAAGTGGACTGGCAGCTGACATGTTGAAGTGGGTGTTTTTGTGAATGTGCGTGGTGGTTGACTTGGCCTGTTCAGTATTAGTTCTTGCTTTGTACTTAGCATTTCTAGGATAGACACCAGGAAGAAGTGATGTCTGAAAATGAATGAATAAATTAGCACTATTTGATTTGATCCTTCCAGAGCCTAATAAATGTAAAAGAAAAGCAAACTCATGGATCAGGACAAGACCAATTATTTGTAAAAAAAAAACAAATAAAGAATGCATGGTTTGTATGTTTCTTTAAATGACATAGTGGTTAATACTGTATCCCTGCAGGTCTAGAAACCTAGGTTCAGTTCCTAGCCCCATCACGTCCTGGATGGAACTTGCATGTTCTCCTATGTTTAAGTGTTACACTCTCCAAATACTCAATGTATGCTAGATTAATTAGATTAGTCAAATTTAGCCCCTTCTGACTGAATGCGACCTGCATTAGGGCTGGGTCACACCTTCTTGATTCTGTCTTTCCACTACAAAGTGATGAAAAAAATGCAGGTTCAGAAAATGGACAGGTAATGTTTTTCCTGATTTATTTATAATTAAAGGAATGGTATATACTTACAGAAAAAACATCTATCTTCTACTTTTAAGACTTGCTGAGTCCAGATGTTTTATTTAATATTGCCATACTGTAAACTCACCCGTAATCGTGGGAATCTTCAAACTGATTATTCATTTTTAATTTGTAAAACATTTATAATATAGCAAACCTTTTTCTATATAAATATATTTTATATTTAATATATCATAGATTGTAGTTAAAAGAGAAATTGTATTTGTTTGAGATTTTTTTCTTTAAAATATTTAGTATTATTCCAGAGAGGTTTAATTAACAGTACACTTTCCATGGTAATTTTTAATATGCCATTATATATACAGGGCAGGCAAAAGTAGGTTTACAGTTGTTTGTCTATGGAAAAAGTCATGCCGGTTATAATTATTACAATATCTTTATTAACTCGATAGCTTTATTAACTTTATTAACTCAAAAGCATGTTACAATGGATCAGTGCACTTAGGTAGAATTTCGTAACTGCTAAAATTGTCGGCCTTCATTATTTACACATCCTTGTAGTGTACTTGCTAATAACAATAATAATAATAAGAAGAAGATAAATAATACACATACATAATACAATAATTAATTAATAGGTAATAATACAAGAATAAACTCTGTGTTTTATGTACTCATAACTGTAAACCTACTTTTGGCCACCCATGTATATATAATATATACTAGCCATCCCCCACAGCTTTCCCCGCGTATTAGTGAAACAGGACAGTGAGGAGGGCCCCTCCCAGCTTTCTACTCCTGATGTCACTCTTCCCCCTCCCCTTGGCCTGCAGCCTCTGTTTCGGATTAGTGTGAATATATCGCTCCTACAAGCGAACTATGATTCTTAGTGCAAAGAGAGAAGTCACAAAATCATCCAGAATGTTCAAGCAAATTCTAGAAAAAAAATAAATCCGTTAAGTTGTTCTCTCGTTCGAGGCAGACTCGTGAGTGAGTAAGGCCCCGCCCTCCTCCCCACATCCCGATGAGTCTCTCTCAGATTCACGCTAATAAATCGGTACCGTAAGCAAACAATGATGCTTAGCGCGATGAGAAAGTCACAAAATCAACGGAATGTTCAAGCTGATTATAGAAAAAAAAACGATCTAAATCCGTTGAGTAGTTCTCTCGTGAAAAGTGGACAGACACACAAACGGGTCTAAAAACTATAAGAAATTACGCTCTAGGAAGACAAAATATTTACCGCTTCTTAGCGATCACCTATGGGCCAAGGGTAACCCACATTCCAAATTTCAAGTCTCAAGTCCTCATGGTTTGGCAGATTTCGTGATGAGTGAGTCAGTGGTATTTGATTTTTATATATATAGATATATCTTCTTATATAATACGCTACCATGGCTGTTCGTTTGTCTGTCCAGGATTATAACTCACCTGTACCTCGCAAACCGTAAAGCAATATACATAAGTACTGCATTTTACTTCTTATTTCTGAGTTGCTTGAAATTTTCTTGTGTGCATCTGAAACTTATCTTGTGTTAATGAGAAAGCTTTGCATGTGCACAAGAAATGAGAAAATGTGATCATATGAAAGTTTCCCATGCACACACAAAATTCTCATTTGAGCCTGTGAAACTTTTTTTGTATTTCCTTTCAGCCGCCATTCTGATCTTTCACAACTCTTTGTATACACTGCCTACTCATTCACTTGGAGTCAGAAGTAACACCAGCTGCACTTACTTTCCCCAATATCTTTATATATAATACAGTACCGTGGCCGTTTGTTTGTCCAGGAATTTAAATCACCTGTAGCTCGCAAACCGTTTGACATATTGACCTGAAATTTGGTACACTTATACTACGTGACATCTGCCATCTGCTTTTGGGATGATGATTAACCTCCAGGGTTATTGCTCTTTTTATTTTTATTTTATTGTAGAATCAACTTTCAGCAGCGGCCAGCAGGGTGGCTGTGCGGCACATGCATCGTTCTCATCCCTTCGCTGCCACTTCCCCAACTCTTTATATCTTAAATCATTCTTGAGGCAGATTGAAGACTTAAGTGCCAGCTTATGTGAAAAATTAAGAAAAACATACTAAGTAATTACAACACAAACACTGACTTAATCAGTTTTAACATGAAAAGATTCTGACGAAAGAAGAGAAGAAGTGGGCTGATAGGGTAGAGAAAAGAAGAGCTGCTCAGGAAGCAGCAAACGCATCAACCTCTGAGCAAGTGAATGAAAACTATAAATTCACAAGTCAAGTGTTTTCACTGCACGATATCGAGCAATGCAGTGTTACTGGTGTATATATATATATATATATATATATATATATATATATATATATATATATATATATATATATATATATATATATATATGTAACAAAGGCGCTATATTGCGCCCGATCCGACAAGGACATGGAGGCACATGTAAAATAAACAAACTTATATTTTCTTCAGCTGGAGGGGAAGTCTTCCCCATGTCCCCCAGCCACAACACAGTCCCAAAGCACAAAGTACCACACCAAAACACTCCTCTTTCTTTCTCTTCCACCACCACTCCTCCACAAGCTTTGTCCTCCTCCTCCCGACTGGGATCTGAGTGGTGGTTGCTGGCTCCTTTTATGGCCCACCCGGAAGTGTTCTAAGTGCTTGATCACCTGTTTCCAGTTGTACCCCGGGTGGGCAGAAGAGTCGTCCAGCTGGGCTCAGGGACCCATGCCGCCCCAGATCCCAATAGGGTTGTGGAGAACTCCATCTCCGATGAAGCTCTGCGAGAGACTGAGGCATCATTCTAACCCAGGGGGGCAGCCATCCAGTGTCCAGGGGGAGGTACTGCACCGTCCAGGGTTGCATCCCCTGAATACACATCAGAGGGGCATCCCAGCCAGGCATGGGACCCGGCCGTTCGCCACATTGCCCCTCTCTCAGCTAAGCCCCATGGGGTTCATCTGCATGACCCGCGAGGGCTGGTCTTCTCCAGGATGGGGAGTCTGCGTCTTCACTCCTACGGCTCCACCCTGTGGAGAAACAAGCAAAATGTTTGTGGGTGCTGCCCCGACGTCCCTGCCAATCGGATGTCCACTCTGGACAACACCGCCAGACGTGACCACAGCGGCCGCAGTTATACAGTGGTATGAAAAACTATTTGCCCCCTTCCTGATTTCTTATTCTTTTGCATGTTTGTCACACAAAATGTTTCTGATCATCAAACACATTTAACCATTAGTCAAATATAACACAAGTAAACACAAAATGCAGTTTTTAAATGATGGTTTTTATTATTTAGGGAGAAAAAATCCAAACCTACATGGCCCTATGTGAAAAAGTAATTGCCCCTTGTTAAAAATAACCTAACTGTGGTGTATCACACCTGAGTTCAATTTCCGTAGCCACCCCCAGGCCTGATTACTGCCACACCTGTTTCAATCAAGAAATCACTTAATTAGGAGCTGCCTGACACAGAGAAGTAGACCAAAAGCACCTCAAAAGCTAGACATCATGCCAAGATCCAAAGAAATTCAGGAACAAATGAGAACAGAAGTAATTGAGATCTATCAGTCTGGTAAAGGTTATAAAGCCATTTCTAAAGCTTTGGGACTCCAGCGAACCACAGTGAGAGCCATTATCCACAAATGGCAAAAACATGGAACAGTGGTGAACCTTCCCAGGAGTGGCCGGCCGACCAAAATTACCCCAAGAGCGCAGAGACGACTCATCTGAGAGGTCACAAAAGACCCCAGGACAACGTCTAAAGAACTGCAGGCCTCACTTGCCTCAATTAAGGTCAGTGTTCACGACTCCACCATAAGGAAGAGACTGGGCAAAAAGACGCAAACCACTGTTAAGCAAAAAGAACATTAGGGCTCGTCTCAATTTTGCTAAGAAACATCTCAATGATTGCCAAGACTTTTGGGAAAATACCTTGTGGACTGATGAGACAAAAGTTGAACTTTTTTAAAGGCAAATGTCCCGTTACATCTGGCGTAAAAGGAACACAACATTTCAGAAAAAGAACATCATACCAACAGTAAAATATGGTGGTGGTAGTGTGATGGTCTGGGGTTGTTTTGCTGCTTCAGGACCTGGAAGGCTTGCTGTGATAGATGGAACCATGAATTCTACTGTCTACCAAAAAATCCTGAAGGAGAATGTCTGGCCATCTGTTCGTCAACTCAAGCTGAAGCGATCTTGGGTGCTGCAACAGGACAATGACCCAAAACACACCAGCAAATCCACCTCTGAATGGCTGAAGAAAAACAAAATGAAGACTTTGGAGTGGCCTAGTCAAAGTCCTGACCTGAATCCAATTGAGATGCTATGGCATGAACTTAAAAAGGCGATTCATGCTAGAAAACCCTCAAATAAAGCTGAATTACAATAATTCTGCAAAGATGAGTGGGCCAGAATTCCTCCAGAGCGCTGTAAAAGACTCATTGCAAGTTATCACAAACGCTTGATTGCAGTTATTGCTGCTAAGGGTGGCCCAACCAGTTATTAGGTTCAGGGGGCAATTACTTTTTCACAATTTTTTTTCTCCCTAAATAATAAAAACCATCATTTAAAAACTGCATTTTGTGTTTACTTGTGTTACTAATGGTTAAATGTGACTAATGGTTAAATGTGTTTGATGATCAGAAACATTTTGTGTGACAAACATGCAAAAGAATAAGAAATCAGGAAGTGGGCAAATAGTTTTTCACAACACTGTAGCACGGCCGACCTCCTCCAGTTTGACCCCTGCTGGACCGGAAGCAGGAAGGAAACCCCTGTCCCTTTATCCGCACCTCTGAGGGCTTGTGGCATCTCCGCCCCTCTGCAACGCAGCCCTCCAGTGCCCTAAAGCAGACGGGCTTCCGCTGCGCTGTGTCAGGATTCCCCGTCTACTTACCCCGGGTCCTCCTCCTGCTCTGGGGTGCACTGACCGTCTGGGTCCTCTTATGGGAAGAAGAGAGACCCCTTACCATCTGCACCTCTTTAGACGCCTGCAAGACTGATGCAGGCAGAGACTGAGGTATCACTTCAACCCAGAGGGGTGGCCATCCAGCATCCAGGGGCAGGTACTGCACTGTCCAGGGCTGCTCCGCCTGAATACACATCAAAGGGGCGTCCCAGCCTTCCGCCACTATATATATGTATATATACAGTATATATATATATATATATATACAGTATATATATATATATATATATATATATATATATATATATATATATATATATCCATCCATCCATTTTCCAACCCGCTGAATCCAAACACAGGGTCACGGGGGTCTGCTGGAGCCAATCTCAGCCAACACAGGGCGCAAGGCAGGAAAGAAACCACAGGCAGTGAGCCAGCCCACCGCAGTATATCAAAAGAATTAAAGGAACACTTTTTAATCAGAGTATAGCATAAAGTCAATGAAACTTATGGGATATTAATCTGGTCAGTTAAGTAGCAGAGGGGGTTGTTAATCAGTTTCAGCTGCTTTGGTGTTAATGAAATTAACAACAGGTGCAGTAGAGGGGCAACAATGAGATGGACCCCCAAAACAGGAATAGTTTAACAGGTGGAGGCCACTGACATTTTTCCCCCCTCATCTTTTCTGACTGTTTGTTCACTAGTTTCACATTTGGCTACAGTCATTGTCACTACTGGTACCATGAGGTGATACCTGGACCCTACAGAAGTTGCACAGGTAGTCCAACTTCTCCAGAATGGCACATCAATACGTGTCATTGCCAGAAGGTTTGCTGTGTCTTCTAGGACAGTCTCAAGGGCATGGAGGAGATTCCAGGAGACAAGCAGTTACTGTAGAAGAGCTAGACAGGGCCATAGAAGGTTCTTAACCCATTAGCAGGACCGGTATCTGCTCCTTTGGGAAAAGCAGAACAGGATGAGCACTGTCAGAGCCCTACAAAATGACCTCCAACAGGCCACTGGTGTGAATGTCTCTGACCAAACAACCAGAAAGACTTCATGAGGGTGACCCAAGGGCCCCATGTCCTCTAATGGGCCCTGAGCTCACTGCCCAGCAGCATGCAGCTCGATTGGCATTCGCCATAGAATATCAGAATTGGCAGATGCATCACTGGTGCCCTGTGCTTTTCACAGATGAGAGAAGGTTCACCCTGAGCATGTGACAGAAGTGAAAGGGTCTGGAGAAGCCATGGAGAACATTATGCTGCCTGTAACATCATTCAGCATGAGCACTTTGGTGGTGGGTTAATGATTGTCTGGGGAGGCATATCCATGGAGGGTCACACAGACCGCTACAGGCTTGACAAAGGCACCTTGGCTGCCATTAGGTATCAGGATGAAATCCTTGGACCCATTGTCAGACCCTATGCTGGTGCAGTTGCTCCTGGTGCACAACAATTCCTGGCCTCATGTGGTGAGAGTATGCAGGCAGTTCCTGGAGGATGAAGGAATTGATACCATTGACTGGCCTCCACACTTTCCTGACCTAAATCCAATAGAACACCTTTGGGACATTATGTTTTGGTCCATCCAATGCCACCAGGTTGCACCTCAGACTGTCCAGGAGCTCAGTGATGCCCTGGTCGAGATCTGGGAGGAGATCTCCCACAACACCATCTGTCGTCTCATTAGGAGCATGCACTGATGTTGTCAGGCATGTATACAAGAACACAGGGGCCATACAAAGTGCTGCGTACAATTTTGAGTTACTGCAATTAAATTTTGGCAAAATGGACTAGCCAGCCACATAATTTTTTCACTTTCATTTTTGGGGCGTCTTTGAATTCAGGGCTCTGTAGGTTGATCATTTTAATTTCCATCAAACGATGTGGCATCCTTTCGTTCCTAACACATTACCCAGTCTATATCAGTATAGATATCCAGGAGGATTTCTTTTCCCATTGAGATCTGATGTATTTTCAAAGTGTTCCTTTAATTTTTTGAGCAGGTTATATATATATATATATATATATATGTGTATATATATATATATATATATATATATATATATATATATATATATGTGTGTATATTTATATGTATATATTATTATATTAAAAATATGTTCTGGCTAGTTTTGGCCAAAAAGTAAAATTCTCTGGGTATTTTTTGCTCTTCAGAATTCAGCTCCTTGAAAAACTGTTTAAGTTGGTCTCTTTTTAACTACAATACAATTAAGTTCAACAATGTACATGTCACTTAAAATAATAAATCCTTCATATGTTAAAGTATTCATGTATCTTCAAACTTCATGAGCCCAACTAAAAGTTGATTTTAACTTTCTAGTTTCCATTTTCTGTTACAAATTATAGTAAACTATATATTTTGTTATTTTTTATTGACTATATGAAGAGTGTATAGTTCACTGATGAGATTGTGTGAATTTGAATTGAAATGTTTAACACCTTAACTATGGCTGGGCAGCTTCTTGGCATACTGCTTTAGGGGTACGCGTGGGTGTGCAAATGAGTGTGCCCCTGTTAGACCAATGCCTTATCCAGCGTTGGCTGCCTCTTGTTGCTGCTTCAGCAGTGCGCAGCTTTTAGTGGCCATGTATTAGAACATTTGCATTTTCAAAATAAATACTAATGAATTTTCACTTGTGTCATTCATGTCCGATACTGTCATTTTTAAGGCAATGGCCATTTTGCGATAATGCTTCATTAATGGTACACTATTGTTTTCTCTCCTGCAGCATAATCCATAGGGTTTCTAGTGTCCGGGTGAGCCGCAGCACTCAGAGCTGTGCAGTTTGGCAGGTGTCCGAATCCAGTCAGCCAGTTCCACCAACCGATGTGACCAAAAACGACAGCTACAGCAGATCTAACTGGTTACAGGTCCACATTGGAAAAAGGTAATTGTAGTGTTAAACTTGCATTTATGTATCTCAATGAGAGTTTTATGTGAAATAACTTACACATTTTTCATTTTATTTTTATAATTTATGTAAATACTTTAATCACACACTGTAAATTACATTTAATTTTTGTTGCTTGACTAAGACACCTACACAGATCCACTAATGCTTTTTCCTATTCTTTTCTTTTTTCTTTTCCTGGAAATATTATTAAATAAATAGAATATAGTAGAATAGAACAGAAGAGAATAGAATAGTTCAGTGATGATTTGCAGCTCCAGGAACATCCTGGGTTAGTTTACAGCTGGTCAATGCTTGGAGTATGTACATTGTCCAAGGTTCTTCATGGCTTTTCTCCAGCTGCTCTGATTTCCATCTTATGATTAAAATATTTACATATTAAGTTATTTGTCAGCTCACCGTTGGCCTGATTTGTGTAAGTGTACAGCCTTTGCACCTGTTGTTGCTGGACAAGGCTCCAGCTTCCCAAGAGTCTCCTTTAACAGAAAAAGAAAATAAAAAATCAAACATATTAATAGACTTTGTATGGATTCCTTTTAGTGTTATAATTCTATCAAGATGCAAATCAAAAGGCAAACATACTTACAAATTTCTGTAATTTGGGAAATGGAACAGTAGAGAGATAACATTTTTATAGTCATATGATGAGGATTAATCTTTATTAGTGTCATTGCTCTTTCCCAGTTAGGCTGGGCTGTTATGGCTACAGTATGAATTATTTTAAACAGAAGGTGTCACTGACAACAAAAACCAAAGGACACAACAGAACCTCCCTTACAAATGCAAGCTTCGTTTTTCTCTACATGAATGTAGAGTCAATCATAATAAATGTATAAGGATCCCTGGGTCTATAGTATCTCAGATGTCCTAAGCTCCAATAATGAAACTAGTGTGCCTATTAAGAAGAGAAAATGACATACTTGAAAAACAGGAAGAAGATTAATTTCAAAATAATGAGGGAGCGTACCAAGTCACAGTAGGTCAGTTAGATGCTTGAAGAAGTTACTGCCCAATCAGCCCAAGCACTGCACAATGCATTAGGTACTTATTTATATTTTGACTACATAAGGTGCCTATTTTCACAGTAAAATGTTAAAACTTGATTGTCCTTTTGCTATGTCATCAGTAACTCATCCATTTGTCTACCACAGAAAACACCAAATAACATTCCTACTCTTAGCCTTTCTTCACAGTACCTCTTTTCTTTTAAGTTTAGTCTTTGCTCCAATTCACTTCTTAACTCGGGACTTAATTAGGAAGTGGAAGATGATGGACATTTATACCCCACCAAGGAATAACATGTAGAACTAGGGAATCCTCATGCCAGTATATCATACCACTCTTTAATTGCCTTCTAATCTTTTATTTAAAATAATAGTACCTACTATTTTTTACAGCATCCTTCATTTATGACCCAATCGATCAAATACAGGGATGCATTATTTTTTTCAGAACAGTGGCAGCTTTTATAGCAGTAGCTCATGGCATTCCTTCATTGTTGACACATCTTTAGAGATGCATTGTCTCATGTACTTGATGTATAGGATAATCAACAATGCAATTGCCAGTTATGACAGGTTTTGCCCCTGTTTCCCCTAAGGAGACCTGAAGTAAATTAAAGTCAACTGGTTGAATAATTTCCCTGACCTAAACCAGCCTTAACACATGTAAAGTCAACACACTTTGGCTGTTATTTTAAGAGTTAATTTGTAAAAATAACAGGTTGTAGAGGCACATATTCTTACATGGGATTCAAAGAGATTGCATTAATAACTGCTTAGTAATATTGCTGCTAAAGTGGTGTATCAGTTATTGACAAGGATTTTCTTTTTTTCTACATGGAGCATTATCTTCTTCAGTAAAGTTAGTTTTGTCTTTGTCTACATATGGGGATTTCATATTAATAATTTGATTACAATAATTTAAAAAACTGCACAGATGCAATCACGTTTACATCTTTGCAAATATTTACTTACAGCAAGCATATATAATAAAATATTTCCTTTAAATTTTAATTTGTTTGAGATGAATGGTTTTCTTAATTGCAGAGTCCATGCAATGTGGGTGGAATTTGACAGAAGGCTTGTCTCTATTTATAAAAAACGCACTGTGAGTTCATTGCTTCCTCATCTTTAATTAATTAAAATATTTGTTTATAAAAGTTCAGTATAACAAATGAAAGTTAATATTAATTTTTTATTATCTAAATCAAGTATTTGCTGATTTTTTAATTTTTTTGGTTTTGTAGGACAAGTTTTCAGAAATTGTCTTTCCTGCATCCAGCATTAACCATGTTGCTCCATCTAACATCACAAAGTTTTCAGTTAATATTGGCACAAAATGTTTTGAATTTTCAGCACCTACACGAGGTATAATATTTAAATACAAACCTTAAAGCCATCTATTTAAACACTGTAAATGTATAAAGTTCAAACCTCATATGTAACTATGACTACTAAATTACATATTTTGTACTAATTGTTTTCATTACTATATAACTGGCATTTCTAAATTTCTCCTGTATGAATGCCTATAAGTGTGTGAGTGAAATTGTCCTGCAATAGAGAGATAGTGGCAGTTGGTTTCAATCTTGTCATCAGTGCTGACAGGATAGGTCGTAGCCCCCCTATGTCCTGGGATTGGAGTGGCATGAATATCCTGTACCTTATATTCATAATACTTCCTGTAGTATGTATATACATATAGATTAGTCTTGTTGTCTCACAACTTTACTTAAAACAATCTATAAAATTCAAAGTATGTGAAAAGATGATTTGGCATGTCAAACTCGATCTGCTGTGGTAACGTACTTCTGGTTGTATTTATTTCTGTAATGCCTCTAGAACACTGCAGGAATCAACCACAGATGTGGTGCTGGTCAATCTAAAGGTTCCTATTGAGATGGTTTTCTCTAAATCTTTTCTGAAACATGAAAATGTTGGATTATTAAAGAAAGTTTCTGAAGCTGATTTCTGCAGATTTATTTTGTCCAAATACTTGGATTCAATGAATCCCCAGAATATGTAACTATTAAAAATGTGTTTTTTAATTGCCTGCAGCAATCTGTGATGGGTGGGTAACCTCGTTAAGTAATCCTCTTCCAGAGGAGCCTTCAGATCCAGCTGTATTAGAAGGAATTCTTGTTCTAAAGGAGCTCCGAAGCAAGTTGTATGTAGCATTGAAAAGAGACAAATTGTGGCTTTACCAGGACAGAGAGGTAAGAAAGCAAAAATTTGACAAAATAAAGACAGAAGACTTCAGCCGGAGATTAGAAACTGTCATTTTGGCTTCTTTTTGGTGACAAATAATTCAAGAACAAATTAATCCTTATTATTTGTGTCACTAGTGAACCCATTTTGTAATGTTACATTTTTTGTATTTTATAATAGTAATGCTTTTCTTTTAGTTTTAAATTATGCTCATCATTATTTTGGAGAAAATTTAATTTCTTAGGTAAAATGTCTTTAACTAATCCAGCTCCTCTTGTATTATGTACTGTATATTATCATGCTTTTGGCTGTCCACCTTTTCATCAGACAGATCTCCTTCTGCTTGTGAATGGCATACATGGACAACTTGCCTGAATCTCATCTTTTGTCAAAGTGAACATTTTAAAGGTCACCTTGGCTATCACTTCTCTTTAGACCAGTGGTTCCCAAACTCGGTCCTGGAGACCCACTGTGGCTGCAGGTTTTTGTTCCAACCAACTTCTGTTTTTTATTGGTCTCTTAGCCTAATTAAGTGAGTCATTATTTCCCAGTTTCTGTGTTTTGGAGTCAATGTAGAAATTACAAACTAAGTTTGGTAGATTTTTATTAAAATGTAATAAGCAGTTATATGGGGAATATGTATTTTTTTTAAGTTGTTAACCATATTTTCAACCTAATTTTCATTCTGTTTTTCCACATATTCTGGTTATTTAATTGCTTATTTACTAATTAGCAGGTCTGACACTGAAGTCGTTGCTGCTTTCATCATCTCGGGTGTCTGCTGCGCTGGTTGTTAATTGTCACTATTAGTGTTAAATGAAGAGAGCAAACTATACAGGACAAGTGGAAAATAATAGGAAAACAACAAAAGAGAGTTAAGCATTTACAGTTTTAGAAAAAAATAAAAATATTTCTAAATGTCTTATAAATTTAAAACCCATACTGTTGTGTTTTTCTGAATGCAGAATAAGATACGAGTAAAAAAGACCAGTTAATTAAATGAGATCAGTTGTTATCGATTAGTATCACTGATTGTGAATCTGGTTGGAACAAAAACTTGCAGCCACAGTGGGTCCTCAGGATTGAGTTTGGGAACCGCTGCTTTAGACTTTCATTGTTTTTTTTGTGTTTGGATCTTTCCAATCTTTCATCTGTCTCTTGCCTCCTCCTCTTACATGTTTTGTTTTCTTCATGTTTTGCTTTGCCTTTTTAATTATATTTTGTTTACCTGGTCTTGGCTTTTTGCTTGTTTTAAAGAAGGGGTGTTCTACTCTGGGCCCAGGTGGCCACAGTCGCTTCAGGTTTTCATTCCAATTCTTTTCCTAATCAGTGACGAGTTTTTACTGCTAATTAACTTTTAGCGTCATTTTAATAGCCCTGTTTTCAAGGATTCAATCCTCTGAATTGATTCTTTTCTTCATTAAATGACAGCCAAAGAGAAATGTGATGTAAAATGAGCCAACAGATGACCAGCTAAATTGGGGCTTGAAACCGCAACCAATTTCACTCCAACCAATCTCTTAATGAGAATCCAATTCATGATGTTAATTAAGCCCATTATTTAATTCCATGGCTTGTTGCTCAGACCTTCACCTTTCTTTGCTTTCAGATACTATGTGATAGACACAGGTGACCTGGTCGTGTGGCGGCTTGTTTTGTGTCTAATTAGTGTTTAGCTAACAACTAAGGGGGCGTGAGTCAATTTAATTAAAACTAAGGCAAAAGAAATTAATTAGCAGCAAAAACTGGTCACTAATGAAGAAGATGGTTGGAATTAAAACCTGCAGTCACTGTGGCCCTACAGGACCGGAGTTCGACACCCCTATTTAAAAGAATGGTTTAGCCTTGTTTATTATTAGCTATTGTGTTTTCTTGTTATTTGAACAATGTCTCCATCTGTGATTGAGTTAATTGCCTGCCAGCTCTGTTTACAATTTAGTTGAAGTAATAGGCAACTGCCCCTGTCCTTAGTGTTTAACTTTAGGTCCAAGAGGCTGTAACCTCAGCTGAAGATAAAATGCAAGTATCATAGTGAATATGGCAATAGGTGACACCAAGATATTTAGCACAATTAGAGTAGTCCTACAGGGTGACTCTTTAAAAAATATATATTATTAAAGACCAGCCCTATTTCTACCCATTTACTATAACACAGAAATGGTATGTGGCTAAGTTTCCCTCAATAGGAGAAATATCGGATTAGGTTTATAGCTAATTTTGCCTCCTCCTACTTTCTCTGCATATACATATACTTTGCCAGATGATTTTTATAAAAGCACTGTTTAAACAGGTTTTTCAAGTATCAGTCAAACAAACCCTGGCATTTTGAGTTTGAAAATAATTCTATACTAGAGACCTGACTTCATACTAATTTGAAGAGAGCAGTGTATTCAACATTATGCAGTCAGACAAATGAGGCCAAGAAAGAACAGGGGGCAGTACAGTTCAGAGGTGGGCTTAGGCAAGCCGGTATTAGTATAGGGACACTGAGAGGGTGTAACAGTTATCTGTTTTTTCGCTGCCCTACCCTCTATTCAATTTGTGTTTTATAATACACATTATCTTTTCTTTTAAGCTGTGATCTAATATTGTTACATAGCTAACTTTAAATAACGCTTATGTTAAAATATGCAGTGCTGTTTATGCTGAGTTGTTTATGTGCCCTGTCCCTAAACTGACATCTGTTTTGTTAGCATTTCAGGGAAGGTATTGGGATTACAGTTATCAACCTTATCGTGGCCCAAGTAAAAAAGACAGGCAAGCATGGATTTGACATCACCACGCCATATAAAACATTCAAGTATGCAAATGATATTGAAATATATTCTGAAAAATGTGACAAAGTTTATTTCATTTGTATTAAAATAAAATTTTACCCCTTGTAATGCAATCTAGCACACAGAAGATATGGACATTAAGTATTCTTGAGGCTGTTTTTAATAGGTCAAGTTCAGCTGTATAAATACTGATGATTTTTTTAACAGTTAATATACTCATTTAACTAAAAATGAAGAAAAATATGTTCAGGAAAGAGTGTCTGTTAGACTAAAACAAAAAATTAAACTAGCTTTAAGCTATTTAATATTTTAATGTTCAGGTGATAGTGATCCTGAGCTCATAGCATGTCATGGTCAAATAAGTCTATGTCATCAACATATTGTCCAACGATTCATTTATCTACTGAATAATTCAATCTAATCTGATCAGTTTAATTTAGGTTTAAGTAGAGTAAGACCCAAGCAGAATCAGTTGTAAGGTTTGAATCAACCCTAAAAGAGCACTAATCCATCGCAGGACATATTCACATGGACATGTTCACAAAGTGCTTTATGGTCAGTAGTCAATTTAACAAGCACAACTTTGTGAATTGGAAGGACCCAGATGAAATACATGCAGGCATGGTGAGAATTTACAACTCCACACAGACAGTGACTGTGCCCGAGAATAAGACTTAAACCAAGCACAATCTGCAAATGCGATGAACTGGCACTCTGTGCAGGGTTTGTTCCTGCCTTGTGCCCTGTGCTAGCTGGGACAGACTAAAGCACCTCCCATAACACTAGTCTGGATTAAGTAGGTTAGAAAATTACATGGCATGATAATCTCTAAATGAAAGATGGCAAATCAAAAATATGAATAAAAAATATGCCTAAATCTCTATTTTACTGGAAAACAACCTACAAACAAACAAAGATTATGTAAACTAAACTAGTGCCCAGACCTGGATACAAACACAGATCATTGGAGTTTTGATGCTTTGAGTCAGCCGTGCTGACTGCTGCCTAACCATGCTGCCCGATAGTGATTCTACTGTACCAACTTTAATAATTCTCTTTTACAAGTGGTGTAGCACTTACTATTTTCAAACAGCACTAAGAATGTGGACTTTGATAACAGATGGGAAAGAAGCTATAATGTGGCTCCTTAAAAGGAAAACTCATGTATGTTTCAAGTACAGCAGAGTACATTGAATGTTATACATGCAGCATATGGAGGAATATTTCGGACAAAATTAAATAAATGCGTAAATAAATAAAAGTACTGTGAAATGTGAGCATAAATAAATAAATGTGTCATGAAATGAGAGCCTAAATAAATAAATATGTCATGAAATGAGAGCATAAATAAATGTGTCACTAAATTTTGAACTGAGTATTTGACCCTTGTTTTACGAGTCAGGTGCATATTCGCAGCTACTTTTTCAAACAACTCTATAGCTCTGATCAGTGGCAAAGTTGTTCAGTTCAAAATATTAGTTGGAGCTGCTTTGGGCATTCCATGTCAAAGTACCTAAACTAATACAGTCGTTGCAGCTTACCGTATATCAAACTGGCTCATTCGCCTTGTGATCGTCTTCTCCGATACACCATATAGATCTGCAATCTGTTGTACTTTTAAACCGCATAACAGAAGGTGTTCTGTTGACTCAGCTGGAATGTCAAAGGATGGACGTCCAGAGCAGGGTACTGCATCACCTGAACTGGAGCGTAGTAGAGTCCGTTCCACCTGTTCTTCGATAATTTAAAAAATAGTTTCATCTATATCTTAGTCTAAAAGGGCCGCCAACATTGTAATTTCTTCCGATAAATCTTCAATTCTCTCTCTGAAATACGTAATATCTTCGGCAGAATCCATTTAATCGGCAGTAGTAAACATTTTTCTAATTAATTCTTGTGCTATCGATTCACCAATCAGTAACTAGAGGGCGTGTTAGAGCCCACCCTCTCAACTTTGACGAGTGAAAGTGACAGTTTTATTTCAAGTCGTATTTCATGACGGTTTGCAGGAATGTTACGGACAAAATGAAATAAATAAATACGCAACGAAAAACATATTTCGTGACACATTTATTTATTTATGATCTCATTTCATGGTACATTTATTTA
Source organism: Polypterus senegalus (assembly GCF_016835505.1). Classification (NCBI taxonomy): domain Eukaryota; kingdom Metazoa; phylum Chordata; class Cladistia; order Polypteriformes; family Polypteridae; genus Polypterus; species Polypterus senegalus. Next base: position 88,013,240 of record NC_053163.1, on the reverse strand, counting down.
TTAAGGCTTCATTTCACGATACATTTATTTATTTATGCTCACATTTCACAATACGTTTATTTATTTGCGCATTTATTTATTGATTTAATTTTGTCCGTAATAACCATCTTTCCACCTTGACCAGAAACAAATATCCTCTTGACAGTTCTCAAATCACCTTAAGACCAGTCTTTTCTGAAGCTTAGTCACTTCTACTTTTTAAAGTAGTGTTCAGGACTACTGTATTTATAGCAGGTCATATTTTAGAGACAGCACTGTTTTCCGTGGCAGGAATGGGAGACAAATGTAAGTCATGGTATTTCACACTGGTGTTAATCAGTTTATGCAACCATCTTTCACATGTAAGACTAAGCAAAGCTGGTTCAGCAAAATAATTTGGTATCATAATGTCCTGTGTTTTTTCATAATTTAGTTGCATAAATGCAGGTGTACTAATTCACAGTTAGTTATTTTAGCTATAAGTGATGAGGCAGTTCATGTCTTGCTACTGAGATAATTTGCTTAAGCTTAAAAGTGTATTCTTCTAGCTCTTCAGACAAATGGAATAAGAAGACACAGGAACTTCATCACCACAATTGCATTCATCACCACAAATTAATTACATATAAGAAGTACTGCTGTTCCACATTTTGCTTTTGAAATCAGGCCAATTTAGGTAATATTAAAGACATTTTTGGGTGCAATATCTGACAGCCCAGTTATGCAGTTAATAACAATGTACCCCAATTCAACCAGTTTTTACTTTAGATCTGCATAGGAGTTAATCACATCTGCCTGACTTTTGTCTGCACTTCTCAGTTTACTCCCACAATCCAAACTTACACTCAGTGATTGCCTTTCTTGAAGTGGCACTGTATAGGTATGACATCCTCCTGGTTAGCGTATCATCCAAGACTGGTTCACACTACCATCTACTGTATATAAAGCTAAATAAAGCAGGTTCAGAAAATGGATGGTACAATATGGTGGTAACAGATATACATACAAAGTATGAATTTTAATTATCTTAGGTTAGAAACAAAAATATGTTAAGAAATTCTTAACAGACAAGAAAGGTTTGCATATTATGTACTCAAATGCCTTTTCATAGTGAAAACATGGAGACTGCCATGACTCCTTACTACTCTTTGTGCTGCAACAACAACCAACAATGTTTCATATTTTCCTTAAAGTGTAGTTCAAAGTGTTTTACAAAAAAACGCATCTTTTTGTATCCTGTGCTGTCCTACATTAGTTTTTGTTCAAGAAGAATCTAGCGTGTTGATGAAAGCTGCTCGTTAACTAAATATTTGTACTCTGATCACCAGCTTCACGACAAGCTCCATACATGAGTTGTCCACTTGGGTTTCAACACTCTCTCAGGCCATCAAAGATTCAATATCATTTGATGAGGTGGCCAAGCGTATTTGGGAGAACCCGTCTAACAAACTCTGTGCTGACTGCCAGAGTCCAGACCCTGAGTGGGCTTCAGTTAACTTGATTGTCGTCATCTGCAATAAGTGTTCAGGTAAGTAATGGGCTGTACTGTAGCTTTTTTTTTTTTTTTGTTCAATGGAACAGGTGTCATTTCTGAAATATGTGTGTCTTTGCAGGTATACATCGTTCTCTGGGAGTCAGATTATCCAAAGTGCGCAGTATAATGTTTGACAGGAAGGTGTGGACAGAGCCATTGATTATGGTGAGAAAATATTGATTGAGAAATAGTTGTGATGATTACAGGGCAAGATGTGTCAAGTAGCATACAGGAAACACTTTGCTACCTAATATCAAGAAAAAAACTATTATAATAAAATGTTAGGTTATGTCATTTAAAACTGTACAATTTAAGTCAATGGACATTATGCTCAAACTATATACTGTAATGCTCTGGTAAGACCATATCTGGATTATTGTGTGTAGTTCTGGTCATCATGGTGCAAGAAAGACATAGCAACAGTTGAAACTGTGCAGAGGAGAGCAAATAAGTGCATCCCAAGGAATGAGTCTCTGAGAGACTCAGAAAATTAAACGTGTTTAGTCTCAAGGAGAGGAACCTAATCCAGGTATATAAAATCCTCAAAGGCATTGATAAAGTAGATAGAGCAACATTCTTTCAGCTTAAGAGTAAATCATGTACTCGAGGACATCAGTGGAAATTAAGGGGGAGTGACAGGAAGTACTTCTTTAAGCAAAGAGTTGTGGGACTCTGGAGCAAACTACCAAGACATGTAGTTGAAGCAGAAACGTTGACAACCTTTAAGTAAAATCTAGATGAGATATTGGGACATCTTAGCTATTAGCTAAAGAAATAGGCTTAATGGACTGAATGTTCTCCTCTTTGTCAAATTTCTTATGTTCTAATGATAGAGAATCATATAGCAATACTTTAGTAAAGATCTCATTCATACTAATTTAATTATACTTTGTTTCTTTTTTCCTGTTTATTCAATAAGCATTACTGTAGTTGAGACATGTGGCGATGATAAACATTGAGTTTACTAAAACTTGACATGTACTGTTCTGAGTAATACAGCCTGTAAATAGTTCCACATAATTGTGGGGTTTTGGTTTCATTTGAAGGCATGGTCAACACTTAAAAACAACAGTTGATAACAGCTACAAAATTAGATATGATAGCGCTACTCATACAAGAAGTGTTTTTGGTTTTTTTTTATTCCTTAACTACAGCTCTTTATGCTTTATGGAAACAAACTAGCCAATGAGATCTGGGGTCATCACATACCAACCAATGAACAGATCTTTCCTGATGCATCGCCTGAACAGCGTAAAGCCTTCATTTGGGCTAAATACCACCAAGGTCGTTACTGTAAACTACACACTCTTTTCCCAAACTCGGAGCTGCTTTATAAGGTATGCCAGTCACAGTTCTCCTTCTGAGGTGATGCAATGTATTCTGGTAAAATCTTTAAGTGTACTTTTACAGGGTTCTCAATGGACTGGTATAATGGAAAGACACTGCTACTTTATCACTGAAGAAATTAGGTGTGACTTTTAGCATTAATGATTTTCTAGCATTTGCTACCTATCTAAAATGAAAACAAATGTTTCTATCGTCTTATTTCCTCAAATGATTTCAAACAGTCTTTGTGCTCCTACTTTTTTCTTGTGTTCATTTCTCCCTTCTAGAGGCTTTGCACGGTGGCATGCAGCTCTGATATCATGGAAACCATGAGTCTTCTGTGCTCTGGGGCACAGCTGAGTTATACCTTGCAAGATGGCCTGTCACCTACTGCCTTAGCAAAGAGAGCAGGACAAATGCTACAGGCTGAGCTAATGCAGCTGAATGAGAATATAGGTGAGATGGGTAAAACTTGTCCAGGAATTGAGCTTACTGGCCAGTATTAGCAAAGAAAAGGCAGTTGTAAATGACATCTTTACATATATAGGGTTAACCGGCAAATTCTGACAATGCAAGAACATACAAAGCTAAGAGGTTGTTTTAAAAATCTATAGGCAAAGTAATGTAACATTAGATAAAAAGTGAATACAACATTTTTAATATGTAATGTACAATGTTATCCTTGGAACATTGTGTCTTATGTATTGAATGACTGGGACAGGTTCAAGGTGTGGACTGATGACGGTACAGGAGATAATTATACTACACAGGAGCACTAGAAGAGTGAAATGCTTAAGCCCTTCACCTATGCATCTGCATGTGAGTTGATGGCTGCCGCTGAATTGTTTGGTTGTTGCTTTCAAGTGTACCGAAATGGCCAAATATTTTACACCTTTGGACAACCGACAATGCCTCTCAAACATCTTAGATTCACAGGTGACGATTTCAGTAGTGGACACTTTGATGTTTATGAATGTTTAAACTCTCAAAAGCTGGATATAAAGTTATCGATGAAACCGGTTGTATGCTTACAATGCTTGACAGATGCCGAATGTCTCTTCAACACAAGTCCTGCAAATACTGTCGTAATTGAAACAAACCATGAAACTCAAACCGATTATGACAGCAGCAATCCAAGCTGTGAGATTTGAAACAAGATTACTGTTCACATGGCCAACTCTACGTTGCATGCTCAAGAGTAAGCTCAGCGCACAGCTTGGTCATATTACAACCAGAGGGCCGAAATGACAATGTGGTATACAAAGAGATCCTTAACAAATAATTATTGGTATATTTTCCCTCACTTTAAAAAAGGTTTAATTTTCTTCTTAATAAAAATTTCAAGGCAGTACTTCGCCGCTGCGAAGCGCGGGTATTTTGCTAGTGTTGCAATAAATGTAATTTGGTGGAGTTCAAGAGCCTTGGAAATGATTAGCCTTTTCTAGATAGATGGATATCAACTTTGTTTTCTGTTCTCTTTTGGAATTTCTGTTGATTGTTGTATTATTATGTGCTTGTCGAATCTCCTGGCTGGCAGCTTGACTCTGAGGGTAAGGGCTAAAGTAGTTGAGGTTTATATTGATCAGCGCTGGCTGCATTTAAGGCAGACTGTGTTCAATTAGTTCATTCTCTCTTATCTTTTCATTCAGTGCCAGCTGGTGTTGGATAACTTTTTTTTTAAACTTGGAATTTAAATGTGTATTTCCTTAAGTATCTTATATAGCATGGGTTAAAGACTTGAAAACATTCAAAAAGTTACAATAACAGAGTAAATACGGACAGTATCAATTATTTGTGATTCAGTTGCCACCAATGAGGAATTTAAATATTCTCCCTGGGTCTGTGACAATTTTACATTGGAAACTTCAGTTTTCTTCCCATACAGTATTAACATTAATGATTATGAATGAATTCTGTGGCAGTATGAGTGTTGGTGTGTACATGAGGGTACTCAGTGATGGTCTGCCTTGCTTTCTGTGGGGGTTCTTGGGTTATTTTGTCCCTGAATTGGGTTAAACATGATTGAAAGTAACATTATTTATAATTAAACTAATTGTATAATCCTGCAGTGGGCTACCGCCCTGCCCGAGGTTTGTTCCTGCCTTGCGCCCTGTGTTGGCTGGGATTGGCTCCAGCAGACCCTCGTGACCCTGTGTTTGGATATAGCGGGTTGGACAATGACTGACTGACTGACTAATTGTATAATCAGAGGTAGGCAGGGTATCAAATAGCAGACAAAAATGCAAAACGTCCCAAAAGAGGTGCATAAAGGCACTAAACAGGCAAGCAATAAGGAAAAAAACACACATAATACATAACATTAAATGAGTTCACATTGGCTGAAAGAGATAAGGCATCAGTGCACACTGAGGAGTGTTCTCTTTTATTTCTTCAGCCCTCATATTATGTGATTTCTGCATAACTGGTGTTTACTAGCATAAGATGGGCCACATCAGATACAGGCAGCAAAAGTACAAGGGGGCATATGCAGAATAATATCTAACAGTAAAGTTTTTGTCAGCTGTAGTCATACAAATGAAATCTTTTCTACTAATACAGAGTAAATGAAAAATCGGCCCATTATCTGGCTGTAACACTGTGCTAGACTATCACTATAGCAGTAGAGAAACAAACTGTCATGGGCTACACGTACAATCACTTACACTAGATCAATTACAGCTGATTTTAGTTTTTGTGGCAGTGAACATCAGCATGTAAAGAAGGGAATGTTTTGCAGTTCATCAACAAGCAAAACATTTTTAGTGTGACCTTGTAGCTTATGATGTACACAGTTCACCCAGAATAACATCTTCCAAATTTTATTTTTCAATTAATCAGTGTTATAGGACTTCATAAGGAACAAAGGGACAAATACACTATTTAATACTTTTTGATTTTACTGTATGTTTCAGTTAGTGCATTTTTTTTCTGAATAGATACTGTAATTCTTCCATTTCTATGGCAGTGATATGCTGTGATTTCTGTTCTCACAATAACTATCAATTTGTATTTTACAGATTTCCCCCATCTTAAGGACCTTGCTTCCAAGAATGATAATAACAGAAAAAATTCTTCATCATCAGGTAACACTCTGATTATTAGGCCCTCTTTCACTTAGGTTTTCCTTTAGGTAAAGAACATATATCACAAATGTTGTTTCTGAATCGAATGTATGCTTTGACTCCAACCAACCCTTTCAGTAGACAAATCATTTTATCTGTGAAAAATCTTTGATTAAAAAGCAATTAAGCCCAAAGCAAAGATCTCATGACGTAAAAATATATTTCACATTTTCAAAAGTGGCTTCTCTTAATATCTTGTTTCCTTTGACAAAACTGAACCCACTTTAAACCAATATCATATTTAAGCGTCTCCACATTTGACAATATTATCCATATAATCCTGGACACCACCCTTCCTTGTAGCACACATCTGTGTCTTCAATGCTCTGGAAACTAATCTATAATATCTAGATAAACAAGATAATTTCTTTATGGTCGATAAAAGAAATTACTATAGATCTCTGTTGTCAATGCACAGTACTATATGGTGGTAGGCATTTTGCAAGTCCATTGAGGATAAACCTTTATCTGCCCCTAAGCCTTCTGGATGTACAGGGTTTGTGTTAATAAGCATCATATATCCTAAGTCTTAATATGTTTAATCTTTTCATCTTTGCCAGTTGAACAAACAAAGATGTCACATCCAAAATGGTTCTAGTCTCCTGCACTGTGCCCTGTGGTTATTCTGACCAAAGTAGTTCAAGAAAATATGTCTATATTTAACCTCCAAGTGAAGAGCAGTAATAAGTTTCTTGCCAAAGACAATAATAATAGTAATTTATATAATAGCAACTTTCCCATGCTCAAAATGCATCACAGAAATTAAAAATGAACAATAGTGCATGTACAACATTGGAAACAAGTAATATTTACATAAAACACTAAATAAAGATAAGTGCATAAAACACAATGCTTTTAATTAGAATAAAAACAATAAACCAGCGTAAAAGTCCAAAATACACAAAATACCAGAAAAAACTCTGAACAAATTACATAATTTGTTATACAAATGCAAAACATATTGAGCACCAGGATAGAAAGGCTTAACCTGAAAGAAGGGTAAGAATATCGGGGAAAGTTAAATGCCTTCCTTAACAAAAGAGTTTTAAGTCTGGACACTATAGAGCTGAAAGCTCTGTCACCCATAATGCACAGGTTAGTTTGGAGCAGAACAAGAGTGCCAGAATCGGTGGGCCATAGTGGCCAAGCAGGAGCATAGTAATGGAGGTTACTGATGTAGTCTGGTGCATGACCATTTAAAGCTTTATAGGTTAGTAATATAATTGTATACTCAATACTATATGACATTTACAAAATGGTACAATGTAAAAGTAACTTTGAGCCCAGTTCACAGTGTGAGAAACATTCAGAGTAAGGCATTTGAATACAAGTGTTAAGCATTTGCCATTAAGTGTATGCTCTATTCTGATAGGTCAGAATCTCTCAAATGTTTGTGATACATGTGCAAGTATCATCATAGAAAATCCTTTACTGACCCTAAATGTTAGGTTCTTTTATTATGTGGGAAGATGTACTCCAAACCGTAGCATTATATGAAATCTTTACCTGACAAGCAGATTAGCAGTTCAGGCACACTGTAAATTTATTTAATATCACATAAGGAGTTATTAAAATATTAAGCACAAGACAGAATAGTACCTTCAGTAGTTTTAGGTGGTCTTTCACACCAGATGGTGCAATTCTTTGTCACAGATGTCTAAAAAGACCCTCCCTCTAGGTTATTGCTTGGTTTTTTTATTGTCTACCTATTGGGCATGCCCATGTTGTGAATACTGAGCTCTGCCTCCTTGTTATCCTTTTAAAACATGCAGTACATAATTAATATATAAATAGACCATTGAATAATCAAAGTTTTTGTCAGACAGGAAATCAATTAAATCTGTTAAACTAGATGTTTAATGTTCTGTGTGGAGATTTTGCTATTCTAGTCACATTATCTATCTATAGAGTTTTAAGTTTCATGTTTGCATAAAAATAATTAAAAACAAAATAACCAGATAGACTACTCCTCGTGCCAATTGACATTTTTAAATGAATAAATAAAAGCTGTTCAAGTTTGAATTATAGGTGAACTAGTCCTCTGACCTCTACTACATGTAAGACTCTCTTGTACATTCCCAACTAACTTCCATTTTGAACTATTTAGTTAGTACCCAACTTTTAATAACAAAAGCTTCTTTCTTCATCTGATTGATCAAAGCATATAAAATGTAATGGCAAGGCTGTCGAGTCAATCTCTGGCCTCTCCATTAACAAGCTGTGGAATATACATCTTATCAGTTATGTGTTCAAATATATCATTTGTTAAGGAAAATCTACAACAATGGTACAATAACAGCAACAACTTTCATCCTATAAAACGTGATTGGATCCTAGCTGTGTAATGGGTATTTTAACTAACTGTGACTGTGTGTTTTTAAACACATCTGGAGTGTAGAAATACCCTTGTTTTCCATAATTCAGCCTTTGCATGTAGAGACAGATTGCTTAGTTTATTAAACATTTGATTTGAGCTTAGGTGAAGTATCATGAAATATTGTTTTCATTTAATTTAGGAAAATCATTATTCATTCAAATAATATTACTTAATAGGCATCTCATTCATAGAATTATAACCTCTACTTATTCATGAGTTATGGGTATGTTGTCTGTAGCACTATGGAAATAGATACAACTTTACAAAGACATTATGTAAGGAGAAAATAAATCGGGGCCATGATGAATCAAGCTTTCACAAAATAGTATATTATATTAAAGTAAAATGGTTATTTAGAACAGTAAAACACTGGGTCCCAGTTAAAAAATAGCACCTTTTGATAGTTACAGACAGAACAATCAAGGTTTTTCAATTATTTTATGGTCAGTAGTTTCAAATTGAGCATTTAAATCAAATTAACATCTATAGTAATCAAGTATTAACATTTAACTCTCAGGTCAGTTTTGTAGCTTTAACAAACACCTGTCTGTGCTATGATTAAATCATGGAATATGTTTACAAAGTGTAAAACAATATACATAATTTTTGAGAACCCTAACCCTAAGTACTACATTATACTTCTTATTTTTCACATGTTCGAGATTTTCTTGTGTGCTTCTGAAACTTATCTTGTGTTCATGCGAAAGCTTTGCATGTGCACAAGAAATGAGAAAATGATGTGATCAGGTGAAACTTTCCCATGCACACACAAAATTCTCTTGTGAGCCCATGAAACTTTCTTGTACATGTGTTTTTTGTATTTCCTTTCAGCCGCCATTCTGATCTTTCACAACTCTTTGTATACACTGCCTGCTCAATCACTTGGAGTCAGAAGTAACACCAGCTGCACTTACTTTCCCCAATATCTTTATATACTAGGGGGCTCTGCCCCCTGCTCACTTCACTTGACCACCCCTGGGTTTGGTCTAACCGGATATACAATTTAAAGAGATTGTTATTTACATAGGAATTGTTACATATGCATTATTTTCACTTTTACTTTAAAACTTTTGTAAAAACAATACTTGTCCTTTATTTCCGGCCCCGGGCGTGGATAAATCTCTTTCTTACAGGACGTATAATGCTGCTCTCTTTGTGAATGTGGGGCTGAACGCATGCTAAGGAGTTGCAGTCGGATCATTTGCTGGCTTGTTGCTGCTGGCGAGCTGCGTTTTCTGCTTGTTGCGCTTTGCGTCGATCATTTCAAAGCCTGTACAGCAGCTGTCCTTTTGCCACTTTGCGTCTCTGCCGCTCTCATTGTGACTGAAGAGGGGGTACTGAACGCACGCTAAGTAGAAGCGGTCGGATCATCTGCTGGTTTCCTGCTGCTGGCAAGCTGCATGTTTTGCTTGTCGCTTGTCGTTGTTTTAAGAGCTGGGAGCACATGATGTCTGTCTGCCAAAAGCATTCCAACAACTGCTTGGTTACAAGTCCGTAAACTTGTTTTAAATGTTGTTTCACTGCTTTGTCATGTGACGTTAAAGTGTGTCTCACGGGACGTCAAATTGCAATCTCTTGGCACCAAGTCTCATGCTGAAGGTCCCCATGAGACGCTCCGTGGCCAATCTCTTTCATCTTGTGGGTCTTTAAAGTGTCTTCCGAGAAGAACACATCTCATCTCCTTGGTCTCCCTTCCACCAAGATTTTTTTTATAATAGAGAGATAATATGCTACTGTGGCTGTTCTTTTGTCTGTCCAGGATATTAAATCACCTGTAGCTTGCAAACTGTTTGACTTATTGAACTGAAATTTGGTACACATATACTGTGTGACGTCTACTATTCGCTTTCGGGGCGATGATTGACCTCCAGGTGAAATTCCTCTTTTTATTTTTATTTTATTTTATTGTAATCATCAACTCTTGGCAGGGCGGCCGTGCAGCACATGCGTACATGCTCTGTTCTCATTCCTACTACCTTCACCGTCACTTCCTCTACCTCTTCATATCTTAAATCATTCTTGAGGCAGATTGAAGACTTAAGTGCCAGCTTAAGTAAAAAATTAAGGAAAACATACTAAGTAATTGCAACACAATCACTGACTTAATAAGTTTTAATGCGAAAAAATGCCGATGAAAGAAGAGAAGTAAAGGGCTGCTAGGGTGGAGAAAAGAAGAGCTGCTCTGGAAGCAGCAAGCGCATCAACCTCTGAGCAAACGAATGCTAAATGTACAGAGAAAGAGTATGAAAACTATGAATGCTCAAGTCAAGTGTATTCACTGGTATGCAATATTTTTTCACATTGCAAACTGTTATTTTTACATTTACCATATGCTGTGAAGCTGCATACAACGCTTAATATAAATATAAAAACATAGCACTGCCCCATTTCTGTGTATTTTCTTTTCTTTTCTCATGATCACAGGTAAGATGGATAGCAGCTAAATATTTTTACATTTTATTGCTCTTGGAATTATGATACAAAGTCTGTACTTTTGAGAATCTCCCCAGACTGTGAGTGATTGTTGTATAAATGTTTAAGGCAAAGCAGAATGCTTTACCATACAGAATAGTTGATGGGCAGTGAATGTTTCTTCCAACCGATAATATTAACTGAAGCAGGCATGTTATATGGATTATACGTATATTAAGTATCTTGTCATAAAAAAACTAGTGAGATCTAAGAAGACACCAGACAATATGAATGTATGCTGAACTCTGATTTCAGTGCTAAATACCAATAGGTATAGCTAGTGAGAGAAGTATTTGGAAAACCTTTAGTTTTTGAGCCCCAGCTTTCAGTAGGCTGAATTCATTATAAAGTTTAAATTTCTACAGGCAGTTAGCAATTAAAGTGATTAGAAAAATGTAGACAGAGAAAAAGTATTGTAATAGTGTTCCTCTCTCTCTCTTAGTAGCTACATCTAATGTGTAATCTATTTTGAGTCCAAAAACAAGAGTTTAAAATGCAAACAGTGATTAGGATTAGGCATAGTGTGGTTGGAATCAGAGCTAAAACCCACTGATCTATACAACTGAATTCAGAAAGACCTTTTCCAGAGCATTAAAGACACAGTAAAATCATGGACTGGCATTTATTTTTAAAACTTGGAAGTCATTGTTTTAAATCCTTAACACAGGTTCAGATGAAAACATATCAGCTACTTTGTTTGATCACATGTGTTAAAAATAGCTGCTAATTCAAAATGGTTCTGGCTGCAGATGTCCATTTATGCAGTTATAACCATGAGATGGCTCTGGCTGCAGATGTCCACTGTGAGGCTTTAACCACTGAGAAGCTGTGTGTGTGTATGATGAGATTGGGCTTGGCAAGCAGGCTTGGCTTCTCAGAGTACATAGAACTCGATGTCTGCAGCCAGACTCTATTGACTTATTCACCAAGCATGTGGCTTTCCTTTTTTCTTTTTCTTTTTTTTTCTTATTGCATACAGTTGAAAAAAAAACAATACCTTTATTCTTTTGTATGCTGAACTAATACTTGGTATTATAAAATAAAAAATCTTGTCAAAATTTAATGATTATTACTTCAGACTTTTATACTTTGATTTTTTTTGGTTGTTATACTGTGTAAAATGCCTTGCATACTGTTTACTTACCCTTGCGTACTCTTTAATGAAAGGAATACCATTTTTATTGATTTATTATTCTATGTTTATTAATCTTACTGAAAAAGATAGGAGTTTATATTTTGTCAATAAAGTAAACTGAACTTTGTACCTATTTAGCAAAAAAAAAAATATTCAGGAACTTGAATGTCTAAGAGATAATGATAGATAGATAGATAGATAGATAGTTGCAGTGATAATTATTTACTGTTTTAAAGGGTAGCCATTATGCTCCATATTACCGTGAGTCTAATCACAAGAAATACTTAAACTCTGAATGTCAAATGAATAGTTTTGGCTTCCTGGCATTGCTTATAACAATCTGCTTCAAAGCATACCAATTATAGCACCTATAAAGTATTCATTTCTATGAAAATGTTCACATTTTATTGTTGTACAACTTTGATTCACATTGGATTTAATTTGGCTTTCTTGATACAGAAGTACAGAGACTCCTTAATGTCTAAGTGAACACAGATCTCTGTAAAGTGGCCTAAATTATGTACAAATATAAAATAAAACAATCAATTGTAAAGTATTCATCTCCTTCAATTCAGGATTTAGTGGCTGCACCTTTGTGTGACTTTAGTTTTATGTTTGGGATTTTAGTTTTTCAGGATAACAACTTTTAGCACAAGGCAGAGGCTTCTTGTGGACTACATCAGGTTTTTCTACAGGATTTCTCTGTATTTTGCTACATTCATTGTACCCTTTACTCTAACAAGCCTTCTAGGGCTTGCTTTAGATGAGCATCTCCACAGCATGATGTCTTTGAAAATGTGCAGTATTTGGCTTATACCCAACATGATGTTTATTCTGATGGCCACAAAGTTCAATTTTGCCCTCATCAATCCATTTAACCTTCACCCATCTGCTTTTTGGGAAACTCTATCAAATATGGCATGTGTGTTGCTTTTTTTTAACCATGGATTTGTCTCTGTGCATGTAAAAGCTTTATGGAAAAGTGTCAGTCTGTTCAATCACTGCCACCATAGCTTATAACTCCTTCAGTGGTCTTCCCTCAAAGGCCTCTGTCACTGGTCTTCTTGTATGATCATCACTTTCTGTGGATGGCCTGCTCTAGGCAGAGGTATAGCTGTGCCATATACTTTCTGTTACTTAATGATTGATTAACTTCAAGGGATTTTCAGTGATTGGGAAATTTTCATGTATCCATCCCCTGAGATGTACTTTTCAATTCTCTTTTCACAGAGTTGCTTGGAATGTTCTTTTGACTTGATCATGTAGGTTAGATCAGGCATATCAAACTCACACCATTGGTGGGCCACTTTGACTGCCATACGTGCGTCAGTGGGCCGCACTGTAACATATACTATTATATTATTATACAAAGTTACTGTAGCTTTATTTCCAATACTGAAAACTTTAAAAAATTTAACACTTAAAGTTTAAAGAAAAGCAATTTATTTCCATACAATCTCCATAAAACAGCGTACAAGTAGAGTCTTAGCGTCTTAGCTGGTCCTTATATTATTATTATATTATATTCATTATATTTTATTCATTGCTTATATAGGAGTCTTATAGTGTGAGATCTATTTCTTTTGTCCCGACACTTGGCACCTCTTGTTAGTAACCAGTTTGTCAATATCAGGCTTGAAATCTTGTGCAGCTGCAACTTTTATGAGGGATGAAAGGTGCTCGACAGTATGTCTTGAGCAATGTGGGGCTTTGGTAGCTTTCATTAACGAAAACAATTGCTCACAAAGGTAAGTGCTTCCAAACATAGACAGTACTGTCAATGCCAACTTAGGATCTGCACATACGAGGGTGGCAGGTAAGCATATAAGCCTGGCACACCAACTTCATTGTATTTTGCCTTCAGAATAGAAACTGACTGCAGTTCAATCAATTCCATTTGGATATTCTCAGGTGCATTCTCAACGTTGTAAGAGAACAGCGCAAAGTCCTGTTCATGTGAACTGAAATCACGAAAACGCTCACTGAATTCATTGCTCAGTAATTCATGTTGGAAAACAAATTCTCCAAAAATCTAATTTTACTTTACTAAGTTTACTTCAAAGTTTATATTGTAAAATAAGCGGATATGCAAAAAGCCACCTGACCTACACCAATTTTATAAACTCAAAATCACAAAAATATGTTAATAAACAACTCACCAACTTCTCACGTCCACTTCAGATCTTCAACTGTAGTTACAACACTAGCTCAAAATTACATAAAACTAGAGCAAAAAAACATGAAAATATGTGGGCTGTTACTACTTGTGATGATCAGTTCTGCCGAGTGGCCAGTCTCAGCAACTCAGCCAGTAGTATAGCCTAGAGCTCTAGGCTCGTGGCGGCCCTGGGCAGAGAAAGAATTGGTGGCCCCTTCGCCCACCAATGTCAATATGGTATCTTATGCACGACGGATGGCCACGTCCGTTGCGGATGGCCACTGCATAGCCGCCTCATGCTCATGACACGCTTCTATATGCACGTGTCCATAACTTGAAAACCAAGTGGTGGCCCAAGATATTCTCATTATGGCAGAACGTTATAATACTACATATAGCTTACTGCTCCGACTCTAGCGACATTAGTAAATACAGCGTACTAATTAACAAGAAACACAATGATTTTTGGCCACATTGCAGTCAGCTGTGTCGTTATTTTCTCGTTCTGTTTTATATTGAATATATATTGCCTTGGCGGCCCTGTGCAGGTGCACATTTTGCACATGCCTAAAGCAGCCCCTGCTGCCTGCTGCTGCAGCCTAGCACTTCAGTTGTGACATTGTGGCTCATTAACTTTGGTCAAGGCTCGTGGCTATACTAGCAGATGACGGTTCCGGTACCGTAATGCCATGGGAAAATGCACTTTTGTCAGAAGGCAGAAGTGAGAAAATTCAATAAGTAATGCCGAAGATGCAGAATGATTCAAACAGAAAGTAATCATTTTGTACAAGTTCATTGCTAACTAGGATCTTTCAGGCGGGCTGCACAGATTTCTGTTGCGGGCCACGTGTTTGACATGCCTGGGTTAGATTATTGTACTGACTCACCACAGGTTGGACCTTCTAGATAGGATGCATTTATAGCACAGTCATTGGAAACCCATGGACGACTATAAACAGGTGATCTCCATTGAATGAATTTAATTATGTTAAATTTTAAACCAATTGACTATACCTGAGGTAATTTAGTTGTGTCATAATACGAGTTAATACATGTGAAATCAATTATGTTTATTTAAACCACAGATCTATTTTCATTTTGATATTAAAGTTTTTTTTTTTCTGTTGATCAGTCTTAAAAAAGCAAAATGCCAATAATAATAAAATGTGGAAACTTCTGAAGGGGGTGAATACTTTTTATAGGCACTGTATTTGTAAATACTGGAAGTACATCTTTCATTTTAGTGTGCCCTACCTTTTTTAAATGTCCAACTAATTGTTTTTATCAGTTTGACTCAAAGGTTTTAAATAGTGAATACCAGTTCAATGTGAACTATACATGCATTCATGTAATTAACATGTGTTAGAGAGGTATCTAAGCTGTGTGTCTCACATCATGTTACAAGCATGTCCACTGGATGATAAACATACCAATCCTCAAGAGTTTGTTTACAGAAACCTGTCCACAACAATGAAGACCACTGCATACATTGTGAGTCATGGGGTCTGGCACCAAAAAACATTCTCAGTTTTAATAGTTTAAGCCTATATGACACAGTCCTCTTTCTTACCCTTGTTCCATTAAAGTTGTTTTTCTATGGTAAGAAAAGGATTCTCTCTGTAGATATTGCACAAAAGACAAGTGAAGCAAATTTGAACATTGCCTCGAGTTGTTAGAAGGTACACAATCAGAGCTTTAATCTAGCCTGGTGCAGAAAATGCAAAAGTGACTAACATTTTTAAAAGTAAAAATATGAGAAACATTTTTACATACAAATCGTCTCAAGCTTCCTTATAAGATAGCACATGTGTTCCCTTTCTGTAACATGTTCTAACTCTGGGATAAAGGAATAAAAAGGTTCACCCAGAATCTTTGGTCCAATTTACATGAAGACCATCATGCATAATTAATTAGTATATTATCTGTGGCATCTCTGTAGAAAGATCAGCAATATATTAACATTCATTTATATTTCTGCTTTAGGTGTTGCGTATTTGATGGATTTTAATGCTGATGTTGAGAAATCTTTCAGTGCTGTTATTTGTTGGTTGTACTGATAAAAGAATTTGTTTTTTTGTGATTATGTTTATGCCATTTTTCGGATGAAATTTTATCACTGGTACTGACCGCCTAATCTACATAGTTAAACACAGTGTCTCTCTCCCTTAAAAAATGGATTACTAGAGATCATCTTCTTCTTTGACACAATTGCCTCCACTATGATTTTCATGGCTCCATCTAAGTGGCTCCATTGATCTTTTTTATTTATTTATTTTCCCTGCTGTGTCTCCTGCCTGCAAATTCATGTAACCAGCTCTGCCTCACAGTACTCACTTGTGGTCAGAACTGACACCATCTTCACTCACGTTCCCTAACTCAACTGATCCAAGTCATGATACTTCCAGAGATTGCCAGCAGCAATGTATTCATGCCAAATGATTTAAACAATGGAGCAGGTCTCGTAACTTCTACTCTTTAAGTGCTTGGTCATCTGTCTCTCTTTCTCTTGTTTGCTCGCTCACTCACTAACACACATGCATAGATATGCCTTATATGAGTTTCTCAGGTTGACCATTTCTCCCCCACCAGAATTTTCATGCCAAAACACTGTATACAGCAAGAATGTCTTTATGTTGCAGTGATCAATCTTATGAACAACTAAGTAAATATGATAGGATCCTAATTATTGATCTTAATAAGGCAGGGTGGTCAACTTAAGGTTCTGGGACAAGTTTGCAATTCTGCTAATGATACTTGATCTTGTATCTATTGGAGGCCTAGAGGAAGAGCATGAAAGTAGGATCAGTGAATCAAGTAACATGTTCTCCCCACACATGTTAGTGCTTTCTACCATCTAAAGAGATTTGGTGCCCTCTGTGGATTGCCAAATAACAGCTATGGCCATGGGGTAATCAGTAGCTGAGATGTAATTGGCAAGTAGCAAATGGCAGGCATGGAACTAGACTCCATACCCAAAGTACTTGTGTTACTATTAGGTTTGAACAGTGTGGACTGCCTTGGTCTAGCAAAAGGTCATTTTCAGCAATGAGTTCCTTTTTTTACTTTGGGCCAGTTGAATTGAAATTGAGTTAATTCATAAATTAACCTCCGCCCTGTTCCTGAATCTCCTATTGTTGCAATGTGTCTGCTTAAATGAAAAAAAGCCCTTTTGTACACTGTGCTTCTTTATGATTTCTTCATTCATTCTCTCTAATTAGCAACTAATTCCATTACCTGTATTATGCCTATGTGTTGTGCATACTTTGGTTTAACTAAAGCTACTCTCACTTGTTATTTATGTTATATTATTCCTACTCATCTCTTACAGATAAAGAGTTTATTGGTAACTTAGAAACAGACAAGCTTATATATGAAAAAGAGGAGTCTGGACCGATTGACTGTCTAGAGCTAAAGAATGTCATCTCACTATTTGACACCTCTGATGGGTAAGTCACTAGGATCAAAGCGTTATACAGGAATGTAGATACCCCATTTAGACAGTCGGGATGTAGTGATTAGGACCACGTCCACATTCTGACTACCAGAACTAGCTTTCTATCTGTAGTAACCTTTGTTATTTTGTTCTGTGTAATATACATAAATGTTCACATACCTTTTGGTTAATTATCAGAGAATTCTAACTTCAATTTATTATAAGTCTGAGAATTTGACTTGTGTAAATCATGTTCCTAAAGGTAGATTTAATGAAAGGCACATCTTTATGACCCCTTTATTTGTGGTCATTTAAAACTATATATAAAAAAGGATTTGGTAGACTGAAATTAGCAAGGAAGACACATCCCACCCTTGCATGCTAAAACATGTAATACTGCAGAGTCTAGAAATATTCCACTAAGGTAATTCTCAAGTTTTTTTTGAGCACAGACAAATATAATGTATATTCCATTGTGCAAAAACAAAAATATTATTGTATGTTTAAAGCTCTGAAATATATATCAGGTGATTTGTAAACTCCAGGGGCCTCATGTATAATGCTGTGCGTAGAATTCACACTAAAACATGGTGTACGGACAAAAGTCGGAATGAGTTTATGCATAAAAATATTCAGATGCACAAAACCATGCGTAAGCCAATTTCTATGCACTTCCACTACATAAATCCCGGTCTGCGTGAAATTTAATGCTTGTGCATGCTCCTGCTGCCCCTCACAGACTCTTCCCAGAATTATGCCTCTTTGAATATGCAAATCAACATAAATATTCCCTTAAATTAAGTGTTCTGTGGAAAGACAATGGCAAAAGCATGGTAAAAAAGAGAATATCAACGAATGCAAAGTGGAGGCAAGGAAAAACATACTATTTGTTGGTTTATGCAGTTGTATAAACAACAAAAGGAAGTTGATTGAAAGTTCAAGTTCAGAAAGTTGCACAAAAAAGAAGTTGTCAGATATCAAAGTTGCCGTGAAAAGGTGAGTTGAAGCCCACCGTCTTAGTGTCATATGGATGCTTATTAGGGTACAGAGAAAAGAAAAATAATAGGGACACAGCGGAAAAAAGCTCAAAATGTTAACTAATCTCAAAATTTCCACTTTCATTACGTAATTTATTTTGTCCCTAAAGTAGAACTTCTTAAACTTCATCTTAAAATCTTTGGATTTACTAGTTTCTCAGATCCCATCATAACTAAAGTAGCACGTTAAATGCTTTTTTCTATGTGTTCTTTTATGTGCTCTATGTGTGTGAATCACTATGTGCTTCTTAAATGAGCTTAAATGAGCTTTCTCTTCCACCGACAGGACACAGAATACATTAAATTCATGATATTACAGCTCTCTGAACAATTTAAATACTAAGATGTATGCTTGATATCATTTCCATGATGAAATGAATTAAAGCACGTATTAAACAGTGGCGCAGGTGCCCTGTCCAGAGATTATTCCTGCCTCCCGCAAGATGCTTGCTGCGCCATGCGCGACGCTCAATGAAATAATTTATTCCAGCAGTACCATTTCTTTTTTTTCTCCAAATAACCAATCGCCACACAATCAGCTCTTTAATAAAAGTCAAGCCATCTGTAAGCTCAGAATGCCAATTTTTCAAAACTTTTAAGGAACATTGAAATATTTTTGCAGTACATGTTTAATTACTGTATTCTATCCATTTATCCATCCAGGGTCGCGCCAGTCCCAGCAAGCATGCAGTGCGAGGCTGGAACAATCCCTGAACGGGGCGCCAGTCCATCACTACTGCTGTCCACCGTGTCCACATGTTTAATAACAGTATACATTATTTAAATGAAGTTAAAAATGTATCTGTATAATGTAATGTCTATGGTGGGTTGGCACCCTGCCCAGGATTGGTTCCTGCCTTGTGCCCTGTGTTGGCTGGGATTGGCTCCAGCGGACCCCCGTGACCCTGTGTTCGGATTCAGCGGGTTGGAAAATGGATGGATAATGTAATGTATATACTTTACTCCATTTCATCTTAAAAATGATATCAAGAACTTCAAGAAGCTAGCGCCTGGAAGTCCAAATCGACTTAGTAGCCAGTCATCATCATCTGTAAATATGTGCTGTCTTCTATTGAATTGAATTGAATTCCTTTATTGTTATTGTATGGTCCAGTGATATTCAATATGCAAATCTTCAATAAACTTATTTTCCTATAAAATGGTAAAATAACAACAACAATATAATAATAATAATATGATAAAGCATAAGTGGCTCAGGTTGTGCAATATTACATCTGTAGTGCAAGTTTACAGTGAGGTAATTGTACTTATAAGTACAAACAGTCCTACCAGGAGCACTTAATGATCTGATTGAGTGTGTTTAAAGCTCTGGGGGAAAAAAAACCTTACTGAACCGCGAGATTAGTGTAGGAAAGTGTTTGCCGAATGGGAGAAGTTCAAACAGACTGTGCCCATGGCTGAGGCAGTATGTGCTAGAAGCTGTACCCCTATAATTCTCTCCTTTTTTGACACAATCTGCTGTAGAGCTTTGCGATCGGCTGCTGTAGAGCTATGATTCCCCACTTAGATACAGTGGGTTAAAATACTGGTCCACTGAAAGTAACAACACTAAAGCAGCTATAGTATTTGAAATAGTTTGGCCATTCCGTGCATCATTATATTGTTACAGATTGATTACAATCAGATCCCTTAAACTAAAAAATGATATGCATTTAAATTTCAGTGTATTTGATAAAGCCGTGTCAGGGATTTGAATTAAATAAATAAAAGGAAACCACACAGGAACAGTAGCACTGCTTTGATGCTGGGTTCTGCTAGTTTGCAAAACTGAGTCGATAAACGTGTGTATGCAATGGTTTGACCTAGCGTGAGAATGTGTGTGGCTTTACTCCAGGTTTAATTTTTATACACCATGATGTGAGCTTGGAAACGGGCATATGCAACATTTTTGTGCGTACGCACTGTTTATACATGAGGCCCTAGGTCTTAACTAAAATTCACTACAGTTTCTGGATGGAACTTTCTGTAGTACCCCAGGTATTTTGTGGGCTGTATTTAGTTATGAAAGACCAGAAAGGATGTCTTTGTCTTCTTCCCTAAGATAAAATAGTTAATCATTTTTTCTAAGTAAAGTAGTTGAATTAGATACTATATATGCCTAACTTAATAAGTACAGAGTAATGGACAGACAGTCAATTTTTGCAACAGAAGATGCACGCAGTATTACATAAAGCATCTTAAAAGTGAATTTGTCAGTAACTGGGTAATTTAGAATCACTAAAGTGGTACCTGAATAGCCTATCACTGAATGTATCTGAATCATTTGAAAATGTGGCTATGCATAAAATTACCAGTGCACAAGTTATACAAAAATGGGTAAGGTACATTTTTTTCTTAATGGTTGTATAGACTTTAGACAGTTCATGCTCCCATGTAATTATCCCTTATAGGCAGGTCTGTGAGTATATCATGATCACCCAGAAGGAGAAGTTGCAATGTACAGCTGACAATCAAGAGATTTTGAGAGAACATTTAGGACATATTGCTAAGGTAAGGCTATGCCATACAGTATTTACTCTCAAAGCGCACTTACAGTATCCCATTCAGTTTGAATAACAACATTATATTTAAAAAAAAAAAAACAACTGCACTTTCTTTTCTTTTAACTGATTTTTTTTCCTTTACTCTGTGTCCTTATATACTGCTCAGCTAACTAATCAAGACAAGGGTCCATTTTATACAAAACCAAGTCATTTATTAGAAAAAAAAAAACATTTCAACCATTGTGGTGTCATTCAATCTAGAGTACCAATTCTACTTTCAGCACTTGGTCTAATTTACTTCCTAATTAAGACGATTTTCCATGTGCTTTTTCAACACTTACAGATGCTAAATGCTCATTAAATGGTGCAGTGAGAAAGGTACAGTTTACACTTATTATTTAAGATAATGAGCAATTTTACAATGAGAACATACTATACAGTCCATTGCCCTTGTTTAGCAATAGCTCATTTTTCTCAATATCTTATCCAGATACTTTTTAAAATTTAAATAACCTTCCAGTTTAACTAAAACACTAATAAACCCTTTGTTTGATGAGATGCTAGCTTGTGTTGATCTTGATGGCACTTCCCCTTAAAGGGATATTTGCTTAGTTTCTCTTGGATCTGTTGTGTGCCACACAAGCTATGTGGTCATTGGCAGAGCCTTTCTGGCTATTTTTACAGGAAAGAAAAAATATGCTTTTCTCTTAATAACAAGGAAATTGAACTCCAATGAAAAAATGAGAAGAAATAAATTGAGAATCTTTACTGAGATCAAATACATACCATACAGTATAAATTTCTAATACATTACAAGCACTTAGAATTTCTTTAAAAAAATCATATTAAGCCGTTTTTAAAGTTAAATGTTTTAAAGTCGGCAGCATGGTGGCATGGTGGTTTACTTCCAGAGTCCTCCATGCATGGCGTTTGCATGTTCTCCCCATGTCTGTGTGGGTTTCTTCCCACAGTCCAAAGACGTGCAGATTAGGTGCATTGGTGATCCTAAATTGTCCCTAGTGTGTGCTTGGTGTGTGGGTGTGTGTGTCCTGCGGTGGGCTGGCGCCCTACCCGGGATTTGTTCCTGCCTTGCGCCCTGTGCTGGCTGGGATTGGCTCCAGCAGACCCCGTGGCCCTGTGTTAGGATGTAGCAGGTTGGACAATGACTGACTGACTGACTGTTTTAAAGTCTAAATATTTTTGACATTGTCTTAGCCTAGTATGTGTGAATACCCTTCCCTAAATGATACGAAAATATGCACATTTCATAATTTTTTTGGAGTACAGACTTTGATAAACAACTATTCTTCATATTAACATCATGGTGGTCTTCGTGTTGGCTTAGACTGATCTACTCTGAAATATTCTCAGCTGACTGGGTGTCACCTTGCACACAGTCCTCACTGCACAGTTTCCATATGTTTGAGGCTAATTCTGGTGGCTGCATTGAAAAATCAACTGCTTCTAATGGTATAGTTGGGTTGCAATCGCAAGAGAAGTGCTGGCACATAATCCACAAAGCAAACAAGTCATTAAATGTCAAGGGTAGCTGCTGGAAAACTTAAGCAGAAATAAAATAAGAGCCAGGATTAGCGTGGTTAACTCTGGTTCTAGGTTTTAGTGGAAAAGCATTGCTGTAGTGTAATCAATTACCTATTCACCCCTTTAGGTGCTGTTACCTTTTGAAGTACAGGATTCTGAGCTAGAGGGGATGGTGGCAGTTTCTAAAGTATATGTTAAGGATGGAGAGCAGCAGGGAAGGAAAGAGGCCTGGGCAGCTTTGCGAGGGACTGATTTGCTGCTTAGGTACACCAGTGACAAGCCTAGGACAAACAAAGTTAAGCAAAGCCCTGTACTGATACCATTACAGCATTCAGGTAAGATTGTCATTTAATAAGCAAATCCAACTGAATGTATGTGACTGAATTTACATTGGCCACAATATTTTATGTTTAGGTCTTATTATATGGATTGCTGCATGACTTTTACATATCAAAAATTTCATAAAGATGCAAGGCATGTATCATTAAAGTTAAAATCTTGTCTTTTTTGGAATAACTTGAAATGTCATATTGTAAATGCGTAGTAATCCAAATCTTGTTTAGCAATGCTTTCAGGTTAGAAAAGGTGGGTAGCCCAAGAAACCTTCTGTTTGATAGATGAAAACTTCATAGATTCTTATGCCTTTTGTCTTTCTCCTTCTCACTCTTAATGGAAGTGCCAGTGTTTTACAAAGAGAGAAATGGGACCAACAGCTTCAGGTCAACTAATCAACTGTTGTTGTATTTAGAAGAATGTTATATTCACTGTTTTAGAAGCAGAGAGTAGGAGGTTTTTCTGCTGCATAAAATCTTCCAGAAAGAGTGAGTTGGTGGAAGCATTTTGTGATGTGTAGTACAGCCTTATCAGAGGACTCAAATGCAAATGACAGAAAATCTTTTCAATTTTTATATGATCTTCTCCACAGATTTTGATTCGTTAGAGAATACCATCCAAATTGTTACTTCAAACAGGTAATTATCCTTTACACATATAAATGTCTCCCTGATTTGTACGGTTTCAACAATTTGTCTTAGTCACAGGTAAGCTCATTGTTGCAAATAAAAACCATGTAATCATACACATATCTATTCAAGACACTAAATTCAGTATTAGCACTATCAAGAGCTAGAATAAGTGCTAGTCCCTAACATGGCACACGCACACACCCTATACAGAACCGCTCACTCAAACCCAGTTTAAAGCTACTCAGCATGAATAAAATCATGTACAGCCCTCCATTTATTTTGCCTACTTAATCTAAATTTCACATGGTAGGTGAGACAGTGCTAAACCATCACAGGACAAAGTCATTCACTTAGGACCAATATAATCTTTTGGGAGAAAAATTGGAGCACCCCAAAAATAATTAAATAAATACTACCTTAAAATATGTATGTTATTTTACAATTGATGATGACCTTTCCATATTATGTAGTTGTTATTTTGCATTCTTAAGATATTTAATAAACCAGTGATCTATGCTGTTAGTTGTAATTTTAAGCTATTTTATTACTGTTAAATGTAAAGCTTACCACATGGCAGCACTGTGGATGGCACTGCGATCTCACAGTTCAAGACCTGCTCTCTGTAGACATTGGAAATGCACTCTGTGTCTGTTTTGGCTCTCTATGGGCACTCTGACTTCCATCTGTTTCTCAACAACTAGGTTAGGATAACTGGTAATTCTAAACTTGCCTGGTGTGTTCCTGTTATCATTAAAAACTGCTGAAGATTAGTCAAGGGATGTTACACATACAAACTGTATAATGCACTAGTAAGACCACATCTGGAGTATTATGTGCAGTCACCACAGTACAAGAAAGTCATAGCTGTAGTTGAAACTGTGCAGGGGAGAGCAACTAAGTGCATTCCAGGACTTAATGGCATGTCATACTCTGAGAGACTTTGAGATTTAAACCTGTTTGGTCTCAATCAGAGGAAACTGTGTGAGGACATAATCCAGGTAATTTAAAATCCTCAAAGGCATTAATAAAGTAGATTCAGCAGCTTTCTTTCAAAGGTGAATCACATACTCGAGGACATCAATGGAAATTAAGGGGAAGTGCACTTAGGACTGAAGCCAGGATACACTAATTTACACAAACAGTTGTAAGAATCTGAAGCAAACTACCAAAACATGTAGTTGAGGCAAAAATCTTGAAAACCTTTTAGAAGAATTTGAATAAGATTTTCAGATAGCTAGACAAATAACTTTAAAGGAATGAATTGCCTCTACTTGTTTGTGAACTTTCTTATGTTTGTCCTGATATTTACCTAAACTACATTCTGCCGTACACTCCTGTGGGGGGAGGTTCAGGGGTACTGGGAATAACCAGTGCTGCTGAAATTCCCTCCTATTCTCATTACCCTGTATATCAAATGGATGGATGTATTGGTCTGCAATACTAATAAATGATCCCTGTCAAAATAACTAATATTGAAGAAATGTAGCTTATTTTTGGTCATTCGCGTATGAGTTTGTTTGCTATAGTTTGAATGATTTTTGAAATGACTAAAAAGAGGCCTATAAAAAATCAAGTATTAACATGCAAATTAATGTGAATTTATTCTTGACCCTTATTCATTACAGTACAAATGTTTCTTTACAACTTAATTTAATATCCACTGCCTCTGAGCACTGCGGTGGGCTGGCGCCCTGCCCTGGATTTGTTTCCTGCCTTGCGCCCTGTGTTGGCTGGGTTTGGCTCCAGCAGACCCCCGTGACCCTGTAGTTTGAATATAGCGGGTTGGATAAAGGATGGATGGATGGATGGCTCTGAGCAAAAATCAGTTGAATAAAAAAGTCTATTAAGCAAGGGGCTCTGTTACTGTCAGCAGCTCTCATTAAAAGACTGATGGCACTAGGCCTTTCTAGATACAGCATTAATTGTTGCTCTTCCAGTGGCTTGCATGTTCTAGCTTATACAAGCTTTACAATTTTAATAAAGCAAATAGCATACCTTTTGACTGAATGCTATACTTTCTTGCAATGCATTGCAATTTATTCCTTTGTGGATGTTACTAGAAAAGTTTTATAATCCATGTAGAATAGACCAATGCACTTTTCCACTTGGTATCATATGACTGTCTCTTTATTATTTATTTTTCATTTCTTAATTCAATGTCTGCAGGACCCTGTCGCTGATGTTCCCAAACCTCTTATCTTGTCAGATGTGGAGAAACCAAATGGAAAGAGTTCTTTTTACAGGCACTCCTGGGGAGAGTCCTCTTGGCTCATTATACCCTTCTGAGGAATTAGTGTGTGAGAGTTTACCTCCTGCCATTGAAAGGTGCATCTCACATATCACAAAATATGGTATGTTGGTGTTGACATGCTTGTTATTCTATTAATACTAAAATTGGCGTACTAACATTTTATGTACAAAACATTTTAAGAATGTGTTTGTGTTCTTTGAACTGTTATACTCCAGATTTATTCTTCTGGTGATGCACCTTTTCTTCTCTATACAAAATTAAAAACTTTTGTCAAAAGCAACCTACCCAACTTTTCTGATCTCTTATATGTATTTATCCCTAAGGCGATACTTGCTTGGTTAGAGATGCACCATCTCCAGGTTATATTAACAAGTATGAACTGAATTTACATCTGCAATGATGTTGAAGCATTAGAACCCTGAAACACCTTGGTCAAAAAAAGCCATTGAGGGTATAATAGAAGGAAGGAGCAGCTATTTAAGGAAAAGAATAGAATTTAGTCATTCACAAAATACATTCTAGTTTTGCATAGAATAAGCATGCAACTAAAATTGTTCAACATTCAAATATATTGCACCTAAATTTGGGAATGTTGTAGACTCAAATTATTTTTGTCATAAATATTTTATATATATTTCAGATAGTTTTTAGATATGAAATCACACCTAACATTTTACCAGTAATATTTGTAATAACATCAGATGGAATAACAAAGCAAATGCTGTAACATCCTATGCTGCACTGTTTATAAAAAGAATTGTTTTGCTTAACTGGGAAAATCTCAGCCCACCTGCTGTAACTCAGTGGGGAAAATGTATGTCATACATTATTTATTTAAAATTGAAAAAAAAAACTCTTCTTAAGGATCTGTTGATACTTTTTTCAGATCTTAGCAAGAACACATTAATATAATTCCACCGTAAGCATGCCAGGCCTGTGCTAAAAACATTTTATTGTTTACGAAGATCAACTTCAAATAAGGCTGCTTTGTTGTATAGCTCTCTAAGACGGGTATGGGATGAATATTCTTTTTTTGTTTGTGGATTGTCTTTGGAACATATTAATATTTGCTGTGTTTTTTTCCTTTTTATTGTATTCTGTTTTGTTCAGGTTTTTTTTGGTTTGTTGTATTGCAAAAGTTAGTGAGTATAAATTATAATGTATATAAAGTATCTTTGAGATTTTTTAACGTCCTATGACAGAATTTTATGAGTCATTATACACTTTGGTTTAACTCTTTGAGGGCCGAATATTTTATCCAAAAAACAGTTTCTGAAAAGCAATGGTTTCACACAGAAATCAACATAAAACGTCTGTTGCTGCATGCTGTGGCTGCCTGTTTTTGCAAAGAATGTGCAGCAGGTTTGCTGCCAAGCTGTCTTCACGTGGCTGAGGCAGCAACAGCTCCAGCGATCACAGTCGCAGTGCATTGCAATGTGGTTTCTACCTCTTATCATTGTTAAGTGGCAGTTCTACCTGGTGAACATTGTCAGTACCACGATTAGCTAGGGACCAATCAGCTGAAGCTGGAACCTCACATTCGTTTTCGATCACTTGTATCAAAGTCAGAGTCCAACAAGTCATAGTCCAGTTCAGAGGTAATAGGCAAAATGTTGTCTGTGGAGTATTTTGCTTTACGCATTCGCTTTGATCTCTCGCCAGATGTCAGCCCCATTTTTGTCATTGTTTGCACCTTGCTACTCACACAAGCGTAGGAAATCTCGGCCAAACTAATGAATCTAACGTTCCTTCAGACAACGAGAGTCCAACTAAAACATAACAGTTGGTTTTGTCACAGTTTACAGTTAATTACCATCGTCAACTACTCCTTTTGACAGAAGTCGACATCAGCCCTGAAAGAGTTAAATAGTGCCTTTCTTTAATAAGTACCATGCCGAAGTGTTTTTGCATCAGTTTATTCAGTCTACATAATCCAATCCGAGGTTACAGGGAACCATAACTTATCCTTGCAGCATCAAACACAATGTAGGAACCAACAGGACACCAGTCTGGATAAATTGTTCCCACTTTTCTACAACATGAGTACTTGAAAGTGAAATAACCTGCCTTGAGTCAGACAGTTGTGAGCACATAACTATTTCATTTTTGACACAGCCTGCTTACCTACAGTAACTGTGATGCTGTGTTTCAGGCTTCTCTGACCTGGTAGTGACAAGTCCTTGGCTTTAAAATATGTCACTCCTCTTTTAAAGAGTGTCAGTGTTCACTTAAATAACCTTCATTATCAATGACCATCATAGTTGGATCACCGTTTGTGTGAAATCTGCACAATTCTCCTTATTTTTTAATGGCATATCCCAAATATATTTGTGTGTGTTACTGTAGATTAATTGCTGACTCTAAAATGGCCCCATGTGGATGTGTGTTTAAGTATTCCCCATTGTGGACTGGCACCTCATTAAGGGTTTGTTCTTGCTTTTTTGCTAACTTGTTAGATTCTGGCTACCCTATGATGTCAGACTAGACAGAATGAGTTAGAGAATTGATAGATGGATGAATAATAAGCCTTAGTCAAGGCCCTTTAGGAGCTTTTCTTTCTCAAGAAGTTAATGGTTTCAAAATGAAAAGAATATACATGTGTACCAATTAATTGTAAGTGAAACTGCTGGAAACTTGCAAAAGTAACAGATATATTTATATTCTCTTTGTCCTGTTTCCATTTTTGTTGTCTAAGGTATAACATGCCATTGTTTGCATTGTTGAATTGCAGTGCTCAAGGACCTTGAATTCTTTAGAATTTTTTTAAAGTGCTTAAATGAAGCAATAGTCTATGAAAGGTGCAGTCTTTTCTTGCACTTAGAACAGGTTGGATTAGGCTTAAGGTGTAAAACATTCAGTTGAGTGAAATCGGCCATCTATTAAGCCTGTTAAAGATAAGCTTGGCATTTAAAGAGAATATCTAATATCAATATTTTAACACTTCCTTTAATATTTCTATCCATTACTAGCACCATCTATTGGTGAAACCTATAACTATTCTTCATATGAAAATTTCATTTCTTAATTAGCATGGATTAATTGATCAATTAGTGAAACTGATTATTGATTCATGTATTGTCATCGGAAGTGAGTAAGTGTGCAAAATTTCAAGTCATTTGAACAACAGGAAGTGGGTTAAATATCGATTACAAGATTTGTACCAGTCAACAACCAGGTGAAGTTAAAATAAGCGTGGTAATAAAAACAGTTAGAATGAAAACTTGCAGCCACAGTAGCTCTCTAGGACTGTAGTTGGACACCCGTGCTCTAAACCAGATAGTTGGTTTTGTAGTAATAAAACTATTGTTTAGTTCTTCTTGTTAGCTACATGTCTCACTCATTAAATTCTCATGATGTGTGCTCAAAACTGTCCGATTCGTTCAATGTAGTTTTTATCAGTGAGGTGCCTAATTTACATGCTGGAGTACTGTAGGTCAATTTGTTTACAACAGCAACCTCCTGTCGTACAGATGTAGGTTTTTGACAGCATTGGTCAATTTTTCTTTTTTTTTTCTTTTGTTACACTGCCATTATACATGCTGCAATTAGTGTGTATCTATACTACGGATGTGAGTGTCATGAGTATGCATACATGCCCCAGAATGTTATTACTGTCATTTTTCATATAAAGCAGGAATTGTATACTTATATGTGTCAATAACAAGAGGCTCAGCTGGTTCTGGGAAAAAGTAAAAAGTGCTTTTTTTCCTGCTTTGGTAGGTATACCTCAGAAGGGATAAGTATGCCATTTCATCAGTTGGTAGACTGAAGGCAAATTGTCGATATTCAAAAGAATTTAAATTTTGACTTTCACCTTGGACTGTTTGACCTTGGTTCCTGCCACTCAATTTTTAACTTCATGATTTAGTGGACACAAATGAAAGATATTCTGTTTTTTTTCTGATTGTATTTCTAGCCTAATCAAATGAAGCAGTAGAAATACTGAGAAGAAAAGGAGGGTAGAAAGGTTAAGCAGTCTTGAGGAGGTTCAAAAAAGAGAAGCCTTGATAAACCACTGGAACCTGAGTAGCCAGAGAGCCATTTAGATGGTCAGGGGCAAGTTATACAGAGATTTTTATTTTTGATGGATGAGAGAGCAGAAGGGTGTTTACTTTAGAGAGGTTTAGAGGTTGTGTGGCATAGGAGGCGTAAAAGGGTTGACTCGTGCAGATATTACCAAAAAAGGGACTACTGGGTTAATAAAGGAGTGTGTTGATTGAGAGAGAAAGTCCTCTGTCTCACAGTAAAATCCTTGACTATAGAGAGTTGAAAAGCATAAACTTAGTTAAACTTCTGTAGGTGAAGAAGTGGAAGGCAAGTAAAAGATATGAGAGGAACAAGATATAATAAAAGATATTGACATAAAACTTTTACAATGATGATAATTTGTCCACATGGAGATGTGGAAAAATGCAGTTAGAGATCTGAGCTGAGCTGAAAATCTGGGTACTGGAAGAAGGAAATAAAAGGAATATATGGTCATTATCTACACTGAGATGAGAAGAAAGGTTTTGAGAAGAATGAGTACCTATTGATTAAACATAAATAAAAACTGAAAAGGGAAAAGAACAAACCATCAAAGAGCTTATGAGGAGATGAATGAGAATAATGCCATGAGATGCAGTAGGAGTACTCTGAAATAACAGATTTGAATCTGTGATTCTAAGATGCTATGACTGTATCTTAGCATACATCTGTAATACACAGTAGTTGTGGACTTGCACGCTAAAATGTTAGAAATGTTTATTGTAATATTTTCGTTTTAAAAGGTCAATGTTAATGTAAGTATTACAAATTTTTTAAATATTTAAAATTAGTAGATCAATACCAATGAGCAAATTTTGCCTGTGATTCCAGGTTTGACCATAGAAGGGATTTATCGACGCTGTGGTCAAGCAATAAAAGTTGGCCAGCTTGTGGAATGTCTCAACAAAGCACCAGCAAACGTGCAGTTTGATGAAGAGGAACAAGGAGTCCTGGATGTAGCAGCAGCCATGAAGCAATGTCTCAGGCTTCAAGAGCCACTGTTTGCAGAATCGTCATTTATGCTATGGCAAAGGGCTTCAAGTATGAAATTACACAAGGGTTTACTTGCTAGTTAATAGTTCAAGAAAATATGAGAAAATTTATTTTAAATGGACTTTAACATAATCCATTTATTTCCTTTTCAGGTCTTCAAGATGAGGCGGAGAGAATAAAGGCATATAAGCGAACACTACAGCAACTTCCAGCTAAGCAGAAGTCAGCTCTGCATGACTTTTTTGGGCATCTCTTTCAGTAAGCCACCAGGCAAACATACTTTTGATTGTTAAATCTAACTGTTTTCCTGCAGTGAAATAATATACTGTAAATCAAACACTATATTTTCTGTTTGACAGACTTGTCTTCATTATTCGGGAAAGTCGCATCTAGTGCTGTATTTAGCAAGAGTCAAGAGTCTCAGAATTATACCTTATACTTTTCTGATACTAATGCAAGGTTTCAACACCAAGTTAATAATAATAAAAAAGAAGTAAAATGTAATAAGGTATGATATTGTGCTAAGCTGCATGTAATTGGTGCAACAACATTATGAATAATACAGTAATGAGCACAGAGAAGAAAAAACAAGACACACACACCGAATGAGAGCACAGCCAAATATCGAGCACATTCAGGAATGAATGATTTAAAGATGCATTTTCACATGAATCATGCATCCACTCTTATGGCCACAGGAAACGCCACTTAAAGAAACAGTTATACTGAAACTAGCTACGGCTATTCTGGCACTGTTTCTGAAAATGGCGTTCACTCTTCAAATGTTCCTGATCATCTTCCAGAGTCATGTACTGTGCCTCTATCTGTAAACAATCCCCACCTTTCTGTTACTGTATGCAAGGCTACACCTACCTTCTTGAACCTTCACATGTTTGTTCCAGAGGTTTGTGAAATGCAGAGCTCAGTGTACCTATGTCAACAAGAAATATAACATTACCAACACTATCATTTCAGCTGACAACATATGGCTTCTCCAGGTACATGTAGTGATTACCTGACCTACAGAATTTGTTACTAATATTATTCTAGCTCTGCCGAATCAAGTTAATTGTTGTCAAGCATTTCTAAAGCACTTGTTTTTCTAGAATGTGCATGCTGAGCTTTGCCTAAATGCCATTTTCTACCAGCTCCTAGCACAGTAAGGCTCTCCTAAATTCTGGTGATGTTAAGAGCAGTTTCCTAAATTAGGAAAATTGATAAAATGCTATTACTCCTACTCAAATTTGTGTCACTATCAGTTTATTGAGCCAGTTAGGACTGTTTTCCTACTTTAAGATGCTGATAAATATAAGCACAGATCAATTTAGGCCTAGGTTAGACAACTGCTTGTGACATTTGTAAAAAAAATTTCTTTTTTTTTTTGCAAAGTTAAAGTAGCAGCTAAGCTATGCGTTAGATTTAATTACAGTATATACTCACATATAAGAAAAATCGACCATAAAATCAGACCCCGACTTATACACCCGTCTAAAAATTTGACACTTAATTATTATTTTTATTACATCTTCTTGCCTCCTCCAATCTCACACCAGTTTCTCAGACGCATTAAATTTATTTATTAGATTAGATACCCTACCTTTTATCATTGCAGAACAGTTTAAATACCTAGGGGTAAACATTACAAGTAAACATAAAGCTCTATATCAACAAAATTACGCAGTCTGTATGGAAAAAATTAGACAAGACTTGCATAGATGGTCAACCCTTCATCTCACACTAGCTGGAAGAATTAACACTGTTAAGATGAATATTCTTCCTAAGCTCCTTTTTTATTTCAAAACAGTCCAATATACATTAATAAATCATTCGTTAGGCAATTAGATTCAACAATAACCTCATTTATTTGGAATTCAAAACATCCACACATCAAAAGAGCGACCCTACAAAGACAAAAGGCAGAAGGCGACATTGCTCTACCTAACTTTCAGTTTTATTACTGGGCAGCAAATATACAGGCAATAAGAACCTGGACACAAACAGAAGAACATACACAGGCTTGGTCCGCAATAGAAGTAAAATCATGCAGTACTTCTTTGTATTCCTTGCTCTGTGCTCCAATAAACACACGTTATCGGCAATACACTAATAACCCAATTGTGCTCCACTCACTTAGAATCTGGAACCAATGTAGAAAGCATTTTAAGAGGGAGAAGCTTCTATCTGTGGCACCCCTGCAAGAGAACCACCTCTTTCACTCTTCACAAACATATGCAGTTTTTAATATCTGGAAAAAATTTGGAATTAACTTGCTTAGAGATCTTTATATAGACAACGTCTTTGCATCCTATGAACAATTACAGTCCAAATTTAACATTCCAGCTACACATTTCTTTCACTATCTTCAAATCAGGAACTTTGTTAAACAGAACCTTCCAGATTTTCCACATCTTGCACCCTCATCCATGCTGGAAAAATATTGCTCAATCTCAAGGACTTAGACTCCATCTCTACAATATATAAAATCATTTTACAATCCCTCCCTTTCAAAGATCCAAGAGGACACTGGGAAAAAGATCTCTCAATTAATATATCAGAAAAGGAGTGGAAAGTTGCAATGCAGAGAATTCACTCGAGCTCCATATGCGCAAAGCATACAATTATACAACTCAAAATTATATATCGAGCACATCTGTCTCGACTAAAACTCTCCAAAATGTTTCCAGGGCATGATCCAACCTGCGAACGTTGCAACCAAGTTCCAGCCTCTCTGGGTCACATGTTCTGGTCCTGCACCAAATTAACATTATTCTGGATAAAAATTTTTAGTTACCTTTCAGATAGCCTTGGACTCACAATCCCTCCTAACCCATTAACAGCTGTGTTTGGTGTTCTTCCAGAGGGGCTTAAAGTGGAGAAAGACAAACAAATTGTGGTTGCATTCACTACACTTTTGGCACGCAGACTTATTCTCATAAACTGGAAGAACCCAAACTCTCCTCTTTTAAGTCAGTGGGAAATGTGTTATATTATTTGAAATTGGAAAAAATCAAATACTCAGTTAGAGGATCCGTACAGACTTTTTTCAAAACATGGCAGGATCGAATCAGTAATATCTTAAAATAAGTTCATGAAGCACAGAGAACTTATTTATTTAGGTATGTTTACAAGCCTTAAATCTTACGCCGTTTGGCTTGCTGTCTCCCTCAGGGGTGGGGATTGATCTGTTCTTAACTCTACTTTTCTTTTTGTAAAAACTTGATTGCTTTGTATGGATTGCAATAAAATTAATAAAAAAAAAAAGAAAAGAAATTTAGTTGCAGCAGTGCAGTTACCAATTTTTTTCACCATTTCAACAACTTTTAATGTAAAACCAACTTCATATATCTTCTGATTGAACACTCCATTGTAGATAAGGGATGCTCTTACGATAAAGGTGTATGAGGGAGTGAGATGCGAGAAACACGAATCATTGCAAACACTGCTTCGGAATGGTTTGGGTATTACCATGTGGTCACTTAGGCAGAATAGACGGGGGGAGTGAGGTTAGGAGCACACACTGATACAGTGCATTGCCGCACCAACATAGAAAAAAAGGCTCCGTGGTTACTCTCTCAGATGGGTGTTAGCATATCATAATCTCTTCAATCATTCGTTTGACTTATACAACCGACATTATAAAATACCAGAAATTATATGATAAAATCAAGTCCCGACTTATCTGCAGGAGAACTTATCTGCGAAAACTAAAACACACGTTAAAGAAAACTTACGGCAGATATATTTTTACAGTCATATTGTAAAACAAATCAACTAAATTCTTGCTACCAAAACTGTAATGAATGAAATTGTTTCTTGTCTTAGAGAATTAATCTGGCAGAAAAAACACTGAGGGATAAACAACATAGTCACATCATGCAGACCACATCTACAGGCCAAAAGAATGGTTTATTATGTGGTGGTTTCTGTTGTCAGTGAAAAATCCTGATGAAAACCCTTTTTTTATACAATGCTGATAGTTAAAAATATCAACTTTATTTATATTCTAATGCACTCAAAATACTCCTAATATGCATTTCGTATTCTGTTTAGCTTGTTGTGTTTATACGCAAATCTACCTCAATTCTCAAATGTAAATGTGTCTAATAGGAAAAGGTTTCAATAAATGGCCAAAATGAAAAAGATTCAGAGCTGGGCTGTTAAGGATGAAATGAATAAAACCATGTTCTAAATTGTTAAAATGTTTACTTTAAAGAGATAATAATAGACATGTAGACTTTGCCAACCCCTTCAAGAAAATCAAAGACCTAGGAAGTTAAAACTTTGCTCTCTTTTAAAATATACTAGTCATTCTAATATTTATTGCATATACTGTATAAATAAGATGAGATTCAAGTTACTTTCAAAAATGTTTTAGAAGCTGCAACAAAGTAAATGATATTCTTAAATGCATTTATTTATTCATTGTGAGGTTGAGCATACACAAACATAGTAAAGTGTGTATATATGGTATAATAAACTAAGGTCATTTGACTTTTTCAGGAATTTTCAGTAGTAGCATAGTCTGCGACTCATTCTGATACAATCAAACAGGTTTAATTTTGCCTTTTGTCATAGGGGTGAGCTCTGTGTGTTTGAGACCTGACAACCAATGAATGATTTATCTGGAAGTACAATTTATATAATGCAGCAGTGAGGAGTACTGAACATGGGTGTCCTGGACCTTACAAAAAGCAGGGAGCTCATCTGTCTGATGTCTCATGTGTTACATACCTTTGCGGAATTGAAAGAAGAAAAAGGGTTCAGATTATGGATGAATTTACCATACTTGTTAACCCTTCATACAGCTCCATCTCAGTCAGGCAGCACACTATTGTCCATCAGAAAAAAGGCCAGAACATGAATGGGCTAGAAGGTCAGCACTTTGTTAATAAATGTGCTGGACCACATCAGTTCAAATGAATGAAAATTGTTGCCAATGTCAAAGAGGTCACCATCTGGTATCAGCAAAACTGACATACCCCACGACTAGAAGTCATGTAATGTGACATTAGCTTTAGGGGCAAAGGCAATGCCTAGTTACAACCTTTTTTGTAATGTTTATTGTGACCATGATCCTGATTCTATAATTAGACTCTGAATCTCAATTCCTTCTGCATTTTTGGTCCCTGACTCTCAACTGCATTATTGGCCTCAATTATTGTTGCTGCTTCCTGGTTGTTTTACTTCTGTTGCAACCTTTTGTGTTAGCTGAAACATGTTTTACTTTGCTGATCTCTCTTACCACAAAGGAAGCTAACAGCCATTTACAAAAAAACTTTCTGTTCTGCCTTTATTCCACTTCCTGGCAGTTACATTGTCTTGATCTTTCTAAGATCAGAACAGCAGCTTTGTTTTAGAAACATTCACAAACATTTATTATATAGACTTGTATTACACAAAAGTCCTATCAGTGCTAGAGAAGAGTTACTAGAACATTTTCCAGGTCTGTGAGGTATGAGGTAAAGTTGAATCTTAACATCTTCGGCTTAAGCGAACATAGATTAAGAGGTAACGTAACTGAGTTCTTTAAAATTATGAAAGCTGTTAGTACTGTGGATCTTTGCTCTTACTTTCAAATAAATTCTTCAACAAGTACAAGGAGATATAGATGGAATTTTAGAGTAGATTGCAACAAATGTTTCACAGTTTTTCTTCACACAGAATCTTGTACACATGGAATAAGTTACCAAGTAGTGCAGTAGATGATAGTGCTATAAGGTCCTTCCCAGCCTTGATGTGCTGAATGGCCTGTTGTCATCAAAACTGTTCCAAAAGAAAGGTGAGATCCAGTCATAGCTTATTTAAAGAAAAATAGAGCAAGCACTATTAGAGTACTTTTGAACTCACTGTTACACAGTGGCTTACAAAAGTGAATATGTGGTCATTTGAAAAATAATTGACTGTCTCAGAGAACAAGACTGACAGATCATATTTTTCTTCCTTGTAAAGTTAATTATTTTAAAATGTCCAAGTCTCATGCATATGCATCTTACCATTTCTGTTTTTCAGGGTCCATCTGTACAGCAGTACAAACCTCATGACTGCTCAAAACTTGGCTCTGGTTCTGACACCTACAGTGTTCTTCAACAAGGCCATCAGCAGTGAACTGGTCTGTCTCATCAGAGAACTTATTACACATTACACGTCTGTCTTCAAGTAAGAACTAAACCACAGTGCTTTTCAAGTCTTTCTTTACTCTCAGAACTTACTCATTTTTTTTATTATTATTGTTTAAAAGGCTCCTTTACTCGAGGTGACATAGTAACTACGTGTACAGGTTTTACAATAGTGGAACAGGAAGTTAAAATTCTCTAACCACTATATCGCACTATGATGGCCTAACTTTTTAAGAACACTCACCTGGAAACATCACAGGTCTACTGACTAATATAAAGACAAGGGGGTGAGGGAGGGGGATTATTGACAGTTTTATAGCATTAAATGCAAAAAAAATGTATTTTGTTCATCTCTTATTCAGTCTAATGCCCACACACTAGATTAGACATTGTTTTGCTTTGTGTTTTCCTTGTCTTAGATTAGTATATACATGAAAAGGATCTGTGGTTGCCCAGCAACCCAGGAAAGGAAGAACAACAATTGAAAATAGAAGAATAAACTCCAGTGGAAATTTGTTTTATCAAAAATGTAATTCTAATTTGACCAGAGTTCCCAAATTTTAGAATGCGATTTTAGCATGTTTTATGGTTTTATAACATATTTACTTAATGGTTTTTAAGCAATACTGTCTTCATATAGATCCACCTAACATTTATGGTGGCATGTTTATTTACAATTACATCTCTATTCATATTTACATTAAGCTGTATTTTTCACTCAGAACAAAAAATATGAAACTTTTTTGAAATGTATAGCAATATGATCTAGTTGTTTTTTCCTTCTTCAGGGAACTTGGTGAAGAAGGTGAAACATCAAGGTTCTGACATTATATTAACTGAAAGACAATCATAAAAGTGAGAGAAAAGAAAAGGGCCAAACACATCCTGGAACTGATAAAAGTTTCCTCATCTTTTCTGTATGGTTTTTGACCCCCATGTTCCTTGTACAATAATCTGTATTATTATTTTCTGAACAAATGTTATACATTGACATGTGGGTTAGGTCAATTGGCATTGTTAAGTTGGCCTGTGGGTGTTCACCCTGCAATCCCTGTCCAAGTATTGCTTCTGCCTTATACCTGATGCCTGCTAGGATAGACTGCAGCTTCCCTCCTGGATAAGAAAATGGATGGATGGCTATACAGTATATGTACTATGTCAGCAGAGGGTACCTTTTTGGGATTTCTCAGCAAATGTTCTGGAGTAATATAACCTGTTTGCACACAGGTGGACAATCTCTCCCCTTCTTACAGGGTATCTATCTTGCCTGGAAAAACTTTGAATATACCGGTATATAATTTTTACAATCAGGATGTTTTTTGTGTTATATCATTTTCATGAACTTCCTACCTGGAAATAAACAGTCACTTTACTAGAATTTAATAAATGGAATGATTTATGGGTAAAGTTCAACTAATGGAATAATATCACCTATTAAGTCATCAATGGGCTCTATTTTAATAAAAATGTTAAAATGCCATTTTCATTACCTTAGCTGCATGAAACATTGCATATAATGAAGACCTGACTTTGTATTTTTGTTCTTATTTTCTAACACATTCCACTG
This sequence comes from Polypterus senegalus, assembly GCF_016835505.1. Lineage (NCBI taxonomy): Eukaryota > Metazoa > Chordata > Cladistia > Polypteriformes > Polypteridae > Polypterus > Polypterus senegalus. The sequence continues at coordinate 87,974,703 of NC_053163.1, read as the reverse complement.
TACATTATTTTTAGTTAAGTCTATTGACCTTGAGGCTGTGAAATCTATTTTTCATGTAATTCCCCTAATCATTTTTTTTTTTTTTAAATTTCTGACTGGTTTTGTCTGCTTTACAGAGAGACCCACCCAAATTTTGCCAGATATGCTCATTACTTTTCATGTCTGAACTCTGAGGTCTTCACAACAAAAGGGGGGTTTGGTTTTTCAGCCTGTATTATAAAATGAGGTTTGAGGCATGGCAGATACACTCATGTCTGGGATTTTTCAGTAAAGAAATCTAAATTTGTACTTCTAAAAGGATATAAAATGAACCAAAAGCAAAAACTTGCAAAATATTTTTATACAAAATTTATTTAACTATTTAGGCAAAATGTCATTATACCATATGCAATATATTTTTTGTGTGCTTAGTTATCTATTTTATCTATTTGAAAAATGAGAAAAAATAAAGTAAAAAAATGCCTTATACTGGAGGAAAGGTTTTAAGTGTTATTAAAAATTCACATTGCTGCTGCAATACATTAGCAGCATATTAAAGTAATAAAGTCTTATTAGCCTCCTACAAAACAGAAGATTGAAAATATCAAATAGAATAGGCTTTGTATCCCATATGTACAGTACTTGAAACCCACTGATCCTGTGGTTCACAGTTAGATTACATTCACTTTCCACTGTGCACTGGATCAGGAAATCATTTCATTTTTTCTAGGAAAATGTACTGACCATTTGAGTCACTGAATCCACAAATAACAGGCTCTCTTTCATACTTATAAGAAAGTTAAAGCTCAACTTTAAACAGGATCTCATTCATGCAGACTGCCTGAGTTGGACGGGAGGCAAACTTAAATGCTAATCATTCATTATTTAGTGTAGAAATTAGGTAAGGAGGAATTACCAGACTAATATTTCACTTGTTTTAATAAACAGCAGATCACAAGTTTATCTTTGATAAAGTTATACGTTTAAAAAGAGGGTAAAGATTGCAAATTCAATGAATAGACAGACTTCTGAAAGTGTGAGATCCTGATTTCTCTTAACTTACCTCACCTCTCTGTAACCTGACCCAAGATCATCTTTAGTTTACTGGTGGACTTTTTCTTTAAGGGGTTAAATCATGTGCATCTATTTTTCTCCATGTTTACTTAAAGCCAGATGCCTGTACTTTAAAATTTAAGTTAAAAAAGTTGTCAAAAGCAAATTCAGCACAAAGAAGAAGGGGTGTGAAAATCTTTTGCATGCAAGGCATGTGATTTTTATCTGGCTATATTTTAATTTATTCAAAAAAACTTTAGTCAGTGGGTGATAGCACATTATATGTTAATAAATACAAAAACAAAATAGTGATAATGTGAATTTGGTATTTTTCAGAATAATGCTATTCCATAACAAACTATTCTCATACCAGTTTGTCCCAATTTAGTATTGCAGGGAATTAGTGAATCTCCAAGTAGCATTGGACAGAATCCAACCAAAGATAGAATACCAATCCGATGTAGGACACATTCAAACTAACAGTTTAGAATGACCAACTAACCTAACATTCATAGAAGAGTATTTGGGGAAACAAAAATGTGAAGGCTGAGTTAAGCTTTGTGTTAATTTAGGATGATTAGAAGATGAGCACTACTCCTAACACACAAAAAAACAAAGAGAAGTTCCAAAATGGAAGCCAAGTTTATATTAAATGACCTATCACAAAACATTTCCAGATATCTTCGTGTTATGCATCTGAGTGGCAAGATGTTTTTAAAGTTATCTCACCATACGTCCTTTTGATTGAGGCTTCTTGTCTTGTTCTGTCCTGTTTTGTTGGGGCTTTATCCTTTTGTCACGCTGCCTGCACCCACTCGTGTTCACTTTATTGCCAAGTAACTCATTGTAAGTCACAGGACTTTGTATGTAGCACAGAGTGAAAACAGAGTGAATGAGAGGATGCCTCTCACTCTCAGGCCAGCACAAGTGCAGAATGTGCCATAGCTGTGAGAAGTTAAGGGAGCTGTGAACCTTCAGGATGAGTTGTAGTAGTGCAAATATGGATGTGCTTGTCCTCTCTCTCTCTTCTGATAACTAACCTCAACTTTATTCCCTGATAATAACCCATCACACATACAAGGCTAACATTTCATTTTCAAGGTTATTATTAAGTATCAGAGTCAGTGAAATTTATACTGTACAGTATATTTCTAGCTGATCTGAAATGCTTAGTTTTGTGAACTATTTTGAAATACATGTGAACTTTGAAATCCAAATTTGAAGTTCTTTGCAAATGTCCCTGGAAGACCTTCCAGGAGGGCTCCTTCTAAATGGGATATTATCAGTATATTTTCAAAGATGAAGTCCTTTGGCAATTTTTTGCCATTCTCTTAAAAAATTTGTATGTTTTTGAAACATTGTTCAGGGGACCTCAATGAAATAGATTTAATGAAAACATTGAAATACATTTCTATTTAAAAAAAATATTACCAAAGATGAATTACCGTTAAATTAAACAAAAAGCTAATAAATGTCCTCAGATAAATTTGGGATTTCTAAGGTAGTTAATCATTTATAACTGGAAAGAGTAATGCATATAAAGTTTAAATAAGTATTAAAATAATTGTTTTAAGCTGCAGGAGCAATCATTTACACAGGATTCCCCTAGGTGGCAATATGGGCTAGTAATAAGCTCTCTGGCTTTGAAGACGATATTTTTTACCTCCTATTAGTCAGATAGTTCGTTGTAAAGTCCCTTTTGTCTGTGTATGTGTATAAATATATATATATATATATATATATATATATATATTAACCAATGGTTGCAGAATGTATTGGGAGTACTTAGGGTACATTATAAGAAAGTCATAGATGATATTTGTAAACAGTTGCCGGTGGCGGATCAATTAGTCCAACACAAAGCTATTTCTTCTGCTAGGAGGAAATATCAAAATAAAGTAAGTATAAAGACAAGAAATTTAAACATCAATAAACTGGTAAGTAGCAATACTAATGTTTATTTTGTTTACTATATATATATATATATATATATATATATATATATATATATATATCCCTGCGGTGGGCTCGCGCTCTGCCCGGGGTTTGTTTCCTGCCTTGCGCCCTGTGTTGGTTGGCTCCAGCAGACCCCCGTGACCCTGTGGTTAGGATATAGCGGGTTGGATAATGGATGGATGGATGGATTTATATACACATTATATTCATGAATAAAACTCAAACTCAACAGTAGCTGTTTACACTAGCAGTCCTTGAAAGGATTATTTATTTATTAACTATACTTTACATGCATATATATATATATATATATATAAGGTGGATTTAGAAGCACACTTTGTTTTGTTGTACATTTAATTTTAAATTGATAAATTTGCCATTTTTGCCAGTCAATCATTAATCCAATTAATAACCCAGAGTGACACAGTGAAAACACATTTTCGTAATAGTTTGCAAACAATAGAGTGTGTAGGCAGTGACAAAGGCATTCACGCCATTGATTGGCCTGCATGTTCCCCAGACCTGAATCCAGTTTAGAATCTCTGGGACATCATCATTATATCCAACACCACCAAGTAGTGCCACAGACTGCCCAGGAGCTCACTCATGACCTGATTCAGTTCTGGGAGGAGATCCTCCAGGACACCATCCGCCATCTCATCAGGAGCATGCTGGGAGGTTATCAAGATTACAAACAGGCACGTGGGGCCATACACACTACTGAGTCACATTGTGAGTTGCCATGATGAAATTCATGCATTAGAGTTAAATTTTTGAGTTTGATTTTCAGCATGATGTTGAATCCAGACTTCAATGGGTTGGTGATTTTGATTTCCATTGACTGTTACATTGTTTTGTTCTCAATAAATTACACAGTATTACTCAGTAAAGATTTTCCATTTGAATATTTTGCTCATCGAGATCCAATGTATGATTTAAGTGTTCCCTTAATTTTTTTGAACAGTGTATTAACATATATTAGAATAAAAACAATTCTATACAGTGACTTCATAATACACCGGACATCAAAATTACTATGATATAGCACAGTGGTCTCAAACTCAGGTCCTGGAGGGTCGCAATGGCTGCGGGTTTTCATTCTAACACTTTTCTTAATTAGTGGCCTGTTTTTGCTGCTAATTGACTTCTTTTGAATTAATTTTAATTAACTTGCTCTTGAAGAATCAGACCCCTTGTTTCTTATTCCTTAATTAGCAGCCAAACAATAATAAGATTTAAAATGAACCTAAACATGACCAGCAAACTGTGACCATCATACAATAAAGAAAGATGAAGGTCTCAGGAATGCTGAACTGCTCAGATCCCCAAAAGATTTTAACAATGCTCTTAGAAAAGAGATAATCAATAATTTCAGAAATGTCTGCTATTACATAATGAGAGCAGCAATAAGTCATGGAATTAAAGAAAGGGTTTAATCAACAACAAGAATCAGCGTCTAAATAAGCAACTGATTGAAGTGAAATTGGTTGGAGTTGAGGCCCTGACTTAGTTGGTCTTCTGTTGGCTCACTCACTTCTCATTTAATTTCTGTTTGGGTGCCATTTAAGGAAAGAAATGAAGCAATTCAGATGAATGATGAAGAAATTCAGGAGAATAAATGTTAAAAAACAAGTCAATTAAAATTAAAGGAAAAGGAGTTAATTAGCAGCAAAAATTGGTCACCAATTAAGAAAAGGATTAGAATGAAAACCTGCAGCCACTGATATAGCATGACACTGCTGTTGAATTACAGTAATTACCAGTTCCAATATACATTTATTTACTGTATAATTATATATCAACTATAATACTAATACAACTCAGTAGCCAATAATTTACTGCACATTTACATTGAAAAAACAGTACTAAATACAATATAATGAGCTTTCTTGATGAAAGTAGGATATACAGTCCCGCAAGCTCATCTATGGTACACTGTAAAATACTAGGCTATAATTTAATGGATAAATATTTAAACTGTCAGTAACTATTAGAATGATAAACAAGTAAAAGATTTCATCAATTGTTTTCAAACATTGAAATGGATTCCAATTATTGGTAAATATATTTTATGTTGTCTTTCATTTTGTGATGTAAGGTATGCTACAGGTTTGCCAGTTTATCAAAAACCACCACAAATCAGTTTCCATAATCACAAAAAAACCTCCAGGACACAGAGAAATATTAGTCTGTTAACCAACCAAGTTTTTGTTACCCTCAGTGGAAAGGTTTGGGGGCCATCAGGAACAATTTGCAGCCAAAAGTGCATCCCTTATGCAAATATGCTAACTTTATGCAAATTTAGAATTCTGTGCCATTCTGAGTTTTTGGCAATACAACAGTTACTAATGTCTTGCACACTGAAATAATTAATTGCTATTGACAGGTAAACCACTGCTTAAATGTGTTTTTTTGCGAATTTAACTTTTTAAAATCATTGTTTTCATCATTTATTGTGTTATCTTTTTACTGTAAAAAATATGGCTAATGTAATATATTTGTACAGGATTTTTTACTAGTTTCCCCAGAACAACATCAAATTGAGTTTTGAAGGTCCCTAAATTCTTCCTGTCCACCTCACAGAACCTTCTAATGTATGTATGAAATCAAACAGGTTTCCATCAGTCACTGTAACCAGGATTTGACTTTTAATTGTCACTTTAACATGCATAAGTGAAACGGTAGGAAAATGAATGAACTGAAAATGTCCAACCATGCAAAGTGAACTAATCCAATTCAGTTTCACAATAATTTGCTTTCTTAATAACAGTAGATGGCTTAACTTACTGTGATTACATGATACATTTGTCAAGACAGTACTGTATTGTGAAAAATTACAGCTAACTCCTATGAAATCCTGGTTGTAATTTACAGTGTACCTATTAATGAAATGGATTCTAGTGCAGTATTATAAACGGATCTTAATACTCAGACAGATATGTGTTATTACACACAACAAATATTGCCTGAATGGAAAATAATGAATAAGTTACATAATATCCTGTACTTTTGAAATGAAAGCTTTGACTTGTTTAAGAACTCATATACAAGTAGTAAAATATCCACCTTACATATTGTGCTAAAATCATCATAATGTAGTGAGATTAAAATCTTAAAGAAATGAGGCCTGTAAATACTTGCATTCAATAAGTAGGAATACTGAGCTTAAATCCTAATCAAGGTAAACTATATACTTATGTTCAGTGAGGCCTGGATCAATCAAAACAAGACTACAAACAACTGAATTATAAGCATACCTGTCAAATGCCAAATTCATAATTTGTGAAAAGCATATAAGATTTACAATTATAGCAAGACTAGACATGAAACCAGATGTACTGCTGGGCCTCGAGGACACAAAGATTGTTTTATTTCATTTGGCCCGTTTAAGGCTGGCATCCTTCCTAAATCTTTTATGGTATTTATATGTATTTTTACACCATCGTTCACAGCTTTGGATGATTAATCCAAAATTATATATATATTTGTTTTGTAGTATAATGTGCTGGTATGGCCTTCAAGAATCCTCATGTCACCAGCTGTTCCTGCATTCCCCTGCTGCCCCTTGTTTTTTCCCTGTTTTTTAGCTCCCACTTCACTTTTCCTCCAGCGCTAAAGACCACACACTGCATAGCCAACAGACTGTTTCATTGACCCTTTGACATCATATACTGTAGGGCTATTGGTTTGAAAAATAGTTTCATTTTTTTGGCTCCACTGATGTCCCACCAACTCTTTAAGTGAACAAGTTAATTAAACTCAAGAAAAAAATAATAAAACAGGGTTATAAAAAACAGAAGAACAAATGTGTAGCACTATACTAGCTTTCTCCCTATCTATTATGTGGGTAAGTTTATACATTTGTGTTACTTGAGTTTGATGTAATCAGACTATAAATAATAACTCCTTCAGGATTCTTATTGATAAGGGAAAAACACCTGGAACATGGCCATCTCAACTATTCTCGTTCCTGGTGCTCTTTGATTTTATTAAAATCAATTTTTCATTTAAATACTGTGGGTTACAACATGCAGAAGTATAAAAGGCATGTCATTATTTGCCTTGATTCTAGCCTTTAAATCAGAAAAATCTGAAATATTAATACACTTGTGTATACTCATCATTCCCATGTGTGTATCTACAGTATACTAATAAAAGGCAAAGCCCTCACTCACTCACTCACTCACTCACTAATTCTCCAACTTCCTGTGTAGGTAGAAGACTGAAATTTGGCAGGCTTATTCTTTACAGGTTACTTACAATAGTTAAGCAGGTTTCATTTTGAAATTCTATGCGTAACGGTCATAACTGAATCCTACTTATGTACATATATACGTCCATAGCCTGCAGCTCGGTCACCGCGTGAGGCGGCATTACATCCTCCCCCATCCCCACGCCTCCCACGTAGTTGGCTGCCTGCCCATATAAGGCCATCCGTCGCTCCGGTCTCTTCATTCCCTTCCTTGCTTCGCCACGGTATTCATGTCTCCCTGCTGATAACTGCAGCCTTTTTATTTAATCCATGGCTTCTCTGCCATTTTATTGTTCATTTATTACGATTATAGTTATTGTGTAGGTATTTTAGACTTAGTTTACTGTTCAGGTACCCATTTCCTTTTCCATTGTCTGTGTTACATGTTGCATGGCCATATCAGGCTCACTCTTGATATCCGGAGGAACATTGTGTCTTATGTATTGAATGACTGGGACAGGTTCAAGGTGTGGACTGATGATGGTACAGGAGATAATTATAGTACACAGTAGTTTACTGTTCAGGTACCCATTTCCTTTACCGTTCCAACGGTACCCCCATTAACATGTCTATCGAGGTGATCACCATCGATCAAAAAACTGTCACTTACCGAAACTCAAACCGATTATGACAGCAACAATCCAAGCTGTGAGAAAACAGTAAAAAGGAGGTGTGTCAGACTTTGTGGTACATTTTCTGATGCAGCTAGACAGAAACAACTTTGTGACGCTGCCGCCAAATACTTGCAGAAAAATCTACAAGTTCATAGACACGCTGCCGCTAAATACTCGCAGGCAGATCCACAAGTTCATAGAGACGCTGCCGCTAAATACTTACAGGCAATTCCACAAGTTCATAGACACACTGCCACTAAATATTCTCAGGCAAATCCACAACTTTATACCGGGAATGCGTGTTAAACATTTTAGATTCATGAGTACCGATTTGGGTAGTGAACACTTCTATGAATGAAACCTGTTATCTTTACAACGGTTCACAAACACGGAGTGTAACTTGAACACAACACGTCCTCCAAATATGAACCTGATTGAAAGAAATAATGATCATCAAATCCTTGATGACAGCAACACTCATAACAGTGACAAAACAATTACATTGACAATCATGTTACGTTATTTTTAAAATGTTTCCTTTCATTTTCATAACTTCTTTAACACACTACTTCTCCGCTGTGAAGCGCGGGTATTTTGCTAGTACTGTATATAGTGACATCGCAATTCTCAACAAATCTCATCAACTATTAAAACAAATATGTTTTAAAAGAACAAATTGTTTTTATTATGATAAAATCAAAATGGCAGCATGAAGGGGAAATAACACTTATATACAGTAAGTCATCTTCTCTGTGTACCTTGCTGGACTTTTACCCAGACCTCAGAGGACACAAACTATCCTGTGTTTCTGTTACTACGTTCTCAAAATATTTACATAAACCAGCGTTTCTCAACCTTTAAGTATTTGCAACCCGAGTTTACATAACAGTTTTAATCGCGCCCCCCCTAACATTTTTTTGAAATGTAGATGCATATTTTATTATACCTACTTAACTTTTATCGACATTTATCTAACTCTATATTTATTATTCTAGTATCAGAATGTAGTTTAAGTTAATTTGTTTTGGTTTCAATAGATATATTTTTCATATTTTCGATTCTTGTTTTCTTTTTTTCACATCTTCGCACCCCCTTTTTTGTTACTTCGCACCCCCCACAGATTGAGAACCGCTGGTGTAATGACAATTTCTGAATTATAATCAGTTATTGCTGAAACAACATTTTTGTTCTTTTTAGATTCCCTTCTTTCATTTACATCTTTTATTCTTAAGCACCTCCATTTACGGTTTTAAGCGCTTCTTGTTTTCTTATCCAGCTGCCAGTTAACAGTAAGTTAACAAAAGCCAAAGGAGCCATCAGTTTTCCATCTTGATATTATTTTCACCTGTGTGTATCCTCATGAAGCATCTGCTCTATTAAAATAGGGAAGAAATGAAAAACGCGAAGGACTGAGAATTACTATTCTTCTAAAAGTCCCATAAATCTACAAAAGGTTTATAGGGTCCTTACTCCCATGTGTACTGAGTACAAAGAATTTTTTATTTGAATTAGCTAATATAAGAATGACCTATCTGAATTAATACTAGCAAGCCTTGAAATTAAATAATTTCTAATATTGACAAAATTGCGTAAGACTTACTGTAAACAAGCTTCAGAAGTGGGTGAATACTTAGAAAATTCAGTTTTATTTACAAAAGTGCAAAGTGCATCACATGAGCAAATGGAAAGTTGGTTATAAATTCAAGACGGGAGACAGTGTCCAAAAGGAAGCAACCTCTGAAAAGGATTTAGGGAGTTATGTTGACACAACATTCTCATCATCTAAGCAATGTGCAGAAGTGATTAATTGGCAAATAGTATATCAGATTATATCTTAAACACTTATTAATATAAATCAGTTTAGGCTATATCATAAAAACTGTTGAATATAAATCGAGGCACATTATGCTCGGCCTATATAATGCACAAGTGAGATCACTTCTGGAGTTTTGTGAGCAGTTCAGGTCACCACAGACTCAAAGAACTGAACCTCTTTAGTCTCAAGCAGTGGTGACTGCAGAGGAACATAATCCTGGTCATCAAATTCTCAAAGGTATCAATAAAGTAAGTCCAGCAGAATTCTTTGAAATAAATGGTGAATCAAAGTAACAATGACACCAGTGGACTTTAATACGAAGTGTTTTTAGGACTGAAGCCTCAAAATGTTGCCGGAATCTGGAAAAAAAAAAAATACTACTGAGCCATGTATTCGAAAAAGAAATTTTCACAATCTTTAGGAAGTGTCTGGATGAGATATTGTGCATCTTAGCGATTAGCTAAACAAACAAGCTTGATGGACTGAATGGTCTCCAAACGTGTCAAATTTCTTATTTTTTATGGAACAAAATTGTGCAGCCTCTGCAGCTCTGAACAAAGTCATTATTCTCACTGTGAGTTTACCATTTACTGAATATGCTGAGCTGTAATGATTATGGCATGCCAGAGGGCTGCAGAATGCCAGCTGAGCACAGCATGCTGTACTCACTCAACGTCACATGCTCCAGTTAAGATGCCAGTGAACTTGTACTGACACAAGGTGACAACACAAATTTTTAAAGGTCTGGGAGATGAAAATGATGTTAATAAAGGGTCAGAAATAGGCGGAACAAACTATGCACCAAAACCCTAATAACTAAACAAACTATGAGGTAAACAGGTGTTTAAGTTTCAGAATACTGTGGACCAAATCCCAAAAACAGTCAAAGTAAAAGACACATTAACCAAAAGTTCTTTAACTCTGAATTATAAATAAATGCAGCTACTTGTGTTTGAGAATTACTCACAATTGTGGAGCACCTTGAAGTGCACAGTGTGGACCTTTATAATGTTACATCACACATCACATGTCACACTCGTCCTATAGTCATGGGGTAGCATCCAAGGTGGAAACTACAAACAAAATTTCACAAGACGGTGAGGCCCATGTAAAAAAAAGAAGGAGTGTAACAATAATGCAAATTATACTTTAACTAAATCAAAACCAAATCAAAATTAGGAAAAAAATGACAGAAATAAATTCTGCCTGATACCAAATACCTTATTACCATAAACAATTCCTTAAACGCAAAATGTAGTATAAAAAAATAACTCTGATCAATGATAACCGAACTGTTGCTTGAATGGGGGTGCTGTTTGAGAAAGATCAAATATTGCTGCATCAGGCTCCACTCATTATGAAGTATCTGAGTTTATTTCACCTGAAAGTAGCATTCACATGAGTAATGGCCCAGAGTAGATTAGTGATTCTTAGTGTTACACCTTTTAAGAAAATACAAAACAGCCTTGATGGTCTGCATCTTGGATGTCCTAAACTAATAAAGCACTTTTCTGATGTTAAAAGCATAAGATGTATTTATGTGTACATGTTGTAGATGCCCCAGAGAACAGTTAGGTATCCCCCCAGGATGCAGGTGGAATCCTTATCCAGCCAGGATATTATAATGAAAGGATGGACTAAATGCGGCCATTACGCAGCCGAGGCACCTTATGATTTCCGTCCTGACTGGGAAGCCTGAAGGTTACAGGAACTGGCAAAAGAGGATGGCTAGGAGTAGTTAATCCCCCACTATAATAGGTGGCAGGGTCCATCATATAGAGTCCCAGTTTGGACACCTGCAGGGCTGCATAGGAGTTGGAGTCCAGAGGTACAGCCCTGTAGGGACAATAGAAGGTGCTGCTGGGGGAAAACCTCCCTTGCTTTCTTATGACACAAAAATAATTCCAACTGGCCACATATGTCAACAGAAGTGCTCCAGAGTCCAGCATAAAAGGACCCTGCTTCCATAGCTAGATGAGTTGAAGTTGGGAGGAAGTAAGGCATCACTTGTCTTGAAAAGAAGAGAAGAGACAACCTGTTTATTGTTATACAAAATATTTGTGTAACAAAAAAACCCTTTGATTTGAACCCAAGACTATTTGTAAGTTTGTGATTGGGGCTCAATAACACTCCCTAGCTTTTACAATATATACTGTCACGCTTGGGTCACAGATTTGCACAGAGACACAGGAGGTCGTAGAAACAAGAAGGATTTTTATTCAAACACTGCAAACAAACATTATACATTATCTCTGAAGGTATTTCACCACCAAAATAAAGACTCAAAAATGTATTTTTCCTTAAAAGCAGTTGGCCCTCAGGGCACCTGCTCAGTATTGGGAAACCCGGTACCAAGGGCTCTCATTACTATGTTCGAATATTTATTACCGAGCCTTTGTGACATGATACTTTTAGGTGATCATTATCAACTTGTGCAACTTGTTAACTGAATATTGAGTATGAAAAATTAAATTGTGATACACTTAATAGTTAAACAAAAAGAAGTAAAAAAAATGTAAATGTATCTCAGTCACGGATAAAAAATTGAAACACATACACGAAAATAAAGTTAGACAACCCAGCTTTCACAATATTAAAAGCTAATAAACTAAAAGAATTCCTCTAATGTAGTTTTTTGCTATTTTCCTTTTCTTTTAAAATATTTTATCAAAACTGGCCAATATTTTTCCACAGAGGAAGCAAGTGATGGAAACATATAGTGTGTTTATTTAAAAAAAATGCTTGTTCATGTTTGAAAATGGTTTCAATTGTTCACAAGACAATTTTTCAAATGTAATTTATTTGAAAATATTTTTGACAAATTACAAGTGTATGGTCCATTGTCAGCATACAACTAGATACCTGATATGTGGATTGTGCAGTTTGACTAATCTGGATGTTTAGATATTGTTTGTTGTTGTCTAATAGGGCCCCACTTTGAAGCCCACTATATTGGGAATTTCCTTATCTGCATTCTCCATCAAAACAAAACTTTAAAAGTTTTTCTCAGCCATCGCTAAAGACAACCTGGAGTATAAGTAACAGATAAAAAAATGATCAGTTTTGGGTGGAGTATTTCTTTTAAAGCTAGAACTTCCTTTAATTGTGTCTGATTTCACTTTAGCACTAAGCCAGCAGTTACTCTTTAAAAACCAGGGGGATATTTTCTATATGTCGCTTAAATCATCCGAGATCAGGTGCCTCATCTTGGATAAGTTAATGTCGGTGACACTCATCCGGGATAGGTTGGTTTTTCAAACGCAGCAGTGTAGTAGATTAGTCTAGCTGGATCTAATCATCTGAGATGATTGCGTGTGCCCACGCTGATTGAAAAGCCCATATATATTGAGTCTAGAAAACATGATCAGCAAGTCTTTGATAGACTGCAACAAAATGACGAAAGAACGGGCGCATTCTTTCACACAAGCGGAGCAGGACCTGTTACTCGAAGGATATGAAGAATTTCAAGAGTTAATATGTACAAGGAGTAACACTGCAAAAGCAGCCCAAACTAGAAAAGATGGCTGGCAAAAAGTGGCCGACAAATTAAACGCGTAAGTAGTGTACATTGTATTTACTGAATGCAGCGTTTCATTTCCTATGTGTCACATTAATTATTATTTAATATGTCATAATCCTAGATCAAACGTGAGCACAAGGAGAACATGGGAACAGGTTAAAGTGAAGTACAAGAATATACTTCAAACTGGTAAATATTGGTATATAACTATTTAAAGAATTGTTGACATGAAGAATCATATATAATAGATAAACCATTAATTTGAAAGCTAATAAGAAGAAGGCGGACAAGCAAAAAACAGGTGGAGGTCCACGCGGTCCAGACCTAACCCCTGCAGAAGAGTTGGCTCTCCAGCAAAATGCCCATCGCCCGGTTTCTGAGGGCATTCCAGCGGGAAGCTCCTCCTCAGAACCAGTGGCAGGATGCAGTGGTAACTTCATTTCAGGTAAAGGATGGTCACTGAATATATTTTGTCCTCAATGTGTGCCATAGGTATGTCCCATTTAGTCCTCTTTTTTATTTTTTATTTTTTGGGTCAGTTGCAGGGAATGTCATATCCCTAGAACCTGTGTCTGACCAACGAGCTGTTGATGAATGTCAAATATTTGATGAAGACACGGTGTCTGGTTAATCATCAGGAGGAGAGGTAAATGTTCCAAATGTTTGAACAAACTCCACTCTGATCAGTCCCATGTGCTAATCGTGATATAACTGTGTTGCAGGAGCCTGTAGCCAGCACACATGTACCTTTTGGAACATCCACATCAAAAAAAGGAGATGGTGAGGTTGGTTGAGCCATCTGTTCTACTTGATACGAAATGATTCAAAATGATATACTGTGTATACAATATAGAGGAAAAAAGGCAGTTGTAATTGTGTATTTATTTGCAGAAAAATGTGATGGCTCTATACAAGAGATATCTTCAGTAGAAAGTCACATACAGGAAACTAAAAATGAGGAAAATACAGCAGGACATGGAACTTCATGAACTGAAGACAACCAAAATGAAGTTGCAGATAAAAGTACTAGAAAAACAATTGGTAACAAAATTCTCTTCTCTTTCCCATGATGTGTATGCTTGAATGTATCCTTAATTTATGTTCTCCTCCTTACAAGCTGAAGGTCCGTAATATATAATAAATCAGTTTTGTGTGAAACCACTGTTGTCTTTTTCATTGAAAATGTTGGGCCACAATTCTGTCTCTGGCAGCTCTGCCACTGGTTTGCTCAAGGTGCACTGGGTCAAGGTCATCATCAGGCTGCACCAAATCCTCAGGGACTCTCTCTTTTCTGATGGTCACTATGTTGTGTAAAACAGAGCATGCAACAATTATGTCACATGCTCTGTCAGGTGCAACCCTCAGCCTTTTTAGACATTGAAATCTCTCCTTCATGTGGCCAAAGGTCATTTCAATTCGTGCCATTGTTCTAGACAGAGCTGCATTATATCGAGTTTGTGGCCCAGGGTTGGGGTCATTAGAAAATTCCTACAGGTATATCCCCTGTCCCCAAGCAGGATTCCATCATGATGACCTGTGGAATATGTAAAAATTGTGAATACAATACACACATCACCATGATCAATAATTAGGTTATTACCTTGTTCAAATGTCCGATACAGGTGTGACTCCTTAAAAATTCTAGTGTCATAAACAGACCCTGGCCATTTAGCTTCCACATTTGATACAAGGCAGGATGCATCACAGATCATCTGAGAATTGATAGCATGATGATCAAACAATTTTACTGTCAACATACCTATTGGCTATTTTCAACTCTTTCAAAAAGTGACATTACCTGCACTTTAATACTGTGGAAGCCTTTTCTGTTCACGTAATCTGGCTCATTTGGACCTGATGGGGCCTTTATTCTGATCTGCGTACAATCCAGTGCCCCAATCACATTTGGAAATCCTAGGTAATGAGAATCTTAGTCTGATTGTGAGAATCTTTATGGAACTGTGGGTGTTTTTTCCTATTTATTACCTACCTGCAATGGCATGAAACGCCTCTTTTATGGTCTGCACAGGCAGGTGTCCAGGAAACACTATGAAAACCCGAAGGAAATGTTTCAGAGCCAAACAGACTTTACGAATTGCCTGGAAAACTGCACTTTTCGATAGATGTTCCGCATCGCCTACAGTATATACAAAACTGCCACTTGTAAGAAACCTCAAAGCAATGCATACTGTCTGTGTGGTTGTGAGAGCCCGACTTCACTGAGTTTGACTTCGAATATAAGGAGCTGAAAAATCTTTGAGGTACAATATTCCCCCTTGGCTAAAGCGGTATCTTTCGAAAAGAATTTCCTCCGGGAGCAATAAAGGATCTTGCTGATCATGCAAAACCTCTCTATATGAAATTCTCTTCGTATAATTTGCGCACCAATATCAATTGGTTGCTCATTCATGAACGGTGAAGCCATGACTGGATGAATTCCACGCACCGTCACTGATTACGTGTGTGAGCTAATCCTTGTTTACATAGAACAAACTTGCTCCAAGCAGGTTTGAGGATTAGGATGTGTTGCTATGACAACATTTCCAGCAAGAGTTTCGAAAAACCGACAGATCCAGGATCAGGCCAAATCGTCAACAATTACATCCGGCTAAGCGCATAATCCACTTATGAAAAATACCCCCTAGGTCTTTAACTTGATCTTGATTTGAAAGGACAAAATATCCAAGAGGACGCTCCTAAAAAAATGCCAGAGAACAGGCAAGAATCCTACTTTGTCTGCCCATTTTAAAATCACTTGACTTCAGTCAGGCCTCTAAGGCTACCTGATGGCTTGAACTGGAGCAGGCCCAAAAAATGGGAAAATGGCAATGTAACTATGAATATCTCCAAAATATAACAAAAGCCCCATAAAAGTATGGGATGACTGTAAGTCATTGGCTTATATTAAAAGGGCAATTGAAGAATGTTTACAAATAAATTATTTATTAACAAAAAAACTATAAAATACACAGAAAGCAGTAAAAACAGGCACAAAGGAATTGCCAAACCGGCAACAGTTCACAGTCTAGAAACCAGAAGCAAGGAACAAGAAGCAAAATGTAACAAAAAATAGAAAATCTAATAAAAAACAAAATACTCACCAATTTAAATAGCCTGATAGAGGGCTCATGATTAGTGATGTCAGGGAGGCTCCACCTCCTAGGGTCCCGCCCTCAAAGGACAAGAATTTTAAAGTGACAGCACACAATTATAAAAATCACATATGCAAGCAACATGGATATGAAATATAATAACTCACAATTAACAAAAACCACAATAAAAAATAAAATACATATAGTTTTGAGCAAATGCTTAACATTTGCCCTGTAGGCTTGATGTAGGGCCTTGCCATCCTCACAGGAGCCACATCTGTCATCCTCTAGACAACTTCCTCTGTCCTCTTCAAATAAGAATAACAAATAGAATTGCTTCATCATTATAGTGGTATGTGGGAACAGTATTTCTTGTGATATTTTTTCTTTTATACATGGTTTATGACTTGTTATTTTTGCATCTTCACCAAATACCAAAAACACAAGCCACAAAGATGTGCTAAACTTGAAAGGTAAACCAGTGTTGTACTGAGACGCAAGCAGCAAGAACAGTTGCCAAAGGTATTCAGCTGAGGTGTCTAAAGATTGTTGGTAAAAGTTAGAAGCAAAGAATTTGAGTGACAACCCATCTGATGGAAATGTTGTCATAGTTAATTCCAACATGATTTTTCCAACTTCCCCTGGGCTTTTGGGAACATATGTGCAGTTGTTTTGGGATTTTCTACACCTGTCCATTCACTGATGACTTTAGTTTTTCACTTTAGAACTTATTTGTTTCTTTTAATGTGAAATAGTTTGAGCATTTCAATAGCCATTTTTGAACACCTGCTGTTAGAAGCGTGTCCCTTGAGGTTGTGAACTTGGGTCAAAGTTTACCATGAGGTCATATCACAAATTCAAAGTTAAAAACAAATCCTTGGTTTTCCATTGTTTTTATATTTTTTATTTTGATATTATATTCTGATTTTGGTTGCTGTACTTCTTTATCGTTCAGTATTTACCCCGTTTCTGTCTTTTGACAACATCTTTTCTCCTGGTTACCTTAAAACCTTTTGTGCTTTCCTGCAGAGCATGATACCATTCTCCTGCAACTGCATACACTGTACTATCATGTCACTCTTTGGACAGGGCACATTTTAAAATAATTTTTAAACAGAAGAAAATGTGTTTTAAATAAAAAAGAGTGTTTAAAAATTAGCTGCTAGTTCAAGTTTCAACAGTGCATGCAACATGATCCGAAATATTTGCTGACAAAAAATGTGTAGAAATATGAACACATTAAAACAAAGGTTTTCATTTTATTGGCAGCACTTCAACTGTACTGAGGATCTCACCCCAAACAAAGCGATATGAACACTTTTATTTTTAAATAGTCTTTTGTGCTTTATTGAGTTACTCAAAATGCAGAATAAACACAAAGGAAAAGGAAAACACCTCCTGCATGCCAGTGATCATGGATAAACACTAAAGCTTTTTGCATTCAGAAAATATTCTGCACACATATCGTAACTTAACTCCATAGCCAAGCCCTCCTTGGATCACCTAAAACTGTGGCTGTGACATGTGAAGTGATGTCTTTTCTTCCTTCTATTGTGATGCCATAACCATAACTAGGAAATGTTACCAAAAGTGCTTGGGGTGCGCAAAAAAACAACAACTGAGTTACATGCAATAAACATAAAAACCATAACATCCTCAGTAAGTGGTTGACTTGGCTGAGGAGCTCTGTCATCAGCTGATGGAGCTTCCTTTGCTTGTATGATGTTCCAAAATTCTGCTGCACAATGGCCTGCTTCTAAGAAGAACAGCAGTTAGAAATGCAAAGCCAAACTGTTCAAGTTACACAAAGCTTCATATTAGCTCTGTGCTACTTTGGTGCATCCCACAAAGAAGACTGGATCAAAATAATAGGTCATTATCATGCCTACTTAAGCCAGTTCACGGGCATGGACCCATTGTAGGAGTCATGCAAACATACATGATTAGTTTGGAATTGCAGAGAAACCTAACTTGCAAGTCCTTGAAAATGTCAAAGGAAAAGTAGAACATACAGAGAAAGCACCATGTAGACACAAGGACCACATACAAACTTCATATGGACAACATGCAGTACTATGTACTGGGCTGAACTGAGATATGGTATTGTTACACAAGTACAGGAGCCATGCATTATAAAATTTTACATTTCCAAGAGAAGTCAGATGTCATTTTGGAGTATGTGGCTTAAAATAATGCTTCCTCCTTACATGAAGAGAACCCTGCTTAGTGGTTTATCAGAATACTAATATGGCTAACTGGTTTTAATTGTTCACTTATTTGGAATATGCATCCAAAATTTGGACTTTCTTATTAACATCATTGTAGGCCTCAGTTGCCTCACTATTCACATCACTACCAGAGCCTACAGGTTCCACATTTCATTGAGTGATTGTCAAAATCTTGATCACTGTATTTATAATAGAAATATTAATTTCTCAACAAATATAACTAATTCAAAACAACAGCTTTATACCTTTTTTGCAACAACATTACTACAAACTGCCTATTTATAACATTATTTTCCTTATGGTGTTGCCACCAAAAAAACCCCAAAAAATACTTGGCATGGCTATTCACAAGGTCCTAGGTAACTAGGATGCAGCAGCAGAGACAGGCAGCACTATAGTGGGTGTATATCTCATATGTCACACCTGGGCTAGCCCAATAGCATACAGGTTACCTTGTACCTCATGTTTAAAATGTTAAAAGTAGTTATGAGTGAACACCCCAATGTTCGCATCACCTCGAGAACTCACAGAAGTGTTTGTGAATATCGCCGAACTAGGCAAAATGCATTGAAGTTAATGGGGAAGGACTAACTGAACTAGATCTGACTGGATTTTAATGGTGTAATCGTCTTTAAAGTGTCCCAGAGGGCTAGGGAAATGTCTGTCAACTATACTGGACTGATTATTGTAGCCGAAAAGGTGACCTGAGCTGTGCGGCAGGAGTGCAACACCTGCACCAACGTGCCTCCATGAGATCAAAGAAGAAAGAATGCAGTTAGAGACACGTAATCATATATTTTGTCCAAACAAAGTGCTGAAATCGTAGTCAAAAGTCAGACAAAATACGTAGGTCTTTTAAAGACAGAAAATTCAAAGATACATGTCATGATTGAAGCTGCTGGCTTGTTCTGTTTTTTGAAGTCACACCGAAGGCTCTCCAAACTGTCTGTGCTGATGCTTTGCACCTTTTCTTCTATTAAAAAAATAAAAAATGTCTTGTAAATAGTAATAAATCTTTTATTATTATTTCATAGAGTCTCTGTGTGGGGTGGGGGGATGGTCAGGTTCCTTCAAGGTTTGTTTTTTGTGTGGCTAATTATGCATGCATAGGGCACACGCCTCCTTTTTTTATACTGATGTGGAATTCGAAGATTAACCTGCACATTAGGCGACAAGCAGAGATAACTCATTATTTATGTTGTATATGTTTCATAAAAATATTTTTTTTAGAATATGCATTATTTACTTATCTCTTCTACCACTAACTAAGTCCCATAGAGTCTGTAATGCAAATGATCAGCATTATATACCCAGGGGCAGTCAAATCCAATATTTGTTGTTACAGCTCCCTGGCAATGTCACAATATCCTTGCAAAGCATTTTGAGGCGCTGGGGAAAAAATTATCAGTAAATAATTTGACAAACAAGGGTAAACACGAACAAAGCAAATTCACTGTGAATAATGAAATTCACTGATCAAAGCTAGTTACAAAGTGGAGTGTCATTTTAATGCCATTTCAAACCTAAACACTGATTCTCACCATCCCTTATTGGGCACAGTTTAGCCCTTTTCAAATGGATACTTCATGAAGTATTATGTGCCATGTCACAAAGCATGCATTATTCCAAGGTGGTTCATTAACATAACAGTGACTTGAACTTACCATACTGGCTCATACAGTCCACAGATCTCATTCCAAAAGAGCATCCATGGAATAAGGTGGAATTGGACATTTAAACTCTGATTGTATAGCCAAAACTTCCAAGGGAACTGCTTAATAATATTGAGTCTTCAAAATCCATAAGAAATGTTTCTAGTATAATGTCAAGACCACTGGAAGAATCCAGGCTGTACTGAAGAAAAAAGGGTGTCCTATGTGGAGTTAAATAGGTTTATCTCATAACATGGCTACTGTTGTGATTTCTGTCACAAAAACAAACTAAAAGTGGAGCAGGCCTCAAAAGCACACACAAATGCAAGACCAGACTTGCCATCTTTAGGGGTCTGGGTATACTGGATAGGCCTCATCTCTTGCAGCCTAGCCCTAAACTAAGCACTTTGAGCTACTTTTTGTATGAAAATGTGCTATATAAATAAATGTTGTTATTGTTGCTGTTGTTAAACTGAAATGACAGGTTCCCTACTTGCACAGGCCCAAAAACAGGGAACAGCCTTTTAAATTTCAAATGTTCAAGATGTCCAGAAAGGACATTATCTGGTCCATAGGTACCACAAACAAAGTTCCTTACTATTTAAAAAATGTTTTTGAAGAAGAAAGAAATAACAAAAGACTTTACTGGAAAGTGGCAAAAATATGTGTTTAACTAAAAATGAAACATAAGGAGGGGTCAATGCCTGAAAATGCAAAAACAAAGCAAAACTCAAAGACAGGAATCAAATGTATGACACAATGCCAAATCCCCAGTGTAACAGTAAGGCATATAATCAAAAAACAAAAGAAGACAATGAACTTTAACATAACACATAAACAGAAAAGAAAACATAAATGAGCCAAGGAAGAGATCCTGGCATAACAGTTACACAATCTTTTAATAATCATTTAATAATAGTGGTCTTTTATTAACTATTGCTAATTTTCACATCTGCATTAACACTGAACATCCACACATGTGTATGCCTCCTCCCTCCAACCTGTGTTTCAGGTCTTAAATGAAGCTGGGCTCTACTTATTGACTAGTCAGTTACAGTATTAAGTAAATTCCAAGCTCAGTCTATAAATATCAATACTACACAACCTCTATCCTTTTAAACAAAAAAGCATCAGAGGCTGGTTTAATTATTAAAGTTCATATGAAAAAATAAAGCTGTTGCCGAACTAAGTAGATTCTAAGATAAAGTACATGGCTAGCATCTAGCAAAGGTTGTGAAAAGGAGGATGATGACAAGAGTGAGGGTATTGACATTTAAAATTGTTATACAGTGTTACTGTATGTAATTTGAAAAACAGTAACTATTCATTTGATTTGATTTTTGTTTGCATTTCAAAGAGGAGCCAAAGGACAAGAGAAATAAGTAAAGACCACATTTTGAGATCTTTATTAAGATCAAGTCAATAAACTCTTAAGTTCAAGTTTAGTTCTCTGTGGTCTATCGATTTATATTATTGAAACTTACTGATACACATACAAGGAATACACACTGCGTGTATGGAAATAAAAAAAGCATTGCCACACCTGCTGTCAAGTTCTCTTTTATTACCATGTCCACAAGACTTATTTGCTTAGATTTAATGATTAGTGATTCTGCTTTATTGCTGCTACTAAACTGACTTTGCCCTTGAAAGTCATTAAAGATAAAGGAGAAAACTGTTTTGCTTGATTCATATTCTTGTGAATTTTAATAAAACAGACACTGTAGTTTCCACTATATTGTGTTTGTCTCTGTAGAGTAAACAACTTCAATTCTGTCACTTTTAAACTACAGCTTGCCAATTCAAGAGCCCAAAATTGCCCATGCTGATTTCTTCAGTGAGTACAGGTGCAATGCATATGCCCTTTGCCCCTTTTTGCACAACATGTTAAAAAGTGTTGACTCGCCTGAAACAAACAAAGCATTTGGCACTTGACCGCATTACTGCAGTTAAAGAGCCTGACACAATTTGTCTGTAATCTTCATGTAAAGTGGAACTCAGTGTCAGATGCTTTGCAAATAAAACAGCCTTGTCAATATTTAAATAAGTGACATAAGGAGGCTTACAACTTTGAGACTTTGTTCTCCCATAGTTATCAACCTTGGCTTCGAAAGAAATTGTGAATTTTCAAGGCTTTATTGATTTTAATGACTATACTCTTGAGAGGATTATGCTGGAAGAGCAGTACAGATCAGTGAAGCAGAAGTACAGATATACAAGATGCACTTCCAACAGTTCCTTGTGTTGTGATGTGGGCCAGTTACTAGTAAATTTATTTTAAAAGCAACAGTAATTATATCACTCTATCTCTAACTTTTCTATCTTATGACATCTGTGACAAGGCCTGCAAGAACCAGTATGGCCTTATGTGACATCAAACCAAGGTGAAGTGCTTGGTGCAGAAGCCTATAGTGCAGCACACAGCACACAAGGTCTAACCCTGCTGAGTCACAGGAGGACCCTAGCCCAGAATCACCCTGCAGAGCCCGGCACCATGAAGCATCTGAAGCTCTACCAATGGGCAAAATAGTCCAAAAGGCATGGGTGAAATGGCCCCCAGCCAGAGGTCAGAGAGAGTGGCACCAATCTGGGGAGGATGCTGCCTGGATAATAGCAAACTTATGGAAGGGGAATGCTGACTTGCTGCCTGCTAGCCATGCCTGCAATTATTGTTGGCCATTGAGCAGAATGATTTGGTTTGGAGAAGGAGGAGACTGCCAAAGCTCCTTACATCATGAATCGTTCAGTAGAGTAGGAAAGATCCACCTGCTGCAGCAAGAACTCTGGGCCCTCACAAAGTAGCACAAGAGCACAGAAGCTAAGGAGGAAGCTCATGACCAGAGTGGCACAGGAGAAGGGAAGACAGAGAACCAGGAAAAGGCTGCTTTTATAGCCAACCACGTAGACCATTTCCACCCTGTATGATCCTATGAGAGACTAGAATTTGGAATGGAAGATGGCTTTAATTGATCAAACAGCACCAGAAGTCAGTTTTGACATGAGGGAGCCGAGCCTGAAAGAGGTACAGGAAGTGGTGAAGCAGCCAGAGGCAGCTCAGTATCAGGACCAAGCGGGGTTCCATACAAAATATACAAACTCTGTTCAGAGTTACTCCAACTGCTCTGGAAGCAGTGGAGGGCTGCTAAGTGGGTTTGAGATTAATGTGTTTCTTCCTCACAGTAAGCATAGTGAGTAAAGTTTTGACACATCTACTCCATCTCTTGAACGAAGTGCACCAAATGTCCAAAGCTACAAAATGCATTTCATGCTACTTTAATTCAGTTTCTTCAATGGGCATGTTCTGTCTTAGCTTGTCACAACAGGCAAATGCATGCTCAAATCATATGTTTTTTTTTCCTTAATTGCACCTATTTTTTACATATTACATTCTGTTTTGTTAATTTAACAGTCTATGGATGAGATTCATGCCAAGTGCGAGCATGGTGGTTAACAATGTACATAAGTGGTTCATTGTACTTTATTCACATAACAATAAATCTGAACAGAACTGATTACACTGCATTTTATTTTTAATAAAAGACTTGGCTTTGGCTTGAAAAGAGCCTAAATTGCACATCAATAATAATTTCACCTTTCTAGTCAACGTTAAGCATTGTGTACTTTCCTTGGGATGTCATGCACACATACAATAAAAATACTGAGGAAATGAAAATGACATAGTCAGACTATGATTAAACAGGTTGAAGCACCAAACACCAGCAAGTTGAGTTGCCTTTGCTGGGGATATGGTAAAAAAAGAATCGTAGACAAAGATGTTTGAGTAAATAAACTCACTGATCCCAATCAGTCTGTAAATACATAGGGGGAACATGCAAACTCAGTTTAGATTCAAGTGCTATGAGGCAGGAATGGCAGCACTGTGCTACCACTCTATCTAATGCTGACATATCTCTTACTAAATTTACTGAACTTCAACATGATTAAGACTAAATGTATGCCTATAACATTTAGATATAATGGGTGAATAAGTTATATTAAACAAATGTCAAAGGTTAGAAGTTAAGTGTTTGTGTCTGCTTTTAAAAAATCCTGTTTGGTCTTGTGAAATTATAGAAGGAAGCATTTTCTCAGTCCTTCTGACTAGAACTTTGGTGACTATTTTAACATCATTTTTCAAAGGAGAGATTGGTCAGTATGATGTACATTGTAGTAGGTCCTTGTTCTTCTTAGGAAAAATGGTATTTAATGCTTGGCAAAAAGTTTGAGGTAGAATGTTTTTTGTCTTTAGCTTTTATAATCGTTGCTAATAGTAGAGCTAACTTATCTGAGATTTTTTTTATAAAATTCCATTGGGTAGTCATCAGGGCCTGCTGCTATCCCATTTTGAAGTGAGTTTATAGCATCTAGTAATTCTGAACGTGTCAGAGGTTTATCCAATTCTGCAGCACCAAGAGTAACTAGCTGTGGTACCGCTAATGAATCAAGAAACTCATTAGATTATGACTTATCTTCTTTAAACTGAGTAGTATATAGGGGCTTGTAGTAGTCTCTAAATGTGTCACTTATATTTTTATGGTCAATACTTTTATCTCCGTCTGTGTTGTTAATTGCTGTTATTGCATTACTATTTTCCTGCTTGTGGATTTGTTGGGCTAATATCTTGTTGTCCATTTCTCTGTTTTCATACTAATGATGTAGAGATTTACAAATGAGCTGTTAAGTTTCTTTACTAGTCAAGTGGTTAAAATGGGATTGCAAAACCTGTCTTTTCCTATAAAGTGCCTCATTTGGAGACCTTGGGCCTCATTTATAAAAGTTGTTTACGGACAAAAATGGGGCATACACCCACTTCCATGCTCACATCGCAATGTATAAAAACTAAATTTGCTGTTAAAGCCACACACATTCTCATGGCAGCATAACACATTGCGTACACACATTTTTTTGCTCGGTTTTGCAAATTGGCGGCACCCAGCGTCAAAGCCGTGCTACTGTTCCAGTGTGGTTTCCCTTTCTTTTTTAGATTCACATCCATGATGCGGCTTGAACAAAATACTGAAACTAACTGCATACCTTTTATAAATTTATGTCATCTGATTGTAATCAACCTGTAACAATATAATAGCCCACGGAATGATCAAGCTATTCCAAATACCATAGCTGCTTTAGTGTTGTTACTCTAAGTGCACCACTCAGAGTATTTAACCCACTTTATCTGAGTGTGGAATCACAGCTGTACAGCAGCTGATTGGAAAGCTCATTGCTACCACTGCGCCATACTTTAATTCACTTCATCATGAAAATGACATCAAATATACATCTTAGTATTTAAATTGTTCAGAGAGCTGTAATATCATGAGTGCAATGTACTCTGGATCTTGTAGGCATAAGAGAAAGCCGTTTAAGAAGCACGTAGTGATTGACACACAGAGCACAATATGAAGCATTTAACATGCTAATTTAGTTACAATGGGACCTGAGAAATTGTAGTAAATTAAACTTTGATTTTAAGATGAAGTTTTATGACATTCTACTTTAATGACAAAATTAAGTATGAGATTAAAATGGGCATTTCAACCTTTTTATTGACCGTGACCCTATTTTTTCTTTTTTCTGTACTCTAATACGCTTCTGTATGACACTCAGATGATATGCTATGACTCTGTGTGACTTTCTCAACTTGAACTTTCAAGTTTCTCTGCCACTCTGTATTACTTGATCAGTTTCCTTTAGATGTTTATACCACTGCTTAAGCCAAAAAATAGTACTGTATGTTTTTCCTTGATTCCACCTTGCATTTGCTGAAATTCTTTTTTCACGTACTTCTGCATTACTTTTCACACTGACTGAGATTTATGGAGCAGAAGTGCGTGGAAGTTAGCTTATGCATGGTTTTGTGCATCTGAATTCATTTGTACATTTCTACTTTTGTCCATACATAATGTTTTAGTGTGAATTCTATGCACTGTGTTATGCATGAGGCCCCAGGTGTATTCTAGATTTGTTCTGGTAGTTTCGCTCATAAGCCTTCTTGCTTTCCAGTTTGTTTTTGTGAGAAAGATATGAAATAATCTGTCCTCCTAAAAATGCCTTCAGAATTTCCCAGAGTATACCTGCTGAAACCTCTGAAGATGCATTTGTTCCAAGAAAATAATCAATTTGCTTGTATATTAATTCTGTACAGTTCTCGCCAGTTAATGATAGGGGGATAAGATGCCAGCCAGGAGATTTAAGCTCAATCATCAGAGGGGCATGGTCAGAGATAATAAGAGCATTTCACTTAAAAGATCTGACTGTTGGAAAAAAATATTGTCTAAATATTGAAAAAGGAGTATACTCTTAGGTTAGGATTTAAGAATCTCCATGGGTCAGATAAGTTATGATCCATTACAAACTATGTAATTATCTTTGCAGTATTAGATGTTATCGCCGTTGTATCTGAGGATCTATCCAGGTCTGGATTTAAAACACAATTAAAGTCTCCGGTCATTATAATTTTGTGAGTGTTCACATTAGGGAAAGATGCAAATACATTTTAGAAGAAAGCGCCATCATCCACGTTAAGTGCATAGATATTAATCAAAATCATTTTAGTATTAGATAAATTGCCTGTCACCATGACACATCACCCTTCAGAATCAGATATTCCATCTGACACTAGAAATGGGATCGTTCTGTGTATTAAGATTACCAGAACAATGCTTTTCTTTGTATAGCTAGAGTGAAAAATTTCGCCAGACCACTCTCTTTGCAACCGAAACTGGTCCTTCCTTAATAAATGAGTTTCCTGTAAAAATACTGTCTTGGCAAATAGACTTGTTAAGCGTAAGAGTGCTTTCTTTGTCTTTAATTCATGATTGAGACCCTTGACATTCCATCTCATAAAGTTCACTATTTGGTCATCGAAATACTTCTTCTGAACTTTTGTTGACATTTTGTAGTCTTAAATTAAGGTAGTACATTAGAACATTAGAACACTCTAGACGAGAACAGGCCATTCTGCCCAACAAAGCTCGCCAGTCTTATCCACTTATTTCTTTCAAGAAAACATCAAGTTGAGTTTTGAAAGTCCCTAACATCTTACTGTCTACCACACTACTTGGTAGCTTATTCCAAGTGTCTATTGTTCTTTGTGTAAGTAAAAACTTCCTAATGTTTATGCAAAATTTACCCTTAACAAGTTTCCAACTGTGTCCCTGTGTTCTTGTTGAACTCATTTTAAAATAACAGTCTCAATCCACTGTACTAATTCCCTTCATAATTTTAAACACTTCAATCATGTAACCTCTTAACCTTCTTTTGCTTAAACTGTATAGGCTCGGCTCTTTTAATCTTTCTTCATAATTCAACCCCTGTAGCCCTGGAATTAGCCTAGTCGCTTCTCTCTGGACCTTTTCTAGTGCTGCTATGTCCTTTTTGTAGCCTGGAGACCAAAACTGCACACAGTACTCAAGATGAGGCCTCACCAGTGCATTATGAAGGTTGAGCATAACCTCCTTGGACTTGAACTCCACACATAGTGCTATATAACCTAACATTCTGTTAGGCTTCTTAATGGCTTCTGAGCACTGTCGGGAGGTTGATAGCTTAGAGTCTACTTTGACTCATAAATCCTTCTCATAAGGTGTACTCTCGATTTTTCGACCACCCATTGTGTATTCAAACCTAACATTTTTACTTCCTATGTGTAATACTTTACATTTACTGACATCAAATTGCATCTTCCACAAATCTGCCCAAGCCTGTATGCTATCCAAGTCCTTCTGTAATGATATAACGGATTCAAAATTAACTGCTAGTCCACCTATCTCGGTATCATCTGCAAACTTAACCAGCTTGTTACTTATATTCCTGTCTAAATCATTTATATATATTAAAAATAGCAGTGGCCCTAGCACTGACCCCTGTGCAACACCACTCTTAACATCGGCCAGTTCTGATGAGGCTCCTTGCACCATCACCCTCTGCTTCCTGTGTCTGAGCCAATTCTGCACCCATCTAAAAACATCACAAAGAACTCCCACTTCTTTTAATTTGATGCCCAACCTCTCATGTGGCACCTTAGCAAATGCTTTCTGAAAGACCAGATAAATAATATCATAAGCTCCACTTTGATCGTATCCATTTGTTGCCTCCTCATAGAATTGCAGCATGTTAGTAAAACCTCCCTCTTCTGAACCCATGCTGACTGTTCAGAATAACTCCTGTCCTTGCTAGATGTCTTATCCTTAATAATTCCTTCCATTAATTTTCCTTTGATGCATGTTAAGCTTATAGGCCTATAGTTGCTTGAGTCTGCCCTATCACCCTTTTTATATAAAGGGATGATATTGCCATTTTCCAGTCCTTTGGAATCTCTCCAGTGCGCAGTGACTTCCTAAAAATATGTGTCAAGGGTTTATATATGTACTCACTAGCCTCCTTAAGAACACAAGGATAAATATTATCTGGGCCTGGTGATTTGTTTGATTTGTTTCATTTTATTTAATCTGAGCAGCACTTCTTCCTCTACAATTTCCAAATCCCTCAGTTCCTCCTTAGTAGTTGCGTTTACCTCTGGGAGGTTGTCCACTTGCTCACTTGTAAACACCAGAAAAATGTAAGTTTAGGGCATCCGCTATTTCACTGTGTGTATCTTTTAATTCCCCTTTACTATTCCTGATGCATTTGGCCTCCTCCTTGACTGTTCTTTTACTACTAAAATACTGAAAGAATCTCTTGGGGTCTTCTTTCGCCTTATCTGCTATATTCCTCTCCAACTGTCTTTTAGCCTCCCTGATATCCTTCTTAATGGTTGCCCTCATGTTCTCATATGCTCTACGATTCACTTTGCAGTAATTAGTCTTATACTGTATGACTTATAAAGCAGTTTTTTCCTTTGCAACTTCTTTTTTAAATCTTTATTAATCCACCGTGAAGTTTTTTTTAGTTTCCTATTAATTCCAAATTTAGGTATGTATCTGTCCTGCATTACATGTTGTAAGATATGGCCGGCTATTCATCCCAGCCAATACCCCCTGGCTGCCAGATGGAGCCCTCCTTGCAGCATAGAGGTGCCCCGAATGCCAGCAAGGAATTATGGACAGTGGAGTCATAATACAGAGCCCTGCTGGATACCATGGGGGCCACAAGGAGTTGCTGCAGGGAGGCCCAGGGATTTATATTTTCCGTATAGCCCAGAAGTATTTCCAAGTAATGGGAATGGAAGAAATTATATACTTTCGGGCTGAAGAAAAAAGAGAAGTGTTACCTGACCCGGAAGTGCTGGATAATCACATGGAATGAGGGCTCAGAAGCACTTCCGGGTCGAGGACTATAAAGGACTGTGGGAGATCCTAGACGGATGAGCTGAGTTGGGAGGCAGGGTGGCTAAGCTTCTTGTGAAGATATAGTCCAATTACAATAGACTAATGATATAAAAAAAATCCAAATATAATAGACTAAGAGTATGATATTAAAGAAAAAAAACACTGTAAAAGTCTGGTAAAATAAAGTTTAACAAAAAGACAATAGCTTGTTACTTTGTGGTAGCCAAAGTGTGCATATAATTAATGAAACAAATATCAATATAATACTTTATATATGTTACACAACATATATATATATTATCACGCACGCGCGAGTGGGAGACCGCGGAAGGATCTTAACACACCTGGGAAGACATTCGCTGGCAGGGAATGGCGAGGTACTAACTTTCTCCCTCTGCTTTCTCATAGGAAAAAAGACGCTCCGCCACCATAAGCCGGGTTTGCCCGCACTGCGTTACTTCCGCCCTTCCTCCTCCATCCTTTCCTGACGTCATCGATCCCATCCTCCCTCACTTTTCCTTCCCAGCATTCCTCCACTTCCGGCTCCTCCTCCATAAAATGGCCGCCGACGCCATGATTCGGCGGTGTCGCTACCTGATCTGCGTGCCTACCAGATTTGCGCGCGCAGGCGTATTGAAAGCCTAACATGCCGTAAAGTGTTCACGCATGCGTTAAACAGATCGGGCAGCACCGTAAAGTGTGTGATGACGTAGACTTTCACTACGCACGCGCATGCAGATCGGGTCGGCAACGGGAACCAGGTAGTGACACACACCGCATGCGCTTAATGAAAAAAACATTAAAAACAAAAAATCACTTTACGGCACGAATCGATCGGAACTGTGCATACAGCACAATTTGACATTACGGTTTATTCATTTTAGTTCCACATTAGTTGACCATAATGAAAATATTTATCCTGCAAAATAAACGAAGCAGCCTTTGTGGCGTAACATTGATGTCCAATGTTTAATCGCCATAAGAGGAAGCTTAGGTGTGCACACCTGATGATCCCCAATTAGGGCGAACTATACACTGTGTACTGTTTGTATTATTTGGCAGGTACTAATATATATATATATATATATATATATATATATATATATACAGTATGTATATATATATTGTATATATATATGTTATATAAAGCATGTAGTGTTTTTATTTTACCACTCACGTAATAAATCATATAAAGTTTCCTTTCCGTTTTGATCTATTATTGCAATTTCCCTCTTATGTGCAAATTGTGTTTGTTTAAAAATATCTTTAGACATCAATTATTATTAATAAAATTGCCATTTATCTTAAGGCATCAAGTTTACAAAACCTAATGTATCCAACCAGTTTTATAGAAATATATGGTCCTTTTTCAAAAAAGAAAAGAATGAACACTGTGTTGCATGGCATTGTGCTGACTGTCCCTGTCCTTAGTATTAACTGTGACAGTCCACTTGTTAAATTCTTTAATTCGTTCTCAGTTCTGCAGTCAGGTCAGATGCTGAAGGAGTCGAGAGTATAAAGCCACTGGTTCAAATCCTCATTTATTCCAATGGGTATTAATCTTACAGAGAAGTTTAACTTTATACCCACAGACTTAAATTAAGGAAGTTAGCTGTTATCATTTGAATCAATCTATTGGATCTATTTTTTTTTTTAACAGTAAGTGCTTGTTGCTCTAGTTCATATTTGTAATTCATTTGTTCTTAATGATGTGTTTTTAATGTTATTTCAAGGCGTCTCTGTAAAACCGCTGAGAAACCAACTTACCTATTAATATAATAAAACTGAACTGAATTTAACAGCTGTAAAATAAAATATTCTCCACTGAGCAGAATTTAAACAGCATGAAGTAGTTCAGTTTATGATGAACAACATGTGGACGGAGGGCAGTGATACTCATTCTTACAAGATTAATTAACACAACGCACCGCTGTTGGTGTGCAGACTCGTCTCATGTCAGTGATTTTATTCACCCATATTGACACAGAGCCAGTTCATTTTTACAACTTAAAAAAAGGAAATACAATACACTTATCATACATTTTTATTGAAGGAATAAATGGTACATTTAAAAATAAAAGTGAAAGATCTGTGAACAATGTTTCTCAAAAACAAATTATATACACACCCATATTTATATGTACTGTATATATACTATATACTATACATACTATATATATATAATGAGTAGAAAATTCAGTAATCATAAAGATGTCTAAATGGGAAATGCATTTAACTAGAACACAACTACAATGAAAATGGCCAACAAGGGGTGGTGTTAAAAACTATTAGGGAAGGAGAACACAAATATATTTACAGATTTTTACCTTAGTATTTAAAAAAAATGTTAGCC
Organism: Polypterus senegalus; assembly: GCF_016835505.1. Taxonomy (NCBI): domain Eukaryota; kingdom Metazoa; phylum Chordata; class Cladistia; order Polypteriformes; family Polypteridae; genus Polypterus; species Polypterus senegalus. The sequence continues at coordinate 87,942,919 of NC_053163.1, read as the reverse complement.
AAGGTTTTGAACACAATAAAAGTGAATCATTAAATTTGTCAAAAAAGGAAAAATGCTATTTTAGCTTTATGAACAAGATGCTACTCAGAGTCCGAGTTGTTATCCAGCAATATTCCATAAAAATTCTGTTCTATTTAAACTGACATCTTTCCTGATCTGTCCTTTAACATTTGTTCACTAATAATATTTCTACATCACCTTTGCTTACAAGTGTAGCTCAAATTGCTCCACAAAAATATACAGTTACAAAGAAAACTGAAGGCATTATAAAAGTAAATGAGAAGCAAATGGAGGGGTCCTTGTCCTTTGTAATAAATACACTGCCTGGTCAAATGGCTGGGGACAAAGACAAACTTGCAGCCTTCAAGGACACTGGAGATAATAAACCTCTGGGGGTCCCAAGCCAAAGCCCACACAGCCCCCTCTGCACATCCCAGCATACATGATTGTGGCCGTCTCAGTCCAATCACAATTCCATTTCAGGACATCTTGTGAACTTTTCTTCTATCACACACAGTTGGAGTTGATTTAACAGACGGTGGAGACGCAGGGGGGCACCACTGCAATACACTGGAAAAAAACCGCAGAGGTTAGTGCCCAGTGCAGAGCTTACAAAGTGTACACAGCACCATTTCTAATCTATTACAACCAATGCAAGTAACTAAGAAAAAGCCAAATTAGAAAAGTGGGCTTGTTGAAGTTTTTTGAAATGCTTGACATTTGTAGCCTGGCACTTCTCTATTGGCAACGCACTCCAGATTTTGTTGCACGAGTATAGAAAGCTGCTGGTTTTTATGGTTGATCTTGGAATAAAAAGCAAAGCAACGTTTCAGAGAAGAGATGTTGGGAGAAGACACTCAAAAAAACAGGCAGGGTCTAAAATACTCAAAGCCTTCTAATTATTTAATAGAACCTTAAAATCAATTCTAAGTGAGACAGACAGCCAGTGTAATGAGACTGAGACAAAACGGCCAATACCTCGTGATCACTTGGCAAAGGCACAGCAGATCAGACCAGAGATTGAGATGGAGGATTCTAGAAGTGTCAGGAGGGCCAGCCGCTACTTCAACATGGCACACATCTCTCTGTCCTTCTTCTTTAACTGCTGCCCCATAACACGAGCGGACTCTTCTACTTTACTGTAACCGTTAAAACATAAACACAGTAGATATTCACTCACAGAGTTCAAACATTAATAAAGTGTACTCTTACTTCTTGTTCTGCCTCCTTTCTTGGTTCACCTGTAGATCAATTATTACCAAAGTAAACCATCACAATAGATAAAGGTCTGCTTAGAGTAAAGTCTAACTAATAATATTTTTTTTTAATTACTTTGGTTTTTTGTAGGATGTTGAAAGAACCCCAACTTAACTGTCATTATATGTAACATCGTTTTTTCCTTTTACATTACGCATACAGTAGACATTGTGTTATAATCTCTGTATATCTGAACTTCTAATGTGTTGTGCTCAGGTGTTCATTACTTACATGAATACATCTTTGTTTTTCACTCCTGCCTTAGTTTTGTATTAATTTAAAATTAAGTCTCGGTTCTTTCAAAATCCAACAACAAAGCACAGTAACTTAAGAACATAAATGTTATTTTGTAAAACAGAACAACATCCCTGTTTAGTGACTGCTGGTACTGATGCTCCTCAGTCTCTGTGTTTGTGAGGATTCACACTCTGAGGCTTTCTGTCTAAAATTAAAAGCCGTGTTAGTTACTGAACAGAGTGAGCAGACATACAGTACAGTATTCAAGGCAGCAAAATATTACCAATCAAGTAATAAATATGGGGAGGCTTTGTAGGAATTGTGCACACATTACTTTTGAAAGTGGAAGCCTCAGTAGTCTTACCTGTAGAAATAGCAAATCTAACATGAACTGCACATCATCTCGAACTGGAAATCTTAAAAACAGAAGAAAAGGACATCCAGTTGTGTCTCAGAATTCGGTACACTGGCATCTGTTCAGCCACATGGAAGGCTGGTTACCACCGGGCATCCTGTAGGGTCAAGAGAAAAAATACAATAAAGGGGCATTGTACTTCTAACTGCAGCAATAAGAAATAAGTTATCTCTAAGGAGCAAGGCTCCTCCATTATATTCAGTTAATGTATGTATGTGAACTTCTATAAGATTATAACACATGACAACAGCAGGTGCCCAGCCTGTCACTGTGCCACATTAGACGCACACCACACTTCTCTGATGGCTTTGGATATAAATTTTAAAATTGCCTGTTTTCAACCATGGAATTTTTTTCTACTAAATAAGGTTAAAGAAATCCATTAACAATTTGTAATTCTATTATCCGCATCCTGCTTTCTTGTAATAACTTTGTTGTTGCTACTCTTGTATGTAATATAGCCTTCATCATTATAATTTGTTAACGTTATTATGGAAAAACTACTGCATTGATGTAATCTGATATCAACATAATAAAAAAATACCGACGGCTTTGGAGGGCACACTTTACACCCGTCGAGTGTCAGTCCTGCACTCCTAATTCTATTCCTAATTCGACACCTCGATTACATTGTTTTACTTAATTATTAGGATGCCGTTCACTCTTTAAGATAAAAAAAAAATGTGGACAAATGTTAAAAGAAACACACCACCAAATGCTAATAGAATGCTACGAAATAAATGACATACATATATTAATCCATTAACCCAAACACGGAAAATGCTGTGATTTTTACGATTAAACCACGAGATTACGAAGTGGTTTAACTAAAAGTGATGTACTTACAAAAAGCTGTATATGTCCATTATAAAGTTCACAGACACACGTCGCATTTCATTTCGCTCCCTCTTCATTCGACTGGAGTTAAATTTTTCAGGCGACACATCTTCCATGACGTTCTAAAATTCAAAAGTTGCCATCTTCCAGTAACAAGCCCACTTACAGACGGAGTTAAAGGACAACGCAAAAATGACTCGCAACTACAAATCAAACCTGACGAGTGACGTATGTCGTAAAACATTCGACATGCGCAGAACAAATCGGGCAGCGTCGTGAAATGAATTTTTAATTAAGCACAGAGCGCGCGAGACAAATCGGATGGGGACTCATGTCGCAAAGTAAAAAAACGCAGATCGGACAGGGTCGTAATAGTAAAGCTCTGCGCATGCGTGCGCATGCGCGCGCATGCGCGCGCAAATCGGGTAGGCACCGCAGATCGGGTAGCGACAGGCGTCTCAGTTATGAACTGTTTTGTTTATGATTTGACCAAGTTTTTTTCATTTTTTTGTGGATCATCTACAATATACGGGGCTGGAAAACCCCAAACCTTTGTGCTGTCTCCTCCTCAGTCTTTTACAGTGGCGTAGCCGGCAGGATAGAAGATCCTTGATAATGAGGGACAGGACCTGAATACCGTGCTGCAGGGGATGAATGCCCAACTCCAAGCCCTGCAGCAAGCGCAAGCCGCAACCACCCGGGAGTTGGAGGCTACGAAGGCCAGGCTGGCAGAAGCCCAAAGAGCAAGACCAGACCCGCCCAGACCGACGCCTCCGCCTCTGGTACCCTTCCGGCTCCTCCTCCATTAAATGGCCGCCGACGCCATGATTCGGCGTCTCGCTTATGAACTGTTTTGTTTATAATTTGACCAAGTTTTTTTCATTTTTATTGTGGATCATCTACAATATACGGGGCTGGAAAACCCCAAACCTTTGTGCTGTCTCCTCCTCAGTCTTTTACTATATATATATATATATATATATATATATATATATATATATATATATATAATTTCATAATAAAAACTGTTTATTTTTTAGTGACCAATTAGCCAAGATGTAGCCATAAGTAGCCCGAATGAGCATATAATTAATGAAAGAAATATCAATATAATAATTGCAACTTAATAAAAAAAATGGGGAAAGGAATGGCCAAAAAAGAAGCAAAATATAAAATAAAGTAAAAAAATAAAATATAATATATACTTAGAGCAAATTTCACATTACAAATAGACTAAAACGCATGCTTCAAGTAGAATCTCCTTTGCCTTGCCAGAACACGGTGTGACTCATGATTGTGTGTTTCAAAAGAAAGTCTGGATCAGTCTTCGTAGCTCTTTATCTGCCTCTTCCAGAGAGCTAAATATGTAAAACTGCTCTTCAATAACCACTTTCAGTTTGGGAGGGTACAAGAGGCTGCATTTGATTTCAGCTTTACATAGGCAATGTTTAATGCTGTAGAATGCGGCTCGTTTATCAGCTGTAGCAGGTGAGAAATTTGGAAAAAATGAATGCTGGTATTTTCAAAAATAATCTCTTGTTTTTGTTCTGAGAAAGGACATGAGAGTTTATTTGGCCTACAGTTTCTGAAAATGGACAATTAGTCTTTTTGCTTTGGAGGCATTCGATCCACGTATACAATAGACTGCAGAAATCTCAATGTTTAATATAAAGTCCTTTTCAGTTATTTTAGAGAATAGTTCAGCTATGAAGTTCACTGGGTTTGGACTTTTCAGTTTTTCAGGAAGACTTTCAATTCTGATGTTGTTCCTTCTATGTCTATCTTCCAGTGTTGCCAGTTTGTCCACGAGCACTTTGCATTCTGATTTTGCAGCCATTGCTTTTTGACCTGCAGCAGAAGCCAATTGTTCAACTATTTCAATACGGGTCATGAGCATTTGCTTCACATCTTCAAGTTGAGCATCAAGTACTTTAATTTTACCATTTAATTTACTTGTATTTTCATGTATTTTTTCTTCAGTTTTTCATAACATTTCTGTAAAGGTTGTAGTAAACTTAGTACTTAAACATTGTTCCAGGGGCCTCATATGTAACGCCACATGTAGAATTCACACTAAAACATAGAGTATGAACAAAAGTGGAAAAGTGCATACTAACAAAAAAATTTAGATGCATAAATCTGTGCGTACGCCAAGTTCCATGTGCTTCCCCTTTACAAATCCCAACAAACATGAAATTTAACACACATGCATGCATGTACAGTCCCATCCCAACTCCTCCCAGAATTTTGCATATTTTAATATGCTAATCAATATCACTTTCAATTCAGTGTTTAGTTAAAAAAAACAATGGAAAGGGCACGTGAAAAGAAGCATTTCAGTGAAAGTGAAGCGGAGATAAGGAAAAACGTACTATTTGTTGGCTTACGCAGTGGTATAAGCAACAAAAGCATGGTGGAGAGACTCAAAAGTTTATGTTCAGAAAGTTGCACATGAAAAGGTGAGTTGCAGCCCACTGTCTGTTTATTCTATTTCAGACAATATTATAAAAACTGACCCCTATGTGATGGTCAGCCGGTGATGATGCTGCTCTGCTGAGTATGTCTTCGGGTGCTGGCTGAACACACACCTCTGCCTCGGAAACTGCTGGGATCTGGTTGTGTGCTGACGAACTGTTCTGAAATCACAAAATGCAATAGTGGATGCTGTAAGAGATGTGGCCAATGAACTAAGAAATGTAAGGGCTGTACTATGTGATATTGATCACAAATTAAATGAACTGGTTAAAAAATAAATACTGCATCTGTTTACCTGTTTTTACATTCAGCTAATTACATTCAAAAAAAGTCTGATCTGGCTAATTATTTGGTGGGGTCAGGGTCAGGTTCATCATAGAGCATCTGTTCAGGTACATGCTTGCACACTGCAACACACTTTCTGTGCACTATACAGCAGCACATTAATAGAGTGGAAATGCTTTCTATTTACATAAGTAAATTAATTCTATAAAGGTACCTTTATAGTGTAGTGACAGCACAAAGCGCCACAATGGACCAATTCTCTGCTCTTTACTTTGAAATGACTCACTATCCTTAAAAGGACTGCTTACCTTATGCTGCACTAGTTGGAAAAAGCACGTGTGTCATTTCTATAGGTTTTCCAGCTATATGTGATGTAATGCCAGTTCATTCTTTTCGTGATTCACCCCTGGCTGATGTACATTTTCCGCCGTTGTTGCAATAGCAATATGCGTGCAGTTGACCGCTCTGATCTTCCCTGATCTCCTTGCCCCACTCAATCGCCGTTTCACTCTCACTAATGCTCTCAGCTGGAGCCTAAGCTGCTGTGTCAAGTCCTGGAAGGTCTTTACCTTCTCCCTTCTGTTCCAGATCAGTCTCAGGGAAGCCATACTTTGAACTTGAGGCCGGTGTAGACTTTGATGGGGCTTTTGCTGCCTTATTCTTTTCTTTTTCCTTCTGAGCTCTTTGTTTGATACTCATGCTTATTTGTACTTGCTTGTAGTATTATTAAATCCCCTCAGGATGAATAAATACAGAATATCTCAAAATGATATATAAAAAAAGGTTAAAATAACACCGCTGCTAATGGAGCTCCCCCCTACACATTCATCTTCTACAACGGATAAGATGCTTATAACATTTGTTTGTTTCTTGTCAATTAATTGTTGTCTATGCGACTGCTCAACCTTTCTCTCAGTACACCATCATGCATGCAATATGTTTAGAAATAATGCATTTTTTTTGAGTGGAGGGAGAGTAAGCTGTATTATGAAAGACTGCAAGTGAAGGTAATCGTGACTTTTTCTAGTGATTATTATCCAGTTGTTTACAGAACAGAAGTAGAAATTTACATCTGTGTATAAACATTCAATAATGTCTAAAATAGTGCTTGGAGACAACTCTTGGAGGTGAAACCATGCCTCTGGCCCTGGAGGGTGTGGTGGAGGAGGACATGCATTAAGGTGAAGTGTATGGCCGTTCTCCTTTTAAAATGGCTGACTCTAACAATAATGGTTTGCTTTTTGTCCTTTTGTCTTCCCTGTGTCCCACAGGCAGTACACAGTCCCAAAAACACCACAAGCACAGCACAAACACACTGGTCTCCACCACCACTCCTCCCAGCAAACGCTGTCCTCATCCTCCGACTCAGGCTCCTGGAGTGGTAGCTGCTGGCCCTTTTTATAGTTCACCCAGAAGTGCTCCAGGTGCTTGATTGCTGAGTTCTGGCTGCACTTCCGGGTGTGGTGAAAATACTGCCCATAAGGGCTCAGGAGTTCCAGCTTCAGCACCTCCTGGTGGCCACCCCAGATCCCAACAGGGCTGTGGAGAACTCTATCTCCCATGGAGGCCTGTGGGTATCTGAAGCACTACAGTCACCCAGGAAGGCTGCCACCAAGTGTTCTGGGGGAGGTACTGTGCAGCCCATGCTTGCTCCGATGGCACATACACAGAAGAAATGTCCTGGCCGGGCATGGGCCCCGGCCATCCATCACAGTATATATTGTGGCAAGATGCTGGGGGCCAGACCCAGCTGGGCCGCCTGGAAGGACCGGGAGGTGGTCTATACGTCCCCTGGGCCACGAGGGGGCAACCGCCCTGGATGATGAGGGGACCACGGAGATGGAGCAAGGAGGCTCAAATCCATTGGGGCCCGTTGCCACCGCCAGGAGGCGCCATGAGCGTCATGGAGCCTGGGAAATCGACACTTCCGCCACACCTGGCAAAGTGGAGGAAGGACCTTCCAGGGACACCCGGATTGATTCCGGGTGCTAGTGCGGCACTTCCACCACACCAAAAAGTGCTGCCGGAAGGTCATCATCAAGTACCTGGAGCACATCCAGGTGCAGGACTGTTTAAGTGTGTTAAATCTATACTAATAAAAGGCAAAGCCCTCACTGACTCACTCACTCACTCACTCACTCACTCACTCACTCACTCACTGACTAACTGACTCACTCATCACTATTTCTCCAACTTCCCGTGTAGGTAAAAATTCTACACATAACGGTCATAACGGTCGACAACGTCCGCCATGTTGAACTTTCTTATTTATAGCCCCATCTTCACGAAATTTGGTAGGTGGCTTCCCTGCGCTAACCAAAACCGATGTACGTACTTATTTCAGTGGTATGACGCCACTGTCGGCCGCCATATTGAACTTTCCAACGTCACTATTTCTCCAACTTCCCGTGTAGGTAGAAAGCTGCAACTTGGCAGGCTCATTCCTTACAGCTTACTTACAAAAGTTAAGCAGGTTTCATTTCAAAATTCTACGCGTAACGGTCATAATGGTCAACAACGTCCGCCATGTTGAACTTTCTTATTCATGGCTCCATCTCCACGAAATTTGGTAGGCGGCTTCTCTGCGCTAACCGAAACCAATGTATGTACTTATTTCGGTGGTATGACGCCACTGTCAGCCGCCATATTAAACTTTCCAACGTTACTAATTCTCCAACTTCCCGTGTAGGTAGAAGACTGAAATTTGGTACTTATTTCGGTGGTATGATGCCACTGTCGGCCACCATATTGATCTTTTCAATGGTCTTTGTTACTTATGGGCCCATCTTCAAGAAATTTGGTACGCGGGTTCCCAACGCTAACTGAAACCTACTTACGTACATATATATGTCAATAGCCTGCAGCTCGGTCACCGTGTGAGGCGGCGATGGGTACCCCATCCCAACGCCTCCCACGTTGTTGGCCGCCTGCCTATATAAGGCCGTCTGTCGCTCCAGTCTCTACATTCCCTTCCTTGCTTCGCCATGGGATTCACGTCTCCCTGCTGATAACTACAGCCTTTTTATTTAATCCACGGCTTCTCCGCTGTTTTATTGTTCATTTATTACGATTATAGTTATTGTGTAGGTATATTAGACTTACTTTACATTGTTCAGGTACCCATTTCCTTTATCATTCCAACCGTACCCCCATTAACATGTCTATCGAGGTGATCACCATCGATCAAAGAACTGTCACTTACCGAGTGGTTTCTATGCCCGGAGATGGCACCTACCTTTTCCATTCTCTTTGTTACATATTGCACGGTCATATCAGGCTCACTCTTGATATCCAGAGGAACATTGTGTCTTATGTATTGATAGACTGGGACATGTTCAAGGTGTGGACTGATGACGGTACAGGAGATAATTTTTCTACACAGGAGCACTAGAAGAGTGAAATGCTTAAGCCTTTCACCTATGCATCTGCATGTGAGTTGATGGCTGCCAGTGAATTGCTCGGTTGTCGCTTTCAAGTGTACCAAAATGGCCAAATATTTTACACCGTTTGACAACCGCCAAGGACCTCTCAAACATCTTAGATTGACAGGTGACGATTTCAGTAGTGGACACTTTGATTTTTATGAATGTTTAAACTCTCAAAAGCTGGATGTGAAGTTATCGATGAAACCGGTTGTATACTTACAACGCTTGACAGATGCCTCTTCAACACAAGTCCTACAAATACTGTCGTAATTGAAACAAACCATGAAACTCAAACCGATTATGACAGCAGCAATCCAAGCTGTGAGATTTGAAAACAAGATTACTGTTCACATGGCCAACTGTACGTTGCATGCTCAAGAGTAAGCTCAGCGCACAGCTTGGTCATATTACAACCGGAGGGCCGAACTCACAATGTGGTATACAAAGAGATCCTTAACAAATAATTATTGGTATATTTTCTCTCAGTTTAAAAAGGTTTAATTTTCTTCTTAATAAAAATTTTAAGGCAGTACTCCGCCGCTGCGCAGGTATTTTGCTAGTAGTTTAATAAACGTGAGTGGCATTGACATCCAGTGTCTGTCCGTCTGTGCTCGTGCTATCTATCACAATATGTACAGTATATGCTTATACAGTGATCCCTCGCTATATTGCGCTTCGACTTTCACGGCTTCACTCCATCGCGGATTTTAAATGTAAGCATATCTATCACGGATTTTTCGCTGGTTCGCGGATTTTTGCTGACAATGGGTCTTTTAATTTATAGTACATGCTTCCTCAGTTTGTTTGCCCAGTTGATTTTATGCAAGGGACACTATTGGCGAATGGCTTAGAAGCTACCCAATCAGACCATGTATTACATATTAAATAAAATTCCTCAATGATATTCGATATGCTTCCCGCACGGTGCTTGATTGTTTGCTTTTCTCTGTCTCTCTCACTCTCTCTGCCTGACGGAGGGGGTGTGAGCAGAGGGGCTGTTTGCACAGAGTCTGTTTGCCTAGAGGATACCGACGCACCTCTACAAAATGCCACTTTATCGCGGTGCTTCGGCATACTTAAAAGCCCAAAAGCACGTATTGATTTTTTGATTGTTTGCTTTTATCTCGCTCTCTCTCTCTGACATTCTCTGCTCCTGACACGCATTCTTTGAAGAGGAAGATATGTTTGCATTCTTTTAATTGTGAGAAAGAACTATCATCTCTGTCTTGTCATGGAGCACAGTTTAAACTTTTGACTAAAGGGTGTTATTTTATGTCTAGAGGGCTCTAATAATGTTAACAGTATGGGAGAGTTTATAAGGGCTTAAAATATATAAAAATAACTGTACAAACATATGGTTTCTACTTTGTGGATTTTCATCTACCGCGGGGGGTTCTGGAACGCAACCCCCGTGATCGAGGAGGGATTACTGTATTACATATTAGAGTACTGGCGCAAATCACTGCATCATTATAACCTACTCAAAACTGATTCAGTTCCTCCTTCCTTATTGACTTCAGTGCATTTCACCAAGTTTGACAAAGTTCACAAACATTTCTGCAATTTTGCCAAACTCTGAGGGGTTCACTCATTGCTATTCAGTATTTGTATTTGTTAGCTTGCATATTGATTCTTTTTTTGTATTTTGAACTTTGGATTTATTATTTTGAATTTTACATATAATATTTTGGCTTTTCTATGTTTTTGAATCTGTTATGTTCAGATTTATTTTTTTGATTTTATTCTTTATTGATGTAATACATTAAATTGAATAATTAAAAATGTTGTCAGCATTGTCAGGATTTAGCTGTTTTCCCTCCCCATGTGTGAAAAATCTCAACACATATTATATGTTGACTTGAAGGAAAGCCTGCTTTCACCGATTTGAGCCTGTTATCATGCAAGTGACTGTAGTCAAAGCATTTTTTCTTAACTCACCATTTTAAATCTGTTGTAGCATTGGTTTGATGTAAATTTAGAGTCACAGGGGCACTTAATGACACCCAAAGTACAGACCCTTGCTGTATTTTGCGTTGATCATGTTTAACACAACTTTGAAACTTCAGCCCATGATAGGATAGAAGATCGGTGAATGTCAAGGAACGCCAGAAAAAAAAGGCATCATGTGCAACCTACAAGAGGTGAAAATATAGAAAATAAAATTAAAAAGTTAAAAAGTATTACCATAGTAGTTGTCTACATACCATCTAAGTAGGGAAGTATAACAGTATCTTGTGTTTTAGCTGTTCAAAATGACTGGTAAAACATCTCAAGTATGATTCAAGTGTGATTCTTGATGTTTACTGCAGCACCATATATTAATAAATCTTTAAAACAAAATAAAAATGAAATATTAAATCAAAAATTCCATCCCTTAAAATATATATTTATATAAACAATTGAACAATAACATTCTTAAGTAAGTTATAATCTTTAACATAACCCATTTCTTTTTGTATTATTTATGTAGTATTCAATCTGTTTGAGGTCATTGCTGAGGCTTGCATGCATTTGTTACATAGTCCTAGGATGGGAATATAGGGAAAACCAGCATATGACGATATACTGTATCTATTTTCCTACCTTTTGAATATTATCTTTTCTTTTCCCAGAATGATAAAGATAAAAAAGACTAGAACAATAATAACATTATTCGGCACATGTTTTTGAATTTGTTTTCTGTTACATTTGCTTACTTTGTTCCATACTTGAGTGGATAAGATTACATGGAGCTGCATATAATGTGGTCATTGAAGCCAATGCCTGGGGAACAATAGTTTAAGGCACATTTATTTTGACAGAGATACTGCAGGAAATGTTTTGTGGTCACTTGTATTTAATAGCATCTTGTCTTTTGCAGTACAGATTGGGGGAGTATTGGTAATTAATTTTCCTTTTTTTTTCTTTTTGAACTTTTGTTGTACAGCTTTGCACTTGCAAATGTTTTTACGTGCTTAACATAAAAGTCAAAGGTGAAGTTTTACATGATAGAAAATTATACTGTGATGCCACACTTTCTGGCGTTAACAGCAAGTTCTTCACATTGTCCCCACTTTGCTAACAATGTCGATCATCGAAAAACATACAACTGATGCTAATTTATCCAATTCGTGGAAGCTTATTCTTGACCCTCAAAAAACATGGATGTATATTATGTGAGGATAATATTCTTTGAGTAATGCTCTATAAATATACAATGTATTTTTATGTATATTATAATACTATATTCTGTATGAACAAAAACCTGGTATACTAAGCCATGCCTTTCAAAGATATCAGTTGCAGCAACAGTCCATTGAAGATTGGGAACTTCATGCAGGTGCAATGGCTGCTTTGTCTGAAATGACCTGAGGGCTTTGCATGAAGCACACCTACCGATCTCTCATTCAATATCTGCATATATGGAGGACCAATACATTGTTTTGTTTTCTTTTCCCAGAGATTTAATTCTTCAATATCAGGAGGTCTTTGATGTAACTAGATAGTGTGATATTTCTGGAGGGTTTTTGGAGTCAACAGCCTCCCACCACAAAACATCAGCTCATTTTGCATTGTGAGTTTATCTCTCATAAAGTAAATGTGGCATAAATCATTTTGACGAGGCAGGCAAACCATTCAAGATAATGTCACTTAATCATTGGAATGTTATGTCTGTAGCAATCACAGCTTTTTACTCTTTAGTACAAATACAAATTCTTGGTAACGTTTGCACTGTTGTATGTTCATTTACCACTTACTTATACTCACAAGTTCAGTAGTGGGGAGGTGTGCACGAGAGATTGTGTCAGCTGTAAAAAGCTCCTTTCCACATCTGTGGATTACATCTAAATTGTACCTCTGAAGCTTGAGCACTATTCTTTGTAGATGTGGTGAGGCACTGTGCAAAGAATCTTTTAAGAATTGTGATTGGTGGCTGCATGGTGATCTATCTTCACCACATCAGGGTATCTTTAAATTAAATCATGAAACTTTTAACAAGCAACACTAGTGACACTTTTTCAATGTGAGCACATCTAGCTGTGGTGGGAGGTAGTGCCCTGGAAGCAAAAGCCATTGGCTTACTTTGTTGCATGTAAACTGGCCCAAGGCAGTGTTAGGAGGCACCCACTGATAAAGTTACAGGCCTTTGTACATTAAAGTACTGGAGTACTGTATCTTAATTAAGGAGTTGATAGAGGGGTGCAGTTATAATTATGAAACAATTTTGACAAGTAGTTTGTCAAGTACAGAAAATGCTTCACTGCTTCTTTGTCCTCTGGGACAGGCATCATTTGAAATATTTTGATTTTATTTGGGTCAGGTTGACCACCATTGGCAGTTAAATGATGGCCAACACATGGAACTCAATTCACTCTAAACACACATTGTTATGCATTCAGTTTCAGATTTATAGCTCTGATTCTTTTTAGATCTCATCCCAGATATGCATGCCCCTGGATTGCCCTACTCAAAATCTGTGTATCATTTAAAATAATCTCACAGGTTGTCCAGAAAAACAATTGTGCCATTCACCACTAAAAGTCCTCACTACCAGTTAAGATTCCATAAGGCATCTTTAGGAATCAGAATTTACCTGCTAGAGACATGAATGTTATCAGATAAGATTAACTTTCCTCCAGTGGAATCCAGACTTGGCATTGAGAATAATAAATCCTTTTGCATCAGGCATACTGGCAATTACTGTTCCAAAGGGATGATGTTGCTGCCTTGTTTAGGGGTTTGGGCTCACTACAGATTCACTATAGAATGAGCTTTCATTTTTCTTGCTGTAGATCCTTATCCACAGAGCCTCTACTCCATTGAGAGCAGCATATAACTAATGTGTTAAAAAGTGCAGTCTCATGAATGAGTCCTGGCAAATGCAGATATATACTACTATAAACTATACTATAAAATGCAAAATGTTAACATTTTTTGTTCAATTTGTTTCTAATATGTGACACCAAAACAGCTGCTTTGGATGCAGAACTGAAATACCTCGATATTTTAGTTTAATAAATGCTGACTACACATTTGAGTGCAGGAACTAAAGTGAATTGAAATCGTCCTTAAGGGGCAGGTAAAATAGGCATTTGTTCACCAGTGAAATGGGGGAATGGCTCCAGAAGAGAGATCATGAATTGGTTCAGTGTGACTGCCAAATTCACATTTTTTTAACATTGATACATGCAACTAGATTCATTTTCATGTTTTGGATTCATTGTATTGAATCTATGCCTGTCCATAATAATATTTTTTACAAGGTGAGCATATTAGCTCAGACTCTTTTAATAATACCTCTGGGTCTTCTTTGTCTTTTCCCTCCACAAATGAGTCTCATCAAAATGCATTGGGTCAGTGTGCTGAAGTTCTTCATTTTACCACTTTCTGACACCACATAAAGTGTGCTATTCAGAAAAGAAAGGGAAAGCACAGATGGGCTCAGCTAGAGCCCTCTTTAATACCTCCAGTTATTTTAACCAACACAATCTGAACCCACTTCTTCCACCCGTAATCTTTTTTTTTCCCTGCCCATAATGCAGGTTTGGCTAAAGGTGTAGCTCAGTCCTAGAAATTAGTGCCCAAATATGTTGCACCTTAGAACATTATAAAAAAGGTGGAACCAGTATCCTACAGATTGGCACATCACATACACTTTAAAATCCACCTCATCTGACCCATTTAGAGGATTAGATCTCTGTTCTGTCCTTCTCCTCCCCCTCATCATGGAGACAGAGATGAGGAATATGGGGTTCAAGAGATTATCTGGTCAGGTCTGGTTAGGTTGGGCAGCATGCACTGTTACTGCACATTGCTGCACCCACCACCCAAAGCTTGGGATCCCAGGCAGAAACGCAGTCCAGCCCCACCCTTTACAAATGACCTTCTATCTGTTGCAGCCAAGTGGTGTGGGTGTGTCCCCTTGGCCTAGTCCTGCCGCTTGGGTCCTCAGCAATGAGGATCCTGCAACCCGCATCACCCTTAGGGCATTGTGCCACATGGCCGTAGTGCCACAACTGATGCTCACTCAAAATGCAGGTAATGTTTCTCATTTGGGACTCCATATGCAACCGCTCATTTGACAGAAAGTCAAACCACTGGTACAAGGATTCTCCAAAGAGACAAAGTACCGAAGGATTCCAGTCTTTGTTTCACTGTATAGAGTTCATGTCTCGCAGCCAAATAGCAAAACAGTAAGCACCAGGGGCCTCATGCATAACGCTGTGCGTAGAATTTGCACAATAACATGACGTAAGTACAAAAGCCGAAATGTGCTTATGCACAAAAAATTCCAGATGCAGGAATCTGTGCGTTTGCCAACTTCCATGTTCTTCCGCTACATAAATCCCGGTCAACGTAAAAAGTAACGCTCGTGCACGCGCCTGCTGTCCCGCCCCAACTCCTCCCAGAATTACGTCTCTTTGAATATGCAAATCAATATAAATAGCCATTAAGATCAGCCTTCTGTGAAAAGACAATGGGAAAAGCATGGGGGGAAATATAAGAATTTCAGCGAACAGCAAGTAAAGGCAAGGAAAAATGTGCTATTTGTTGGTTAAAACAGTGGTATAAACAACAAAAGGAAGTCAATCGAGTGACATAGCGTGTCGGAGAAACTCGAAAGCTCAAGTTCAAAGTCACACAGTGCCCGAAATAAAAAAAAGGTTGTCAGATATCAAAGTCGCCGTGAAAAGGTGAGTCGTAGCCCACTGGCTGAGTGTCATATGAAAGCTTATTAGGGTACAGAGAAATAAAATAGGCACACGGTGGAAAAAAAGCACGAAATGTCAACTTTAATCTCGAAATTTCCACTTTAATCATGTAGTTTATTTTGTCATTAAAGTAGAACATCATAAATTTCATCTTAAAATTGTTTAATTTATTAGTTTCTCAAATCAAAGTAGCAAGTTAAATGCTTTGTTTTATATTTGATCTTCTATGTGCTCTATGTGTATGAATCACTACGTGCTTCTTAAACTGGCTTTCTCTTCCTCCGACAGGACACGCAATCCATTACATTCATGATATTACATCTCTCTGAATAATTAAAATACTGAGATATATACGTGATATCATTTTCATGATGATAGGAGTTAAATCATGTTATTAAACATGGGAACACAGTGGCGCAGTGATTGTTCATGTCTCAGATGCTTGCTGCGCCATGCGCGACCTTCAACGAAATGCTTTAGTACAGAAGTACTGTCTCTTTCAAACGTGCTAACTTCCATTTCCTGTCCTTACTTTTCTTTCTCCAAATACCCAATCGCCACACAATCATCTTTGTAATAGACGTTAAGCTATCTGTAAGCTTAGAATGCCGATTCTTCAAAACTTTTAAGGAACATTGAAATATCTTTGTAATACGTGTTTAATTATTCTATCCATCTATCCTTCCAGTGTCATGCCAGTACCAGTAAGAATACAGTGTGAGGCAGGAACAATCCATGAACGGAGCGCAAGCTAATAGCTAGCGCTGCGGCACCATGTCCTGGCATGTTTAATTAATGACAATATAGATTATTTAAATGAAGTTAAAGTTTTATCTGCATAATATAATAAACATATTTTGCTGCATTTCATCTTAAAAATTATATCGTCATCATATGTAAATACGCACTTTATGAAGTGCCTCAGGTTGTGCAATATTGTAACTGTAGTGCGAGTTTACAGTGAGGTAATTCTACTTACCGGTATAAGTACAGGCAGTTCTACAAGGAGCACTTGATTGTGTGCGTTTATAGTTCTTGGGGTGAAACTCTTTTTCAAGGTCCGTACAGGAAAGGCTTTGAAACGTTTGCCATGTGAACGCAATTCAATAGACAGCATGACTGAGGCAGCGTGTGCTTGATGCTGTATACCAATAATTCTCTTTCTCAGCTTCTGTAGATCTTTTATTCCCCACTCAGATACAGTGATATAAATACTCTGAGTGGTGCAGTGAGAGTAATATGGAAAAAGATGATCCGCTGTGGTAATCCCTATCGGAAGCAGCTGGAAGAAGAAAGTGCAGTGACAGTAACAACACTAAAGCAGCTATTGTATTTAGAATAGTTTGACCATTCCATGGACCATTATATTGTTACTGGGTAATTACAATCAGATGCATTAAACTAATTAACAATATGCGGTTAATTTCAGTGTATTTATAAAGCCGCGTCAGGGATGTTTAACTAAAAAAGAAAGGATTACCACACAGGAACAGTAGCACTGCTTTGACACTGGGTGCCGCCAGTCTGCAAAACCGAGCGCAGAACTTGCGTACGACAGGGTATGAGGTACCGTGGAAATGTGCATGGCTTTACGCGAAGTTTAGGTTTTATACATCATGATTTGAACGTGGAAACGTTCCTACACAACATTTCTGTGCGTACGCACCATTTATGCATGAGTCCCCAGGACTCTAAAGACTTCAAGAGAGTATGGATTTGAATAGCACAACTGTACTACATGGAAGGGATGTGATTCAGAAGATCATTTGTGAGTCCCAGCTTCTCATGAAGATTCTCCTTGACTACTACTGCAATGCACGTCACTAAAACAAACCATTTGGGCACTTTTGGAGCATGCACATTAAAGTGGGGAAGGAGGTGAATCTTTATTGGGAATCATCATTCTGGCACCACAGCACATTGTACATATTATTTTTGGAAGATTTCTGACTATTTTAATATTATTTATTTATTTATTTGCTTGGACTTTGCCACCATCTCAACACCATTTTGGGAATAACTATTGTCACAGGCACCGTTTTGTGGCATTTTCAATGGTTGTGGCCATCTTGTTTATATGTTGTCAGTCATGTCATATGGAGATTATGTGACCTTCCTTGTAATCACACTTTGCCTGTTTGAGTTAACATACATACAACTTTCCTGAAGAACGGGCCTGAGTTGCTTCGAAAGCTTGCATATTGTAATCTTTTTAGTTAGCCAATAAAAGGTGTCATTTTGCTTAACTTCCTACTATATCCACACCACTATAGGTTTTGGAGTTTTGTTTTTTGAACCATTTTTGTTTTTCATGTTAGCAACTATTTTGTAGCTTCTTTGAATACTGTTAGCAGGGTAGTTGCCACCTCAGAATGACGGAAAGAAGGCCTGAACCTGTGATGTTAGCGGGCCAACAGTAAAAAATTCAGTATTACTCATTTCCTGATTTTCTGAGATTGAGAATAAACACTTAACTGTTTGGTGTGTGCTGTGCTTTGGTTTTGACTTTAAACAACATTCCTCTGAGCTTTGTGTTTTTCACCATGACGTTTGTTTCATGTTTGGTGTTTGGAAAGATAGGACTTATTTTGGGTTTAGACTTTAGCTTGTCATAACAGCATTGTCTTTTCTCTGTTTCTTCATAAGCATTTCACTTTTACCATCAGGCATAACGATATTCTAGTGTTACCTCAAAATACAAGTCATGGTTAGGACTTTTTCACAAGATTGTTTTTGAATAAGAGTAAATTTTTGTTTAATTTTTTGCTTTTCACAGTTAACTTTTTGGTTCTCAGGCCCCAGCCTGCTTTTGGCTATGATGTTACCAGTCTGCATTCTGTTTTCCATCTCCTGGTACTGCTTGCTTGATTAAAAATACTTTTAGAAGACTGATTATTTACTAGGCTTTCACAACAGCAATTTTGTATTATGTTAAATGGTGCATTAAGTGCAAGGTATTCAGTTGTTTGTGTCATTTGTTTCAAAACTTTAAACTCCAAGACAGAAATAAATGTACAGAACATTTAATCACTGTTATTATATTGAGGGATTTTCACAATTCTTTTAAGTGCTTTTAGGAGTATTCTTTGTTATTTGTCTAGCTGCCTAGAATAACAATGATGCACGGTTTGCTAAGTATTTTTCAATATGCTTTCCCACAGTTGCAACTTCGTCTCTTTTTTCCTTTCTCCATATATTTGTAAAGATAATGATAATTATTAATAAACATGTACTGTTAATAGGTAAAATAAAAGATTGTGACATGTTCCATGTTAATTAGTCCAAACAATTAAGATGTCACTGTACTCTGTACAGGCGGCACGGTGGCGCAGTGGTAGCGCTGCTGCCTCGCAGTTAGGAGACCCGGGTTCGCTTCCCGGGTCCTCCCTGCGTGGAGTTTGCATGTTCTCCCGTGTCTGTGTGGGTTTCCTCCGGGCACTCCGGTTTCCTCCCACAATCCAAAGACATGCAGGTTAGGTGGATTGGCGATTCTAAATTGGCCCTAGTGTGTGCTTGGTGTGTGGGTGTGTTTGTATGTGTCCTGCGGTGGGTTGGCACCCTGCCCAGGATTGGTTCCTGCCTTGTGCCCTGTGTTGGCTGGGATTGGCTCCAGCAGACCCCTGTGACCCTGTATTCGGATTCAGCGGGTTAGAAAATGGATGTACTCTGTACTCATGACAATAATGACTCTACAAACCTATAAATAAAATGACTACGAATGTTACAGTTCATCCAGTGTTTTTTTATGTTATTTTCTTGCTGTCTTTAAAATATGATTGTGTATATTGTATTACTGACAATGTTCTCTATTCGCTCTTTCTGTGTTTTTTTAATTGAATATTGTGTTTATCGATTTTGCAGTTCTGTTTTATGTTATCCATGTATGTTGTTTCTTCTTTTGTTTTGTTTTCTTTGGGCAACATGTTTAGGGTTTTCATCTGCCACTTTTGTAAACATTCTGATTTTTACAGGCTTTGCCCCATTTTTTGCCTGACCTTTATTTTGAGCTTTAAGCACAGGCAGGATCATAACACCAAAAATGACAAGCAATACAAAGCCAAAAGTATAACTAGGGAGATGCAAGAAATAGAGAGAAGCCAAAGAGCACAGATGTAAATGAAAACTAATGCTACAGAAAACAAAGAGTTCTTATAAAGGGCTTTCAGGTAATTACAGGTTTAATTACCACAGCACCTGAGGGTCCTAATTAATGCAGACTAAGGTAAGGAGGCAGAAAACACAAAACAAATGCAAACCAACAGCAAGGGAAACATGAAACAACAAAAACAAAGAAAAACAAAAAAAGACAGGACACAGCTGCAAGATTACTATTATGCTTTAGATAAGATCAATTGCAGAATCTGGCATTTGATTCTTCACTATTCCAACAGGTGGTGCAGATTATATTTTGCTGCTGCTGCATGGCTATTTTATTGATAGTCTTTAAAGCAAAAAAAAAAAAAATCCAGAGTAGACTCTTTATTAGATCCCCAAATGGAGCAGACAGAGTTCTCCATTGTCTCATTGAGGTTTGTTAATAAAATACATTAAAGTAAGATTTTGTATGTTCCAGAGGTAAAGTATCTCAATGTAAATAATTAAGTACCCTGTATACTTTTATTTATTTCTCAAGCACAGATAAAGTCTATAACCACAGTACTAAGGAAGCACTTTCTCTAGGTTCTTCTTGAAATTACTGACTACAAAAAATGTGAGAAAGGGATGTAGAGGCAAATTAGATACTGAAAAGGAGGAGGAGAGGAGAGGAGAACTTAGGATCATGCACTGATAGACAGCGTTGCTGCACCCACCACACGAAAAACCACCTCAGGATCCCAAATTATAACCCGAGCACAGCCATGCAATGAAAAGGGTTAAAACGTTTTAAACATGTGATATGCAAACAGACTATTTTGTATTCAAAAGAAGGTTTTTTACTTTATGGTAGACTCAGCTATAACTCTTGTTCTGCCTTGTAAGTTACAATATTATCATTTAGTTTTTCATTTCAGAGCTCTATTCTGGTACAGTGCTTGCTTCTTTTCTTATATTTGATCACTGATGTGCTATTTGATGAATTCCATCTGTACTAAGGTTTGTGTTGAATAATTGCAAAGATAGCACAAATTATTATATACTGTAGCAGGTTTTTATGCATGAATACTGCCTTGAGTTCTATATCAGACAATCTGATAATATCAGGTATCTGTTTGTGTAGAATTTCCATTTTCTCCTCTTAAGCTTTATTGTTAAAATCTTTTTGCCAATAGATTACCTTGATTGGCATAATGGCATTTCAGTGACTTCACTTTGTTGCCAGTTTTCTCAATAATCGCCATTCTTGTATTTTCAGCATTGCAGTGACCATGATGTTATTAGAAAACAGCAACAGTTACTAGTTATGTGACTGCCAACAATGCAATAAGTGATGTCATTGTGTGATCCATATGTAACATGATGGCAACATAAGAACAATATCCTAGCTTTAGGATAATTTACAAAGACTTCTCAAATATCTAAATTTTGACCTTTTGACACCATTTTCTTTTTTTTTATTTTGTTTTGTCTCTGGTGTTGGTCTTTTTCTCTCCCTCATTTTCCGACCTTTGCTTGTTTCATTTCATTTGCTTTAGTCTGCTCGCTTTCGTCCTGATTTCCTGTTTTTTCAGCCCATTTCCACCATGTACACACCTTACTGCTTTAAGGTGCTTGAAAATCAAAGTCACATGCGTTCATATTTCTTAATAATGAATTTAAAGAAGCCTGGCTCCATTACACATTTGAACAATCACAGATTTTGTTTTGTTTTGCATAGAAGCTTTGCATGTGGTTTTTTTTTGTGAATGCAGAGGAGCAGCGTCTCTACTTTAAGCACCACCTGAATGTCTGTGCTTCTCACCCTACCTCCAAGGTTTTTTGTGAATCAGGATGAAAAGGTCTGCCTTTTCAATTCAAACTGGGGTTTTGTCCCCATATCTTATGTGCAATTGCAGATGCTGAGTTTAAAGCTGAGTGGTTGAAGGTGAATGATTGGCCTGGAAAAACAATTCTGATGTTATGAAGCAACAGTAATGCACCGCTATATCGAAGCTGACTGCTTTCTTTTTAAGCAGATGCATTGTAATACTGGTTAGAAATATCAATCCTAAAACAGACTTTCAATTATTGTATGATACTTAGTAATTGTTTGTACATTGATTTCTTGAGAATAAAACTGAGCCTCTTTTCAAGATAGCCTCCACCCTTTGATGTTGTATTCCTTTAGTATTACAAAGAAGGATAATCCCCATCACTGCTGCCTTCACTATGTCTATAAATGGACTCAACAAACAAATCTGACATCATTGTTAACTGATGCTCTGTGTTCACTTCGCAGCTTTACTTTCTTCCTCAGCATTCAAAAAAAAAAAAAAAACATAAATCATCTCACAAGTGAAGTTACTTCCTAACAGAAGACATTTCACACCTAATAATACATGTTGCAGGGTTGAAAGTAATATATGTTTTGTTAGTGTTTCAGCCTTTCTTTCACTTCCTATTTCAAAATATCAAATGGCTAGCTAAAAATGTGATTCATGTGATTTCCCAATTCCATGTGCTTTTTAGCTTAAAATTGTGTTCTCTGACATGGTTATAGAAACTACCCAAACCAAGCAGAATGCTATCCCACAACTTTCTGCTTTATTTATTTTATTAAGGATTGTGGAAGAGAGGTGAAAAAGAGACTGCATGCAGAGTGGAATGGGTGGAGAAGAGTGTCAGGAGTAATTTGTGACAGACGGGTATCAGCAAGAGTGAAAGGGAAAGTCTACAGGGCGGTAGTGAGACCAGATATGTGATATGGGTTGGAGATGATGGCACTGACCAGAAAGTAGGAGACAGAGCTGGAGGTGGCAGAGTTAAAGATGCTAAGATTTGCACTGGGTGTGACGAGGATGGAAAGGATTAGAAATGAGTACATTAGCTCAAGTTGGATGGTTGGGAGACAAAGGCAGAGAGGCGAGATTGCGTTGGTTTGGACATGTGCAGAGGAGAGATGCTGGGTATATTGGGAGAAGGATGCTAAGGATAGAGCTGCCAGGGAAGAGGAAAAGAGGAAGGCCTAAGAGGAGGTTTATGGATGTGGTGAGAGACAACATGCAGGTAATGGTGAAACAGAGTGAAATGCAGAAGACAGAAAGATATGGAAGAAGATGATCCGCTGTGGCAGTCGAAAGAAGAAAAAGAATTAAACTTCTTTTATAACCTTCATGTTTCCTTTTGGGGGTTTTGCACTTGTACAATTTATTTGGCCCTCTTTTTTTTCTAATATCAATTTTTGTCATGTATTTTTTTAACAAAACATCCAATCGCATCCTGTGGCTGCCACTATTTGTGACATAATCTGGCCTGTTGGTATGAATATATGGAGTGAATGGTACCCCTTGGTAGATGTTCTTTATGTACAAACTTTCTCAGTCTGAGTTAGCTTTTTTTTAAAGGAGGCCTAGTGTCAGGAAATTGTCCTTTTTGACTCTGACCCTAGTTTTATTCTCTGATTTTAAGTTTGTCCCTTTGGTATTGTCATTTCCATCATTCTGCCATACTGGTTTTGACCTTGGTATGCCTCTAGCTGTTTGTATGGTCTCCCAGTTACTTACCTCATAATAGTTTCACCCACTCCTCATGGGCTCACAAGAGTACCTACTCAAGATATGAACTTCCACTGGACAATACGTGATGTATTTGCATCAAAGTACATCAAAACACATTAAAAAACTTTCTTTATAGCCATGATAATAAAAATGTCCACCTATCTTCTGAACTTCTTCAGTTACAGGACCATATGGACCTGGGGCCAATTAGGGCAGGAACCATCAGTGAACAGCAGCCGACTTACTTGAAGGGCGGACTCACGCACACCCTCTCTCATACCAAAAGCACACTCTAAAAACAATTGTTTTGGGCCAACAAAAAAATTAACGCAATACTCTGCATCAAGCTTTTGAGTTACTACAACTTCTGGTTAAATTACGTAGAACCAACCCACAACATTAAATAACTGGAAAAGGTTTTTACTTCAGATCTTAAATTACTTTTAAGTACCATCTACTTAAAAAATATAGGATATACACAACTTTTTAAAATTCACTGCACATAAAAATTAAGTTGTCCCAACTAATTTATGTTACATTTTTAAAGACACTTTTAAGCTCTAAATACTTAATTATTAATATATTTTAAAGTTGTTATGATGCAAAAAATGAAGTTGGTGTAGTGTTTTCTGCCTATAATTTTAAGCTTTATCAAGTTTAGTTACTTATTAAATTATTAAAACTACAGCCATTTAAAGAATGAAAGTGTTGCAAAATTTACTTTTTTTACTCACATTTTTACATTTTTCAACATCTTTCAAAACCTTTGTCTAACAAATAACCATACTACAGCAGCAAAAATATAGACTTCAATGTAATATTCAATTGCCAAATATGTCAAACCTGACTTCTATTGCAAGATGCAAAAACATTTTACATTACAGCTTCGGAGTATACTCTAAACCTTACAACTGGAAAATAAGTAAAGTCAAAGAAAGATTATTACAATTAATGAAGTATCTTCTCAATATGCCATCAGGCTTACATGCAGTAAAGCAATATTGTGTCTAAAATCCTTAACCAACATACTGTACAAATGCATGGAGAAACCATTAGCAGCTAGAACAAAAAAGTAGTGTTGAGAAAATATGGTAAGATGGACAGCACTAAATTTCACTAGAGCTATTCAACCTGTTATGCAAAAGAAGTAAATGATATTTACTATATTAGAGCAATGTAAATAATTATTAGCTTGAAATTGCGTTCTATCACTCGCCGTAGTTGTTTTTTTCACTAGCAGTATGGCGTGCTGATTTTGTCACAGCATGGTAAGTGGAAGGAGCTTCACACTCATGAAACAGAGAAACTAAGTAGCCATAGCGTTAGATTAGGTTAGACGAACTTAAATTTTGTTTTTCAATAAATGAAAAAAGGAATTTGAGTTTAGATTACTTGCAAGTCTAAGCTAAAGTATGTACTAATATAATTCTTTCACGGCAACACATTAAATAATGTTTTCAAATTAAAATCTATACTAATAAAAGGTAAAGCCCTCACTGACTGACTGACTGACTGACTGACTCACTCACTCACTCACTCACTCACTCACTCACTCACTGATTCATCACTAATTCTCCAACTTCCCGTGTAGGTAGAAGGCTGAAATTTGGCAGGCTCATTCCTTACAGCTTCCTTACAAAAGTTGGGCAGGTTTCATTTCGAAATTCTACGCGTAATGGTCATAACTGGAAGGTATATTTCTCCATATACTGTAATGGAGTTGAGCTCGAAAGCCGTGGGGGGCAGAGTTTCGTGTGACATCATCACGTAATCACGTGAACTGACTGTCAACGCAGTACGTAGAAAACCAGGAAGCGCTCCAAAAAGCGCTGAAGAAAACATGCATTATATAATTGAGAAGGCAGCGAAACAATAAGAAGCGAGCGAGTTACATATACAACCATATTCATGAGTACTGCTACTTCGGAAACAAAGCACGGTGTAAACCTAAAGTTTAAATTAAGTTCATAGACATGCTGCCGCTGGTGTTTGTCATGCCCACGAGTAATGCGGGATACAAGTTTAATGAGAGGACGCAGGATATAAACGAGAGTTTTGATCACTTTGTAACTAAGTTAAAATTGCAGGTAAAGGGCTGTGCTTAGGCAAATTCCGAGAGACTGTGTTTGTGGGGGATTGACAGTTAAGGTGGGTGGAGGAGTCACGTCATCATCTCCCCTCCCATTCACCTCATTTCGCTCTGAGCTGAGCTCCGAAGCTAACGCAGTCTTACAGAAGTGACTTTGTGACACTGCTACCAAATACTCACAGAAAAATCCACAAGTTAATACACACGCTGTCTGTAGAGTTTCTCCAAACTGAATCCTCCAGGCACTACTTACAAAAGGTTACATTGACAATTGTGTTACGTTATTTTTAAAATGTTTCTTTTTGTTAGCACAAGCACAGCTGAGAAGCTTCGATGCATGTGCTCCATACCGCATTAAAAAATAATGCATTTAATCACACTTTCAATTCCAAGCAAAGGGGAACTTCTGTCAATGCATGATTTCCTGGTAACTCGAATTTGGATATAAGTAGGTTCTATTTAGTCCCCAGAAATATCTTTAGTAGGAATGGAAGTTGAATTTAGTCTTTAAATTTCTATGGTAAAGAAATAGTTATGCAATGATGACTAAATCTAACTAGACTTTATATATTGAGGTTTTGACTTTATATATTCCAGCGATGACTTTATATATTCAACTTTTGACTTTATATATTCAGAAACAAGTTTAACTTTATATATACAGACGCTGACTTTATGTATTCAAGTTTTGACTTTATATATTCTGACGCCAACTTTATATATTCAGAAAATCAATGTATTTGCCTGTTTGGCACCCCATAGTATATGTGTCTGTGTATATATGTACACATGTATGTATGTATGTATATATATATATATATATATATGTCAGCAACACTCATGACAATGACAAAACAATTATGTTGTCAATCATGTTACGTTATTATTAAAATGTTTCCTTTTCTTTTTACTTCTCCACTGCCAAGCGCGGGTATTTTGCTATATATATATATTGTAAAAGGCGCTATATAGCACCCAACCCGGTACAGACTACACAAAGGCATGTGTACAAAACACACAGGCTTTTATTTTTTCTTCACCCATGGGTGCACGCCTTCCCTGTGACCCACAGGCAATACACAGTTCCAAAGCACTATAAATCCCACACAACAACTCTTTCTGGCACCACCACTCCTCCCAGGCAACCTCATCCTCTTCCTCCCGAATCTGGCCAAGAATGAATGGAGGTTGGCCCGCTTTATAGCCCACCCGGAAGTGCTCCAGGTGCCTGACCAGATGGTCTTAATTGCACTTCCGGGTGGGGCTGGTAAGTCGTCCAATGTGGCGGCTGGCTCTCCGCAGCACCCCCTAGCGGCCACCCCATCTCCCAACCGGGCTGTACTGTATTGCACTGTCCATGGTGGCTCCCCTGGGACGTATGCAGCAGAGGCGTCCCGGCCGGGCATAGGACCCGGCTGTCCATCACAATATATATATATATATATATAGATATAGATATAGATATAGATATATATATCTATATATATAGATATATATAGATATGACAACAACACTCATATCAATGACAAAACAATTACATTAACACTCATGTTACGTTATTTTTAAAATTTTTCCTTTTCTTTTTCATAACTTCTTTTACACACTACTACTCCGCTGCGAAGCGCGGGTATTCTGCTATATATATATACAGTATATATAGGCCAGCAACACTCATGACAATGACAAAACAATTACATTGTCAATCATGTTACGTTATTATTAAAATGTTTCCTTTTTACTTCTGCCAAGCGCGGGTATTTTGCTATATACAGGGTATATATATATATATATAGATATAGATATAGATATATATATATATATATATATATATAGATATGACAACAACACTCATATCAATGACAAAACAATTACATTAACAATCATGTTACGTTATTTTTTAAATTTTTCCTTTTCTTTTTCATAACTTCTTTAACACACTACTTCTCTGCTGTGAAGCGCGGGTATTCTGCTCGTATTTAATAAAATCATCGAACTTGAATTTTTAACCTAATAGCATGCATTTGATTAAGTGATGGTTATAAGTCCCTTAAATTGCTTTTTACAGTGTGCAGTCTATATGATTTTCCTAAATAATCAGATTTGGTGACTTGCACTTCATTACAGCCTTGATGCTTTGATCAACACATAATATTTTTTCTACATCACTCCCTGTCTAATGTGTTGATCAGACTAAAAAAAATTACTTAATGTTATTAAAATTAAGAACTTTATGCATCACAGGGATTTCCACAGGAAGTTGGCCATACCTATTACTAATGTTGGCATTGCACATTTGCTTTTCTTTTTTTTTTTTATTAAAGTGTATTCTTTCCTTGGTACCATTATAGTCAATAACAGATGAAGTCTACACAGCAAGACCTGGTGCAAAGTAAAAAAAAATTACTCAGAAATGCACTTACATGTTTCAATGTAACATCCATGTCTTTGGGAAGATGGAAGGAAAAAGAAAAATACCACATGGGCATTGATTCACTGGTGCACACTTCACACTGAGACTAAACATATAAGAATTCAAACCCTCCTGTAGTAAAGCCATGGCGTTGTCACATCTGTGCTGGTTCTGGAGAGGAGATACGGAATTTGAATTTAACATTTTGTTAAAAAGGATGTTTACTGCAGGACACTTTGTCAGGAAAAAAGGTCAAATATTATAAAGGAACAATCACCAGTCAAAAGATTTGATTTACATCGCAGAATTGAATTAAATATCACCTATTTTTCTCTTTTAGAGGTTGTCTTTCTCCCTTTTTCCATATGTGCTCATTCAGATTTTCATCCATTATAATCATTAATTCAGCTCAAGGTCACATGGACCTGGAGCCCATCTCGACCACATCCTGCATAAGGCGATTGCCATTCCTAGATAAGGTGCCAGGTTCTCTGCAGGGAATACTCACAAACAAGCAGAGTCAATTCATCCCTCAGTTCAAGTAGCCTGAATGTCTTTGGGGGAAAAAAAAATCTGAAGCAAAGGGAGATTTTGGAAAGTCCAAACAAGACCTAAGCCAAGGATTATGGAGTTGCCTCTCATACAATTATATATATTAGCATATGTATGTTGAAAACAGTTGAATGAACAACGTAAATAAATATAATTGTTTTTTGAAACAAGAAAAAATAGGTAAATGTAAAAGCCCAACCCGCCTGACAGTGCCATCAGTTTCTATTTCAGACTTTCGAATACTAAATCCTGGACAAAAAGGGGAGCACAACAAAACACAAAACCTCACCAAAGAGACATTCATTGATCAACACCCCGCTGGCCGCGGAAGGCTTTTTTTTTTTTTCTGCGCGCTGCTTCGCTTGACAAGTGGAGCATAAGAATACGGGAGCGTCTCTAATGACTACTGAAAAAGGCACGTTCTCGCTGTCTCCAGTCCCACTAAGCCAGAGGCGCATTCCCGTCATGTCTATTAATTAAAACCTGTCCGTATTCATCCCACGACTAGTTTGAATGAGTCTGAAAATGTGAATGGATTAAATCTGTCAAAAGAAAAAAAAGAAACCAGGGGAGAGATTATGGGGCGGAGAAACGCTCAAGTTTCTGTCTAGAAGCATCAGAAAAGCAACTTCTGTTCTCAGGTTCGGATCAGCAACTTCAACTAAGGTAAAGCTGCCGGGATTCGGGTTTGAGTTCGGTGCGGGTGAGGGTGGAGCGGGGCGCTCCGTGATGCTTTCTTTGGCAGAGGACACTGGAGAAAGTTTAAGTAAAAGAAAACGAAGTACCAAGTTAAAGTTCCGGAACAACGTTGGCTACTTTTTTTCAGTTAGTTTCCTTTATGGATTTATGTGTTTGTTTTAAAACGAAAGTAAGACGGGAATTGTTGATCATTCAATGTCGTGTAATCAAGATCGACTGTTCCGCTTTGAAAACTTTTTTTTTAATGTGTAATATTGTATTCAGATTATGCAAGTAATGAAATTCAGTAATCAAATAATATTACAGAAACTGAACTAGTTCAGTTAACCGATGCTCGCTGTGTTGTTTGGTTTGCGTTCGTCCTGTAAATTTATTGGGACAAAACCAATCATTTCGCATCTATCTATCTATCTATCTATCTATCTATCTATCTATCTATCTATCTATCTATCTATCTGCTTGCCTGTCTGTCTCAAGTTTCCATTCTAATCTTTTCTTTGAAATGTGTTCATTTTCAAAATTATTTTACGCCAGCCGAAACTACATAATTACACAATTCAATTTCTTTACGGATGGTTGCCCAATATAAAGTAATAAGAGTGGCACTTTAAAACAGTGTCAATTAAGAATTCTGTATTACTGAAAGAGATTGTTTTAAAACGCTGGAATTTCTTTTTAAGTATTTTTACGTTTTGTGTCTCTTTGGTACACATTACGTTTAGTCTATAGATTTAAATGTACTGTGTAAATATAACTTTGCTCAGAGAAACGAGAAAAGTCGAAAAGAGCGCAACGAGAATAAACAATTTAGGGAATTCTGAAGAAAATAAAAATAAAATCAATTGTTATATTGTTATTTTGACAAAATGGAAAAAAATGTCGCTAAACTGATTGGCGGGTTTTAATTGGCTCACTCAGAGTGTCCCGTCCATCACTGTTTGCACCTTTCTTATGGACTGCCGACCCGTCAGATGCTACCGAGAAAAGGACTGAGACTCAGTGGGATTGATAAGCGAGTAGGCGAGTGGACTGATGGATTGATCGGTATGAGGTTATTAAGAAATCAATTTATTTACAGAATAAACTATTTCAGTAGGACTCCATGCAGCCATGAATTACCAGGGAGAGACAGGTGGATTCTGTGGAAGCTTCAGTAAGGAGTTGCACTAAATATCTAGCTACTTATTGCATTACTTTCACAGTATTTTACTTTATCATATTACAACATTGCAACAAAATATATGTATATCTCACACTAAACTGATTAATGCTACAGTTAAATTACAGTAATTTCGTTAATTTAGAAATTTAACTGTAATAATACAGTACTGCATTTCAGTTGCTAGTAGTTTACTGTTACAGTAATGCAGTAGCAATTCAACAATCAATCATTTGGCTGCCAAAAACACAAACCATTATTTTTACCCATTGATACAATCTCAATGCTCCATAGAGTCAATGTATACTGTGGAAAAGGAAAGAATTTCTGAAGTTTGTTGTGCTACAGGTCGGCAGTTTATTGAAACAAAAAACATCATAAATCAGCTTCAGTAACCACTAAAATCCTTCAGCATACACAAAAAAGGATTTTGCTAGCCATCTTTAAGTACAGTATTTGTTTTTCACAATGTAAAGCTGTGGGAGTCATTAGAAACAATGGACAGTGCTGTTGCAAAGGGGCGTCCTTTATGCAAATATACTAACTTAATGCAAATTTAGCTTTCTGTGCCACTGTGACTTTAGAGCAATACAACAATTATTCATAAAAACAGTTCTGCACATTGAAACAATTGATATTGACAGCTAAAACACTACTTAAAAGGAAGTATACGTTTACAAATGTATGTTTATGTTTTAACCATTTATTGTATTACTTTTTTAACTGTGAACATACACAATATAATGAATTTTTAGTCTTTTTTTAAAGTGTATTTACCTGATTTTTAACAAACTTTTCATCAGGTTGAGTTCTGAAGGTCCCAATAGTCCTCCTCCTCTCTACCTCACTGCTTGGTCACTTTTCCTTATGTCTGTTGCTCTCTGTGTGAATGAAAACTGTTTTAAGTCTCCATCAGTGTCCCTGTAAGTAAAAATGTATGAAAATGCACAAAGTGAAGTTGTCCCACAATGCAACATGGACAACCCTAAATACAATTTAACTGTAATTTGCTGTCTTACGACAGATGAATGGTTTAGCCTGCTGTGAGTACATGATACATTTAGTATAGTATTTTACTCGGAAACATTACAGTTAATTCCTGTGAAATGCTTTTTTGCAATACTGAACCAAACAGTTTAATTCCTTTGAAATGCCTTTTTACAGTGCTGAACCAAATAGTTTCTGTGTTTGCTGTGAGAAAGTTGTTTTAAGGTGGCACTTAAAAATAAATTTGAGAAATAAAGGAAGCTTGAAGAGTATTAATGGGCTTTGGCACGCAAAGCTTTTTTCTCATGAAAATATTGCACAAATTTGTAGGAATCTCTGAGTGATCAAGTGATGAATCAACCTAAAGTGATATATCAACCAAAAGAACTAGCTTCTGATTAGCACAGTTTAAATGAAAAGGCACAGCTGCTGCAGCTCTCTGTCCGGCATATGCAGAAAAAATAAAAAGAATTTGTCCAAATGTGGCTGTTTGGCAGTAGCAACGCCTGCTGTACTACTATGCCACCTTTTAATAATGTCACAAACTTTTGTGCTGGTTTAAAAAATTCCTTCATCCAGTTCAGAAAAACAGCAGGCTGGGGCCTGTCCTGGGAACACTGGGCTCAAGTCTGGAAAGAGTGCTGCATGGGGATACCAGTCTGTTGCGGGAAACAGTTACACCATTCCCAAGTCCATAACCAGACAGGGCCAATTTGACACTGTCAATGAACCTAACCCGCTACCTGAGGAGAACGTGTAGACTCCACATGGATAAAATCTATGATTTGTAAAGCAACTGCATTACCCTCTGCACCACCATGCTCTGATAATATAATATAATCCACATCTATATATAAAATGCAACATCTGTGTGTCTGTCTGCTTTTCACAAGAGAACTACTCAACGAATTTAGATTGGTAATTTTTTTCTATTATTTGTTTGAACATTCCGGTTGATTTTGCAACTTCCCTCGTTGCGCTAAGCATCATAGCTTGCCTGCGGTACCGATTTATTTGCCTGAATCCGAGAGAGAGGCTGAAGGCTGAGGGGAAGGGGGAGTGGCCATCCTCACTCACATGTCAGCCTCCATTTGAGTCAGTCTACCTCTTGTGTTGGAGCGTACCTTGTCGCCACTTAGCTAGCAATGCCTGTTTGTTCATCAGACATTATCATCTAGAGATTGTTAAGGAGTAATGTCTGATGTTTCTGAGAGAGAGAGATCAGATCTACATGTGTTTTAGAGGGTAGCTGCTGATTGCCACAGATATCACGGCCATGTGCTTTTCTCCCCACGCAGGGAAATCTCTCCCGTCAGAGCTGAACACGATCAGATACAGTGGCAACGTTTGATGTTGGAGCGTATCTACTCTCTGCTTGCCCAGAATTACATTTTTTTATTTGATTTTTAAAGTTTGTCCTTTTTCACTACTACGTAGGCGGAGCCACAGGAGACAGCAAGTTTAATATAATCCTCTTTAATAAAACCCCTATGTGCGTCCAGGTGTCCGTGTGTGTGTCTTTTGGTGAAGTGCGCATGCGCGAGGCTTGGTGCGACATGCACGACCGGCATCGTGGACGCACACACACAGAAAGCTGAGCACACAGTGAATGGGGTAGCCGCGGCTGCGCTGTGATAAACAAATAAAGGACAGCATTGCTGGGGAGAGTGCTGATTGGGTAGTCGCGGCCTCGCGCATAAAATTCATTGCTGGGGAGACACCACACATACTGCTCCATGCATGTTTACTAACTAACTATCTACTAACAACATGCCACCCAAAAAAAAGGACACGTCGAGTAGGACAAAAGACACAGACAATCAAATCCTATATAAGCAACATCTCCTGGAAGAACGGTCAGCTCAGCAAGTAAACATCAACAAAAGAAAGGCTGAAAGACAAAGAAAAATACAAGCAAATAGATCAATTGTAAAAAAGAAAATGAGCGTCAGAATATTCCCCGTATTGATTTAGAGCTATCCTCTACTAATTTACCCTTTACCATAAGAAGGCGACAATTTCCAGTTACATTAGCCTTTGCCATAACAATTAATAAAGCTCAAGGGCAAACCTTAGAAAAAGTTGCCATTTACTTGCCAGTACCAGTATTCAGCCACGGTCAGTTATATGTTGCATTATCAAGAGTTAGAAGTTTTCCAGATGTTGTTGTCAACATTGTAGATGGTCCTGAACAAGAGTGTTTACAAAAAATGTTGTCTATAATGAAATTTTATTGAAAAATTTCCTGAGGTAAAAAAATAAAAACATTTCCTAAATATCTTCTTCAGATATTGTGTATTACAGATTGTTATAAAGTTTTACACTAAGGCAATATTAATTATACTTACTGTATTGTCATATACGTTTCTATTTTTTTTTTTATATTATTTTACTTTAGGCTTCTTGCAAAAATATTTTTAACAAAAAAATTAAAACAACAAACAGAATGAGGTCAAGGTCCCATGCCATTTAATATAGACTGTTCCTAATAATGTTTATGCAGTACTGTTCTAGCGCCCATTATTGTAACAGGCTTAATGTCTAGTATAATAATAATAATAATAATAATATAACCAGTAAGGGCGCACTGCACAATAATGTGCAGTGAATATATTTGACTTATAGTTTTCATACTGTTTCCATGTACGTTTATAGTACTAGGGTGTTGTACTGTGTTTATGCCATTATGAATTTAGAGAAAAACCAAGCAAAATGACACCTTTTATTAGCTAACTATAAAGATTACAATATGCAAGCTTATCCAAAGATCTTGACCATACATTGTTCTTCTCTCTCTTGTTACATTAATCTTAGCCTGAATGAATCTATTAATTTTTTACATTTAAGATTTTTCATTTAAAGATTTACCAATGTTGTTTCTTGTCCTAGAGTGTGGATATAAACACAGGGAACTCCAGTTTCTGCATTACATCTTGCCTGAAAAATGGGCCTGAGTTGCCTCGAAAGCTTGCATATTGTAATCTTTTTAGTTAGCCAATAAAAGGTGTCATTTTGCTTGGCTTTTCTCTACATGTACTTTAGCATTTGTTTGCTCAGAGGTTGATACTGCTTCCTGAGCAGTTCTTCTTTTCTCCACCCTAGCGGCCCACTTCTTCTCTTCATTCATCAGCATCTTTTCGTGTTAAAAACCGATTAAGTCAGTGTTTGGGTTGCAATTACTTAATATATTTTCTTTAATTTTTCACTTAAGGTGGCACTTAAGTCTTCAATCTGCCTTAAGAATGATTTAAGATATGAGGAGGTAGAGAAAGTGATGGCGAAGGTGGTAGGAATGAGAACGGCACCTGTTTGCATGCGCCACACGGTTGCCCTGCTGGCCGCTGCTGAGAGTTGATTCTACAATAAAATTAAAATAAAAAGAGAAATAACCTTGGAGGTCAATCGTCACCCCGAAAGAGGATAGTAGATGTCACGTAGTATATGTGTACCAAATTCCAGGTCAATACGTCAAACGGGTTGTGAGCTACAGGTGAATTAAAATCCTGGACAGACAAATAGACAGCCACAGTAATGTATAATATAATATAATATAGATTGGCTCCGGCAGACCCCTGTGACCCTGTAGTTAGGCTATAGTGGGTTGGATAATGGATGGATAGATGGATAATATAGTTCTCAAATGTGCTGAAACCAATTAAGGATTGTGATGATAGAATAATATCATGTAATATTATACAATATACAATAGCTGTGAAAAGTCTGATATTTTGATGATGTAAAGAAAGATATCAGTACAGATCACATCAGACAGTTTTTCAACTTTAAGAAACAATCTTTTAAACACAGTTAGAAATACAAATCTTTATATGTTTTGGTTGCATTTAAAAATACTTCTCGGAAGCTTCTTTTGCTTTGATTAATGCTAATATGTCTGTTTTGAGAGTCTATCAAGCACATCACATTCTGTGTTCACTTAAGCAAATGTTCACAAAGAGTCAATGTGGAATCCCCAATTAACCTAACATGCACTTTTTGGGAAGTGTGAGAAAGACTCCACATGAGAACAACATGAGGAGAACATTCAAATGCCACGTAGATAACAACTTAGTAAAGGATTTGAACTGTGAGATAGCAGCACTGATCATTATGCCACTTTGCTACACACTTTAAGCATATTTTCTTTTAAAATCTAATTATAATCAGTTACTAACATTTCTTAAATTGCTACATTCTTTCTCAATAGCTTGAGCGGCACCTGGGAGCTTCATAGAGAAAGATTCATTTTCTCACCGTTTCCTGTCTTTGTGGAAGTTGATCATATCTAAGCAGGTTTCACCAAGCACTCTGGTATTCTTCCATACCCCAAACTCATGTGTGTTAGTTTGATTGACCAAGCATTATACATTGTGTTTTGTAACAACCTGGCAACCCCTTGTGACCCTGTAATAAAAAAAGCAGGTTCAGAAATTACACTGATGTGAGTACATGCGTGTATGTTTTCCTGTAATGGTCTGACATGCCATCCAGGATTAGTTCCCACCATACACTCAAAGCATTAGCTCCTGCAACTCTGAATGAGCCTGATGATACATAGATGGATGGAAATCCCAGCATCCTTTGCACATAAAGTGTTGCTTACTCACAGAGGCCTTTACTAAACATGCAGGAAATCTTTCTAAATTCAGGAACATGTCCAATTACAGTGTTCTTTCACACCTGACAGGTGTGATGTGATGTCACCAACCATAACTTTGTGATGTGTCAAGTGTTTTCAGAGTAATAAATAGTTTGATATGGGGCTAGTATATGTAGGAAGTCAATAATTAATTTGTTATCTGACTGTGAGAAGTTTGTGCAGTATGGTATCACCTACTTTAACACGTTTCTGGCAAATACATTTTATTTATATAGCTCCTTTTACATGTTCAAAGTGCTTCACAGATATTCAAAAGGGGACAATTGAAACAGAAACAAAGAAAAGGCTTGATAAATAATACCAGGTAGAAACTTGTATTAAAGTATTAACAAAGTAAAACATACATTTCAAGACAAAGTTCAGGGTTAATGCAAGAAAGCAATAAACAGCAATAAAGTATAAACTGCCATAAAACAATAAACAACATCATTGGTGGTACTGCAGACCATCATAAGCATCTGGATGGAGAAAGTGAACTTAAAGACAGGGTCAGACTGTCAGAATATGTTAAATGCCTTCCAGGAGAGAACAGTTTTAAGTTTTATATTTTTAATGAATTGAGTCTGCAGATTTAATTATTTTAGGGAGGTCTTCCAAAGTCTGGGTGGAACAGTGGACCTGTCAGCTGAAGACCATGGGCTAGTTTGGGGCTTGACAAAACCACCAGCATCAACAGACCAGAGTGGACAAACAGGACTGTAGTGCTGTAGGGGGCTGTGATGTCCATCAGTGCAAAGGCATTTAAAGCTTTACATTAGTGGAGTCAAACTCAGGTTCTGGAGGGTCTTAGTGGCTGCAGGGTTTTCATTCAAGCCATATTCTTAATTAGTAGCCAATTACTCCTAATGATACATACTTCACTCACCTTAATTGTAATTGACTTGTTTGTTACAATTCAGAACACCTAGTAGTTTCTTTTTCCATCATGAAAATAATAATGAGATGCAAAGTGAGCTAACAGATAAATAACTTACTCATTGGTGCCTTACTTAATTCCTGGAGGGCCACCATTTTATCTCCAAATAGAAGCCAATTCTTGCTATTAATGAAAGCTGTTATTTAATTCTATGACTCTTATTTTGCCACACCATGCATTTCCACAGTTATTTCCTTTTTTCTTAAGAGCACCATCCAAATATTATGTGAAACAAAGCAGATTGATTGTTTATTTCTTAATATGAAATACTTTATTGAATCAGATAGCAAATTATAGACACACAGGTGTAAATAGGATGTAGTGAGCTCATAATCTATTTGTTTTTGTATATCATTATTGTCTGGCGGCTGATTTTGTAAAAAAAACAAAAAAACAATTATTAGTTTAGAATCTTAACAAGCAAGTCCTTTAAATTGAAGGCTTCGATTGTCTAATTAATCCAAGAAGACCCAGGAAGCCAATGAAGACTGAAGAGAACAGGGGTTATCTGCTCATTGCTGGGAGTTTAAGTGGGGACTTTTGCCTCTGCTAACAGAAAGGTAGAGAAGTCAATGTAATGTGAAGAAAGGGTGGACAAACTTTAGTATTAGAAAGGGAGAGGGATGAGGGAAAAGGAATATGGTGTGGAGATGGAAGTAAGAAACCTTTTTCAGTGGGATAAATAACAAAGGTAGGTATCAGAAACAATGCCAAGATTAGGTATGATAGTGGCATTGCTTAGAGTGAATTGAAAGGAGTTCCTTTTCTAATGGGTTTAGTGCCAATTGCAATAAGCTCCGTTTTGCTGCAGTTTAATTTTAAGAAGTTTTGCTGATTCCAGCATTTAATTTCTTTGAGACAAGTTGAAAGAGCTCTGGCTAATATTAGCATGAAAGTGATAACCCAGTCCATGGGATAAATACAATATGGCCATTGGGGGAAGAATGCAAATTTAGAAAAACTAGGACAGAGGACAGAGGATTTCCTGGTGTTAGTGGCACTAAGCTGGACCTGCTGTTGTCAAGACTGATAAACTTGAGCCAGTCTGTTACAGTTAGTCAAAATACTGTCCACACTGGAGGGAAGAATATAAAAAAATGCTGTCTATCCTCTCCATTTTCTATCACTGGGAAAATATTTCTCTCTATTATATAAAAAAATCTTGGGACGAGACAAGACTTTTTCAGAGAGACAAGACGAGACATTTTCAGAGAGATAATTTCAAGTCCCGCGAGATGAGACTGTGCCAAGAGATGAATTGAAAACCTAACTGGTCCAAGCGGTTGCGGAGTTAAAAGACAAACAGTAGAAGAAGAAAAGAAAAAGAGTAGAAGACAAAGTAGAAAATCGTAAAGAGGTTCAAAAACATTGGCGTTATGCACATGCAGACCAGGTTAAAGATTATGAAAGTACTAAAATTCGAAAGTCTCAAAAAACTGATAGTAAGGATCACATTAATGCTAACAAACAAAAATCATTACTCTTTGAAATAACAGAATAGCAAAAAGAGATCAAATATATGGACAAAGGTGATATGTCAGACGTATGTAGATATTGTTCGGCTTTAAAGATTAAGTCGGAGACTTGTAGATCTTCTAATTCATGTTTCCATCAAGGAAAAGTAGTGCTTCTTCCCAATGAAGAGGCATATCTGTGAGAATTAAAAGATTTGTTATTTGTTGAAAGTGAAATCCACAAACACTATAGGCAAAATATCTGAATCTACAATAAGGACCATACGCTATGAGAATCTGTGGTCCAGCAACAATTAAATCTACTACAAGTTTAATTTCAAAGAAACCACAGTTTGGTCAGATTTATATATGTGATCACGTAGAAGCGATGCAATATAGAATCAAAAGAGTTAAACGATCGGACGAATTAGAAATTCTACAGCCAATAACGGATACAAATCCATACGTCCAAAAGTATCGCACTTTATACAAAATTTATCTGAAATACATGGACAAAGAAGTTTTCTTGGATTTCTATATGGATCCGAAAGATCACACTCGCGTATATAATAAACCAACATGTGATGAATTATCAGCGATAATAGTTTCGAAAGATAGAGATATCAAAGACAGAGTTGATATTCATGTTTATCCAAAAGCACATCGCGATTTGTCACAAACAGAACATCCCGAAAATGACCTGCACGTAGGGCCTGAACGGTTCTTGGTGAGTGAAGTGAGCAGGCGGCAGAGCCCCCATGTATTTAAAAAAAATCAAAAATCATTTCTAAGTTTTATAGCAATTTTTAATTGTTTTATTGGAAATTGACTGCACCACAGTTGTGTGTTTAAGACACTTTCTGCCATGTGGTGTTTACCAATTTGTTTCAAAGAATGGTGTAATTTGTTGATCATTTTAGACCCAGATGTGTTTTCCTTTTAATTTTCGTATTAGCATCTCCAGTTTGATTGCGGTGATTTCTGCGTTCTTTTGGTGTTCACTTGAGTTTTCTGCCAGGGATATGTTGTTAGGTTGTTTGGCAGCTCTAAAGTAGCTGATGTGTGTGTGTCACACTAGCAACACCACCAGCTGGAGTTCTTCTTTATGCCCCAGGCTAGAGTTTACAAATGGGTGAATTACTGTGAGTTATTCATTTAAAAATATCATGCTCTACTTTAAGCAGCAGTACTGTAGCAGGTATGTGGCTGGGTATTTCCCTTGGAATAACCAGAAATTCAAAATAATCTCTATGGGAACAACATGACTATAAGGAGAAACTTTAGAAAAAAAAATGAATCACTGGTCAGTCATCACCTCTTAGACATCGGCTATACTCGTAATCATAGTTTTGTATTCCAAATAAAACAGAGTTCTGGAGTAGAATTATCCCCATTAGAAAATATTTCCCGTCTTTGAATGAAATATTGATAAAAATAGCCTTAAAGTATGTTATTTGCATGGTGCTACAGTAGGAGGAAATAAATTGACGAAGAAAGTTACACAGATTTTGCTTCCCAAAAGAGAGCAGGCCCACTGCATTCTCTAAAGGTTACAGTGCACATTGATTTGTTTTGACAAATATGTTGAATGTTGAAATAGAAAGTACAACAAGGTGTCAGCAGGCCTTTAGAGAAGCAATAATTGCAACCTTTGTTGTTCAAACCCACACCCAGTATGTTCACAGGTGTTCTTCTCTTGTGCTATAGATGGGCTGGTGCGCCATGATCCCTTAACATCAGCAGTTTGCTTAGATAAACAAAATAATTTGCATTAAAGATGGTATAAAATGTACACTGAATCATAATGAAAGTAAAGTATAAACTCCATACTGTGTGTATACTTCATTGTCTTACAACTGTTAAATTTACATTAATATTGCAGGATTTTCTGATTTCCTATTTTTATTATGCCTCCAATACTACTGCTGCTACTAAAAATAAATGTATGTAACCCTTTTAAAGTTCACCTAAGAACCTTGTGACTTTACTGACTATGAATAAGAGCTATATAAAAAAGTTGACTGGATTTCAGCCTTTGCAATAATAATAATAATAATAATAATAATAAACTAGATCTGAAAATATTAAATAGTTAATATTTTAATAAAATATTTGTCAATGTAAGCCAAAGTCATTCCACAGAATATTTACAGCTGGACTCCTCTGTGACAGAAATTTTCTTTATTCCTGAAGAAATGTCTATCATCCATTCACTTTCCGAACCCATCTGTCCATCCATTTCCAAACTGATTTCGTTCATTAGAGGACTGAGCAGGAGACAGGAGCCAACCCAGGTTGGGATGCCGGTTTATTCTGGGGCACACACACATAAACACTCCCATATTTCCAGGCCGATTTATGACCAGTTAACTCCCTTACTACATTTAGGATCAAAGGGATGTGAAGTATACACTGGTGCAATGGGGCATGGCAAACACCAATGCAGAACAAGGTTCCATCCCTTGTTCATCAGACCATTTTAGAGTTGTCAGTTAGCCTGTTAATTCCAGTTAAAGATCTCAGGACTTGGAGCCTATCTGGCACCAGTCACATTACTCATTCCATCTCCCATACCTATGATCACTAATTTCAATTCACCAATTAGCCCAAAATGTATGTCTTTAAGAGTTAATAGGACTGGCTGTTAAAAACAAAACCATGTAGACACTGGGAGAAAACGGAAACTCCAAAACTCAGTGTCAGTCCTTATTTTGAATTCAGTCTCCTGAAGTTATGAGATAGCAGCACTAACCATAGAAACAGCATTCCATACTGAAAAAAATGAAAAACAAAAACATATAAATAAATATTAAAATGAAACCAAACTTATTTTATTGAGTTCTTATGCATTTGGTATCAGTACCATAAGTACAAAATCACAATAATACCAGGCCATGTTCTCCTGTATTTTCCATATCTCAGGGACAGTCTGTCTGGTATGATCATTTTCTTGGTGTTCGGTGATGTCTATTAGTAAGGGGGTTTTGCACTCAGAATCCCATGTCCACATCCCCATTAATGGCTTGAACTGAATTTGGGTGACCATGTAGTCCCAGTTCACCTTCAGTTGCTTCAGTGTGATGATTTTACCCTTCATGTGCCACTGGAATACAGTCCTACTACACTGAGCATCATCATTAGATTAAGAATGTAAGAAAATAGATGGGACTGAAGGATCTAGTGTTTGTGGTGAACCAGTTTTCATTTCCTTTTTGTCAAGTACTTTATTTATTTAGTTTGATTTTGATTAATTAGATTCACTTTAATTAAATATTTCACATTAAAATGGACTACTTCATGTGTATAAGTGTTGCATGCTTAGAGATTTGGGCAATTCAATCAGCAAGTTAACTGCCACTTAAACAGTGCTTGAATAATTCTGACACATTTTTAAAAAAATCTGCAATCTCTGGACAACTTCGGAGCCTGGGGCCAAATGCTGAAGCCA
Source organism: Polypterus senegalus (assembly GCF_016835505.1). Taxonomy (NCBI): domain Eukaryota; kingdom Metazoa; phylum Chordata; class Cladistia; order Polypteriformes; family Polypteridae; genus Polypterus; species Polypterus senegalus. The sequence continues at coordinate 87,901,291 of NC_053163.1, read as the reverse complement.
GTCAATGAGTTAGAGCAGTTTTGAATGAAGAAATACAAAAAATAGTAACTTTTGCCGGAAATCCCTGAATTAGTAAAGTCAGTGTGCTCTTAATGTGTTATTTTATTGAGTGTATATTTGTTCTTGGCTGACATTTAAAAGGTTAACAAATTTGTTTGCAATCATACAAACAAAGTCGCTTTATAAAGCAACATGCCATTCATCTAAAGCTAGTGCAGGGCCCATCTCTGTAGTATAAGACACAACAAGGGCTCCAGTCCATCACGATGAACACTCAGTTTCCAATACCCACACTAACTTAGAGATGCCAATTGAAGTATCACCAATGTCTTCAGGAAATGACAATAAAACCTATAGTAACTGGCAAAACACCCAGGCAGACACAGAGAAAGATAGATAGATAGATAGATAGATAGATAGATAGATACTTTATTAATCCCCAAGGGGAAATTCACATACTCCAGCAGCAGCATACTGATAAAGAACAATATTAAATTAAAGAGTGATAAAAATGCAGGTAAAACAGACAATAACTTTGTATAATGTTAACGTTTACCCCTCTGGGTGGAATTGAAGAGTCGCATAGTATGGGAGAGGAACGATCTCATCAGCCTGTCAGTGGAGCAGGACAGTGATCAACATGCAGAATCTATGAACTTTGACACCACTCAGGCAAGGATTCTAAATCGGGGCTCTCCTGACCATTAAGTCACCTTGCTGCCTATGAACTTGAGCCTCCACCAATTAAAAACTGCATGCCACATCAATGTGAGAAGAAGAATACAACTCCTGGAGATTTTCTTTAACTTACCAGTCTCATCTGAACACATAATAGTGCTTTGAAAATATTCAACTAATAAAGCAATCCAGAATCTTCATTTGATGTGTATGGTCCAGGGCCATTTCTGACCTATTTGGTACCCCAGGCAAGACAATCTGCTCCCCCCGACCACCTTCTTCATACCACCATACACCGACAAACACACACACACGCAATATACTACTAACACAGGTTACTCAGTTATTTATTTTAAAATTAATAAATGTAAATATAACAATAATAGAACATTAGAACTCTTTTGTATGTAAATTGTATATGTACCAAGACATACAAAACTTATTAAGAGCAATAAAATAACAACATAGAACCACTTTGTATGTAAATAACCTATTTAACAGAATCTACAAACTTTACATAGAAAAAGGAAGAACAGCAAATAAATGATATCAGAAACAAGTTGCTGTTAAATTAAGGGACTAAACATTGCAAAAAAAGTATTTTTAAAATCGGACATGCCTTGACTTTCTTGCAGTACAATTGTTTATACCATCATCATCAAATGATATATTCCTAGTGGCCACCATGTCCCTACTGCAGTGCTAATGCTCCAGCAGAGGAGGAAGAAGAGGAGGGGATTGTGTGTCTGTCTGGCAGGCTGCGTGTCACTTGGGAAGTCCGGGGGTGAGTCCTTACTTCTGGTCCTGGCAGTGGCTATCTGCCGAAGATTAAGTGGCTCTGTCCTCACTGTCACATGTGTGGCACACAGATAATGTGGAGGCTACATGTCTCACAAGATGTCTGGCACGTTGCCTGCACTAATGTATGGAACAGCACACCTATTGTGCTGCGCATAGTGCAGACAGTGCACAGCATAAACATGTTTTTGTGCTCCGGTCCATTTCAGACAAATTTTTCTAAACAAAATAAAGATAGGAATCTCTAAAGAGAGCTGCAGTAATGCACCCTGACCACTAGAGGGATCTGGCCTGGACAGCCTATGCCCGGAAATGACCTTGGTATGGTCATTGCAAGTACAAAGCTGTACAGTATGTGGTGTGCTGGACATGGTGCGGGCTCTGGCTTTGGATATTCAGAGCATGTTTCATATTCAACAGAGCTACAGTGTTAGCTAGCTGAAGTCTCTTAGCATAAAAGATCTTTTCTTGGAGAGTGACAACACACAACTAAGAATTCTATTGTGCACCGTCCATGTGACAATATTACTCTTAGTACTCTTATTGTTGTTTTAAGTCCTTTGAGTATTTAAAAGGAACTTTATATAAATAAAAATATTTTTGTTTTTATTAGTACAATTGGTGCATTACCATGTAATAAGGAGACCAGTTTTTTTGTTCCAGGTCCTCCCTGTGTGGAGTCAGCATGTTCTTCCCGTGTCTGCATGGGTTTCCTTCTACAGACCAAAGTTATGCAGGTTAGGTGGATTGGTGATGTTAAATTAGCCCTAATACTTCTGTGTGTGTATGTGTGTGGTATGTGTGTGTGTGTTCACCCTGCGACGAAGGACTGGTGCCCAGTCTAGGGGTTGCTCCTGTCTGTGCTTTCTGGGATAGGCTCCAGCCCCTTGTGACCCTTCTCAGGATTAAGTGGACTTAGAAAATCATAAGGTAATATTAACACTGTGCATTTGACTTCAAATGCCTGTTCAGGGCACTAAAACATTTTGCTGTACAGACCATTTATGCTGCTCAAGTATTTTACTTGAGCAATTAAGCCTTTAAAAAAAAGAGCTGGGATGTAAATTAACATCAAGTGATTTCTAGGTTTGTTCCTTAGCCACTCAGTGGACCACCCTCCTTGAATTATTGTGTAAATGCCTTCTTCACATTGTGATATCTGTAAACTCTGAATGTTTACTTCCTAAAACTCTTGACAAAGATCTAAGATTTAGTTACAAATATCCAACATTATGAATGGTTAGAAACATCTGTCTTTCCTACTTCAGATACAATAGACGTCATTTTTAACACCACAGTGACCGTAGCTAAACATGTTAGCTTTTCTTGCAGGTTAAAGGTCCCTGAAAGCAGCACACATGAGATCTCTTTACAACTGTTGTTCACCCAGGTGCTGGCTGGTTATTGCCTGGTCTGTGCCTTGTCTGTATGCATTTCCTGTGCTTCTGCTGCTATGGATGTGTGTAGTGAATTAACCAAAGTAAACAAAACATTTCAATGGTACATCTTCCTGCAAGGCAGCATAATCACATTTTTTAACTTTAGAAATTATGAAAAATGTTATTTGCCCTGTGTGCTTGCATCATCGACTAATTACAAGATGACTCTCAATCTATAGATACAGAGCAGTATGTCTTTCAAAAACCCGTAAAAGTGAGTAATCTCAGTAAAAGCGGACTATAGCGGGCTCTGCAGTGTAACTGGCAACCTGTACTAGCAATGCATGTGATGCCAATGGGCAATCATTATCAAAGCGATTCGCTTCTAAGATGGTTTAAGGTTAGGACAGGCTGCTCCAAACTGTGAACATGAGAAGGATGTGTAATCAGAGGACAGGAGATGTGGTGATCTGTATTGGGTGAATGTTTCATTGCAAACAAGTGGGCTACACATGGGGCTATGGCCAGCGGACCTGTCACACCTCCACAGGCGTGAGTTCAACTTCAGCCTAATCATTAAGTCAATGGAGTCTGGATATTGCCCCTGGGATAGTTTTCATTGAGTGCTCCTGTTGCCTCCCTGTGTTAAATTAGCTGTTGACTCTAATCTGGCATATCTTGATGGTAGGGACAAGTCTATCCTGCCATGTGTTAAATGCAATGAGGGGTAGGCTGTGGCTCTGGATATATTTACTATCCTGTAATTTAAAAAGTGAGCCTACAAAATGTTTTTTTTTTTTGTATATGTGTGAATCTGTGCAGCAGACTGCAAAATAACAGACAGATTGCTACTCTACCTCCCAGAGAAAAAGTGTAAAATGAAATGCTCTGTTGCGGCAATCCATTTACTGTACATCAGAAATTTAAATAAATGGCTTGCTTTCTGGTATCAGGACATGTTTGCTGATTTTATTTTCCTGTTACACACTGAAAAGGTGCTACACAGCTTAACTAGCCTTAATAATGGGTGAAGCCAGAGACATGGGGGATCCTGGACTGGAGGTCTGCTTAGCACCTAGTTCACAAGTACTTGTTCACACTTTTTGTCACACCATACTCATCTGCATTGCTTTGCTCCAATGTGAATCAGATCACATCGACTACAGCTTAAGCTGGCATTTGTCTTCCACTATATTCATGGCAACAAGCAGGCAAAGGTAATGTTTTTAATGGGAACAAAGCCTAGGGTGTGACAAATATGTTGCCACACTGTGCTGAACAGTGTTTTAATGAGCTATGACATACTTGAAAGCTATATTGCAAGAATATTGAAGAAATACTAGCCTAAAGTTCATTTAAAAAATCTGTAGCACTCATAAATAACAAGCTTTACAGGCTTTAGATAGATAGATAGATAGATAGATAGATAGATAGATAGATAGATAGATAGATAGATAGATAGATAGATAGATAGATAGATCTATACACAGTCTATAATCTTGTGTACTGTTAACATTTACCCGCAGGGTGGAATTGAAGAGTCACATAGTGTGGGAGAGGAACGATCCCCTCAGTCTGTCAGTGGAGCAGGACAGTGACAGCAGTCTGTCGCTGAAGCTGCTCCTCTGTCTGGTGATGATCCTGTTCAGTGGATGCAGTGGATTCTCCATGACTGACAGCGCCCGTCGCTCAGCCACGGATGTCAAACTGTCCAGCTCCGTGCCAACAATAGAGCCTGCCTTCCTCACCAGTTTTTCCAGGCGTTAGGTGTCCTTCTTTATGCTGCATCCCCAGCACACCACCGAGTTGAAGAAGGCGCTAACCACAACCGTCTGATAGAACATCTGTAGCATCGTATTGCAGATGTTGAAGGACACCAGCCTTCTAAGGAAGTATAGTCGACTCTGTCCTTTCTTACACAGAGCATCAGTATTGGCAGCCCAGTCCAATTTATCACCCAGCTGCACTCCCAGGTATTTATAGGTCTGCACCCTCTACACATAGTCACCCCTGAATATCACGGGGTCCGGGAGGGGCCTGGGCCTCCTAAAATCCACCACCAGCTCCTTGGTTTTGCTGGTGTTCAGATGTAGGTGGTTGTTAACATACTGCCTTATGTTAAATAGAGAAGTGTGCTACTTTATACTAATCACACTGTGTAACTACAGAAAAGCAAGCCCCTTTTCTTCTATAAAATACTGAATCTAAAATTATTTTAGATGGACAGAAAAACTGCCCAAAATGCAAAAACCATTAAAAATCAGTTGTCCTGTCTTGTCAATATGTTATAACATTAGAATGGAATGGAAGTGTTTAGTAACAGTAGTAGTAGTAAGTAGTAGCAGCATTGTTATGTGCTCTGGGTTCGGAGAAATGTTTACTAGCTTGTTGAACCAACATGTAACATCACCATGATAAACTGCACTTTATTAAATTCTATAGAACATGCAAATCAGCTTACCTGATATTCAGATGTGCTCCTAGTTCGATAAATCATGTGGAATAATCCATCCATCCATTATCCAACCCGCTATATCCTAACTGCAGGGTCATGGGGGTCTGCTGGAGCCAATCCCAGCCAACACAGGGCGCAAGGCAGGAAACAAACCCCGGGCAGGGCACCAGCCCACCGCAGCATGTGGAATAATCTACAGGATAAAACAAAGCAAAAATATAAGACAAAAAGTCTCCAGAATATTCATTTTAAGACTAGTGTTTTATAGAGTTCATCAAGTAAAATGTCACATCCAGTTCTCTTGTGCCTGATTGATTGCTATAGATTGCTTATTGACTTTACAGGTATGTGTTTAACATGATTCTGTAGGCAAATAATACAGAAAAATACTGCATGCAGTGAAATTATAAACGTAAGGGTCTCCAGCTTACATAAATGTAGTATTTTAGTCAAAAGAGATCAAGCTTCAGATTTTTTTAAGGATGTTTTCATGGCTTGATTTAATTTGTTCTATTTATGCTTTTTTTTGTGGTGGTCACTATTTCAGTGAGTTTTACTCTTGTGTACTACCGTACTGTTCAGCACAATTTTATTCTGTTGCTTCTTTATTCACCAGATGCCTTTATCCAGATAACTTACAAAAATTAATATGTATAACACACATTAAAGTAAACAGCAAGAATATCCAAAGACAAACAGAAGAGAACAAAATTTAAAGTAGAGGACAAGAATCTTAGTGGTACAGTTAATCCCATAAAAGTCTAATACTGGTTGGCTGATGGTAAACAAGACTGGCATATAATGTAGATGTGTAGAAGGAGAGAAGACGGGGGATAGTCTAAGCAGTCCCATGATGCTTTGTAAAGAGATGTGTCTTTACAATGCTACTTAGAGCAGTTCAGAGCGTCATGGGAAGCTAGATCCCTAATTGATGAGCTACAGCTAAACAACAGCTCTCTTTTTTTAGCTGGTCTTTTTGAGAGCAGTCACCTTTTCAGGCACTTTATGCTGAAAATGTTTCACAAATCTCAAAAATGTATACTATAGTCAGATTGTGCATCTGCTTTTTTGGGGGGACACAACACCCACCCTATAGTGCACACATTCACACTATTCTTCCAAATCAAAGCCTTCTCATGACCCAGCAGCCCTGAGAAGCAGGTCCTGGTGAATGTTCTTTAACTTTTGCAGCACCAACTCCGTCAAACTTTCTGATCGGGTTTGTCCTTGAGTTTTCATCAGCCATCCCTAGCCAACTGAGAATGAATAACTCCCATTTCTACTTTGCAATTTAGATTTGAGATTTCTTGTCTCTTTGGGATGTAACAAGGTTCTCAGTGCCCTACTCTCTTTCAGTTCTCTTAACTTTTATATTCTGTCATGTATGCTTGTTACAGTTTCTCAATATTTTTGTGGGAATAAATTTATATTCCATTTATCTAGAATTCTAAATCATTTTGTTTGTAAAGCATGTACCAAAACCACTTACTGTGGTTAATAATACAAAATATTGAGTTATGTGTGCCAAGAGACATAAATTCATACAGTGGTGTGAAAAACTATTTGCCCCCTTCCTGATTTGTTATTCTTTTGCATGTTTGTCACACAAAATGTTTCTGATCATCAAACACATTTTACCATTAATCAAATATAACACAAGTAAACACAAAATGCAGTTTTTAAATGATGGTTTTTATTATTTAGGGAGAAAAAAAAATCCAAACCTACATGGCCCAGTGTGAAAAAGTAATTGCCCTCGAACCTAATAACTGGTTGGGCCACCCTTAGCAGCAATAACTGCAATCAAGCGTTTGCGATAACTTGCAATGAGTCTTTTACAGCGCTCTGGAGGAATTTTGGCCCACTCATCTTTGCAGAATTGTTGTAATTCAGCTTTATTTGAGGGTTTTCTAGCATGAACCGCCTTTTTAAGGTCATGCCATAGCATCTCAATTGGATTCAGGTCAGGACTTTGACTAGGCCACTCCAAAGTCTTCATTTTGTTTTTCTTCAGCCATTCAGAGGTGGATTTGCTGGTGTGTTTTGGGTCATTGTCCTGTTGCAGCACCCAAGATCGCTTCAGCTTGAGTTGACAAACAGATGGCGGACATTCTCCTTCAGGATTTTTGGTAGACAGTAGAATTCATGGTTCCATCTATCACAGCAAGCCTTCCAGGTCCTGAAGCAGCAAAACAACCCCAGACCATCACACTACCACCACCATATTTTACTGTTGGTATGATGTTCTTTTTCTGAAATGCTGTGTTCCTTTTACGCCAGATGTAACGGGACATTTGCCTTCCAAAAAGTTCAACTTTTGTCTCATCAGTCCACAAGGTATTTTCCCAAAAGTCTTGGCAATCATTGGGATGTTTCTTAACAAAATTGAGACGAACCCTAATGTTCTTTTTGCTTAACAGTGGTTTGCGTCTTGGAAATCTGCCATGCAGGCTGTTTTTGCCCAGTCTCTTTCTTATAGTGGAGTCGTGAACGCTGACCTTAATTGAGGCAAGTGAGGCCTGCAGTTCTTTAGACTTTGTCCTGGGGTCTTTTGTGACCTCTCGGATGAGTCGTCTCTGCGCTCTTGGGGTAATTTTGGTTGGCCGGCCACTCCTGGGTAGGTTCACCACTGTTCCATGTTTTTGCCATTTGTGGATAATGGCTCTCACTGTGGGTCGCTGGAGTCCCAAGGCTTTAGAAATGGCTTTATAACCTTTACCAGACTGATAGATCTCAATTACTTCTGTTCTCATTTGTTCCTGAATTTCTTTGGATCTTGGCATGATGTCTAGCTTTTGAGGTGCTTTTGGTCTACTTCTCTGTGTCAGGCAGCTCCTATTTAAGTGATTTCTTGATTGAAACAGGTGTGGCAGTAATCGGGCCTGGGGGTGGCTACGGAAATTGAACTCAGGTGTGATACACCACAGTTAGGTTATTTTTTAACAAGGGGGCAATTACTTTTTCACACAGGGCCATGTAGGTTTGGATTTTTTTTTCTCCCTAAATAATAAAAACCATCATGTAAAAACTGCATTTTGTGTTTACTTGTGTTATATTTGACTAATGGTTAAATGTGTTTGATGATCAAAAACATTTTGTGTGACAAACATGCAAAAGAATAAGAAATCAGGAAGGGGGCAAATAGTTTTTCACACCACTGTATGTTTTAACTGTGCCATCTTTATTTACTCATTGAAGCTGGGCCTGCAGAACCAGCTTAAAATACTTGTCCTAGAGCACAAACCTCACTAGAGCACTATGGCATCCTGCTGCTGCTCTATGAATGGAGTTTGGAAAGATTATGTTCTCTGGCACAACTGCCAATTCTCCAGGTTCCATTCCGTTCCCATCAATTAAGAAACACGTAAAAAAAGGAGAGAGAGGCCAAATTGGCTTCAGTGGAAGAACTGGCTAACACGCAGCACCAAAAACAAAAGTAAACAGGCTGGACAGGTTGTGCTTGTTCAGTGGCTGCCAGGCTGTCACTGCCTAGAGGGAGAACTTGAGACTGGGACGGTGTGCATGTCTTTATGAGTACACTTGTGGGCTCTCCTCAAATAATCCTGAAATGTATGCTAGGTGTTGTTTAGTATACAATTATAAACTACGTGACCTGTGCTAATTTCTGCTGGGTTTATTTGAGTCATGCTATCTGAAAAATAATGAAACAATAAATTGACTTGCCAGCCTGCCAAGATAAGCACAGGTAGCAGGAAGGTTGTGGCCTTAGTGACAAATATTATATATGCATGTTTGTGCATGCCCATGTGTCAGCCAGCTCAGACATTTTAATGTATCTGCATAATGCATTTATATATTTGTTAGTTTGGGACTAATGCCAGTTTTTTTCAGTAATTGAAAAGAAGCCTAATAGCCAAAACACATTTTATAGGAAATTTCCATTTTAAAAATGCCCAGTGGCATTCAATGGGTAAAAATTCCAAATGGCAGGCTTTAGCATGGCATACATTGAATGCCTGTAACTTACACCAGTTGACTTCAACTAATCCACATGTGATACTTAAGTGTTTCTATAGTAATTTACAAAGGACAGATAATTGTACTTTGGCACAGGCTGCCCAGTCACAGGAAACAACACTGCATAATACTCCATGATTCTTGGTGTAAAGATTATTATGGCACAGTTATGACTTTGTTATCTTAATCATCATAATTTAACAAAGGAATACTGTACTCTTGGGTGGCACGGTGGCGCAGTGGTAGCGCTGCTGCCTCACAGTTAGGAGACCTGGGTTCGCTTCCCGGGTCCCCCCTGTGTGGAGTTTGCACGTTCTCCCTGTGTCTGCGTGGGTTTCCTTTGGGCACTCCGGTTTCCACCCAAAGACATGGTGGATTGGTGATTCTACTTTGGCCCTAGTGTGTGCTTGGTGTTTGTGTGTGGGTTGGCACCCTGCCCAGGATTGTTTCCTGCCTTGTGCCCTGTGTTTGCTGGGATTGGCTCCAGCAGACCCTCGTGACCCTATGTTCGGATTCAGTGGGTTGGAAAATGGATGGAGGGATATTGTACTCTTAGAATTCTTTTCACTTGACATCATTAAAAGCTACTTTGCCTGCAAGTCCATCAAGGACTTTTTTCTGTTTATCTTGATTGAATATGTCAACTTTCATTACAGGAATACATGTGGGCAATGCAGTAAATCAGTTGAATGTTCTGCAAAGGTTATTCATCAAGTAGTCATTTTATTAAGTATAACTGAAATTCCCAACTACCAGACTGCTCACTCAGTCCAGTCCAGTCCATTCCTGGTTAGTCTTATACAGCACCTTTCCACTTTAATACCTACCGGCTATATGCTAATTACAAATATGGTTACGTCTGAAAATAATACAAAGTGATGTGGAAAATATTCTTAGAAAAACAAAATGCAATGCTCAAAGAAATACATTTTTAATTAAATAAAGACCAATGTTTATTAAACTGTCAAATATTACTCATCCAGTGTTTTGCCTCATTAAAGCAGTTAATTCCTAAGGGCAACATGTAAAGAGGGAAAAGGTAGCAATGGCATCATAAAAGAGGTATTCGAGTTCAATAAATAAAGTGGATTCACAAAGTATTCAGACTCCTGATGAATCATGAGAGGAGGTCCTTGGTAGGTGAAGTGACCAAACACTCGATGGTAACTCTGGCTGAGCTCCAGAGAACGTGTGTATAGAAACTTACAGAAGGACAACTATCACTGCAACACTCCACCAATCTGTACTTTATGACAGAGTAGCCAGAAAAATAATAAATTAGTAAAATACAAAAATGCAGAAACTCCCTTGCAGTTTACAAAAAGGCACCTAAAGGACTCTCAGACTGTGACAAACAAGAATTTCTGATCTGATGAAATCAAGATTAGTGTCATGTATAGGGGAAACCAGGCACCGCTCATCACTTTTGCAATACTCTTCCAACAGTGAAGCATTGTGGTGGCAGTGTCATACTGTGGGGTTGTTTTTCTGCAGCAGGGACCTGGAAACTGGAACTGGGGAAGCTGAATGAAGCAAAGTACAGAGATACACTTAATGAAAACCTGCTTCTGGGTACTCTGGATCAAGGACTGGGTTGAAGGTTTACCTTCCAACAGGGCAATGACCCTAAGAACAAAGCCAAGACAATACAGGAATGGCCTTGGGACAACTCTGTGAATGCCATTGAGTTGCCCAGCCACAGCTTGGACTTGAACCCAATCAAATATCTCTGGAGAGACCTATAGTTGTCCATCAAAGGTCTGACTCCAACCTCAGAGGGCTTAAAAGGACTGGCTGAGAATATCGGCAGAAATCTCCAAATCCAGGTGTGGATTAAAGTTTGTTATGTCATACCCAAGAAAACTCTGTAATCACTGCCAAAGGGGCTTCAACTAAGTATCGAGTAAAGGGTCTGAATACGTGAGTCAATGAGACATTTCATTTTTTTTTATTTTTAACTGAAGTTTGCTAAACTTAATAATTTTTAGTTTGTTAAAAAATGCTAAAAGCAAGTTCTTGCTTTGTCATCCTGGGATATGAAGCATTGCTTCTTGATGAGAAAACAATTTAAATGACGTTAGAACAAGACTGCAGTGTAACAAACTATCTAAATCTGAATGTCTCAAATTCATATGATTTCTTTATTTGTTGTTTTACAGTTCAGTGAGAGATAAAGTGCGCTGTTAACACTAAACATTCATCATTATAAGAACATGTATGTCACAAACCAACACATTAATTAAACCAACTATACTGCAATGATCATACATAAGATGTTGCCACCTGATGAGAACCACTGGCACATGCCCTCTTGTGCTACTGTTACAGATGCTACGTGTGTAACACTTATATGGACAACTTGATATTGTCAACATTTTTTGAGGTTATTATTAGTTTGACCCCTGAAGTCCTTTTACATAAAGTCAAACAGCTGCCTTTACCCTATTAGACAGCAGCGCTTCAGCAGTTCTACGTGAGACCATTTTTGAAATCATCGCTCAGCTTGAAGTAAATCATCTGGCTTCTTGATGTATTTTGATGACAGGACATATATATTGTATATGATAACTAGACATTCTATTTGAGACATCTTTGCTGCCACCCAGCTCAAATATTGGGGAGTCCTTTATTATTAAAATTGTTTAGTCTTGAGCAGAGGACAATCCATGGGAACCTAATCCAGGTATTTAAAGTCATCAAAGGCATTGATAAAGTAGATCCAGCAACATTTTTTCAGCTTAAAGGTGAATCGCACACTTGAGAACATCAGTGCAAGTTAAGGGGAAGTGCATTTAAAACTGAAGCCAGGAAGCACTTCTTTACACCACAGTTATGGAACTCTGAAAGAAACTACCAAGACATGAAGCAGATGATTTGACAACCTGTGTGGTGTAGTGGATTAAGACTTTGGACTTCAAACCCTGAGGTTGTGGGTTCATATCCTGCTACTGACACCGTGTGACCTTGAGCAAGTCACTTGACCTGCCTGTGCTCCAATAGGCAAACCACAACAATGAAACTGTAAATGTTTTAAGTCACCTTTGAAAAAGGTGTCATCCAAATAAGTAAATGTAAGAATCAGGATGAGATATTGGGACAGCTTAGCTATTAGATAAACAAATGGGCTTGAATGACTGAATGGTCTCCTCTCATTTGTTAAATTTCTTATGTTTCTTTATATTTACTAGACAGATATTTACCTTATACTGCTATGTATAGGGGATCTCCATTCACTAGAGTGGGTTTCCTTTATTTGTAGCTCCTGTCTGCCATTTCTTCTCTACTAAGCCACCATATCCTTTCCATCCTGTCAAAACATTACAAATGACTTAGTCATTCCTTTTTTTAATAGTTCTTCCCATACCAAGCACTTGTATAAAACATTTTAATTAAGATAAAAACACTTTAAAAAAGATAACAGCAGTGATGTACAGGATACACAACACATTGTTTTTAAGAATAGGTACAGATTGCCAGATCATTTGGCAAATCCATTTCAATTGAGATGAAGTTTGTTCCAGCCTGGCACTAGGGATCCAGTGACCCTGACCGGCAAGTTTTCAAACAATGACTTGGGTTTCTATTTATGCATTATAGAAATGTCTTCTTGAATAATTGATGAAAGGCACAAGAAAAAAAATCTTAAAATTAAGTGTTCCATATTAAAATGCAGTAATAGCCAAAATATAGTAAGAGAAAGGTGAGTCTAAAGCCATTGTAAAATATAATTCAGTTTAAACTCTGGGTGGCAAAGTCCCACAAGCGTCATTACCCTTATTGCTTAATGGCAGAATTAAACTTTGTGATCTATTGCCTAAGGAAGAAAACTTGACAGCACAAGGAACCAGCATCAGATCCTGAACTGCTGTATGACTAATCATTTAGCCTAGCTGTGCCCCCACTTAAATAATATCCACATTGTCTACAAAGTCATTGAGAAACACCTGGGAGAAAAGTACTGCAAGAGAGATGACACAGCTTAAAAAATAAAGACTGAAAGATGGAGAATGACTGCCTAAAAAAGCCAGAGGATTAGAGTGCTCTACGATGTGTATCTTTTTGCTTGCTTTGGATTGAATGTAATCAAGCCTACATCTTAAGTGAACACTGGGAAATCTTTTAAATATTCAGTACTTTAATTTCTGATCTGTTTGGAGAAAAGTGCACATAAAACGTTTGCAATCCCCCTTAATACAATTAAGTTACAGGAGGCCAGAGCCTATTATGCTAACCTTATGCCTTCTATAGTGACTAAAAGGAAGACAGAGGGTATGATAATTAGCATTGGTAAATGTTAGAGAGTCATCTCTCTCCTAAATTTAAAATTTCAGGAGTCCACGTTAGAGAGAAAATACAGAAGCAGTTATTAGAGGGTTGTGAGCCACAATTGTTCATTCATCGCCCTGGAAATAATCTGCGACATTCGTTTAGAAGAAAGGTCATGGAGGATGAATAGAAAGCCGGGTAGAATTCCCCAAGCATCCACCTGGCAACCTAGAAAGCCCATGTACTGTATATTGAGACCTGCAAGGCAAACACATGTGGTAGGGGACACTAGGAGCAATTAGCCCTGTTAGTTTGGGAGTGCAGGGGGACCTGGAGACTCAACAGAGACTCACCAAAGGGCAATCTGAGAAAGTAATTTCTGGTACTACCCAAGAAGTTACTAGCGAGCAAATCCTTAGCCATAATCCAGCTGAGGCTGGATTCTGGAGGTGAGTTGGGACAAAGGTTTAACCCAATAGGGTAGTAGTTTGGCCAGAGTACAGTATGGGAATAATTTGTGCTTGATTGTGCCTAGTTTGATGAATAGCCTCTTTTCCTGGTTAGGATGGTACACAGGGTGCTGTCCATCACAATAAACAGGATAGATAGGTATAGAAGGTGTTACAAAAAATGTATAGATATCTTTCAATATTCAGTATAGATATTCTTTCACTATTTTTACTACTCCTAACCTAGTTGAGAACAGCCTCTGGAAATTGTTTTCTCTGTTTTGTTTCTTGGTGTAAATTTGTCATTTCTCCAAAGCAATCCTCCACCTCCCCATCAGATCTTTGTGTTTTGTTTCTTGCTTTTGTACATCTTGTTTCATAAAGAAAAGTGATGGCTTCCAAGATATTAAGCTGTCAGCCAGAAACAATAGAAATGAAAGGAAATGGAATGTGGAAAGGGCTGGGGCTTTAGTGAAGAGAGTATACACTGTTTTATTTTTATAATTTTTGCTGAGAAAAGAGAAACTAGAATGTGAAAACAACAGGAAAAAACAGTGCTTGTGTCAAGTGCTGCGAATACTGCAGCAAGGATTCACACATTAGATCCTATGTGCTGGCATTTATCATAAACAAAGTCAATTCTCCTCCTCAACTAAGACAGCAGGGAAAGCAAAACATGGTCAATCCAGATAAGCCAGAATTCTTATTCAAATAAGTAACCAGAAACCAAAACAAAAATGCTTACCTTTAAGCTAGTAGGAGAGGTCCTGAAAGTCACTTAATGTCCTTACAGAAATCCCACAGCCTATTAGGTTAAACTGCATTATTAGCAGGAGGGTGCTAGGGGTGGGGGGTCAGGGTATGGGGAACATGTTATTCCCTGTCACGTCCTGAATGCACCTTTCTTGATTTCAGAGACATTGTCTGATCTTGCCTTTTAAAACCTAATTGTTTTTCTCACCCTCCCACGTTCTTAAAAATCAGTTGCAAAGCTCTTCTTGGCACTACACAGACTTGGTCGGTTCATCTCTTGACAGCTAGGAGTGGCAGACGGAAGAGCAGTTTTGCTACAGAGAAGCTAGAACTATGTGAAAGTAGGTGAATGGTGTGACGAAAACAGGAGGTTCATGTATATTAACAATGCAGTAGCTGACTGCCTCTGGTGTTCTCACTTTGTGCTTTTATCTAACAAACGTATTCACTGGGAATCTGTTCTCCACCACAGGTATACAGTAGAAGTTATCAGGATGAAGGTGCTTGTGATGTTCAGAAGGCTCCTGCATTAATCTCTAGAGGTAGCGGGGATGCTGGATTATTGCTTCAGTTGAGTCATTGGGTCACGTGTTATTCACTGACCTACTGAAGGTTTTGGGTCTCGTGAAGAAGACAAGGGTTTTGCTATGGTAAGAGGATTCTTTATGTTGCTATATTTCTATTAGGCCATGCGGTCAAAAAAACGAGCTGGTGTGGGAGTTTGGGATAAAATTGCTGCTCCATAATACAGTGTGATTAATGCATAAATGTTCACTGACCTATATTCTGAATTTAAACCTTTATCCAAATTCTTATTTCTCAGAGGTCCCATATTCCCACTTCTAAGCTTTTGTTACTGTCAGCTTTCACTGATAACAGAGCAGGCTGCTTTTTTATAATCCTTATTGAAGAAGGGCCAAAAGACAACTCATTCCTGACATTGTTTTGCGTTATGACCAGTAGTGCGCTCAAAACTGAAATACTTTCATGTGTCTAGTCTTAGCGGTTATATGAATCACTTACAAACCTGCTAATTCCAAGATGAATTATAGGAAACCATTCCAGCTTCAGTTGGCACAAAGCAGGAAACAGTGCAGGAGAGGACACCAGTATATCAAAAGGCCCACTCACACATACTTCCACTGGAAATTCCAATCAACCTAGCCTGTGTATCTCTGCAAATGTGGGAGGCAAACCAGAGTACCTGATGGAAAACCTATATAGACACAGAGAGAACATGCAAACATCACCAAGGTGTGAGATTTTAACTCGGGACCCTGAATCTGTGAAACAGCAGCACTAACTGCTGCACTCCTGTACCACCTCTCATAGGTATCATCTCTCTCTCTCCAGGATTAGTAGTGTTCAAAAATGTGTTTAACCTTTTACTAAATTTCATGGGTTTAATGCAATATTGGACAGTAGTCTTTACTCAGTGAACTACCGTCATGCATTTGTTAAAACAGAATTTCTAGACTTTTGGTTTCTGAATGTCACATTGGATTATGAGGCTTTCTTTCTGCCTGCCTTTAAGTCAGTTTTGGCCTACTTATTTTATTTCTTGCTCTTAAAGGAATACTTCATACAAAATTACTGATAATATTTTTAGGTGTTCCTTACTCCGCATTGTTTGTAGTGATGGCTTTTCATGGAAAAGAGAGGAATTCTTGACATGATGGTTTTCAATTGGGAACTATGCTGAACAACTGCAAAAAAATATCAAAACATACTCAGAAAATCCCAAACACATGCATTTTGGCTAAAATATTTTTAATAAATTCGGATTCAGCGGGTTAGAAAATGGATAGATGGATGGATTTCCAGAAGATTCTTTCATGCCAATTTTAACAGGATCAAGCTTTTGAATTGGTGACTCACTTCTCCTTCTTTTGGGTGGAATGTCTCTTTAAAACAATCAAGGTACCTACTGTACACTGTGAGGTTTCAAACCTCCCATATTCTTTGTCTGTAGAACACTATGTTTGCCAATAGGTGTTTTCCGCCCATTACAGTTTTAGCCCTTCTTTATTTTGTTTGTCATTTCATCCATTGGTCTTTATGTGTTATCTGTCCTTTACCATATTCATTTAATATATTTGATCCATCTGTTTTGATAAAAAAAAATTTTCAATTTCTTTAAAAAAACATGAACGTTAGGCTAGCTTTCTGTTTTAGCTGTAAATAATTGACACTTTAAGATATAAGCTGAAATTCAGGGAAATGTTATTATCATGAAAAATACAGAAAGAGAAATGATATATGGAATTACTCTCTATGTATTGTGTATCTCTAGCAGAGTGGCCTTAGGAGATATTATAGCAATTAAAATTAATGCCGTTAATATACATAATAGTGACTGTTATGGGCTTTGCTATTTTATTGTCATTTTTTTATCATTACACTGCCATTGTGTGCATTCTTCTCATGGACATGGCTATATTGCAACATAACAACAAACCCAGGTTTCTGGTCACCTGATGGGACAAATGTGGTATGACACTCAGCACCCTTTTTTCAACTTTTGATTCTTTCAGCATTGCACAAATGGTAGTTAGGGGCAAAAAATCTCATTTAGTACTTGTGAATTTTGGCTTGTTTGTTTCTGACATCCCCTTTCATCCCTCATTTGGGTTTCAGCACTCAGCACTATTTTTATTTCCTGATTAAGACACCAGCCAGGTCAAAGGTCATGCATTGCCTGCTTCCTTTACCTTGCTTATCTAGTGGTCCAATCTTAATGTCTTCCGACTTGGCTTTTGTTATACTACATGTTTCTTTATGTCACTATATCTGGACAATACTGTTATGAGTTTTATTCACATGTGCATGTTAACTGTGGCACACAGAGGCTCAGCAGTTAGAAGTGCTAGCCAAGCATTGGATTAGATAGCCTAAGACAACTGGAGGCTTGTATAGTCAGCTTAAACACAGGTTAGGGTATTTCTGTCCTCTATCAGCACAAATCTTCTTTCCTTATTGGGAGAATGAGAATCAGCATGTAAGCACTATGATATGTCTGTATTTTGGGGAAGAGGAATTCAGCCCTTGTTTGGAGACGGAGAAGACCAGCAAATGAAGCAAGACATTATAAAAGGTCTGGACAGTGGCCAGACCCTTCGAGGCTGTGTCGACACAAAGGTGTTGGAAAACCTCCCAGCGTAGGGATGGAGAAAATGGCTGACTGTGTTGATCCAGATTCCCACCTGGATAAAAGTCTGTCCATATGCCTCCCCGTCTGTAACGCGAAAACGTCAGTAAATGTAAGCTAAAAGATATTTTGTCTCATGTGATTCTTGTACCGCCGTAATCACTATGGGAGGGATATCGCCTTTTCTGGTATATTATGATATTGTTTAATTATTTAATAAGCCACAATATTAAAAGAACACATTTCCAAGAGAGCTAATGCCTCTGCAGGAAACAGCTTTCTACCAGATCCACACTTAAATATTGTATTGCAGACACAATGTTAATTACATAATATTGTGATTGTTGAGACTTGTGATGAGATATTTTATGCTGCATTATGACACAGTGGTTGGTCGTGCTGCCTTATTGAGCCCTTGGTTCAAATCCTGGACCACACACTCTCAGTGTGGAGTTTCCACAGTCTTCGTCTGTGTGTTGCTGTTGTTTGGAATCTTTGGGGGCTCCAGGTTTTCTTCACCATCACAAATGTGTGTAATTAGATTAATTGAAAAGCTTAAATTGGCCATATGTGTATAAATGTGCCCAGTGATAGGCAGGTTTCCTGTGATAAAAGGAATAAGAACCATCAATAATGGATGGAAACATGAACAGTTGCGCTGTTGGCAGTTGAGTTAATTTCTGTGAAGGTGGAATTGCTGTTTACTATAATCAGAAATGCAAAGCCGAGTGTGTGTGTGCACATGATTTACAGTTTAGAGGCTTGTTATAGCATGATGTTGATTATTAAATAAGGTATTACATAGAAAGGGATTTAGCTTTGTATTGCTTTGTTGACAAATAAGCAAAGGTTTCTATATTTTCATTCCATTAGAATTTTACCTTACCTCTTCTTTCAGAATTTTGATCATTCAGGTTTAGTGATTTTTATTCCATTTGTAATATCTGCACTTTTGGGTTTCATGTCATTTGTATTGTTTCCTGAGTTAGACGTCCATTATACTTTGGTTTCTAGATAGAAACATCACATACGAATTACCCATTGGCTGTTGTCAGCTATGTTCTGGGTGAAAATGTTAGTATGTTTATAATGCCAGCTTTCCACCAAAGCGCCTCCAACAGTTAAACATCCTAACAAGGTCTCACAAGTGGCAAAGAGTTAAAGAGATGAGTGCAAAAACATGATGCATGGCAAGCAGAATTCTGGCTTCAAAAGGCTAAATATGGTGCCCTGGAAAAGCGGCATCCATGGGAAATGTAGGTGCCATTTTCTTGGGCTTGATGATAAAGATACAGATCTGTGAAAATGTCCCTGAAAATGGCAAGTATTTAATTAAAAGTAGAATGTCAAGGCTAATCTGAAGATTGGGGACAGATAGGATGATTAGGATGAACATTTTGCTATCTGACTTGGGAGATGTTAATTAAATGATATAACTATTGTGGAAGAAACAAATGCTTCTTGTCTTGTATAGCTGAAAGAGAATATTGAGGTCTTCTTTATTAGGGTGCCTAAACCTCCTTATGTTTTTATCAGATTGAAGGCAGTTAACAGTAGACTTAAAACTCAGCCGCGCATAGACATTCTATCATGCTACTAATGTCCTTCAGTACATTTCCAGAACCTTTGGAGCAGTTTGGAGAATAACATACTTATCTTCTCTGTGACTAGCACAGACAGGCAGATGATGTTGCAAGTCTTAACAATGCACTGTTTTCATACTATATTTGACAGGACTTTGTGTTTTGTAATTCCTTATTCAGGCTATGCTGGGATATGAACTACAGCAGCACAGCAAATGAACCTTTTAGCAATTTTTTATTTTTATTTCATGATAGGAATTTGGCTGCAACACTTCTGAATGGACATCAAGGCTGATAAATTTTTGTTCAGTCAGTTGGTACACTGATGTTACAAGGAGTTTCTTTTTTAATTACAATATTTTGTTTTTTTCAGAAATGCTTATCACATTCAATGATTCAATCGCTTCCTTTAGCATTATGCCAACTTCCCTCATAGAACTGTAAGCCATCTGTGCAACTGAAATTCATATATTCATATAAATATATATATATTTTCTATTTATTTATTATTATTTATTTATTTATTTTTTGCTTTTTTAAAATGCACTAGAAAATTATGTAAGAAATTGAATGGCTTTAGTTGAGCTGCATTTTTTGTTTAAGGGTTGCTCTGTATAAATAGTTCAGCAAATAAGGCTGGGGAGGAACAGGCCAAGGGTAGATGGAGATCTGATATTCCAACAGAGAGACTGTAAACTCAGCACATGATTTGTATATATTTGTTTGTTGCAAGGAGAAGTGTAGTGTTTAATGATGCTGCCCCAGTGCTACAAGGTCAAATGTTCATCTCCTGGCCCAGTCACTGTGATTTATAGTTCAGTCAAGCCAACTGGTCACCCAGAGTCCTAGAGATGCTTTCCTGATCAGTAGTGCTTGACATTCAAAATCCAATTCTGAATGACGTTCACCCAATGTTGCCACCCTGGATTCCCCATTAGTCCTTGCTGCTGATAGCTAAATTTCCAACAGGTTATTAAAATAGATTTAGCAATAGGAGACCCAAGGGAGAATAACCTCTGTTGGAAAAAATTCAGTGTGTGGGAGGAAAGACCAGGCAGAAGAAAATGATGAAGCAAGATGGAACTATTAACAACAAAAATGGAAGACATAAAAGAAACAACACTGAACCAAAACATAATGATTTGACATTCCCAAAACCTGTGAAGAAAAGTGTCTGCTGCCCCAAATTGACACATTTGACATGAAGAGTTTGCAGTCAAGTCCATAATTATTATTTTTTTGTGGAGTATGTAAAATTTATATTGATATTTTGGAGATTAGAGTTAGCTGAGATAGTATTGTTTTTCTATATCATAGACCATTGGACAGGAGATGCCATGAACAGATCATGTTTCAAATCGATTAAATAGACAAAGTATTATGTAAGGCATCTCTCAAAACTGCAAATAAGACTGATATTCTTATAATCTGCTTGAGTGATGGGAGTTTGGACATATAAAGACATTTTACAGGCCTTAAGAACTGATCTAAGCTGAAAATAAATAAAGAATGACAAAGAAGGTCTTAAGGGATGAAATGTGTGAAGACATAGCCATCAGAAATGTTGAACAGTGCCGAGATGTCATGCTTGAACCACAGTGTGAAAGGTAGTGGGTTAATCCAATATATACTGGATTATGAAAATAGGAGTGTGAGGATTCCAGGATGAGCATGAATCCAGTGATCTTTCCACCATATACCAAATA
Organism: Polypterus senegalus; assembly: GCF_016835505.1. Lineage (NCBI taxonomy): Eukaryota > Metazoa > Chordata > Cladistia > Polypteriformes > Polypteridae > Polypterus > Polypterus senegalus. The sequence goes on along the minus strand of NC_053163.1, from coordinate 87,880,098 downwards.
CTTAATGCTTAAAAAATTACTTGGTCAAGATGTAATTTGTGGGATTTTAATTTTAGTGAAGTGACAGGCAGACTAGGAAGAGGTCTGGGAGCTGCAGCGCTACAATTTAAGTGAAAGCCACAAAGATAAAGATCAGTAGGCAAAAGCCACTTCAAAACCCAGTGCAATACAAACGCCCAGTGATATAATTCCAAAACTTGTAAAACTTTATCTTCCTTTACCTAATGTTTAATTAAAGTAAGATGTTTAAGTGCCTTCAGGGAGTGGTAAGAGAGCTGGGCGCTAACATAATTAAGTCATGTTAATATATTCATTTTAAAGATAGCCAGTCTAGAATGAAACTTCCTCTCATTCTTTGATTGAATTCTTATTGAAATCTTCTGCCTGCTCCGAAGTGCCATTCTGAAGTCTGGAGGACTGTCTTAACCAAAGTGGCAGTAACAGCAACCTACGACCTAGAAAAGAAGGGACGCCTTGTTGAAATGCTGAGCACAGTAAGGGTTAAAGAGATACTTTATTACAGAGATTTAGAAACTGGATTTATTTGGTTGTACTTCATAGTTTTCATTTTCATCCTTACTGCAGGATTTTGAATTGGCTGTTAAGTTGTAATCAAACCATTTGAGCAGAGTGACAGTGAAGCATTTCCTTAGTCAAATCAGCCTCATTCAAATGAGTGAGCCAGCTTTTGAAGATCATGTTTAAATGAAGAAGCTCCCTTAATTTTTCATTTTTTAAGATGGATAAAGCAGGTCTTAGAAAGCATGGAAATGTGAAAGTTAAAGGTTAAATCAGTCTTAATTTTTAAGGATTCAGATTCTATGGATTAACAACTGTCAATAATATATTGCTATTTAAAGGACTACCATTAAATAAAGGAAATTTAAAAGCAAATCATTCAGAAATTGGAGTTACAAAAAGGTGTTAGAATCAGTATGTTGAGTTAAATATTTTGAAATATAAAGAAGAACGGGCTCCAACTATCTTGTGAAACGGACCTGGATAAGTGAGATGGGAGAATTGTTAGAAGGAGGAAGGAAGATTATTTAGAATTGCATCGTCCAAGGATGCATTAAAAGGAAACTTTTCCTTACTAGCATACTTAATAAACAATCGAAAAAAGGAATGATAAAAGCTCTAGTGTAAAGTGTTTTACTTTATGAAGAAGAGATATGGATGCTAAGGAAAACATTGGATGAAGGTACTAAATGTTTGGGTGTATGTGAGAGGTAAGAGAGAATAAGCTGAACGTGAGGATTCAGTCAAATGGAGGAACTAAGAACAGTAGGAGAAGAAAAGACATGAAATAGAAGAATTCAGATGACACAGGAGAGATCATTGGGAGATATATTTAGGCATACACAATATCATTGAAGGGAGTTTAGAGAGGAGAAGGACATGTGGAAGACAGAGAATGATGCTACTGTACAATATAAAAGAGAACAGATAATAGGAGAGTGTGAAAAGGAAGGCACAAAACAGGAGAAATTAGAGTTGCCATTCAATGACAAGGTCCTGCCACATGAAGAAAAGTAATAAATACAGTTTATTCCACCTTGCTTATGAGTAAAAATGTACTTACAGTAGTTTGTTATTATTGTTATTATTATTAGTAGTAGTAGTAGTAGTAGCAGCAGCAGTTGTAGTATTAATGGGCTAATATTTTAATTTTTTTCTGTATGTGCACATATGATATTAAAGTTAATTTCTATTTGTCTGATGGCTACACTCTGTTAGTCATATTAAGCGTTAAAATTTCAAAAGCACCATCCATTGGAATGTAGATTATATTGCATGTGGTAATAAAATGCAAATGTTTTATCATTTCAACAGATGGCACCTCATAAATATTAGCACAGTTGTTGCGAATCCTATGCCAAATGGTGTATAAATGAAGAAATTTATAAAGAATACTGTGTATCAAATTAAAAAGAATGACAGAGGGAGCACTCATCTACTTTGAGTCCATTAAACTTTCTTGTGATCCGCCCTTATGAATGTAGCAAAAAGAGAGCAGAATAAAATCATGCAGATAAGTAACATATTCCATAAACAGCCAACTTTGAGTCCCCTGCAATCATCAGCTTTTTCCCTGTTCATTGACAGTCCATTTAGGTTATTATTTCCCATATCAAGCTTTGTTTTGGTTTTTGAACATTGTTTTTCTCTTTTAAAATTTCCTTTATAAGTTTATATTGTTTTTTGTATGAACCATCTGTTCGAATGAAAAGTGCAGTACATTTCATTAATACATTTGATAAAACACTTTAGAATGGCTGTGTCGAGAGTGATGCCCGTAAGTCAACATGCTGCCAGAGTGTCATGATGTCCTGAGTACTGAAGACTACAGTTTCGCTCTGTTAAATTAATTTCAATTTGATGATATACCTGCACTTAGATTTAAGCACTACAACATATTCTGGAATTTATACTTGCTACAATGGCATATAGAGATGCACATTTTGATGATGAGTAAAAGCAAATCTGAGATGAAATGATGAGTATTCTAATAAATCACAATTCTTGATGTGGTGGTTTTCAGCCTCAATGCTAGAGAAACTGTGGTGGAGTTTAAATGAGCAAGCATGAGCTAGTTTGTGAATGCTGTTCTACCCAGGCTTGTTCTGTACTATAGTGTAATATGGCCCGTGATCTTTAGGAGAGATTGGCTAACTGGCATCTCCCAGGGTCAGTAACATTGGACTTGTACTTATGTTACTGGGGAGCAGTGGTTAAATGAACAGTCTTTGTGCCCATGGCTTTCCTTTATTTACTAAGTTTCATGGTGAGTCCTATACTGCATATAAACAAGACCTACTGTATGTAAAAAAAGAGGCTAGAAATAACAAATGAGGTAAGAATCAAACCAGGACTCCCCATTTATTGCCCTGTGGCCAGGTATTGTTTGTTAAAATAATAAACTTGTGCCGCAGCTACACTGGTGTGCCTTTAACATACTGCTTATAAATAATACCTGTTAAGGTGGCTTGGAGGACACTAATGCCAGGCATCAAATAATAATCAAAGGAAATGGGGTGATGGATAATTAGATAGACGAAGGATTACATTGCGGTCAAGTGCCAGCAGAAGTCCAGGAAAGGACAAAATGACGTTACCCAAAGCCCAACAAACCACAAAGCAGAAGTGGAAGTCAAAAAAAGCCAAAGCAGAGTTGCTTACAATAACTAGAATTTTTACCCCTTACTAATCAAAAAATAAATTACAAATGTGACATGTTCAACATTTTGAAAAACTGAATCTACATAAAATAAGATATAGACTGAGGATAACACTATTGTGCTTGTTGTTTGGGACTATAATCTCTGAAAACTGGAGCGGTTTCAGAGAGATCCTGGTCAGAAGTGGGCCCACTGTTATTTGGGTTGGAATCATCTTGAATGGAGAGGGAAAGGCATACAAGTCACAGTGCTACCTCAAAAAAGTTTCCTTGTGACTCTCTTTAGCAAATCACATCCTAATACACTTTTATAAGCACTGATGCAAAGTTCCACTGATCTCAGACTTTTTTACTGTTGGCACACCAACCAATTAAATGACTTACCGAGGGTCAATTGAACACACAACTTTGTGGGCATAGAGTCCACTTCCAAGTTTAGTTCCGTAATTTCGCCACACTGCCTCCAATACAAAGCCAACCATGCAAGAATTGTACCTGACAGTCCAATTTAATGCTCAACACTTAAAAATATTAAACTATCTTTAACAATTAAAGATATTGCCATTTCTTCATTCTGACCATGTCAAAAATCAGACAGAATTTTTCATAAATGTTTCTAACATAAAGCCATAAGTCGGAAAAGAACAGTGAAGTTCAAACCAATCTATTGGATAATTCATAATGAGATTTTGAATCTATAGTAAATACAACTTTCTCTAATTAAAGTCTAACACTAACAAAGAATTGGGCATGATTTGCTATAGGAGGATTTAGAGAAAAAAATAGATGAATGGATCTAAGTGAACTTAAGTTTGTGAAAGGACAGAGGATTGTGAGATAGTATGCAGTGTAGGTAACATGTTTCGATCCAGTAGTAGTAGACCTGTAAGATGGCTCCTCTGTGTCAAATCTCATCTTACTAGTTTATTATTAAAGGAATAACATAAACTAATTGTAAAACATATTGGGTGGTACTGTAAGAATTTATGGTTTGTGAAGTTAGCTTATGTTTTCAAGTAGAACTTTTATTTATATGTTTATCTTTTAAAGAGGTGTGCTAATCAGAGTCATCCATGTAGATATCATTCTTAGACATTTTAAAACTTCCATTTCAAGCTAATTTTGGCCTAGGTGAAGTATTATTAAATCAGAGTCAACCACTATTGTTTGTGACATTTTTAGCCTGCAAGTTGCAGGGCTGTTGTAACTCACAAGGTGATTTACATTCTCATATCTCAGGATATAAATAAAGCGTATAGTACGGTACATTTGTTATCTAAGTGCCTCATAGTAGTGATTCTTGTTTGTGCAATTTGTGGCAAGTACAGGAGCAAATTAAAAATAATATGGTCATTTTTTGAAAAGATTTCATTAGGAGGAGAGACAATTACTTTTTAAATGCTAATGCCTTACCTCAAAAATACATCTGAACTGAGATTATAGAATATGTAATCAAACTAGATAATTTATGAAATATCCTTCTACTAGAATTATAGCTAACAGCAAGCTATATTGAAAAATATAGGTAGAACAATGTAAAGATTTTAATGTCACAGAGTAGCAGTCTAAAAGTGCACTGATTAGTTTGTCCTATCAGTTTGTTGTCATATTGTGGAATAACACAAAAGAATTGTTGTAGTTAACATGGCGACCTTCTACTGTACCTTAAAATGTCAGACCATTCTTAAATATTGTCTGAGTTCTACATAAGACAATGCTTTTAGGTGTGCAACTGGCAGTAGCATTTTTTTATTTTTATATAATACCTTTCTTGATGAGTTTCATCATAAGGCAGCATATGCTTTATAGCACTGTATATTAAAAATGTACAGAGATGCGTGTTGTTTTGGTATTAAAATTGAAAGATGAAATTACTTGTTGAGGAACACAGAGTGAGCAACTGAGTGATCTGATCATTCAAGATGAAAGGAAAGTGTATAAGATGGTTGTGGTTAACTATTTAGTAGAATATAAAGCACATATTGTCATTTAATGTAAACAGAAAAATGTAAGAGTTTTGTTAGCTGCGAAAGGTACAATATAAGTGTAAAGTGTCAAATCAGTTTATATTTATCACTTTGCCTTTATCTGCTCTGTGGATTTTATATGAAAGTCAACCGTTTTGCTCATGGTATTAAGATCAACGTTTAGAATATAAATGAACTTTAGTAAATAAGACAAAAGAATAATTCACTTGACAATGGCATCTGTTTAGAAATGCTTTGTCCAAGCACTCAATTTAGACTGAAAGCTTTGTACCAGGGTTCTAAAACTCTAGTCCAGTAAGGCCGCAGTGGCTGAAGGTTTTCGATCTGACCCTTTTCTTAATTAGTGATCTGTTTTTGCTGCTAATTAACTTCTTTTGAATTCATTTTAATTGACTTGTTTTTAAGATTTGTTTCCCTGAATTTCTTCATCGTTCTTCTAAATTGCTTCATTTCTTTCCTTAAACGGCACCCAAACAGAAATGACATGTGAGGTGAGTGACCCAACAGAAGACCAACTAAGTCAGGGCCTCAAACTCCAACCAATTTCACTCCAACCAGTTGCTTAATTAGGCACTGAGTCTTGTTGTTAATTAAACCCGTTCTTTAATTCCATAGCTTGTTGCTGCTCTCATTGTGCAATAACAGACATTTCTGAAATTGTTGATTTTTCTCTTTCTAAGAGCACTGTTAAAATATTGTATGGACCTGAGCAGATCAGCTTTCCTGAGACCTTCATCTTTCTTTATTTTCAGATATTGTATGATGGACACAGTTTGCTGGTCTTGTTTTGGCTCATTTTGTATCTCATTATTGTTTGGTTCAGTTAAAATGAATTCAAAAGAAGTTAATTAGTAGCAAAAACAGGTCACTAATTAAGAAAAGGGTTAGAATGAAAACCTGCAGTCACTGCGGCCCTCCAGGACCGGAGTTTGAGAAACCGGCTTTATACATATGTCACCTTAAGCTCTGCAACTCTCGACCAACCTTACCTCTTATACAGTGAGAAACTCTGCAACTCTCCAAACATGGTGAAATTCAGCTAATTTCTTCCTTGAGGTGGGTGTCCTGACCTCTTAATACAACCTGTATCACAGTGGTATGCTGTCAGCGTATCCTTGCTGGCGCCTGTACAATTAAATGAATGCTTGTAGGGCAGACATTTAGGGGCTTCTTTATGTCTAGATGCCACTATGGCAGGATTTGGCACCAGAAGAATAACAAGTGTTAAACCTAAATTGGAAATGTGAGATGGGATTAAATGCAAAAATATGCATCTAAAATATTTGTTGAAGAGTGGACAAAAAGACAAAGATAAATGCTTTCGATCTTGTTGGCTGCTGTAATTCAATAATCTGATCTGGCAATCTCAAACTAAAAGACTTATAACACAAAACAATGCCTATTCATTGAAAATCAGATAGAAAAGATAACTATTTTTCACTCAGTTTTCTTGGACCTCTACTCACTCATTCCCTGTTGTCATTTTCACTGACTCAGAGGTTATGTCTAACATAAAAATGCTTTTTTTTATCCTTTTTTCCATTATTTGCAAATTTTATCAATTCCCAGAGCTAAGGGCTTGCTGTTGTCTAATGTGTTTAAATTTGAAAATGCAGAACTCATCTTGAAAAACACGCTGCTTTCAATGATGCAATGTACTGGAATACACTGAACCCAATAATGTTTAATTTGTCTCCGAGGCTTTGCAGTTTTATAGCATTACTCAACTAACTCCAAAAGTCAATGGAAAACAAGGAAGAATGGTGAAGGAATATTTAGCGCTCATAATGATTATTTTTCTCTTTTACATGTGTTGTATTCCCAGCTCTTATATTGTAATTAATGAGATTTCAAAATATTGGAAAAGTGACTTTGACTTAAATTCAAGGAAAAAATTGAATTATTATATATGATGCCTTTAGCAATAAACTCTTTCATAGTGTTCTTTTCAAAGAAAATAAATTGAAACCATCCATTTTGTGTCCTGCTTATTTCATTCCAGGGTTATAAAGGTAGTAAACCAATCTCAGCAGCATTAGCTGAGGGGTAAGAGGAAATCCTGAAGTTGATGCCAGTCAATTGCCTGGCACACTTACACGCTCACACCCAAATTAGACAAATTAACATTTAATGCTCTATAATAGATACAGAATACTTGATGTAAGTGTGAGTTTAAAGATGAATCCCACTCCTGGGTGTGGTGACTCGAGCCTGGACAAGAGCTTGACAAAGTGTCACTTGTAGGCAGGAAGACAGGGTATGTTATGATATAAAAGACAGGGAGAAATGGAGAGTGAGAAAAATACTTATTTAGTGTGGCTTAAGGTGAGCAGTCAGTCACCTTACCAGATGCTCTGCACATCAGCCTGTGTAAGAAGGTTCACTTGGACACCTGGATTTCCTTCAATTTTGAGTTTGTTCCTTTACTAATTTATGTTCTCCCTATTCATCCGCTTGTAGTTTGGTATAATAAAACCAGTTCTTTCAAGCATTTTATTGTGAGGTGGTGAGACCATGTATTTTGAATTGCATAATAAATAAGGTAAGGTGCAAATAGTCACAATTCATTTCATTAGAGTGTCTTGAATAGTTTTGGTTTGAAAGAAACTAATCAACAAGAAGCTTGTGACTCTAGATGAGATCGTTGGATGCCTGCTGCTGCGTTGGAGCAATCTATAAATGGCATCAAGCCACACCGAGAAAAGAAAACCATGCAATCCTATGGCAAACAGACATTTCAAGGAATTATTATTTAACTTAGAGACCCATAATATCAATAGGATACCAGAGAGAGCAAATGATTATTTTTTTGTCTCCCAGTGATCATAGTCACAAGTGCATTGAAAAAAAGTTATTTTGTTTAGTCATAAATTTATTGGTATGCTTGTATTAGTACTCAAAGTCAAAACAGACCTGCAAAAGATGGAATGGAATTGTTTAATTTGAAGGATTAAATGCAGTCATATTTTGGAAAGCAATTTGTCAGAATTTAATCAAGATCTTGTTTGTAGAAGAGAAAGGAGGTCCATGGAGATTAAAGGAGGTAATTAAAATCAATGGTTTGAAGTTGATCATATTTAAATTACCACAGTGATATTATGAATTAAAATTCAGATTGTTATAGTTAACCGTGAAAAAATTTTAATTCAGTTCTAAAAACAGTTCCATTTTTATTTAGATTTTATTTAGATTTAGAGTATTCATCAAGCTTTTCATTATAATTACAATTCAATTATAACTATAATACATCATTGATTTTTGTTTTGTTTTATTTTAAGTGAGATAATGGGTTGGCAGTTCTGCCTTGCAACTCTGTGACCTGTGATCAATTCTGGACTGCTTCACTGTTTACATCTTCCCTTTGTCCCCATGGGTGTTGTCCTTTAGGTGGTGACACTAAATTGGCCTCTCTGGTGGAGTGTTGGTCAGAGATTGGGTGCAATTGTCCCCTACAATGGATTGACATTCTACCTTACACTTATTGGTTCTGTTCTCTGCAAATACTGTAATAGAAAAATATTCTGAAAAATATAGATTTTGGACATGTGTTTGATTTTATCATTGCTTGCTTGTTATTTCACTTTTATATTGGTTAACTTTTTACTTTTATTACACAATCTTCTGTCTTTTCATTATTAGAACTTAGCCGTTCCTTAGACCTTGATTTTTGTTTTTGTCCATCTCTTGGTCCTAGTCTTCAGTATTTATTGTCCATTCTGCGGATCAGTGCACTATGGACTTATCATTCACATCCTGTAGTACTAGGGTGTTGTACCGTGTTAGCTATTATGAATGTAGAGAAAAGCCAAGCAAAATGACACCTTTTATTGGCTAACTAAAAAAATTACAATATGCAAGCTTTCGAGGCAACTCAGGCCCCTTCTTCAAGCAAGATGAAAAGATAATGGAATTTTAAAATGTGTTGAAAATTGTCTGCCACTCAGTAAAGTGTTATGAAGACCAAGAGAAGCCTTTGTTTAAGTCTTGTTACATAAGAGTAAATGAGTAATAAATACATTTTTGCAGTACTTAAACTAAAATGTTACTGAGAGTTGTCCTAACTGGGATTCTATTTAATAATTGTGGCAAAGGTGCTTGGTATATAGAGTAAGTCATTGTTGGATTATAACATTCTAGGAGTACACATGTTCTCTGATCTTCCAGTCAACTGATCCCAACTTTTATCAGACGGGAAAACTGTTAGAGATGTGTCACATATACTCTCTTCCAGTTGTGCACACTTAAAATCAGTCAATAATAAGACAAATTAGACAAGAAATGTTAAACAGGCACAATATGATGCCAGTTTTTCTAATTATAATGCCATTCTTTCTGATTATAATTCTAAAGATGTGTCAGAGACACAAACAATTCTTCATATATTCCTGCATGGCCTTTGGAGCATGTGTGATCAGCTTTATCTTCAGAAATAGATAAAGGAGGATGTTAGTTGGCAAGTTCTTGTGTAGTGCCTTTACAGGTGGTTAGAACATAGTAATGTGCATGATGGTGCATTTTAGCATATTTACATGTGGAAGATATGCAGCATGTCTCATTTTAATAAAACACAGTGCTCCAGTGATTGAAAATAAAGCCATAGAATATAATGCAGATAGACACGGAAGTATGAAGGAAGCTTTAGAGAGCAATAATCATTGTTTTACACCCCAAAAAGCCTTTATAAACTTCACCCCCCAGAAAACTATTGTGAGTTTTGTAATCCTTGAATGGGAAATTGTATGCAAACTGAATTATACAATCAGGTTTTTGTGAAACTGTTTGAAACTGTTTTCTCTTTATTAATAAAAAATGGTATTACATTTACATTTCTCTGTTTAACTTTGTAATAAATCATCATATTGACAAAATAGGTTCATCCTTTAAACATCTATAATCATACTGTCTTTGTGATTTATTACATTTTTTTGAATAATTACAGGTTTTTGAGTGCTTAGACGGGAAAGGTAAAAAAAATCATTTAAAAGCATGTTTGACAGGTTCATGCAGTTCAAGATCAACGATCTGGTCTCTGTTTCTAAACCTTCTCAATCTGTTTATCGTCTCAAAAGCATTATTTGTTAATATGGTATTTATAATGTTATATGAGAATTAAAATACCAAAAATGTAAATGTGTGACTAGCTGTACTACTTTGATTAATAAGAAACAACACTCTTATTCAGAATCCAGTAGATCCAACTATAGTAAATGACAAGATTCCATTTCTACAGCATGCTTCAGGTCAAGGAGGTCTATGATTTTGTCCTTAAAGCTTTATATCAAATATACTATATACAGTAAAATCATATATTAATTGAACATAAAAGTAAAGATTCTCACCTTTTAGTGATGTGTGATATGCTTAAAAGTATTTTGTAATCATAACATAAACAAACAGTGGAATTCTAGTTCATATATACTGCTCAAAAGAATTAAAGGAACACTTTTTAATCAGAGAATAGCATAAAGTCAATGAAACTTATGGGATATTAATCTGGTCAGTTAAGTAGCAGAGGGGGTTGTTAATCAGTTTCAGCTGCTGTGGTGTTAATGAAATTAACAACAGATGCACTAGAGGGGCAACAATGAGATGACCCCCAAAACAGGAATGGTTTAACAGGTGGAGGCCACTCACATTTTTCCCTCCTCATCTTTTCTGACTGTTTCTTCACTAGTTTTGTATTTGGCTACAGTCAGTGTCACTACTGATAGCATGAGGCGATACCTGGACCCTACAGAGGTTGCACAGGTAGTCCAACTTCTCCAGGATGGCACATCAATACGTGTCATTGCCAGAAGGTTTGCTGTGTCTCCCTGCACAGTCTCAAGGGCATGGAGGAGATTCTAGGAGACAAGCAGTTACTCTAGGAGAGCTGGAGAGGGCCATAGAAGGTCCATAACCCATCAGCAGGACCAGTATCTGCTCCTTTGGGTAAGGAGGAACAGGATGAGCACTGCCAGAGCCCTACAAAATGACCTCCAGCAGGCCACTGGTGTGAATGTCTCTGACCAAACAACCAGAAAGACTTCATGAGGGTGACCCAAGGGCCCCATGTCCTCTAATGGGCCCTGAGCTCACTGCCCAGCAGCATGCAGCTCGATTGGCATTCGCCATAGAATACCAGAATTGGCAGATGCACCACTGGTGCCCTGTGCTTTTACAGATGAGAGCAGGTTCACCCTGAGCACGTGACAGAAGTGAAAGGGTCTGGAGAAGCCATGGAGAACATTATGCTGCCTGTAACATCATTCAGCATGAGCAGTTTGGTGGTGGGTTAATGATTGTCTGGGGAGGCATATCCATGGAGGGTCACACAGACCGCTACAGGCTTGACAAAGGCACCTTGGCTGCCATTAGGTATCAGGATGAAATCCTTGGACCCATTGTCAGACCCTATGCTGGTACAGTGGCTCCTGGTGCATGACAATTCCTGGCCTCATGTGGTGAGAGTATGCAGGCAGTTCCTGGAGGATGAAGGAATTGATACCATTGACTGGCCACCACACTTTCCTGACCTAAATCCAATAGAACACCTCTGGGACATTATGTTTTGGTCCATCCAATGCCACCAGGTTGCACCTCAGACTGTCCAGGAGCTCAGTGATGCCCTGGTCCAGATCTGGGAGGAGATCCCCCACAACACCATCTGTCATCTCATTAGAAGCATGCACCGATGTTGTCAGGCATGTATACAAGAACACAGGGGCCATACAAAGTGCTGCGTACAATTTTGAGTTGCTGCAATTAAATTTTGGCAAAATGGACTAGCCTGCCACATAATTTTTTCACTCTGATTTTTGGGGCGTCTTTGAATTCAGGGCTCTGTAGGTTGATCATTTTCATTTCCATCAAACGATGTGGCATCCTTTCGTTCCTAACACATTACCCAGTCTATATCAGTATAGATATCCAGGAGGATTTCTTTTTCCCCATTGAGATCTGATGTGTTTTCAAAGTGTTCCTTTAATTTTTTTGAGTAGTTTATAAGCAAATGCATCTTAAAAGTCATAAGAGAGCATATTTAATTCAATTGCTAAATTGAGACTTGTTTATGAATCTGAGATACACAGATAAATAAAGAATGCCAACAGTCTGATTGAAATTTTCAAAAACTCAGGGTCCATAGCCTCTAATCATCAATGCAAATTCTTCAAGGAGGAAAAGAAATGTATGTTTTCACTCTCTTCTTCACTAACCTTAGAATGTGAGAACAAGAATTAGATATAAAGTTTGGTTCCACTCATTTTCCATTACAGGCAAATAACACAGAAAGAGATGACACTTAATTACTTGCCCACAAGGAAAATGTGAAGAAAATGATTGTGATATTAATCGGTCTTTGTGTGGCTTTTATGTAACATTAAATTCTTTTTTTAATTCACTGTTTTATGCATTGGCGCAGTGGGTAGCACTGCTGCCTTGCAGTTAGGAGACCTGTGACGATGTGGGTTCTGGCTCCACACTCCCATCTGATTTTGGGAACCCTTGAACCCACCACCGTCGGTAATGTCACCGATGAGCTAGTCAATGGAGGCAAACAAACAATTGAGCAAGGGGTGGTGCAAAAGTGAATAGTGCTTTTATTTAAAACTGTCAAAACAAAACAGTGTTCATAAAGTGCAGTTCTTCAATAAATAAATACTTTAAGATGAAAACGTGGAGATTCAAAACCATTAGAAAAAGTCTTCTTAAAAACAACGAGGTTCAAAACGACCAGGAAGCTGTCTTTAAAAACAAATAACAAACCCGTGCCTTCGTTTAAAACTAGCGTCCCACTTGCTTCACCCATCAGGGCCACGCAACAAGGGAGACGCTCACTCTGCAGCTGACCTTCTTCCTACTACTGCTACTGCCAGTCGCCTTCCCGATCCTTGGCTCCGGTCGGCTCCCACCTGACAGTGACTTGGGAATCCCATAATGGCCAAGGCGCTCACATTTGGGACACTGCATCCCAAGTCCCGACTCCCGCTACCGACTGCGGAGAGTCCTGCACCTTCCCGGTCACTCCCGCCCTACAAAACAAACTTCTGCGGGGGCGACCACAACCGCTTCTCCCAGGTGTTGGCCAAACACCTTCAGCTGCCTGCGAGCGTTTGCTCGCCTCCTTCCTACTGCACCGATTTGCTTGCGTTCTTTCTCTCCTTCCTGCTTCCTGCTTCCTGCTTCCTGCTTCCTGCTTCCAACCTCCATTTCCTTCTCTCTACTCTCTCTCGTTCTTTCCACCCAATCTCAGCCGCCTCGCGCTTTTTAAAATGACGCGGGCCACAGCAGCTGCAGCATTAGCCATGGGACAATCACGAATGTGGGCAGTTCCTCACCTGTGCACTCGGTGAGAAACGCCCACACCCTATGGATCGTCCCACGGCTCGCTATGGCCCAACGACTCCTCGCTAAGCCGCGAGCGCATCGATTATTTATTTAAAATGAATGGCCTTTGCTCAACGAGCTGTGGACCCATAACACCACAAGACCCGGGTTCGCTTCCCGGGTCCTCCCTGCGTGGAGTTTCCCCGTGTTCTCCCCGCGTCTGCGTGGGTTTCCTCTCAAAGTCCAAAGATATGCAGGTTAGGTGGATTGGCGATTCTAAATTGTCCCTAGTGTGTGCTTGGTGTGTGGATGTGTGTGTCCTGCGGTGGGTTGGCACCCTGCCCGGGATTGGTTCCTGCCTTGCGCCCTGTGTTGGCTGTGATTGGTTCCAGCAGACCCCCGTGACCCTGTGTTCGGATTCAACGGGTTGGAAAATGGATGGATGGATGTTTTGTGCATTTTACAACCCCTCATCTTCTAGCTTCTTTATATGTTGCACTATGTTATGGACTGAAGTATCCAAGTTGCATTGAATCCTTGAATCTTAACTGCATTATCTTCTGTAATTCATTTATGGTATATGATACACGTCATTCCAGTTTAGAAAAATTATATAGGGCACAAAAAATCAATCTAAAAGTCAAAACAAGTAATTTAAAAACTATGAGTACAGCATTCATAGCTTCAGGAGGAACTGTGCTGAAAAAAAGCCACCAAGACGGTATTGTCTTTGCAGCCATGCTTATGGTGTTCACAGGATGCCAAGGTAGCTACATGCTGAGTGAAAGCCTTGAGAGTTCCAAAATTTCCAGGGAAAAGGGTAATGGAACTAAAGTAGGGAGTAAACTTCTTTCTCTTGGGTGTTGCCGCTAATGAAAAAGTGGTCTAGGACACGAGGGCAGGAAAAATCTCTTTTGAATAATTGCAGGAGTCCAGGCATACTATTAATTTAGTCTTTTTCTCATTTAAAGGAGGTGACATTTTTAAATGATATCTTTTAACAAACAGAGCATCAAATGCATTCAATTTTATTATGTAGGACTGACTTGCTTTATAATAACATATTTAATGTGTTTCCCAAGCTTGTGCTATGTGCTATATTATGTGTTAATCCTTGAAATGTTTTTCAGTTGTTTAGCTTAATTCTTGTGTGTTGTATGAACAACTTTACTTTTTTATGTGTTCTTGACATGTACAGTAAAATGTGTCTGATAAGTCTAAAGGAAAATGTATTTGTTTAATGGTTATATGACTTAATTTGTACCCATGAAGCCCTCATCCTGCCAGCAGATGCTAAGCCTAACTGTTCATATAGCGTGATGAGAACTCACAAGCATGTTATGCACATGATCTGATTTAGTTGCTAGTTATTGAGAACAACTTACACACTCTTGTTGTCACCTTACACATTGGAAATAGCATATCTGTTTTAGAAAATCAGTTATTGCAAAGCCAGCAGGTAATTACAGGTACTAATAGATTGTGAATGTCTTACTATGTAATTATATATGACAATAATGAAACAGAAGTATTTTTCAAGAATTTCAAAAAAGCATTATGATGAAAGAATGGATGATTCCCTCAACTCTTGGAAAAGGGTTCAGAGATATATATTTCTTTTTTAATAGCACTGACAAATTTATATCTGCTGATCAAAGTTACATACTATGGCTGTTTTTTTCTCTGGGATTCTTTTTGAGCAGTTTCAAAAAATGATGCTCTATGGAGACTCATCCATACATGCATGTGTAAAATATCTCATTACTTAAACATCCACTTACAAAACCAGAGCACATATACACTTATCAATATACCATAATTATAACAAAGCACAAAACAACCTGCAATGAAACACAAAAAAGCACAATGCAGAATGTGCTGGAAAGTGTAATATGGCATTATTGAGATTGGTGCTTAAGATCTCTCAATTTAAAAAGTATACATTTATTACAACTTAAAACCAGCTGGCAACACAAGTGATGAACAGCTGGTGGCACTTCTAATAGTCTACCATGTGTATCACTAGGCGCTCGTACTAGAAGAGGTCATTCTGAATGCTTTGTTGGACTGCCATGGCTGTGTCCTTCATCTTTCACTGGGGCTCCTTCAAAATTCTGGAAAGCACTGAATAGGATTTGAAGATATGGAGTCATCCAAATAATCAAGACTCCAGTTCTCCAGCAAATCATCTCATTTCTGTTCTTTTATTTGAAAAATGTGAAAGTCGTTTGCATTTCATTCAATTCAGACTTCTGAATCATCTATCTTTTTCTTTTCTTCATAAAAATTAAGTTTAATAAAGCTTATCCATTGCCTATTTTCATTGTAGACCCCCTTTAGGGTGGGCAGCACATTCCTCCCTTCAAGTACTATATACCTTCTGAAAAAATGACAGAGTTGCTCTATCAAAGAGTACTGAATGAAATTTTAACCATTCAGGCAGATCTGAATTTGTTACTTTAAATTGTAAAATGGCAAATGGATATGGACTGAGTTTATACATATATAGTGTTTAGACGTCCATAATTGAAATGTTGTTGGCTGTGAAAGATGATTTTGTTCTCTTCATGCTGCATCCAAATATCAACCCCCTAGGACCACATGCTACAGATACAGTGCATAAATATTTTAGTAAGCAGCTAAGGATATAAAAAAGACAAAAGAGGTTCACTGGAGTAGTGATAAATAGTATATAACAAAACTGAGTACACCCAGGGTCAATATCACTAGATTGTTAAGTAATTAAAACGTCCTGTATTTAATATATTTTATTTTTTGTAGCCAAAGCCCAAGATGAATGGAGCCAATTAACTCTTTCAGGGCTGATGTTGACTTTTGTCGAAATTCAGGGGTAGAGGATGGTAATTGACTGTAAACTGTGACAAAACTCACCCTTACATTTTAGTTTGACTCTCTTTGCTTAAAGGAAAGTTACGTTGCTTTGCTGATTTGGTGCTAAACACGTTTGTGTAGCTGATACACCTACAGCAGCATTCACCTAGGAGGACCACCACTTATAATGACAAGAGGTACAAATCATATTGCATCACACTGCGACTGCCACCATCGCCCACCTGCTCTGCGAAGACAGAGAGGTAGCCAGCCTGCCATGTATTCCTGCTGGCAATCGAGCCACCCCTGCGCAGCTACTGCTGCCAGAGATGCAAAACAGGTGCCAACAGCAGCCACAGCACATTGCAACAGATTAAGAACTGCAACAAATCAGTGCACCCTTCATTAATAAGATTCCATTCTTTCATTTTTTTTAATATTTTCTTTGTTTTTGATGACAAATTTGATCCTCCTTACCATAAATGATGAGTGTCTTGCAGAAATCAGTGAATTTGTGGAGAATTTATCTGCCATTCTTCAAAGATGATTCTTTTTAGCTGCTCTTTGCGGGAGCAGCTTTGTCGCTCTATATTACACTTTAAAATACCTCAAAAGTGTTCCGTTGGGTGGACTGGTGGCTCTGAGGCTAAGGATCTGTGCTGGTACCTGGAAGGTTGCTGATTCAAATCCCTGTTACAGCCAAAAGAAGTCCTATCTGCTGGGCCCTAGAGTAAGACCCTTCACCTGCACTTGCTCCAGCGGTGCTGTACAATGGCTGACCCTGTGCTCTGACTACAATGGAGGTGCGAAAACTAACAAATTCCTAATACAAGAAATTGTATAAGGTGAAATAACAAAGAAACAATGTGAGTGGATACACAGTACTTGGTCAGGTCATAGTTCTCAGTTCTTTCTTCTTTTAAAAACTCTTGTATAATTGTTGCATGTGGTTAGTTGAATCATTGTCTTGTCAGAGCACTCCTCTCCTGCAAAGCTTCTTGAGACTGAGAGTGATCTTTTCAATCAGTATTTTGATATAAAAGCTTGCATTCTTGGTGCCATCTATAAATGGCATCTCCCCCAACACCTTTTGCACTGATGCACCCCCATTCTCCTAACATTCTCCCACCTCCATGCTTCATGTTTCATGGTTCAGTCAATGCAGTCACTTTTTAGTCCACGCCAATAATGCAGAACCCCATCTGATCAAAATGCATTTATATTAGTTTCCTCTGACCAAATAATGTGCTGCCAATATTCATCAGGCTTGCTTTCAGCCAATCGGTCAGTCAGTCAGTCAGTATCCAACCCGCTATATCCTAACGCATGGTCACTGGGGTCTGCTGGAGCCAATCCCAGTCAATACAGGTCGCAAGACGGCTTGCTTTCTGTTTTGGAAAAGTTTAATCTTACAGGTCTGTGCTGTTTTGTGAGCAATGGTTTTCTTGAACACTGTCTGTAGAGGTTGACTTCATGAAATGTCCTTCACACTGTCTAAGCAGTCACTGAAACACTAATTTCCACAAATAATCCTTGTGCCAAGTCAGAATCACTTGCACATCTGATTTTAAATGCAACATTGTGTAAATGGTGAACTGTGCATGGCATCATTTTTAAAGAACAACCACTGTCCCTTCTGAATTAGTAGTGTGGCTCTCCCTATACGTCCTGACTACTGCTGTGACTGTGTTTGGTTTATGTGCAGTAGCTCACTGATGCCTTGTACCCTCTCCTATCTTTCAAAAATCTCATCGCAATCTGGTTCCTTCATTGTTCTGTCAATTCCTTACCATGTGGAGCCATTAAACACAATCAGAACTTAGAAAGCTATTATGTTCACAGGTTGTTTCATAACCTTGTTCATGCAAGTAGTTAATTGGAAATTACAGGGGTGAACTCTCTTTTATTGCATGAAGTTGGAACTTTGGAGCCCATGTTTTATGTGTAGTCTATTAAACCTGCTTATTTTAATTAAGATCAAATAAGCTTTACCTTACAAAATACAGCTATTGAAAACGTATACAATATTGAATCATGTGATATTTAAGTGATATTGACTAGGGCTGTTGTCAGTTTTGTTCCTGCAGGATTCTGAAAAACATTATCTATGCATCTAATTTTTATTATAATCTATATGTTGATTTAGAAGAAGTGTAAGTATGCACCTGTGGTGGGCTGGCGCCCCGCCCGTGGTTTGTTTCCTGCCTTGCGCCCTGTGTTGGTAGAGATTGGCTCCAGCAGACCCGGGTTTGCTTCCTGGGTCCTCCCTGTGTGGAGTTTGCATGTTCTCCCCATGTCTGCATGGGTTTCCCCCAGGTACTCCGGTTTCCTCCCACAGTCCAAAGACATGCAAGTTAGGTGCATTGGCGATTCTAAATCGTCCCTAGTGTGTGCTTGGTGTGTGGCTGTGTTTGTGTATGTGCGCCTGCGGTTGGCTGGCGCCCTGCCCGGGATTGGTTCCTGCCTTGTGCCTTGTGTTGGCTGGGATTGGCTCCAGCAGACCCCCGTGACCCTGTAATAAAGTATCTATCTATCTAGTTAGGCGATAGCGGGTTGGATAATGGATGGATGGATAAATATGCACTAATCCATCAGCACGCCTCAAATCTGAATGTCAAGAGGCTGGACGACTAAATAAAAGGGAGTCCATCCCAGTAGTCCAGTAAGATTTGTTAGAATAAAGTAGACCAGTAATAGGTAAGCAACACAGCCAGAATGATGAAATAAGCCAAAATCTTTTGTCGAGTTGAATGTAGGCATTTTTGAAATTGTTAATTGGATGTGAAATGTGGTGCCCAAATAATAAAAATGATTGGGAGTTTTTGTTTGGCTGCTTTATGGTCTTGTGTCCCTTTGTGTGTCTTACTGTACTTCTTCTACTCCTTCTATGAGGCTCAGTATGTGGTCAGGTGGGCAGTGAGGCAGCCTGGCCACTAAGGCTTTGGACTTTAAACCTTAAGTCTGCTGATTCAATTCCTTCTTGTTTGTGTCTGTGAATGAATCATTCAACTTAGCAAACAATGAATCAAAAGAAAATTCTGAAAAAAAATATAAAAAGCTCTGAAAATGAGTGTAGACTCTATTAGTAGATGCATTTATTTTTAATAAATTCTATTCTAGTTCAATTAAAGAAATTCTTCGGATATAGAGACATATATATTTTAAAGCATTTTTTTCCATTCTCAAGTGAGGTTATGAATGGCACCTTTTCTAAATAGTGATTAGGAAATGAAATTTGTGGCTTGACTGATTCCTTTCCTCCTGGCATCAAAATTAATTTAAAAAGATCAAAGAGGTGGAAATGTAGAGCCAAAATAATGTTTTGATTTGTTCAAGCCCAGACAGGCTGGCAGTATGGCAAGCTGAAGTGTCACAACCTTTACATAACATATTTAAATATATTATGGCTCACCATATTACTATAGCTGAGTCATCCATGCATGACCTGCACACAAACAAAGTGATTCGACCACAGGCTAATGGTGCAACTATATCTCACCTTTTCCACATATATATTTAATTCATTTTCATATAGCTCTGTCATCTAAAGATAGGTTTTTAGCACTTACACAGATTTAAATAGCAACAAAAAATGAACCATGCATCATTTAAATACATCACTACATTGTGTCAGTTTAAATGAACACTAAAAGTGATATAAATAAACATTTTCTTAACATCACACAAAAGGAGACTTTAAGATACATGAAAAGCAATACACATTAATTTACATAGCACCTTTTTATAGTGAGCACCATTACAAACCTTATTTTTGTTACAGTTGTCGGCATGGAGTTTGTTTTACAGCTAGGTCATAGGCAAGATAAGAGACTCACTCTGGGTCAAGCAGTCTGAGATGAGGACAGAATTGGTCACTTTGACAGACATAGTCCTGCTCAGTGAGCACCAGACTAATCCAGTAGAAGATGTGGCCCAGAGGTGGTACAGCATGGCCATCTAGTAATGGAGAACAACTCTATTTTTTTTTCTTTGGCACATTTTCATACACAGGATGTAGCTCAAAGTGCTTTACACGGTGTCAAAGAAATAGTTACAAGCAAAGAAAAACAAATTCTATTGGGTAAAAATAATAATAAGCAATAAAAATAAATCAATATGAGCTTACATAACATAGATATATAATTAGTAGATAAGTACAGTCTTATATACAATATCATATTCTAAGTCTGTAAAGATGTGAATTTCCCCTCGGGATTATTAAAGTATCTATCTATTTATCTATCTATCTATGAATACAATGATAAGGTCAGATGGCTGGGAGGACAGAAAAAACAAACAAAAAAAAGTCAATTTAAGCTGGAGAAAAAAAAATCTAAATCTACAAGGGTTCCAAGGCCAAAAGACCACCCAGTCCCTACTGGGCATTCTACCTAACATACAGTGGATATCCGTAACTCATCCCTCATTGTTTCCAGGCTTGGCTCCAGAGGATTCAACACAGCGGGTCTCGTTTAGCCATTTGAGCATCTCTGGTGGCTGTGCCATGACTCGATCAGGTGGTGGTGGTGTACAATGCCACCACAGGGAAACCAGAAAATAAAAGTAGAAGTAGAGATTAGTAATGATTGTAAATCTCTGAAGTTATATGATAATTTGGTGCATGTATATTCTATTAGCACATATATATTATTACAATGTAGGCTATGGAAATGGCAATTTAAAAACCTTACTTTTTTAAAGTAAAGAAAACAAAAGGCCATGTAAGAGGATTGTTGGGTAAATCTCTGGGCTTTAGCTTCATGTTACATGCGACTGTTTAACTGAACAGTAAGATGAATCAGAGATGGGACTTCATTTATGGTTTTGCCTCTTACATTACATTTAGATAAATGGAAAAGGAAGGGTTAAGGCTGAATCTGTCAGTTTTTCTTGTTTTGTGGTTTTAGGAATCCACAATAAATGCTGTTGCAGTTTCTATGATACAATTTTATATTGCGTACATTCCTAAAACAATCACAAGCTTGAGGGGCTCATTACAGGCAAAGGAGAGGACCAGCTGTCCCAAAAAGAATACCCAGAAATGGACAGGGAGTCATTATTGTTCATTTCAGCTGAAATTTAGATTTTTTTTGCCTGATAAGAATGATATTCTATTTGTTTATAAAGAAGTGGAAAATATAATTTTGTAAAAATCAGCTTTCTGTATGGCAATAAAACAGGTTACAGTATAACAAAAAAAGAAAGAAAAACACTCACTCATGTGTTCTTCACTTTAAATACAGTAGAACCATTAACACGGTGCCTTACAGAGCAAAGAGGATTACAATGGGCTAACAAACTAAAACAAAAATATAACTCCAAGAATATGGTATGGCAGACGAGGCATTAAGAGTAGAGAAACAAGATGGAATTAAAAGAAACACTCTGCTACACCTAATGGTAGAGTTCAGTGTGTCTGCACTAGATGACAAAGTGTAGGCAAGTATTCTAAACTTTTTACTTTGGAAGATTTATAAATTAGTAACACAGTTTTAGCATATGATTATATGAATGGAAACCAATTGGTTAAACCAGCTTAAGTGTAAGGCAACCACTGTGTCTGGTCTCAGGCATAACCCTAACACTTGTGTATTAAATTTATAACCTGAAGGAACATCAATGATAAAAAAATGCAGTAACCCATCAGAGAAGTGATTAATGTACAACTAAGGACTGCAGTATTGGACGAGGAGAGGGATTATAAACTCGGGAGAGATCACATTAATGATAATGAAGTCTACACTGCAGGCAAAATGTGAGATTCAAAATTCAGGTCACTGCCAAGTATAATTTCAAAGAAATGATAATGGAATCATTTGGCAGGTTTCAACAAAGGATTCTAGCTACCTGAAGTAGACAGAGTATCCCTGAAAACATACTTGCATGTTGTTACTGCAGGATTTACTTGAAATATTTTGAGCCGTTATTCAATTTAAGGGTAATTGTTATTGGCCTGTTACAAAAGATGGAGTCATAGTGGTTTCTCACCACTTCTGAAATGGCAATTGTATTATTTATATAACACAGGCAATGATTCAACATTGGAAACATGTAAGGTGCAAAGCAACCAAAGCCTCCTGGTAGTCCTGCTAGATTATAACTTTAAAAGAGCAACGCAGTACTAATTCTCCCATCCTGGGATCAAGTGCTGCCATTTATTGACCAGGATATATTATGCTAATCCCCAACCCTTTATAGACTCTCTCTAAATTTACAAGGAGAAGCATGATGAGCATCTGCTGGGTTGTCTGCTCTCTAGTATGAAGGGGACACACTACTAAGCTGGCAAGTTTCTCTGTGCTCAACATGGGCTCCTATTTGCTGTCCTTTTGGTACAACCAGTACATTCACAGGATTTAGTGGCCTAGATTCCAATACTGGCATATCTGGTGTCACACATGGGAGGCAACTGAAGGGCTTGAAAAGGAATAATCCCATTCCAGGGGTGGCAGAGTGCACTTATCCTTCCTCTTTTCCATGGGCAGACCAACCATGGGAAATTTCACCTGGACTCAAAGACGTCACTTTACAGTTCCGGGCCTGATGCTATTTCCGGTTCCCCAGGCACGATGACATCACTTCCCCTGTCCGACTTTAACACAGCCATGTTTGCCTATCTGTTTTGTTCTATTTTGGATTGAAGTCTGTCAAGTTCATGTCAATTTTGAACCAAAACCTTCACATTCGGCAGCCTATTTTAAGTATTCAGGCGGCTTCCCCCAAACCTTTTCCTGTGTTGTCTGAATCCTTTAACAGTGGTTAAAATTACTAGTGACACTGCGATTGTGCCCTCTCTCTTTTTTGCCCCTACTGGGGCATGTTCCTTTCTTAGGCCAGAATATCCCCCTTGGTCACAATTTTCATCAACTAATACATCATATGCACAAAACTGCAACATAGCGACATCTTTTTAGACTGAGCCCCCTACTTTTTAAAATTAAAATATATTTTAAAAAATAAAATCTGCTTTATTTAACATGCAGCTTCAATGACTGCACTAATCATGTACAGCTTTACTGTGTAACACAAACCAAAGTATGTGCACCACACTATTTGTAAGAGGCTTGTAAAAATGATCATTACAATTTTTGAAGCCCACCACTTACTTAAAAGTAACATATCATCGTTACAGGACATTCTCAGGCCTGCCTAGTCCAATTCATGGACATGCAGTGGTGCTGGGGCCTATCGCAGCAGTATTTGACACAAGGCTAGAACAATCCCTGAATGGGTCTCCAGTCTATTGTAGGCCACAGTCATGTATACACACCCCAATCTGCAGAAGACTTATGTTTTTGGGATATGGAAGTAATACTAGACATGGACAGAATGTATGCAATTTGCACTCAAATAACAGCCAGTTGTGAGATTCAAACCCAACAGCCAGGATTTGTGTTGTAGCAGAGCGATCCACTGTGTTACATTTATGTATTTAAAAATATACAAATTGAATGAGACTTACAGAGTTACAGCAGACATCTGTATCATATAGAACTTTAAGCCCAGGTCAATTTGAGATTGGGATGTCAGTTGTGTGGACTTTGCATGTTCTCCCTGTATCCCACAGTATAGAGCTGGGGTCCTCAATCACAGTCCTGGAGAGCCGCAGTGGCTGCAGGTTTTTGTTCTAACCCAGTTGCTTAATTAGAAAGCAATTCTTGCCAATAATTTAATTTCTTCACTTGTTAGTGCTTTAACTCTGCTATGTCAGATAATTCTCATATCCTAGATTTTCTTCCCCTTTCTAAGGATATCATCCAAATGATTTGAAGGCTAAAATGGAGGAGTAATTCTCAGTCCTTCCCGTTTTTCTCTTCACTTTCCTTCCAAGTATTTAATTAAACCCAATAGAGGATGATAAATGCACACAGGAATAAATGATAAAAAGCTAAATGGAGAAATGCTGGTCTCATTTGTCATTTGCTTCTTATTGCTAATAAGGGGTGATTAAAAACCAAGAATACAGCTGTTCAAGACTAAAATAAGCAATAAGGGTTCATAATCTTAATGAGCGAGGCAACTAAAGTGAAGCAGAAGTGTTATTTGAGCAATAAGAGCTTCTTATTAAGCAACTGGGTTGGAACAAAAACCTGCAGCCACTGCGGCCCTCCAGGACCGTGATTGAGGACCCCTGGTATAGAGACATGATGTTAAGTTGATTGGATGGCTCCCCACCTGGATCTGGTTCTTGTCTTAAGCTCTGTGTCGCTGCTGTGATAAGCTGAGACAAGATACTGTGAATATAGAAAGTGGCTGTTTGATTTTATTGCTCATAGCACTAAAAAAATAATATGTATACTTTAAAGCACATTACAGGTGCTATTACAGATGTACTTAGTACACTTACAATATACTTAAAGCATTTTTCCCAACATTATTTCAATGATACAGTGTACATACTGTATGATTAATTCCTACCACATCTTTGAATTTAAAGTTTTATGCTATAACAGACAACATTAAAAATCTAAGTAAAAACATACCATTGAGTTCATTTTTGAATGGAAAGGAAGTTTCTCTAATGAGAGCATTTTTTAAAATGTCACTGGCACCTATTTTCTTAAAGAACAACTCTCCTTCAGGCTTTGCTCACAGCCATTCTTATGCCTATTATTGTGTAATTAGCTGTATTTTTGTCTTTCATACTCCTGCGTCAATTTTCTCTGCAATTGTACCTTTCTTTGTAGTCAATTAATCTTGCATGCAACTTTGGCTGTAGCTCAGCCAAATATATATATATTTTATAGGCCTAACCCTGTTTGCCCTCATTTTTTCACTGCTTTAATTTTTACCTGCCCATATGAAAAAAAAACACTTAGTAGTGGGTGTTTCTGTTTTTTGGGAACCTTTCAAGCTGCACGCACGTTCAGTCTCCAGAGACATTTTGGGCAGATTTCTTATACTTCTGCCATAATTGCTTTTTTTCTGCCCATACTTGCTTTACAAGGTTGAAAATTGTTATTACAATAATTTTGAATATAAATAATTGTACTAATGTAATATTTACATTGTTATTTATTTTTAAGTAGTAATACTGCATTTTGGGAGTGGCAGAGTAGCACAGTGATTAGTGCTGCTTTTTCTCGAATGCAGTTTTCTGGGCTTGAACCCCAGGCCTGATAGTCATTTGTGTGCAGTTTACACATTCTCTCTGTGTCTGTCTGGGTTTTCATCCCACATTCCAAGGATGTGTAGGTTAGTTTAGCTAATAATTCTAGGTTGGTCTTGTGTGAGTGTTGCTGTATGCATGAGTGGACTCTGTGATGCACTGGTGCCCAGTCCAGAGCTGTTTTCTACATTGCACCCACTGCTTGTCAGGATGGTGTGATGAGCTGTATTAAGAGGATTTCAAAATATTATGTTAATATTGACTGCGGTGGGGTGGCGCCCTGCTCGGGGTTTGTTTCCTGCCTTGCACCCTGTGTTGGCTGGGATTGGCTCCAGCAGACCCCCATGACCCTGTAGTTAGGATAATGGATGGATGGATGTTAATATTGACTTTTGCACCACCTGGTGGTGGATTTTAGGAGGCCTAGGCCCCTCATGGACCCTGTGATCATCAGAGGTGACTGTGTGCAGAGGGTGCAGACCTTTAAATATCTGGGAGTGCAGCTGGATGACAAATTGGACTGAACTGCCAATACTGATGCTCTATGTAAGAAAGGTCAGAGCCGACTATACTTTCTGAGAAGGTTGGCATCCTTCAACATCTGCAGTAAGATGCTGCATATGTTAAACCAGACGGTTGTGGCGAGTGCCCTCTTCTACGCGGTGGTGTGCTGGGGTGGCAGCATAAAGATGAAAGAAACCTCATGCCTGGACAAACTTGTTAAGAAGGCAGGCTCCATTGTAGGATTAAAGTTGGACAATTTAACATCTGTGGCAGAGCGACGGGCACTAAGCAAACTCCTGTCAATCATGAATAATCCACTGCATCCACTTAACAGTGTCATCTCCAGGCAGAGGAGTAGCTTCAGTGACAGACTTTTGTCACTGTCCTGCTCCACTGACAGACTGAGGAGATCGTTCCTCCCCCACACTATGCGACTCTTCAATTCCACCCGGGGGAGTAAATGCTATCATTAATTTTATTTTAATTTTTTTCATTTTTTTTTCATTTTTATTACTATTTAATTTAATATTGTTTCTTTGTATCAGTATACTGCTGCTGGTTTATGTGAATTTCCCCTTGGGATTAATAAAGTATCTATCTATCTATCTATCTATCTATCTATCTATCTATCTATCTATCTATCTATCTATCTATCTATCTATCTATCTATCTATCTATCTATCTATCTATCTATCTATCTATCTATCTAGAAAGAATTACTAACAAGATAATATAATTCTGAAGCCTAGTTTCCATTTTCACATAAATCAGTTTTTCAACTGAAATAGCTACACATTACCCAAATTAAAATAAATCTAAATACTAAAAGAAAAGTGGAAAATGCTTTCAGTGTTGAGGTCTAGGGAAAGATCATGTTCTCGAGAACATTAGAGCCTTACATAAGAGCAATCTAGATGAGAACAGGCCGTTCAGCTCAATAAAGCTTGCTGTTAATTGTTCTAAAATAAAATCAAGTCTAGTTTTGAAAATTCCTAAGGTTCTGTTTGCTACCACAATACTTGGTAGCTTATTCCATGTGTCTATGGTATTTTGTGTAAAGAAAAACTTCCTTATGTTTGTGTGAAATTATTCTTAACAAGTTTCCAACTGTGTCACCATGTTCTTGATGAACTCTTTTAAAAATAACAGTCTTGATCCACTGCCCTAAGTCCCTTCATAATTTTAAACACTTCAATCATGTCTCCTCTTAATCTTCTTTTGCTTAAACTGAAGAGGCTCAGTTCTTTTGATCTTTCCTCATAATTCATCCCCTGTAGCCCTGGAATCAGCCTAGTTGCTCTTCCCTGGACCTTTTCTAGTGCTGCTGTGTCCTTTTTGTAGCCTGGAGACCAAAACTGCACACAGTACTCCAGATGAGGACTAACTAGTGTGTTATAAAGCTTGAGTTTAACCTCCTTGGACTTGTACTCACACATCAGGGCGCTATGTAACCTAACACTCTGTTATCCTTCTTAATGGCTTCTGAACACTGTCTTGCTGATGATAGTGTCGAGTCCACTACGACTTTTAAATCCCTTTCATAAGGTGTACTTTTCTGACCTCCAATTGTACATTCAAACGTAACATTTTTACGTCCTATGTGTAATTCTTTACATTTAATGTTTAGAGCTGCTCTCTTATAAATTCAGGACATTTGATTATTTAACTTTTGTCTGTATTTCTAATTCTAAAATATAATGGCATAATATTTATAGGTTTTGGCTCAGCATTCGGGTTTAAATTCCAGCTCAAACATTGCTTATGTGAAGTTTGTATGTACATCCTTCACAAAAATATGAGAACTCATACGCAAACATTACTTAGTTATAAACAAAAAAAGTGAATAAAGTGGTTGTACTATGCAGAAGAACAGTTTAATTTAAATAACTGATTTTCCATAAAATGTACTCTTTGTACTTGTAGCTTTTAATGAAAGTATTTTTTAAATTTTACAGTAAAATAGGTTTCAAGCCATAGCATGGTCGCTATGTTTGTGAAGTTTGTATTTACTTCCCGTGTTTACATGTGCCTTTCTCCATGCCCTCTGGGCTCTGCCGTGGCCTGGCATCACATCTTGAGTTGGACCTATCTTTGTGCCTCATGTTCAAAAGGTTTATAGTTGTTTTCCTGTTCAGAAGGATTTGATTTTAAGCCAGTAATATTTACTGTATAATACAAGGGTAATGTCTTGGTTATCACAGCTCTAGAGACATGACATGGGTTTAGTTCTTAAATTCAGTTATTTAAATTAATCTGACAATAATTACAATGAAAATTGGTTTGGATTTCTGAAGACAGTTTTTTGAGTTGGAGATGTTACAGTCAATACAGTCTGCTAATTTCGATCATTGTAATTGGTGTCTGGCTCAGCACATCATGCTGCCAGTCATATAGATATCTTACTTACTAATGCATCTGGTGTCATTACTTTAGACTATTACATTATCTCTTTTAATTTTATAACTAGATTCTGTGCACCCATTGTAACTTTTTTCTCAAAAAGTCCTTAAAGTCATGTGCTGAATGAACACATTTCTCAAGAGACTGCTAATATAAATTTGGGAGTTATTTTTAGCTCTAATGATCAAATTCAATCTCTTGATTTTATCTTAGCCCATGCCAGTTCTCAATGAGTTCTGACTATAGTAATCAAGAAATGTTTTCAAGGTAAAATCTGGTTTAATGAGGATAGTCACAAAGCTCTTAATGTCAATCAGACTGTGAACTAGAAGTAGAACCTGTTGGGCTGGCAGGATTATGTTCAATTTAAGGCTGAGGCCCAACCCATTTTATGAAACGGCTTAAGATGAATATACTCGTATTGCTCAACTTTGTTCCAGTCTTGCAGGAATTTCCTAGCCTCACATTAAAAGCTACACTTTTTTTTTTGTTTTTTTCTACTCTTTTCATCCATTTCATAAAGATGATCATTCTGCGGTGTATTCTACTTTACAGCAGGCCTATTTCATTTATTTTTCAGTAGTACTAGGGTGTTGTACCATGTTAGCCATTAGGAATGTAATGAGAAGTCAAGCAAAATGACACTTTTTATGGACTAACTAAAACAATTACAATATGCAGCTTTCAAGGCAACTCAGGCCCTCAAAAGCTTTCATATAGTAATCGTTTAAGTTAGCTAATAAAATGTGACATTTTGCTTGACTTCTCACTATATCTGTTTTTCAGAAGAAGCAATTTGATCAACGAATGGAGTCACCTACTATTTTTGTTTTGTTTTGATTCAAAGTTTTCTTATATCTCATTTATATCTTCTGAAATTAAGTATTCTATCTGTGATCTGGTTCCTTATGGCTATATTGACCCAAAAAAGCTCCTTCTGTTTTAGTACCTAACCTGACAAGAATCACTAGAAATTTACTTAGCTCAGGAAATTTTGCACTTTGTTGGAGAATAGCTAACATCACTCCTGTTTCTGAAGGTGCCTCATAACTACCTGTGCCCTCTGATTTCAGACCCATCTTTATTACCCTAATATTGTCTTAAGGTCTTTGAGAAATTATTGGTAAGATACTTTAATCACTTTATTCATCTTAATGATGTTTTCTCACTATCTCAAATTGGCTTTAGGAACAGGTTAGGTAGCTGAGATGTAACAACCTTTTAGGTGGAAGTCTGCAGTCATTTCTTGAGGTAGACCAAGAATCTGTGGACTTTAGATCTGCTTTTGTATGTGTGAATCATAATAGCTTACTGTATAAACTTGGGGTTATTGAGTGTTTGAGGTGCACTCTATTCTGTACTAGCAATTTTCTACCAAAATGAGAAACAGCCCTCGCATTCAAATCTTCCTGATCTTTATGTGAGAGTTAGACACACTAGGCATTTGGCTTATGTTGTAAACAAAAATTGCCCAAGATACTCAGCAGTCAGAAGTAAAACAATTCAATGTTCTTGTTGTTTCATTCCTAATATATGTAAAATATGGAATGATCTCTCAGGTCATGTAGTGCTGGCTTGAAACATTGCTTCCTTTTGATCAAATCATAACAGATTTTTGTAACCTAGGTAATGATCTATTCATTTGTTCTAGGCTATGTTGTTTTTACTTCATAGTTGTCTCAGTAATCTTCATTCTTTAATTATCCCTTGTGTAGGTATTTTTGATCATTTTTACCTTCCTTCTTTTTTGCGGGGTTTAGTCTCCTCCAATGTTATTATGGTCTTATTGTTTTCTGCTTCTGGTAAGAAATTCACTCTGTTCAAATAAATAAATAAACACACTCTATTTGTAGTCAGCTTTAAGTAACATGGGATCTGTGGGCATTTAAGTTACCACATTACAAGCTTGTGTTTCAAATTCATATTCTTTTATCAGCCTCCAGAGCAGTGTGGTGGCTAATGATTCATCTTGGAAACCACAAAAATCGTTTTGACTTGCTCTGTAACTCATCAAGTAACCTAACCTGCAGAGGTGACAGTTGCAGAAATAAAAAGGCCAAATCTTTGCCAAAACTATGCTGGAAGGGCTGAAGGAAGGGCTCGCCAAACTTAATTTTCCAAACTTGATCCCGTCACCTTTCCTTCCTGTTTTTACAACAGATGCCGGCTTCTGCTACAGCCAGTTTATTAATCAGACACCGACTTGTAGCTTTATTTCAGATTTGTTTATAATCAACTGCATTATTGCTCCCATTCAGTATGATCAGAAAACTAATCTTAACTTTTTATCATCTAATCACCACGTCTTAGATTATCCATCCATTTATCTGGCCATTTCCTATGCTTATTTATTCAGGTAGAAGGTCACTGGAGACCAATCTTTTTATCAGCAGTGCTTGACATAAGCCTGTTTGTTAACATTTAGTTTCATTAGTTGCATGTAAACACAAAATTAAGGATAATTCATAAGCAGACAGCATTAGAGCACATGAAGTGTCCTAAACAGCAGCTGCCATTTCAGTTCCATTTACACACATTTTAAAGAGGTCTCTTAAAAGAGATAAAGCATGAGACTATTTGATAAATTCATTAGTAGGCCTGCCTGACATAATGAATTTAATGCTGTAAAAGTATGAAAATCTACATATCCTATTACATGCTTTATGAGTTCCTCTTTAGAAATAACACATGATATGTAAATCACCCACTTCACAGGACCACTTTTGTTGTTCCATGGTCTTCTTATTGAAGAACATCCAACAATATATCATTGACCAAACTTTGTTTACAAAGAAAAGTCTTCTAGTAAGCTTTTGAAAATTAGTTTCTCTGACAATTTCCTTTTTTGAGCTTATTTTGCCCTTATTTGTTTTTAACCTACTCCTAACTTCAGTAATATGCTTTGGCTGCTGATTTGATCTGTCCAGATGAATCTTCTTGAATTACCACAAAATAAGATTTCTGCCTCACTCACACAACTATGTTGACCTATTCAGTCTTCTTTTCGAATAAAATGAATCATGGATATGATATGAATTTTATAATAAGTAAGCAAAAATGACGGATTGTCTGGGTACATGGAATTGTATAGGGTAAAGGATTATTGTGTATTAGATAGGATTTATAAAAGATTAAGGCTTTTGAGAAGTGATGTGACTGTTGCATTTGATCCAAGGCAGCAGATCCATTGTGACTTGATAATCCTTTATATGAAAAACCAACTGGAAAAAAAAATACAAAAAATACATAATAAACAGCTGAAACAATCCCATCAGTAAGTAAGAGAGAAACGATAGAGGATGTCTGCCTCTCTGGTGAAAAGTCCGGGTAGCTCTTTTGTGATGTAAGGTTTATGACAAATTGAAGACTGGCTGAAGCCAGGGTTTGAAACATTCAAATATGAGTACTGGAAAAGATGATAGAATATTCTGATTCTCAAAATCAGTAAGGAAGTGCCAAAGCATCACTTTCTGACATTATAGCAGGAGTAATGCAGAGATAGGGATCATCAACAAAAGGAATGCATGAGCCATTATGTGGGCATCTTACTGGTAGCATACTGTAGTAAGTGTTAAAGTGAATTGAACTTCAAAAGATTTATCACAAGGCACTACTATTACAGTGTTAAATTGCATCCCTCTTAGACCAAGCATTCATTGTTCTGGTACATTCACTGAGGTTTGTTGTTTAGTTGTACCCTGGAGGCATTGAATCAAGAAAATGTAATAAAGAATAGGCTCTGAATTTTTTTTTCTGTGGTAAAATCCAGTCAGACTAGGTGGTCCCTTTTAGTTCTGCAGTGAGCTGAGATATGAATTCAACCTTAGATTCTTTGCCATCAACATTTAGGCATGGGTGCTACAGACATCTGCATTTGATTTTAAATTCAAAGCTACATTTTGTTTCTAGTTGAAATGCTGTTGATTAGAATAAAAAACACTAAACACCACATATAAAATTAACCAGCAAGCCCTATTTCATGTTTTTAAGGTATCACAGTGACCAGCCAGAACGTTAAAGCCACCTGCCTAATACTGTGTAGGCCCCCCTCGTTCAGCAAAAACAGTTCTGACCCATAGAGGCCTAGACTCCATAAGACCTCTGAAGGTGTCTTGTGGCATCTGGCATCAATATGTTAGCAGCTGATTCTTTAAGTCCTGTAAGTTGCAAGGTGGGGCCTCCATGGATCGGACTTGTTTTTGCAACACGTCCCACAGATTCTCGATCAGATTGAGATAACAACAACAACAACATCTATTTATATAGCACATGTTCATACAAATAATGTAGCTCAAATTGCTTTACATAATGAAGAAGAGAAAAATAGACAAAGTAAGAATTACAATAAGAGAACACTAATTAACATAGAAATAAAAGTAAGGTCCGATGGCCAGGGAGGACAGAAAAAATTAAAAAAACTCCAGACGGCTGGAGAAAAAATGAAATCTGCAGGAGTTCCAGGCCATGAGACCGCCCATCACCCTCTAGGCATTCTACCTAACATAAATGATCAGTCCTCATTGTTTTCAGGGTTCTCATGAAAGGACTTGATGATGACTGTCACGTGGACTTCAGGCCTTCAATCCATCAATGTAGGGACATCACGGTGCTTTGATCAGGTGGTGGTGGAGCAGGTCGTCACCACAGAAAACTGGAAAAAGAATAGAAGAGAGAGTAGGGGTTAGTACAGATTTTGGAGCCACCATGAATAGTAATGATAATTAATTGAATATACAGAGCATCAGGAATAAACTAAAATGAAGTTATGAGAAAGCCATGTTAAAGTAATATGTTTTTAGCAGTTTTTTAAAGTGCTCTACTGTATTAGTCTGGCAAATTCCTATTGGCAGGCTATTTAGGTACATTACAGCAGAAGGTTGCCTCACCGCTTCTTTTAAGTTTAGTTCTTGGAATTCTAAGCAGACACTCATTTGAAGATCTAAGGTTATGATTTGGAATGTAAGGTGTCAGACATTCCGATATATAAGATGGAGCGAGATTATTTAAGGCTTTGTAAACCATAAGCAGTATTTTAAAGTCAATTCTGAATGACAGAGGTAAACAGTGAAGTGACATCAAAACTGGAGAAGTGTGCTTGGATTTCCTTTTCCTAGTTAGGATTCTAGCAGTTGCATTCTGCACTCGTTTCAATTGATTTATGTCTTTTTTGGGTAGTCCTGAGAGGAGTGCGTTACAGTAATCTAGTCAACTGAAAATAAAAGTGTGAACTAATTTCTCAGCATCTTTCAATGATATAAGAGGTCTAACTTTTGCTATATTTCTTAAGTGAAAAAATGCTGTCCTAGTGGTTTGATGAATATGCGATTTAAAACTCAGGTTACAGTCAACAGTTACCCCCAAATTCTTTACCTCCGTCTTGACTTTTAATCCTAAAGCATCAAGTTTATTTCTAATAACCTTATTATATCCATTATTGCCAATCACTAAAATCTAGGGAGATCTACAGAATTTGCAGGCTAAGTCAGCATCTTGAACTTTTTTTCATTTGACCATTGCAATGAAGGCGTGTATGTGGTCTTAAACAATTTTTAGGTAGGTGGCACATGTCAAAGTAACACTCACATGATGGTTAGGACTCAAGGTTTTCCAGCAGAACATTGCCCAGAACATTGCACTGACTTCATCAGCTTGCCTTCTCCCAGGTTATTAATGCACACATGATCTAAAAGAAAACATGATCCATCAGACCAGGCAGCTTCTTCAGTTGATTTGGTGGTGGACAGGAATCAGCAGGGGCACTCTGACTAGTGTGCGGCTCCACACAGCTGTTCTGAAACCTTTCTCTCATAGCGAGCATTAGGGTTTATAGTGGTTTATGCTACACTAGCTCTTCTGTGGGATCGGACCAGACAGGCTAGCCTTCCCTCCCCATGCTCATCAGTGAGCCTTGGGTGCCTAGGTTCACTAGTTGTCCTTCCTTAAACCACTTTTGTTTGGTAGTGACCACTACATAACACAAGACATATAGTTTTGGAGATGCTCTGACCCAGTTGTCTAGCCATCGCAATCTGGCTCTTGTCAAAGTCATTAAGATCTTTACGCATGTCCATTTTTCCTACTTCCATCTCACCACTTTTATGAACTTTTGTTCACTTGCTGCGTAATATGTCCCAGCCCTGGACAGGTGCCACTGTAATGAAATAGTCAATGTCATTCAATTCCCCTGTCAGTTGTGGCTGATCAGTGTATATATTCATTTAATAATTATAAAAAAATTGATTTTCTTCTTAAACAGTAAACACACAAATCTACAAATAAAGATCTAAGACTAAGTTTTCGCAAAGAACAGTACAGTATTTGTCTGCTACTGGTTACAATTTACCATCCACGCCTGTTTGCCTACACTTCATTTAACTCGTTTATTCTTTTACACTAAAACTATTTCATTTGGATTTAATGACTACAGACTTCTTGAGAAAGAAAGGACTTCTTCATTCAATATCAGTAGAATGGACTATCCCTGTACAAACTCAGATTATGTTTGTCATATTAAAACCTACAATGACAAGTAAGTAAAAATCCACTGAAGCAAATATTGACTTTCCTTTTCTTCTCCGGAGTTCAGTTCTTTATCTCACAGACATAATGCATTTATCACATTTTCATTTTCTCCTTTTTTCATTGTGAGAACATTAAAACCCTAGCTGCTTCATACTTGGTGTGGCACACTAATGCACCACAAGTCAAAATATTCAATTCAAAGTCCAATTAGTATTCATTTTGTTTTTCCCCAAAAGTAGAAATGTTCCTCTTTCAAAGAATCATAGATATTAGGAAAAAGTGACCAAGTGGTGCTCTGAAGACCTTTGAAACTTGATGTTATTTTGCAAGAGCTAGGTAAACGGAGATTGACAAGCTACGTTGGAATGAATGTTCTGTTCTTATTGTAATTGTTCTAAATGTGTTTTGGATTCCTCCAAACATTCCCAAGTATACTGTATTGTACAGTATACTGGCCTTGCATGAGTGGATGAGAGCATTGGTTTATGTTCTGTTATGGGTGGCACAACATCCACGGTTGATGCCTTAAAACTTAACACCACACAGACAGAGTCCAGCTTTTTAAGATCCTATGAGACTATGGACTGAGCATTTTAAAATAAAGAAAGGATGACTTCATTAAGGATACTTTCACTAAGCAATGGGCCTCAGTTATTGTGTCTTCTGTTATTTGGGTGTATCAAAGTACTGTGTAACTAACTACATGCTTTTCTGGGAACAATATTTGAAGGGTTTTAGCAACAGCTAATATTATTTAAAGGCAGTGTGGTGTGGTGTTTAAGGCTTTGGACCCAGGTCTAAAAACTGGACACTGACACTCTGTGACACCGAGCAAGCCACTTGACTGTGCTTCAATTGGAAAACCGAGTGAAATGTCACCAATTGTATCTGAAATGCTGTCAGTCACCTTGGATAAAGGCATCAGTAAAATAATAAGAAATAATAATATTATTAGGTTGCTGGAGCTGCTTACTCTTAATCAAGCTATAGACAATTTCACAGGAGTATGCATTTGATAAATCTCTGCTTTTCCAAGTGACTTGACTTTTGTTGATGGTGATTGCAAAACACAATTTTACATTACAGTGTCTTCTTTTGAACTGAAATGGGTAAATCACTAGGGAAAATGTGAATTCATATGAAATTTTAGTATATATTATGATCATTATTATATGTTTACGATATTCACTTGGTTACATCATTCACTCAAGTATTTATTTTTGTGTTTTTCCACCAGTTGTATGTTCAAGTTTGTTTGATTTTTTTTTATACTTTTATAGGTTCATAGTAAACTTCTAACACTGAATCATGTTTTACTTTAACTAATTACAAACAGCAAAGATATTTACATTCCACACATTTAGGCGACTCTTGTAATAAATTAAATGTAATTGCTTTTGTGGTTGCTTTTTGCAGTGCTTGTAGTGGAATAAAGTAACTGCTGATACTATGTCTTAAAGGCTTCTTAAATGGTCGTGAATGTACATGTAAAGAATTTTGGAGCACGGTGGAGAGGGGGGTGGGGCTTCCCTTTTCAAAGTAAACAGACGTCCATCTAAATGTAAACAATTTTGGGTGGGGCTGTTGGAGTCTCCTTTCAAAGTCCATAGATGTGAATGTATATTACAACAGAGTAGCTTAAGAAGGATCAATTAAGATTCAGCTTACAGTGTCTGTAACCCGGACTTGGATCCAAGGATGCCATCTCCACTTCTACTCCTCTCTCCCTGCCTTTTTGCTTCTAGCAGAGCAATACCAATGTTCATAGCCACAGATTCCAGCATTTGCACTCAAACTTTATAACACTCTTGCCAACCATTCAGTTTTGCATCTTTCTTCAGGTTCAGTGAACCTTCCCTTTCCAGTTTTCTTCTCACCATACACAGAAAACACATCCACATCTGTTTTTTCCTTGTCCAGGACATGGCTTCTTCTTCAGTTGCCTATCCATCCTATTAGTTAGTACAGCTGTCAGTTGCTTCTGCTGCACTCTTTGTTTGCATAAAGCCACCTCTAAGTGCAATACAGAGCATGTAAGTTACTGCAGAACAATATTAATAAATGTCAACAAATTCTTTGCAACAAATAA
The DNA here is from genome assembly GCF_016835505.1 of Polypterus senegalus. Classification (NCBI taxonomy): domain Eukaryota; kingdom Metazoa; phylum Chordata; class Cladistia; order Polypteriformes; family Polypteridae; genus Polypterus; species Polypterus senegalus. Next base: position 87,843,169 of record NC_053163.1, on the reverse strand, counting down.
AAAAACACTTGACAACTTATTTTCTTTTTTCTGTAACATCACCAAATTTTAATCAAATCAGTCAAGTCATTTTCAAGATTTTGCAGTGTTTAGCTAATATATTGTAGTTTTGTTTACCCCTAAATATTGATATATTATAATGTTTTTTCTTAGTGGATACCTACATCATCCTGCCACATTTAAGCTTTTTAATTAAATGAGAAGTAGTGTTTTTATTGATGAGTCAATAAGTCAGTCAGTCAACTTTGAAATGTATCGTAAGATGGGCAATTAGACAAGGCAGAGGTACAAAAAAGAGGTTGGGATACCTCCCTGAAAGCCACGTTTAATCAAATAGCTGAAAAGACATCTGAGAATAGCTCAAAAAAAAAAAAAGATTGTGGTCAAGGCTGTGATTCGAGTGAATCACTGGAGCTCTGTCATCCATGTTTGCCAGGTTGGCATCTGATGTCATCTTCTGGACGCTCTTATATTCTGAGGACTGGAAGGTGTGGAGCTTCTCGAGTGGGTCATACCTGTTTGGAATTTTTTTCTTAGCTGCGTGGAAGAAAGGGGAAGATTGCATTAGCATCAGCACCCTCTCTGATCCCAAGGTGGTATTGCTTACCTCATCAGAGCCAGGAAGGTGATCTCCAGACACACATATGTAAGAATATATTCTGGCCACTAGGGGGTGTACAAGCCACTCAAACCCAAAATAAACAGACGCCAGATGCAAGTCTCTGCAACACACAGGCGTTTATTCAGTGGGAAATGCTTCCCAAATCGTTTTCCACCACATCAGCATCAAGCACAGTACAAAAACACCAGTCTCAACAATAAAGCACTCTTCTTCTCTTCCTTTCTCTCTGTCTCCTTCTGCCTTCAATCCTCCTCTGGCAAGCATTGTCGTCTACCTCCCAACTCTGGCTCCCTGAATGAAGGCAGGAAACTCCTTTTTTGCTGCACCTAGGAATACTCCAGGTGGCTTCTTAGTGAGGTCTGGAAGCACTCCCAGGTGTGGTGAAAGATCTGGTGCAGCCCCCATGGCACACCACAGGGCTGAGTTACAGAAGTACAATTTCCATGATGTCCTGTGGGAAACCATGGCGCTGCTGCAACCCAGGGGGGCTTCCATCTAGCGCTCCGGGAGAGGTAGTGCCCTGTATATATCTGCTCCCCCAGTCTTTCCATTATGGCAGCATCCTGGCTGTCCATCACTCTATATATGTATTTAAAAGTATAACTATATTTGTCACAGTTTATGGAAATCAACATGCTCTTAGTTAAGAAAGCTTTTATAACATGAAGACACTGGGTAAATTGGATTAATGCCCTTTCCTGACTGTGCCACCTTTGAGCAAGTCACTTCTTATGCCTGGGTGTAATGTGCAAAAATCTATATAAATAATTGCAATATATCCTGATCATGTAAGAAGTTAAGTATTTGATTATTCACCCCTCTTGCTACACGAGTCCTTTCAATTCAGCATCGCACAAAATGGAAACCATCTAGTCATTAAGCTAGCCTATTGCAAAGTGCACTCAAACACAGCAGCACGTTAAAGGTTAAGTAAAATAAAATGATCTTGAAACTATAAACATTTCTGCAATGCAGTAAGTTAAATAAGTTTGTTCATGTTTATGTGTATTTTGCTATAAATGGGCATAAGTGTACTTTTATGATAAACCAAATTAATATTTAACTAAACCTTAAAATGAAGTTTTACTTTTTAACATATCTGTAGCCCATTTAGAAATATTTCTACAATGCATTTTGAGGTATCTTCAATACATTTTGAAAAATCTCCAATTGACCTTGCATGCATTTTAAGATATCTGAAATTAATTTGGTGATATCTCAAAATCATTTCTTGTAAAATTTCCTATTCTTGTAAAAAATGTATTGGAGATATTTTAAAATGAGCAAGAAGTTATTTAAAGATATCTAGAAGTGTATATCAGATATCTGAAAATGGACAAGAAGCTATTCTGAAATATCTAAAAGAATAGGGCATTTTATAGAAAGTGTTTACTATATTAGTAAATTTATTGGGTCCTGGATGTGAATTCCATTTAGTTTTTTAACTGCCATTCTGCTCTTATGTGGTGTCAACACTGCAACACTAGTTTCTACTTTTTGTAATGGTAAACGCGCATCCCCATTCAGTCAGCTGGATCAGACTTATGCCTATAGAGTAAAAGGATGTTGCTGCTTTACAGTATGAGTGTATACCAGCATTGAGAATGACCTTTGTTTTTAATCTCTTTTGTTAGTTTTTGTTTTAAATTGGATATTTACTGTACTATGCACCCTTTTGATGCACACTCTGGTATATGACAGATATTGACATGGACTTACCATTTGAGATAACGCCTTCTGCATGAAAATATTGTAGTGCTGCCAATAAATCCTGAACCCCTTTCTTCACAGGGTCTAAAATGTAATTTTTTTTACACTAATATATACATTTTCTGCATTGGTACTTTTTTGAAGAATGGCTTCAATGTCATTTGTTTCATGAAAAGACTCAAAACATAACAGAATATGTTGCCATCAACAGGAGTGGAATTCTGTTTAGTGTTAGTTTGTAGTTCTTGCTGCTTTTTTCCATCTGGAATGTTGGCAATGGTGCCACTTTGGCCTGTTTTCACCCTGTGCCAACATTCCAACGAGACATTATAATGAAAAAAAGAGTTTTATTCAGGTGATGCAGGAGAAGAATCCTTTCTGGGGAGAATGATAAGTTTAGACATGTTTGTTGGCTTTGTATTAAAGAATAAGACATCTATTACCTTCCTACAACAGGGCTCATAGGGAATCGTACATAAGAAAATATGAGGGCAGTTTTTCCACATTTATAGTGGGAAAGTTTCTGTGAGTAAGAGAGTAATTTAGTGGGGTTAAATATGTGGTTAGTTTAAATTTATAGAGTGTCACACATTAAAATTATTTTGGGGAGTCATGCATAGGGATGATTTAGACTGTGAGATTTTTCAAGGGGATGCTGGCATTTTTTGAGATTTTTTTTGAGAGGTGGCATGAAGAGTTATACATACTGTATGGATACTAGCCATGGAAGAATTAGGGATTTTTCTATGATCAAGATGTTTACAGAACTGTACTTCATATACATAAGTACATACAGTACATACATTGTCAAGCCTGCTTAATCCAATTCAAGGTCAAGAGGACTTCAGCCCAATCTGGTATCATAGAGTGCATGGCAAGAATCAGTCCTGGGCAGGGGCACCAATCCATTTTAGAACAAACTCAGGTGCTCACCACCATATCACACAATCTAAGAGTCGACAGTTAACCTGGTAGACATGGCTCTGGAGTAACTGGAGAATAACCCATGCAAACATGATACGAACAAGCAAACCCCACAAAGACAACATCCAGCCATGAGACTGGAACCCAGAGCACTGTGAGTAAGCACTGCTACCCACTATACCACTGAGCTGCCTACATTTTAGATATGTTTTCTTTTATATTCTTTAAATAAATGTATAAAGTAAGAGACCTTCTTAATCCAAGTAAGGACCATAGAGGGCCAGAGTCTATCCCAGCACTATAAGACACAGGACAAGAAGTAAACGTGAGCAAGATGCCAGTCCTTTGTAGGTATGACTCCTTCATACAGTCCGCTTCATTTGGGGCCATTTTGGAGTGACTAATTATCCCAGCAGTCACATTTCTAGCTGAAAGCAAGGGTACATACAGGGTGAATATGTAAACTCCACAAAGACAGCAACTGGGAGTGGGCTGTGAACCCCCAGATGCAGGATCTACAAGTCAGCAGCACTCACCACTAGACCCTTGTTTCTTCCCCAAGCAAATAATACATTTAATATTTTTCCTTATTTGTAAAATAATACATTTAATACTTTTTCCTTTAGTTGTATGCAGCTGCAATGGATTTGGTGCCACATGAAGGTCTTATACTCTGTTCACCCCAGATTGGCTCAAACCTTCCAGGAAGTTAAACTATGTTGTAGAAGCCATTCAGTTTAACATTTCATGAAGCACTATTTGATGATACAAAGGAGTGTGTTAATGCTAGAAATATCAGCGCTAATAACATAACTTTCTCAAACCATCTTAATCAAATTCAGGGGCAGCAGAGGCCAGGGTCCATTGGAGGCAAGGTAGGAACAAGCCCTGGACAGGACACCAATCTATTATGGGAGGCCACTCATAAAGATTCTCTCTCTCTCACACAACTGTAAGGCCAATTTATATTACCATTTAACTTGCACATGTTTGGGTGTGGGAGAATAGCTTACAGAGAGAGAACCTGCTAACTCCAAAGAGGCAATGCCTAGTATAAGATTCAAACAAAGGACTCAGAAGCTGGAGCTAACCAGTCCAGGAGAAGAGTCTGGCCTGAAAGAAGGATTCTAATGTACATCTGTGATCTGAAAATATAAAGCCCCTGGATTGTTTTTGTTTTCTTTTAAGGGCTGACCAAATAATTATCTCCTTTTTGTGTGTTGCCTTTAAAGAGCACAGCAGGATATGACTACTAAAGCTGAAATTTGTCTTTATTATTTTTTGTCATTTCAATAATGCCACTTGCCTCCCACATACCCTCCTGTTTTGAGAAGGTAAGATGGCCACTGATCTGAACACTGCACTCTTTGTGATCCCTGGCCAGAAACTTGCTGGGCTTTCTCTAATTGAAACATGCTTGTGATAAATCTCCTTTTGTTAACTACAGTGTGTCACTCTAAGTGATATGCTTTCTTCTGTGTGTTGAAGCTTCTTATTACTGGAGCACTGCCACTGACCTTAACTTGAAGCCAAACAGTGTTAGAACGTAGAATTCATGTAGTGTTTTTAAGACTGTTCACCTGATACATTTGTCAGGTTCATTTCCCACCACTGATTGACTGTATGAACCTAGATGTTGATATTCTATATAGTGTGCACTATGTACATGTGATCTGTAAGTAACCTTGGATAAAAACAGCCGAATCAATGAATATATACATTTAAGAAAGTGCACAGAAGAAAGCAGGAGTGGAATCAGGACACATGTCTCTTCATAGATGAGGGAAAGGAAAATTTCAGGTTTGAATGACTCCAGATATATTTTATGACATTTCCAAGTGATTGATCACAGATGGAATTTTGATCAACGAACTTTGTCCTGGCTATACCTCTGAGTCTGTTCAAGGTGAAAGGGTTAAAAAGGAAAGGATGATATTGGCAGATATTCCATTTAATGATTTCTTTTTAATTTAACTGGGTTTGGGCCTTTGTGAAAGAGTACCACAGTTGTGCTGAGCAATCAGTGCAGCAGGCCTCTTATTAAAAGCTTATATCACTCAGTAAGTCACAAAGGAAATACCTCCCCTCTATACAAATACAAATATGGGAAATTATTATTTATTTATTTTTTTTAGATGGCCACTCTATACCCACCCTGAATTTAATTTTAATTGAAATTAAATATTTTAAGATTATTGAATCTCATTTCAAAGGATTAAAAATGAATTCTTATCTGATCCTGTAGGTGTGGTATTTCAGATAACGCCATTTCAGCTGCCTTTATTTACAGTTGCTTAGAAACTGGATGGAGTTATTCATGAAAGGGCATCTAGAAGTGTTGATTAAATAAAATAATATTTTATAGTTCAATTTTCTGCCACACAGTATGAGTAATTCTTCCAAACACATGTGTGGAATCTGACAAATTTTCATGTTAACAATGTATTTGAAAACGAGTCATAGAAATCCCATCATCTGCTTGTCACTAAAATTTTTTACAATGCCAAAAAAAGGCTTCTTAGGGGACATTGCAGTTTTAACTTTGGGAGAGTGCCTTGGCAGAATCATATACAGAGGATCTGGAAAGTATTCAGACCCCTTCATTTTGTTCACATATATGTATATACTGTATATACTGTGTATATATATATATGTGTGTGTGTGTGTGTATATATATATATATATATATATATATATATATATATATATATATATATATATATATATATATATATATATATATATGTGTGTGTGTCTTCCCTAAGAAGACATGCAAAACACTACTCTTTATAGGGAATAAAAGGGAAGAAATCATGGGAAGGGCAAATCAAAGAGGGAGAGACCCCTTCCAGGTAGACTAGGTGTTCAATGGATGCCAAACAAATGGGGTAAATACAATTCACAAAACAGAACAAAAGTAATTTTCAAAGATCTAGATGAATTCTCAGAAATATAGAACATTAGAACACTCTAGACGAGAACAGGCCATTCAGCCTAACAAAGCTCGCCAGTCCTATCCACTTATTTCTTTCAAGAAAACATCAAGCCGAGTGGTCAATCTATCATTGTCACCTCAGGAATGCAAGCTACAAAACAAAATGCAAGAATAGTTTAAATCACTGAAAATTCTGATTTGTTCATAGTCCTGGAGACCTCATCCAAAAGGCTGCTTCCCCCCACTGGCCAGTCCACAGCTGAGTCAGTGCTTAGTTGACCATTCTGATGAAAGGACCCCTCTACCCGAAGATTTCAGTACTCCTTTATCTGAAATGACTTTCCATGGCAGGCAAACAACAGTTTACAAATATAATATGTTTTAGTACCAATATCTAATGACAACAGAGGTGCAGTATGCACAGTTAATCAGCAGCTCTAGTCTGGGTATCCTAAATTGAAGTAGTGGGTCTTCAGCCGGGATATCAAATCTGAGACTGAAGGGGCATCTCTCTTAGTAGCAAGCACACCATTCCGTAGCTTTTGGGACTCTGTAACTAAAAGCTTGACGTCCAACTGCTATTTTATTAATCCTTGGAATCATAAGCATGTTGAGATCTTAATGTACACTCTGGTTTATAAGTAGTGATAAGTTCAAATAAGTAAGGATAAGGACCTTGGCCAATTAAGGCTTTATATGTTAGAAGGAGGATTTTGAAATCTGCCCTAAACTTAACCGGGAGATAGAGTAAGGACTTAGGAACTGAAGTTATGTGTTTGAATTTTCTTTTTCTTGTAACAATTATTGCAGCAGCTTTCGAATTAACTGAAAGCAGTATAAAGAACCATTTAAACATCCAGTGAACACTGCATTGCAGTAGTCAGTCATACTAGAAATAAATGCATGAATTCATTTCCTAACATTTGTAAGATGGAAAAAACATGTTTTGGACAATTTTGAAGTGTGCGCTTTAAATGACATGCAAGAGTCAAAAGTAACACCTACATCATGGGCTGATTCAGTTAAATTAATGGTGATTCCAACTGAGTTAAATAATGGCAAAATATTGCTGCAATAGGCATTTTTCCCACCAATAATTATCATCTCTGTTTAATTTGTGTTGAAAGACATATATTTTTCATCCATCCACACCTCTAACTCACTAATGCATCTAATTAAGGAAAACATCAGAGAAATGTCATTTGGTCTAAAGTAAAGGCATAAGAGGGTGTCATCGGCAAGTGAAAATTGACATTAGGTTTTCTAATGACAGTGGAAGCATGGAAACATGTACTGAACAACTGTTCAGTAACTACACTGACTTTTCTTGATTCAGACAACTTCGCCAAACATCACAGACTTAAGTTCACCTCTGGAAGCCTCTTTGCTTTGGCTAATATATATATATTAGCCAATATATATATATATATATATATATATATATATATATATGCAGGCTATGCCTCATGCTTTTAATGCCTTATATATATATATATATATATATCCATCCATCCATCCATCCATTCTCTTCCGCTTATCCGAGGTCGGGTCGCGGGGCAGCAGCTTAAGCAGAGAGGCCCAGACTTCCCTCCCCGCCACTTCTTCCAGCTCTTCCGGAGAATCCCATGCTCCCAGGCCAGCCGGGAGACATAGTCCCTCCAGCGTGTCCTGGGTCTTCCCCGGGCCTCCTCCCGTTGGACGTGCCCGAACACCTCACCAGGGAGGCGCCCAGGAGGCATCCTGATCAGATGCCCGAGCCACCTCATCTGACTCCTCTCGATGCGGAGGAGCAGCGGCTCTACTCTGAGCCCCTCCCGGATGACTGAGCTTCTCACCCTATCTTTAAGGGAAAGCCCAGACACCCTGCGGAGGAAACTCATTTCAGCCGCTTGTATTCAGGATCTCGCTTCTTTCGTCACTACCCATAGCTCATGACCATAGGTGAGGGTAGGAGCGTAGATCGACTGGTAAATTGAGAGCTTTGCCTTACGGCTCAGCTCCTTTTCACCACGACAGACCGATGCAGAGCCCGCATCACGCGGATGCCGCACCGATCCGCCTGTCGATCTCACGCCCATTCTTCCCTCACTCGTGAACAAGACCCCGAGATACTTGAACTCCTCCACTTGGGGCAGGAAGTCTCCCCCAACCCTGAGAGGGCACTCCACCCTTTTCCAGCTGAGGACCATGCTCTCGGATTTGGAGGTGCTGATTCTTATCCCAGCCGCTTCACACTCAGCTGCGAACCGATCCAGAGAGAGCTGAAGATCACGGCCTGATGAAGCAAACAGGACAACATCATCTGCAAAAGCAGTGACCCAATCCTGAGTCCACCAAACCGACCCCTTCAACACCCTGGTTGCGCTTAGAAATTCTGTCCATAAAAGTTATGAACAGAATCGGTGACAAAGGGCAGCCCTGGCGGAGTCCAACTCTCACTGGAAACGGGCTCGACTTACTGCCGCAATGCGGACCAAGCTCTGACACCGTTGTACAGAGACCAACAGCTCTTATCAGGGGTCCGTACCCCATACTCCCGAGCACCCCCACAGGATTCCCCGAGGGACACGGTCAATGCCTTTCCAAGTCCACAAAACACATGTAGACCGGTCGGGCAAACTCCCATGCACCCTCCAGGACTCTGCTAAGGGTGAAGAGCTGGTCCACTGTTCCGCCACCAGGACTAAAACCACACTGTTCCTCCTGAATCCGAGGTTCACTATCCGACGGACCCTCCTCTCCAGAACCCCAATAGACTTTTCCAGGGAGGCTGAGGAGTGTGATCCCTCTATAGTTGGAACACACCCTCCGTCCCCTTTTAAAGAGGGGACCACCACCCCGGTCTGCCAATCCAGAGGCACTGTCCCGATGTCCATGCGATGTTGCAGAGACGGTCAACCAAGACAGTCCTACAACATCCAGAGCCTTAAGGAACTCCGGCGATCTCATCCACCCCGGGCCCTGCCACCAAGGAGTTTTTGACCACCTCGGTGACTTCAGTCCCAGAGATGGGAGAGCCCACCTCAGAGTCCCCAGGCTCTGCTTCCTCATTGGAAGGCATGTTAGTGGGATTGAGGAGGTCTTCAAGTACTCCTCCCACCACCCACAACGCCCGAAGTCGAGGTCAGCAGCGCACCATCCCCACCATATACGGTGTTGACACTGCACTGCTTCCCTCCTGAGACGCCGGACGGTGGACCAGAATCTCCTCGGCCGTCCAAAGTCGCTCTCCATGGCCTCCAAACTCCTCCCATGCCCGAAGTTTTGCCTCAGCAACAACCGCCGCTCCGCTTGGCCTGCCGGTACCTATCAGCTGCCTCCAGAGACCCACAGGACAAAAAGTCCTATAGGACTCTTCTTCAGCTTGACGGCATCCTCACCGCCGTGTCCACCAACGGGTTCGGGATTGCCGCCACGACAGGCACCACCACCTTGCGCCACAGCTCCGTCAGCCGCCTCAACAATAGAGGCACGGAACATGGCCCATTCGACTCAATGTCCCCACCTCCCTCGGGACGGGTTGAAGTTCTGCCGGAGGTGGGAGTTGAAGCTACTTCTGACAGGGGACTCTGCCAGCCGCTCCCAGCAGACCCTCACAACACGCTTGGGCCTACCAGGTCTGACCGCATCTTCCCCACCATCGGCCAACTCACCACCAGGTGGTGATCAGTTGACAGCTCGCCTCTCTTCACCCGAAAGTGTCCAAGACATATGGCCGCAAGTCCACGACACCACCACAAAGTCGATCATCGACCTGAGGCCTAGGGTGTCCTGGTGCCAAGTGCACATATGAACACCCTTATGCTTGAACATGGTGTTCGTATGGACAATCCGTGACGAGCACAGAAGTCCAATAACAAAACACCGCCGGGTTCAGATCGGGGCCATTCCTCCCAATCACGCCTTCCAGGTCTCACTGTCATTGCCCACGGAGCATTGAAGTCTCCCAGCAAAACGAGGGAATCCCCAGAAGGTATGCCCTCTAGCAACCCTCCAGAGACTCCAAAAGGGTGGATACTCCAAACTGCTGTTCGCGATACGCACAAACAACAGTCAGGACCCTTCCCCACCCGGCGGAGGGAGGCCACCCTCTCGCCCACCGGGTAAACCCCAATGCACAGGCTCCAGTCGGGGCAATAAGTATGCCCACACCTGCTCGGCGCCTCACCGGGCAACTCCAGAGTGGTAGAGAGTCCAGCCCCTCTCAAGGAGATTGGTTCCAGAGTCCAAGCTGTGCGCCGAGGTGAGTCCACTATATCTAGCCGAACCTCTCACCTCGCGCACTAGCTCAGGCTCCTTCCCTTCAGAGAGGTGACATTCCACGCCCCAAGAGCCAGTTTCTGTAGCCGAGGATCAGACCGCCAAGGTCCCCGCCTCGCCACCACCCAACTCACACTGCACCCAACCTCCTTGGCCCCTCCCATAGGTGGTGAGCCCATGGGGAGATTTCATCGGTTCAGGTGACTTGACAGGACACGCACAAATGTAGCATCGAGGGATCAACAAATGTGACCATAAAAAATAAGCACATTTTTACATTTCAGTTTATTCTTAGTAAGTGCTGTTCCATTGTTTGACCTCAGAACCTTATACAGCAATTAAAAATCCCCAATAAAAGAAATACAACATAAGTTGTCAATATCATGCAGTACTGACATATATATCAATATTGAATGATATTTACATAAATAACTTACCTCTGAGTGTTTTTTTAAACAAAGATGATAATCTAGAGTTAAATGTTATAGTTTTGGGTTATTTTGCCCCATCCCCAGGGTAAGAGATTAGGGTTTGGGTACATGTCCCTGCCTCATCAGTGTCTAGATAGATTTTGAATATTCTACCCAAGTCTATATGATTTGCTCTGGGTGCTCCACATTACACACCTCAAATGATACAAGTTAGTTACACTGTCGAGTTTAAATCAGCAATGGATGAGAATTAAAGAGTATGCATGCCCAGTGGTGGACCTCTGCCCCATTTTCCATTGGCTCCCTTCTTGCACCTGATACTGTCAAGATAGGCTCTAATTTCTGGTGGCCTTGTAAAGGATTAAGCAGGTTTCACACAATACTTTCCACTTCCCAAGTCCAGTTTACCCCTAACTTTGTTAGCTGTATTTTTATTAGCCTGCTACAGGCTTGACTTCCACTATCTTTCCATGTTGCCACTTGGAATACATTAAAAACCAGCTTGGGCATTAGCGATGATCTTTAAAGAATCACACCCAACCCTTTCTTAGAGGAGTGAGGAACCTTTAACTCAATTTTTCAGAGACTTTACAGTATACTAGTTCAGCCTGTTTTTTAGCTTGGAGAGACAAACTTTGGCTGACAGCTTACATCTAACACGCAAGCACATGATTAACCATTAAAAATGTTTGATAGATTCATTGGAAATAAAAGTTAACTGACTAATGGTTCTCCTCTCTGTATGTTAATATTTCAGTTACCACAAGAGGTGATGGAATGATGCCTACATTAATATGTGCATGCTAGCTTTACAGTTTCCCTAACCAAGTATACTAATAGGCACTAAGGTTAAAATGGGTAAAGGGGCTGAGGATTCAGATCTCACCATTTGTCTCTGTGTGATCCTCATCTGTTGGACAACAAAAACTCATGTATGCTTTATGGGAGTGAGGAAAAAACTGATTGTTTAGTGCATCTCGAAAATATATTTTTTTTATCCTCTTGTTTTCTTGTTTCCAACTGTGCCGTGTTTAGACTGCTTGCTGGCTGTAAGCAAAAGACACTTTACTTGAAGGCAGACATAAAATTCAGCTCTGTGTTCACAACTCCTGAGAGATCTACAGCTGGACATTTTGCTGTTCCCATGCTTTGTAGCACTAATTCTTGGCAAGCACTCATTCACCCTTTGGCGTCTACCCCCTCTGGTCCGTCTCCTGCTATGAGTCTGTAAATCAGATCTCAAAGAGATACCCACCTCTTCTCTATTGCATTCTAAAGCTAGTCCTATAAAAACAGACATGTTTTTACCTGTGTTAGTCACTTCCTTCACTTCCTTTGTCTAGCCTTTGCCTTCCTTGTTGTTCTGTCCAGTTGTTTTACCTTGCTTTTACATTTCCTTAGAAACAATAACACATTATTTGTTTCATCTGCTATTTGAATGCTCTGTACGTTGTAACTATTTTGATCACATTACTTTCTTTCATGTATACAATAAAAATAATAAGCACTTGGCAACACTTTAGAGCTACACATTTAAAATCTATTCATATGCACTGGCTGTGGAATTTGCATGTTCTTGTCATTAAGGTGTGAATTATAGTTATTCAATTTTTCCTTTCCACATCTACATCCACTCTAAATTGGCTTAAATTGGCCTAAAGTGTAAGTTCATCAGTCAGTCAGTCATTATCCAACCCGCTATATCCTAACACAGGGTCATGGGGGTCTGCTGGAGCCAATCCCAGCCAACAAAGGGCGCAAGGCAGGAACAAATCCCGGGCAGGGTGCCAGCCCACCTCAGGGCACATGCACACACACACACCAAGGACAATTTAGGATCACCAAAGCACCTAACCTGCTTGTCTTTAGACTGTGGGAGGAAACCCACACAGACACGGGGAGAACATGGGAAGCGAACCCAGGCCTCCTTACTGTGAGGTAGCAGCGCCATGCAAAAGTGTAAGTTTATCTCTAAATTGACCTAAAGTGTGTAAATGTGCCATCTGTACTTGATCACTGCCTGGTATGTAGGCTGCCAGGATAGGCTCCAGGTCTTCAGGACTTTTAGTGGAATAAGTTGTTTAGTAAAAAATGAACAAGGCATTGTTTACTGTGCTAAAAGTATATAGAATAAATGTTTCATCAATGAATTAATTCAATTAAGAAGAAGTCATGTATACTAGGAAAGGAATGTCTATTCTGAATTGACTTTAAACCAAATCTATAGATTTGTTCAAATTAATATTATTTTCTAATCTGTTTCATTATGATTAACACCATCTTAAAAGTTAATTTAACCACTTATCTATCCTCAAGTCCAGTTTAGCTTTGAAGGTCTAATATCTATTCTGACAGAACTGGACTTCTTGAAGAATCCACCTTGGATTGGACAACAGCCCATTGTACTATTCACAAACAAACATCCACACTCATTCACACAGTGCAACTTAAGGGAACGTGAAAATATTTAAAATTTGGGAGGAAAAGTTGCAGTAAAGGGAAGAAAATCCAAACAGACATAGAACGAACATTTACTGTGTTATTGCTGATATTCAAACATCAGGACTTTGAGCCGCATGTTTTGGGCCTGCACCAAATGACCAGCACTCTGGACCAAAATCTTTAAATGCCTTTCAGACAGCTTTGGTGTCACAATCCCTCTTAATCCGTTAGCAGCTGTGTTTGGTGAACTTCCAGATGGGCTCAAAGTGGAGAAGGACAAACAAACTGTGATTGCCTTTACTTCAGTATTGGCACGTAGACTTATCTTGCTCAACTGGAAGAATCCTAACTCTCCTATTTTAAGTCAGTGGGTAACTGATGTTATGTATATTATCTAAAATGGGAAAAAATCTAATTCTCATTTAGAGAATCTGTGCAAAACGTTTTCAAAACTTGGCAGGATCTAATCAATAACATTTTAGAATAAGCACTTAAATTGAGGAAGCAGATTCTCTCTCCTCTTTTTTATTCTACTTATTTTTATTCATTTATTTATTTACATATTTTAAAGTTTTTCTTTGCTGGCCTGGCTCTCTTTCTCATGGGGTTGATTCGTTTTGTTAAACTTGACTTGCTTGTATGGATTGTTGTGTGATTCTAATAAATTTAATAAAATGTTAAAAAAATAAAATAAAACATCAGAACTTTGGGACACTCTGCAACTATGCTGCCTCAATACAGAATCAGTAAAATAAAAATTAAATCAACATGCTGCATGTTATTATATTTCTGGCACAGATAACATAATAGAGTTGTTAAGAGGAGGGGAATTGAACAAGCAACTACAGATTTACTAGTAACTGAGGAGCTGAAACTACTTGGCAGGTTTAAGCCTCTCCACTCCACTACTGTGTGACCTTTTGGTCACTTAAATGGGATTTGTGTAAGATGAGGTGTAGTGTAATGTGAAATGATGTAATGCGTGTCAAGAAAGCCACCACATTGTTGCACTGTAAAGTAATGACCAACTCAAAAATAGACATACAATGTATTGCCTAAGGTTTTGCTCTTTAAAGCTGAAGATAGTAGATTTTCTCTGACTGCAGTAAAGTTACTTAAATATCTCTGTTTCCAGTTTGTTAGAATTTTCACATTTGTAAATGATCCTCTTTATACAAACATATTTTTAATGATGTATACAGTAAATTGTTCAAAATAAAATTAGAATTAATATATTATTTTTTTATGTACAGGTCCAGAGGCCACTGTGAGACTTACTCTTTTTACTGTTCCACCTGTTTCACTACATCTCTTTTCAAAATAGGTAAGTGTGTCCTGGGAAGAAAAATTCAGATACAAATGCCACAGATCAAAAAATGGTTTCTCTTAATAACTGCAATTAAATATCAAATCAGTAATTCAAAAGAATTGGGAAAAAATAACTAGCAGAAAGGCATTGGATTCGTTAAAAGGCACAACTGCTGTTGTCTTCCCATGGTCTGCCTAATTTAACTTAATGACAAATCCATTTTCTTGCTGGCAAATAATATAATGCCCAGTCCTTCATTCATTTCCTTAATCTGGTTAGTCCACTACTGGCTCATAGGGGACCAGAGACTATCCCAGTAGCATCAGGCACAAGTCAGGGAACCACTTAAACACACAATTAACCTAACCTATGGACTTTTATCATTTAGGAACAAAAAAACCTTTACTATGCTGGAAGAACATGTAAACTATAAAGGATCCATGTGAGTACATCAGAGAAAACTAAAGTATCAGAGGACTGAAAAGTTGCAAATGTGACTCCAGTTTTCAAGAAGGGAGACAAAGTGGATCCTGGTAACTGCTGATCAGCAAATCTTACTACTGATGCAAAGTTATGGAAAATGAAATAGGTTAAAAAAGTACCTGTATGAAAATAATATACTAAGTAACAGCCAGCATTAGTTAATGAGAGGAAGATCTTGCCAGTCTTTTTAAGATTTTTTGTATAGGCAACAGCAATGCAATTGATTCAGTCCCACACCAAAGATTAATTCTGAAAGTAGAATCTGTAGGCATCAGAGGTAACTTACATAACTGGATCTGTGTTTGATTAACCTGCAGGTAACAAAGAGTACAGATTAGAGGAGAATGCTCCACATGGAGTGAGGTCATCGGTGGAATACATTCGGGGTCTGTCCTTGGACGGTTGCTTTTTCTGATTTATATTAATCACATTGATTTTAGTATAGTTAGTAAACATATGAAATTTGCAGATGATCCTAAAACTGGAGAAATGGCAGTCACTGAGGAAGAAGCAGACATAATTCAAGAAGACATGGATAAGCTTCAGAACTGGGCTAACACTTGGAACATGTAGTTTAATGTAGAAAAGTGCAAAGTGTTACATGTGTGCGAAATGAGCATCAAATAAATACAAGATGGGAGATACTGTCATAAAAGAGCACATTTTGAAAAGGATGTAGGGGTTTATGATGACACAACATTTTTATCACCTAAGTAATGCACAGACATTGTTAAAAAAGCAAATAAAATGTTACATTATATCATAAAAACGGTTGAATATAAATCGAGTGAAGTTATGCTCAAACTATATCATCCACTACTGAGACTGAATTTGAAGTATTATGTGCAGTTCTGGTCATCAAGCTACAAAAAAGACATAGCAGCACTTAAGGCTGTTCAGAGGAGAGCAACCCGGTGCACCTCAGGACTTAAAGACATGTCCTACTTTGACAGACTCAAATAGTCTCGAGCATAGGAGACTGCGTGGGGGCCAAATCCCAGTTTTCACACTACTCAAAGGGATTGATAAAGTAGATCATGTAAAACACTTTAACTGTGAATCACATACTTGAGGGCACCATTCAAAATTAAGGTGAAATGCATTTAGGGTTGAAACCAGGAAGCACTTCTTTACTCAAAGAGTTGTTGTAATGTGGAAAAAACTACTGGAACAACTTAGCTTTTAGCTTAGCAAAAGAACCTGGCGGACTGTATGGGTTTGTTTAATTTGTCAAATGTTCATTTTTTGATGGCTTGGAAAATTTTAGGGCAATGTTTTTGAAAAATGGTTCTTTTTATGTTATTTCAGAGCATGAAGTATCTGGAAATTTTTTAAACTAAGTTAACAGAATTTTTAAATAATTTGAAATCAATTTCTTTCAAATGTACCCCATAAAGTTATGTGTTTGAGATGTGTAGTTTTGGTCTAGGATGATATAGGAATGATACTCTGGGGGCTTGTCATTATGAGCGCATAAAGAATGGTACTTCATTTGCCTAAAATAAGGAAGGCATCAATATTTATTTTATTTAATTACATCTGATGGGCAAAGTTCCTAAAAGCAACATATGACACCTCAGCAAGTTTATATATATATATTCAAAATGAAAGTCTTCATTTTGCACATGAATTATTTTGTATTATGATTTACTTAAATGTATGAATATATGCTAACTCTATTAGATATGCAAAAATATCAGAATTAAATAACACAAAGAATTATCAACACAGCCAAGATGAGTCTGCTACTTGTATTGGGATGTCAACCCAAAGTATCAAAGTATCAAAATAAAGTGCTATACATTGCAAAATGCTACTGTAAGTCTCAAATGCACTGCAAAAACCTATGAAATACTGTCCTGTAATAATGCCCCATTTTTCAACAATATTTTGTTCATTTTAAGTTATTTCAATGCATTTGTGATATTTTATAATATACAGAAAGTAATATTTTAATAGCTTGGAAGGCTTTTACCATATCTGAAATTGAATGACAGTTCTTTTCAATATACTCCAAAATGAATGTCTGCTATATGAAAATGAAGTTCAACTCCTGCACATCTCTCTGTCCATTCATTTTCTGAAATGTTTGATTCAATTACAGGCCTGGAGCAACTCAGCAGGCCAACCTTGGACAGCACACCAGTGCATTCCTGACTTTTAAAAGCTTACGTAAAAGTAAGTAGTGTTTGGAAGACATCTCAAAATAGACTAAAATCCATTAGGAATTATATCTTGATGTTTAATTTTGTTAGACATACACTTTATCTCGACACATTCTTTTGTTTTATTGAGTTTCTGAAATGTATTCAAAGCTATCTTTATTTCCTCAATCATTTAACGATAGACTGCCACCTCATATTTATTTTCTATCCATGCATCAATAATCTGCATCTTTTTTGTGCAAAGTCATTAGTAAAAATTATTTTTAGAGAAGCAAGGAACACTTTCACGAAACTGCAAATGTGTCTGGTTATTTACTTTTCAAACATTTAAATGAAAGGGAAACATAACTGCAAATATAATAAGCATAACTATAATATATAAATATAGTAAACAACTGAAATGACCACTTTTGATTACATTGAAATGTATAAAATTCCAGTGCTCTGCTTCTAACAGTTGTGAGCCTAATTTCTATTGTGTTCCAGATTTAAATTAAATAAGTTTTTACTTGAATTACAATCTGCCAAAAAAACATTGTTGAAGAAAATTTAACTACAGTTAAAAGATCTTCCTAAATCTGTTGTAAAATATTTTTACCTGATCTTTTTTCTGTCATCAGGGGACAGTACTCACTCATCCATTACCTGCACTGGAGCGCAGAGGAGGCACACCCACACCCACCTTACTGCCAGAAGCATTTTAGCTGGAATGCCTTTTTTGGGGAGGGAGAGTGGGATGTCTATACTTGCCTGAAACATAATCTGTTGCTTCAAGTACCTTTTCGAAGTAATGATATACATATTGGAATTAGAAAGTTTAGTTAATGTAAATTACATTTCTTCTGCAGGTGAACAGATAGATTTTAACCCGTTCTTGATTTCTGCAGTCAAAACCACAAAGTGAGAGATGAAGTTCAAGCTGTGCAATAGATGTGTCTTTGCAATCTTCAGCTGCCAGAACAATGATGGCAAGAAGAAAGGTGGATGGGTAAGTAGTAATTCAAAATCCCTTGGATTTTCCAATCAGTAAGTCTCCACATCAGATTAGGTCAGCTCCAGCTCCCACTCTTTTCTGCTATGGAAGAGTTCAAGGTGTCATAGTGCAAGGTGGCAATTATATTCAGAGACTCCAGTGATGAGCAGGTCAGAAGGGCAAAAGTAACAACTAGATCAGGGTGTAAGTGAGTAGTGTCTGAAACAGAAAGTAGAATGAAGTTGAAGGACAATGTTGGGATCTCATGCACTGGAAGACAAAGACTTGGAACCACCCACTTCCAGGATTCTGAAAACGCAGACACAGGAGAGAGGAGATAGAAGATACAAATTGAGATTGTTAGAATCAGTGTTAGAATTACCATATATACTTATGTATAAGTTGGGTCTTGAAACCCAAAAAATTTATCATAAAATCAAACCCCGACTTATACGCCCGTTCAAAAATGCGACACTTATTTTATTTTTTTTTTACATCTTCTTGCCTTCTCCAATCTCACATCAGTTTCTCAGATACATTGAATTTTGTTGCAGCAGCGCAGTTACCAATTTCTTTCGCTACTTCAATGATTTTTAATTTAAAACCAACTTCATATTTTCTTCTGATCGAGCGCTCCATCATAGATAAGGGATGTTCTTACGATAAAGGTATATGAGGGTGTGAGATGCAAAAAACACAAATCAGTGCAAACGTTGCTTTGAAATAGTTCGGGTGTTACTGTGTGGTCATATAGGCACAATACATGGAAAAAAAGGCAGTGTGCTCTGTGGTTACTCTCTCAGGTGGGCGTTAGCATATCATAATCTCTTGGACCAATAGCGTGAGTTTTCCGCAATTGACTTATACAACCGACATTGTAAAATACCAGAAATTATATGGAAAAATCAAGTCCCGACTTATCCATAGGAGAACTAATCCGTGAGTATATACGGTAGAAAGGTAAGTGGGCAAAAGTAGTTGATCTGGCATTCTAGAGGGCCTGGACAAAATGGGACCTTCCAAAGAGGAAAGTCTCAGGGGCTGAATTATGGGAAGCTAGAACCCTTCTGGATTTCTTTTCTGGTCCAGTCTGTTTATGACATTCTATCATCATCAGCAAAGTTGTATTGAAGGGTTGAGAGAACACCCACTGTGTAAACATTGTGGAAAGAACAGCATAATGGTCCACATCTTGTCAGGCTTAAACACTGCACTCCCCAAAAGGAGGTACAGGTGCTTTGTCCTCTAACAAATATCTTGGATCAGGAAATAACAAAGAAGACCAAAACCAGGGGAGGGTAGCACCATTCATCCAGTTTCCCAGAATGGGGGAGAGAGCACCTGCCTCAAAAAAGATCAAGAGCAAAATCTTTAAGAAAGTGTAATGGTAGGAGATAAGGGAGGACCTGGCCACTCATTTAAAAATCCCTAAGGCGAAATGTGGTCATCTGGTCAGAAGACACAAGGAACATTATCTTGATTGAATTAATTTTACCATGTGAGGAAGGCTGTGATGAAGACCAAGAAAAGAATTTCAAAAAGTACCAGGAAATGGTCCAGGAAATTTGGGACAATGGTTGGCAGGTTTGGTTATTATCAGTGGATTTTGGATGTAGGGAATTCACAGCACAAGCAACAAGGAATATGCTTATTGTCTTGGGATAATCAGGAAATAAGAGGAACACAGCAGATCTTATTCTGAAAGAAGCAGCAGAATAAGTTTCTTGTTGGTTATGGCACAAAAGGAGAACAGGAGCTGAAGACAAAGAGAAGATGGGCAGTGATGTGGCCACCATGACCAACTTGCCCACCGGAGGGAATTACAGTTAATTGTAAGAACACCAGAGGAACATTGTCCACCATCTGATGACATCAGCTCCTGCCCAAAAGTTCAAAAGAGCATCTGAGGACTACACATGTTATGAAATATGTTAGAATCAATCAGTATGTCTTTATGTGAAATCAGGAATGCTGTCCTAGAGTACATTACATCTGTATAGTTAGCAGTCATATACATCCCTTAAATTAGCATTTTAGTAAGCCGCCTAGAAGCCCAGTAGCATAGATTATTTGAAAAATGCTAATGTTCAGTACTAAACTATTAAAAAAAAACTAGGGAGTGGTATTCCAAGGTGCTTTATAGGCTTATTATTGAATGTTTGACAATTGCAGCCCTGACAGGTTAAGTGGTTTTCTGTGGATCATTGTTAGGATCACCTTAAGGTTCACAATTTAAAGTCTAGCCACAATGTCATATGGTTTACCTGCATTTACAAAGATGTGAGCAAAACAAAGGTATACATTGGTCAGAGCAGATGGGACAAGGCAAGCTTGAATGTTTATTCCATTTCAAGCTTTGATCCTAGATGATAAATGGTCAATTATAGGTTTCTTTCCAAAATCTATTCTTATAATGTGGAACAAACATTAATTTTACTATACATTATTTACAGTTTCTTGAATACCATTATCCATTAACCATATGGATGTTTTCAGCATATTAGAAGAATAATAAACATGATTTTGCTTACATTTTTTAATGTTAAAAGGAAATTGACTTTAGGCTAAATCAATTTAAAATGGCATCATCGAGCAGGTAAAGAGTTTAAAGAGTTTTTTTGACCCCTCAACCCAAAACTGCACTGAGATTTAATCTTTTATTTCTGTTACCTGAAACATGTACGGCCTTTTCTCCACTGTTTGGAGACAGACATACCCTAGCTTTTGTTTTACTTTCTGAGTCTCTGCCCTGTCCTTCATCAGCAATTTACCCACTTGAAAAAAGTAATTTACTTTTCATGAGCTGGTAAATTTTACAGTCTTTTCTTACTGCCCTGCCTATCATCTTTGTGTCTCCTTTCTTCACTCAGGTTTCACAAGCGCTCTGCTTTAGGCTCTAACTGCAGATGTAATGGCAGTTTCAGTGAGAACCAGAACAAGAGGTCTTTGTCAAAGCCCAAGAGTGTTTAACAATATTTTGCCTTGATCCATTCACCATGGAGCTTTGTTCCCCCTCCCTGATTATGCACTACATGCAAGGTCCATTTTGTCTCTGCAGTAGGGAAGACTGTAATAGGACACTAAGAGTAACAGTCAGACACAGTTTAGATGAGGAACAATAAATCAAAGCCAGTGTTAACTTTCTTTTTGCCTTTTTCTGTGTTTGTAGTTTGTTGCTTTTCTTGTCTTAATACAGAAGTCATATATGTTGGGTAAGGTTGGATGTGCTGAAAGGAAGAGCTTTTGTACTTGTACTTTTAAGCAAAAAGAGTGCATTTTCTATATAATAGGACACATGTTTTCTAATGACCTTAAGATACAGTTGCATGTTATTGTAGACTTTAAAAGGTTTATTTGTTTGACTTGACCATTCTCTCTTACTCTTCAACAGTGCTCTTGTTGTTTGTTCACCTACTTGTTTGCTGTTTTTCTGCTGATCCTTGCATGGATGTATATGTGTGGGGCAGCTTTCAATGACCGAGATGATTTAAATTGGTGAGTAAATATATCTTTTTAGCTGTATGCCATTACTAAGCATATTGGTGATATTGACATTTTTTTCTGGGAAGAGAAACTACTGCAAGGTGGGCTGTGTCACATCGACCATCACGACTGTGTTAGTACTTTTTGAACTATTGCTTGCAAAGCACTTTAGTGTTTATCATATTTGGCATTCACAGTATTAAACATGCATACCTGTAGAAGAGAAAGAAATTAGGAATTAAGATGACATCAGTAAGTAAAAAAGGTCTGATTGGTTTATGGTGGATTATAAACAGATATTTCCCTGCAATTAAAGTACATCTCTCTTTATAAAATCAGAGTTTAGCTTCATCATTGGAATTTAATTTCACAGACATTTTGCTAGAATGTTAATTTGATGTAATTAAAATGAAATTTAATAATTATATATTTCTGTTTTGATCACTGTTGAAAATAATCAAAACATAACCAGATTTGTATAGCAGTTGAGAAATACATAAGATGGGCTATCTAAAAATAAAAGTAAGGAGAAGGGGCAAGGTTAAAAACAAAATAAACTTGAGGAAATTAATCACAAAAGCCAGAAGCCAAACCAAAACACAAAGTCAAAAGGGAAACTTGAATCCCTAGTCTAAAGATACTTTCCCAAAATATTATTACTGTTGTTGTTGTTGTTTTGTTTTAATCCAAGGCTTGAACAATGACAGATTAGTGCCACCATCTGTTAAAGCCCAGGCATAACAACATCACATATATCAATGACTATCCATGTGACTTTCGATGATGTGTGGGAGCCTTTGATATAAACAACAAGCTTTCACCCCTACAAAATGGTGGTTTTGGTATGAAAATGTCTTCTTCTTCTTTTGGCTGCTCCCATTAGCAGTGGATCTTCTTGTTCCATATCTTCCTGTCCTCTACATCTTGCTCTGTTACACCCATAACCTGTATGTCCTCTCTCACCACATCCATAAACCTTCTCTTAGACCTTCCTCTTTTACTCTTTCCTGGCAGCTCTATCTTTAGCATCCTTTTCCCAATATACCCAGCATCTCTCCTCTGCACGTGTCCAAACCAACGCAATCTCGGCTCTCTGACTTTGTCTCCCAACTGTCCAACCTGAGCGACCCTCTAATGTACTTGTTCCTAATCCTGTCCATCCTCATCACACCCAGTGTAAATCTTAACTCACACCCAGTGCAAATCTTAACATTTTTAACTCTGCTACCTCCAGCTCTGTGTCCTGCTTTCTGGTCAGTGCCATCCTCTCCAAACCCGTATAACATAACTGGTCTCACTAGTGTCCTGTAGAAATTGTTTTTCAGTCTTGCTGATAACCATCTGTCACAAATTACTCCTGACATTGTTCTCCATCCATTCCACCCTGCCTGCACTCTCTTTTTCACCTCTCTTCCACAATCCCCATTACTCTGTACTGTTGATCCCAAGTATTTAAACACATCCACCTTCACTAACTTTACTCCCTGCATCCTCACCATTCCACTGACCTCCCTCACATTTACACACATGTATTCTGTCTTGTTCATACTGACCTTCATTCATCTCCTCGTCTGCCAACATGTCCATCACCATTGCAAATAAGAAAGGGCTCAAAGCTGATCCCTGATATAATCCCACCTCCACGTTGAATGCATCCGTCACTCCTACCGCAGACCTCACCACTGTCACACTTCCCTCGTACATATCCTGTACAACTCTTACGTACTTCTCTGCCACTCCTGACTTCCTCATACAATACCATAGCTCCTCTCGATGCACCCTGTCATATGCTTTCTCCAGGTCCACAAAGACACAATGCAACTCCTTCTGGCCTTCTCCATACTTCTCCATCAACACCCTCAGAGCAAACACTGCATCTGTGGTGCTCTTTCTTGGCATGAAACCATACTGCTGCTCACTAATCATCACCTCCCTTCTTAACCTAGCTTCCACTACTCTTTCACATAACTTCATGCTATGGCTCACCAATTTTATCCCCCTGTAGTTACTAAAGCTCTGCACATCCCCCTTATTCTTAAAAATCAGCACCATTACACTTCTTCTCCACTCCTCAGGCATCCTCTCACTTTTCCAAGATTCCATTAAACAATCTGGTTAAAAATTCTACTGCCATCTCTCCTAAACACCTCCATGCTTCCACAGGTATGTCATCTGGACCAATGGCTTTTCCATTCTTCATCCTCTTCATAGCTGTCCTAACTTCCTCCTTGGTAATCTGTTGCACTTCTGATTCACTATCTCCACATCATCCAACCTCTTCTCTCTCTCGTTCTCTTCATTCATCAGCCTCTCAAAGTACTCTTTCCATCTGCTCAACACACTCTCCTCACTTGTGAGTACATTTCCATCTTTATTTTTTATGACCCTAACCTGCTGCACATCTTTCCCTGCTCTATCCATATGTCTAGCTGATCAGTACAGGTCCTTTTCTCCCTCCTTAGTGTCCAACCTATCATACAACTCATCACACACCTTTTCTTTAGCCTTTGCCACCTCTCTCTTCATCATGCGCCTTATCTTTTTGTACTCTTGTCTACTTTCTGCATCTCTCTGACTATCCCACTTGTTCTTTGTCATCCTCTTCCTCTGTATAGTCTCCTGTACTTCCCCATTCCACCACCATGTTTCCTTTTCCTCCTTCCTCTTTTCTAGATGTCACGCCAACCACCCTTCTTGCTGTCACCTTTACTACTTCTGCTGTAGTTGCCTAGCTATCTGGCAACTCTTCACTGCTACCCAGTGCATGTTTTACCTCCTCCCTAAACTCAACCTTGCAGTTTTCCTTTTTCAACTTCCACCATTTGATCCTTGGCTCTGCTCTCACTCTTCTGCTGTTCTTGATCTCCAACGTCATCCTACAGACCACCATCCTATGCTGTCTAACTACACTTTCCTCTGCCACCACTTTTCAGTTTTTAATCTCCTTCAGATTGACTCTTCTTCATAGGATATATTCTATCTGTGTGCATCTTCCTTGACTCTTGTACGTCACCATATGTTCCTCACTCTTCTTAAAATATGTATTCACCACAGCCTTGCCCATCCTTTTTGCAAAATCCACTATCATCTGTCCTTCCTCATACCTCTCCTTGACACCATACCTACCCATCACCTCCTCGTCTTCTCTGTTCCCTTCACCAACATGTCCATTGAAATCCACTCCAATCACCACTTTCTGTACCTTTCTTTTGGTATGAAAATGTAATCTTCAATATGCTGAGGTGATGACATCCCCATCTTAGTGATAAAATCTAATAACTCTGAGAACAAAATTAAATTAAATCCGAATAGAATAAATCTATGGTGCTATAGGAGAGCATAGTATTTGCAATATTTTTCAATTATTAAGATTTTTTTTTACAAATCTTTTATAAAGAACTGCATATGTTTACATTCATTCATTCATTCAAGTCCTTTCACATGTTTTTTTTTTTTCAATGGTCCCACCCATCTTTATCTGTTCCTGAGCAACTTTACATAAAGGCTATAACCACAAAAAAACACACCATTGTTAAATGTATCCAGTTTGTAAATAAATTATTTATTCAATAATGAAAAGTCCAAAAATGAAGCAATCATAAATTTAAAAAAGTAACCTTTAGAAAGAAAAAGAAATAACAAACTGAAATAAACAAAATCACAAACAGAATTAACTTAAAAGTCAATTTTCAACAAATCCTAAATTTGAAATCTTAAACAGAGAGGTTTAAGTAAAAAATCAGAGAAATTAAAAAGCAAAAATAGTCAAAAACCTACAGACCTTAAGAGTCACAGCACCTTTAACAGGTAATGACCTCGCAATTTCCGGTGGCATTCTGGAGTTTTAATTATGACTCTCAGGTGAGTGAAAACTTATGGAAAATAAACAAATACAAATAAAGACAATCAATGAGCAAAAAAACAGGGAAAATGATAAAATAAAGAAAAACATTAAAGTGACCAGACAAAATAAAATTATAACAGGCTGCACACACAAAGTGGAATAGGCAAAAAGGAATTTAAAAATCCAGCTTGTTGTACCACTATGCATTCTTGTCTCTTTAAAATCCTCCAGTCTAGTTTTTTTTTCCTCTCATCTCCACCTGTTGCCTTCATATCTTTTAAGTATCCCTGTCAGATTTTAACATTCAGTAAAACTGATTTTTGTCTACTTGTTCGTCAAAGGTATTCTCTTTCCTTCATGTTCTGATACCTGCAGTGTTGTACAGTATTTGATTTTTCCTTGTAATTTTATGTATCAAAGACACATGCTGCTTTGCAGTACTTAGGTGAACAGCATCCTTAACGAAAGTCACTCTTAAACACCTCCAAATCGCTAAAGAGCCTCCTTCTAAGCTGTGTTCTCCTGATAGATCCATCAAGCTTTCCAAGATGAAAGTGGTATAAGCCTTAAAAAAGACAGGAATATGTACATCATGAAAACAACATTGATCTAAAATTAAGTAATACATTAAGTGTTGAATGTACACTCATGACCTTCTGGATTGCAACATTTGTCAGACTCTGTTTGTACCTGAAGATGAAGGCTATTTACCGTGCTAGTAACTCACCAGTCACCCAGTCAGTGACAATTTTGGTGGTATGAACTATTGTCTTTACCATACTAATTGATGCATCTAATAAAAACGGTTAGATTAATGTTTATTTTAGAACAGTGTGGCTATGCAAAATGTCATGCAGACATGTGACCATAAATCATTCTAAGGGCCACAACCAACATTTACTAAAAAATAAATAACAAAACTGAAAATGAAATGATATTAAAAATTAAATATCGACTAGTTCAAAATCAAAAGTATTTTATTTTGAAAGCTTCAAAAGTGGAGGTTTAACTTCCTTTGGTTAAAGCAAAACTTAGACAAGAAGGCACCGCTATTTTACAATTTAAAATATAAAAAAATATATATATATATAAATATATATAAAAATAAATGTATATAAAATATAAAAAGCCACGTCATGCACTGACTGTGCATGCACACATGCAGTAGCAGTGTTCAAAGCATGGCAACTATAGCTCCTGCAGAAAACATCATTAATAAGAAAAAAAAATAAAAAATAAACATAAATGAGAAAAACGTGATGACAACAACACAAATTTGATGTTTTATGTGAAAGCATACCAGTGTTTTGTTTGCCGTTTTCTGTTCTTGCTCTAAGTTCTCACTATAGGCATTATGGGACTATTTCTTTATTTGAAGTATGGTCACTAAAGATACAGTACATATTCAGGAGATCTTCTTTGGTCTTGTAATGCTAAATATCAAATAGTTATTGAGGATTTGGTCTTTAAACCTGAAAGCTAATGATGATTCTTTGAACTAATATATATACAGGATCCAGTAGTTGCAGTTAGAGGACAAGAAAAAAAAAAAGCTTCTATATGGCAGGTTTATGACACTTCAAGTAAAGTGTTACTCCTTTCCAAATAGTGTGTCACTGAGTTATTTGAACTCATAATAATAACAACAAGAGCCTGACCTCCAAGTTTTATTTTTCTTGAATCTTCTATATTGCATCTGCAGAATTCTTTAATAGCACATGCATCCAGATGCAGTGATATATGGTTGAAGTTATGAGAAAAGGAAAAAACACTGGCAGATTCTAAAGTCTGGGATGGCTTCTGTGAGGTTCTCTTAGTATTGCTATGAAGTTTGGTTTTGTGGAAGTATAAGTTCACAGCAGAAATAATATCAGAGATAAGGTTCCTCGCAGTATTGCCTATTGAGAAATAGGCAGACTGAATGAGTCCAAATATTCAAAGATAGAGATAATTCTAATGTAAGAGCAGAAGGCACTCAATGTGAGTGTTGAGGATGTTAGTGCTCTTAGTGCTAGTGCTGAGTGTGCAAAGAGTTTCAGGGAAAATTGTGAAGAGACACACATTCTGAGTAGTATAATACTACATGGAAATAAAACAGAAATGTTTTTCATGAGGCAGGTTTGCAAACTTCAAACCACATGCAAGTAAAATATAAACATAATACCATTACTCTCCATCTTGGATAAAGAAGAAAGTGGCCACTGTGAACAGTCTGTAGTCTGCAGGTTAACAGAGGGATAGTTAAGAATGTTGGTAGAAAGTTTTTAGCATTTTTCTTCATTCTTTGTGAAGACCCTGTCCGAGACACATGCAAGCTTGCCCCCTTGGATGCTCTTTAACCTTAGACGCCAGTCAGTAATAAGAGAGTCCTTCAACCCCCTACCTCTGACTTACACTTTTAACAGATTATTAGTTCATGTATTTTTAAAAGTCATTAAATGGTTCTTCATTTATTGGTGCCATTTATAATTTCTTTCATTTGTAAGTCATTGTTACTCCCCATTACAAAAGATTACACTGTGCTTCTTTGCATCTATACAAATCATTTATTCATCAATTGCAGATCTTTTTGCAGTACCTAATCTAAAGTTGACATTAATCATCCATTATAAAAAGTTAAAAACAATGAAGTGTAAGCAAATCCTATTATATTTAGAACATGTACAATTAAATCATACCAAAAACTAGACTTCACACTTTTTCTATCAAAAATGAAAAGGTACAAGTTATTGTTCAATCTATGTATTTATATACTGTGTAAGTACTCTACCATAATGTTGTTTTTTAATAGGAAGGCATTCCAGGTGGTTAATCACTGGATCAACTGGTTCATGGTCGCTCTGATTATATCTTTAGTGTTGGTCATCTATGCCTTCTTATTACTGGTGAGTAATTATCTTATGTGTTTTCCTTAACTGGGAACCTTACCACGCATACACTTTATCAAATGTCCCCTTTGATATATCTGACACCTTTTAAACTCATCTCATTCTGACTGGTTTAAGAGAATGTAAAAAATATTACTGTTTAACTGACATACAGTATTAGAGAAGAGCAACTGCATTGTAGTTATTGCTGTCCCTCTTGTCATCAAAAGCTTGGGTTCAATCTTCAGTCATTGTCTATGTAGAATCTGCATATTCCTCTTGTGTCTGCATGGGTTTGTTCTGCAAATATTGCCAAGATTTAATCCAGCTGACATGACTGTAAACTGTAAGTAAGGGACATGCGAAGAAAACCTTCTAATTGTAATTGTAAGACTTTGATATTTTTCTTGCAAACTCAAACCATAGCATTACATCAGCAAACAAAAACAAGCAAAACCAAGAATACAGAAGGATGCTCAGGCTCAGTCCTGGAAGGCCTCAGCAAAGGCAGATTTTTCTTCTAGCCCAATTTCTTATTTAGAAACAAATTATTGCTGTTGAAACAATTATTGCATTTTAATTAACTCACTTGTTAAAAATCATAACCCTTAATTGCCTCTTTAACTCTTAAACATTTGCATTCAATGTTTTTAATTGCCCCTTGTTTTCTTAACCAATTCAAAATAAACAAAAATACTCTCAAATAATTAAAAACCTATTTAAAAAGACAGCTACACCTCTGGAGTTAATCAGTGTAATCAGAAGAAGACCTGATGCATTTTACAACAAACATATAAAAAATAAGAAATTATCAGGATAGTTCACATAATAAATCACTTTATATAATAATGAATAAAAGCATGACGAAAACATGAGAAATTGTCAATAATCTTGTTACATAATGCCAGCCCATGCTGGAAGATGAGGAAACGTTAAGCATCCAAACTGAAGGGGAGAGCTTGTAGGCAGAGTTGTTTCACTCAGAAACAAGCAATACAGAGGTTGTCGTGACAAAGAATCCTCCAACAGGGTGCTTTGTCACATCATTCTCTGTGTTGTTTGTTTTGTACTGTAACTCTGTGTTTACTGACATCTGCGTTGAAATGATACTTGCAACATACAGCTGATGTCTGTTTGTTTCACTCCAGATGGGATGCTTTGTATTATATTGGAAGTTAGATTGAGCAATTTGCTCTGAAGACGGTACATTATAAATTCTGAAATGCATTGGCAGGACACTTGATCCACTTAATTCCTGGCTAGATCAACTCTGGAGACTTTCCGCTTTAATTTTGAATATTATGTCTATTTGGATGCTTCAGGCTTGATCTTCTTTTCAGTGTTCTTGCATCCCTTACAATACAGACTGACTTTAAATAATATGACATTAAGCAGTTTGTTTTTCTTTATTGATTCTTTTATTATTAACATTAAGTGGTTTGATATGTTCCCATGATGAACTATCCTATTAATCATTTTTTTTAATATTTTTGTTGTAAAATATATCTACCCGGGCGGCATGGAGGCTCAGTGGGTAGTGCTGCTGCCTCGCAGTTAGGAGACCTGGGTTCATTTCCCGGGTCCTCCCTGCGTGGAGTTTTCATGTTCTCCCCGTGTCTGAGTGGATTTCCTCCCACAGTCCAAAGACATGCCAGTTAGCTGCATTGGCGATCCTAAATTGTCCCTAGTGTGTGCTTGGTGTGTGGGGGTGTGTGTGTGTGTGTGCCTTGCGGTGGGCTGGATCCCTGCCCGGGGCTTGTTTCCTGCTTCATGCCCTGTGTTGGCTGGGATTGGCTCCAGCAGACCCTGTGACTCTGTAGTTAGGATACAGCGGGTTAGATAATGAATAGTTCTAGTTATACTTTTTTAACCAGCTACCAATTAACACTGAGATGATTCAGACCACCATCTGTCCTGGTCCCATTTGCACCTCAGTGTATTCATCATGAAGTATGTGTTTTAATAAAATTTGATACAGAAAAATACAGAAAAAAAGGCAAGGACTGAGAATTACACATTTTCTCTGTTCCACAAATCATCAGGATTATGTGTTTGAAAAGGAAAAATGTACAGCATAAGAATGATTTGACATGACAGGCTGAGAACATAAACAAACGGGTGGAGTGATGGCTCTGAGGCTAAGGATCTGCGCTGGTATCCCGAAGGTTGCTGGTTCGAATCCCCATCACTGCCAAAAGAGATCCTACTCTGCTGGGCCCTGGGGGAATGGGAAATTGTATAAGGTGAAATAAAAAACAAAAAAAAACCATAAAAGTGAATAACTTCTGTTGTCCGAAAGGTGTTACTTCTAATTAAGTAATTGGTTAGCATAAAAAACCACACAAAGGTGTGTGAGGACTGTGCTGAGCTGTGGTCAGTCTCCCCATCCAAGGCAGGTTCCTGTTTATGTACCTTATGCTACTGTGGATGTCTATTAATGAGTACCAAACTCTGGCATTATAAATAAAATCGTTCTGAGTAAAATCTGCGAATGCTCACTTGTTGGTAGTTTACATGAAATCTATATTTGACAGTATGTGTGTAAATTTAGTACGTTGTTCATTGACTCAAACTCTGGTCTTGTAACATCCAGTGTGGCAATGGAATTTTCCTAATCATAGCTTTTTCTTTTTATATACAATACAATACAATTTTTGTTTTTATAGCCCAAAATCACACAAGGAGTGCTGCAATGGGCTTTAACAGGCCTTGCCTTTTTACAGCCCCCAGCCTTGACTCTCTAAGAAGACAAGAAAAAACTTGGAAGAAACCTTAGAAAAGGCAGGGGTGTGAAAAAAGGGGGTAAATACAACACAATACACAGAACAGAACACAAATAATCATCAATACAATATATTAGTGCAATAAAAATATTATAAGTACAGAGAATAAATCATTGGATAATATTTTTCAGTAAAGTAAATATTTTATCAAATTTAGGTGAAATGGAATTCCATAGCTGTAGTTACAGGTGTCATAAACAAGTGGATCTCTGGTAGGGGGCAGAAAGGCTCATTTGGTGCACCACACTACCACCTTTTGGAATGTTTAAGTAAATTAAAGCACACTGTAGTTTAGAGGTTCTCTAAGGGGAGGGGCTCAGTAAACTTCCAGTAGGGCCACAAAATTCATGAAAATATTTATAAAATAGCAGACAAATACTCAAATCAATAAAAATCAAACTACAGAAGGGCTTTTAAACGTATCTTTTTAAACTGGACTGCTTTATCAATATTCAAAATACTGTAGCATCTCAGTCAGGATGAAGTGTGGCTGTTGTGAGACAACTGGATCTGGCAAGGGAGGCAGATACCACCATAGAGAGCTGCTTGTCAGGTGTCAAGAATGATACTGAGAGGAACAAAGGGGTGGCACTGTGTAAAAA
Source organism: Polypterus senegalus (assembly GCF_016835505.1). Lineage (NCBI taxonomy): Eukaryota > Metazoa > Chordata > Cladistia > Polypteriformes > Polypteridae > Polypterus > Polypterus senegalus. Next base: position 87,811,336 of record NC_053163.1, on the reverse strand, counting down.
GGAAGGGCCAGACTTTGGGTGCGGTGATGATCACACCAGTTGGACTGAAATAGCATGCAGTTCATATGACTTATGTCTGCAGAGAAAAGAGAGGAGGGATCATGGAAACTATGGTGAGTTTAAAAGTGGAACAGAGGTGCTGGAGGTAAGACCTTGGGCCAGGCACCAGGTAGAAGACCATAAGTAAAGGAGCAAGCTACAGTATGAAACAGATAGAAAGTTCTGAATGTACTTCAGTTGCTAGGTTGTCTCTCACAACCAGAAGAGTGAGAGGGTTATGGTTATGTGTAAATAGAACTCAGTTCAGTTCCTTTTATTATTGCCTTATACTGTGATCTATTTACACTTATTAAATAAATCTCATTCTGCAAAAGACTCCTTGTTTTGTTACACTATCTTCCCAAATCAAGTACTGGGTTGCTACAATATGTTAAATGAATCCCACAACTCTTGCTAGTTTTCTCAAAGACCACCTTTTAGATTAGTTTCCTATATACTAAAGGTATAGTACTTACCTGTAGTGAGAAAGGGAATGAGCTGCTCACAATGACCCAGCAAGAAAAAATAAAAAGAAGGTGACACGCCACACTACCCTGAAAAACGTTACGGTTTTAGCATGATGGTTACATGGAGGAAATTTTACGCCATCTTCAGACACTCCACTGCTGCACTTTTTAAAGCCACACAGATGTCAGGACTGGCCAGCTTTCCATGTCTTTTCTGTCAACTTGATTGTTATATGTGGAGAAAAATGATTTTCCAGTTATATTAAACAATGCTATCTCAAAAAGAAGTAGCTTCTGTGATTAAGTTATACAAAATTGTTTACAGCAATTAATTCTGCATTTTAAAAATTACTTTTGATTTATTTTTAAAAATGCATAATACATTTATGTTTAATTTAAAAAATCGTATTTAATAAGCCAAGTGAGTAGTGAGGAGCATTTGTTGTTATTCTGCATTTTAATAATTGTTGGTTATTATTTATCTCTAAAAAATTACTGCTCATTTTATGTTATGTTTAAGAAATTCATGTATTAGTAAAATCATTTTCTTTTAACAATACCTTCTTACTGCAGTGGGCTGGCACCCTGCCTAGGGTTTGTTTCCTGCCTTGCACCCTGTGTTGGCTAGGATTGGCTCCAGCAGACCCCTGTGACCCTGTAGTTAGGATATAGCGGGTTGGAGAATTGATGGATGAATGTTAATATTGACTTCTACCTTCTTAGTTTTGCATTATGGCTTATTTTTAACAACATTTTAGCAAAAAAGTATTTGCTTTGCACATTTTCTCCAAACAACTGGATAGCAGACATGTGGATTATGCGATGAGAGAAACAAGAGATTTTTTATTTTTTTTACTTCCAATGAGATTTATCACATTGTTAACTGTTGTACATCAGTGGCTACCATAACGTTCTTTTATGTCATAAATTTCTTCCTTTTCACTCTGCATGAAACAAAAGATTAAAACTTTTCTCAGCCATCACTACAAAGTGCACAGTGTAAGTAACATATGAAAATAATATCATTTTTGGTGGAGTATTCTTTTAAAACCATAGGTAAAATCTGATCTGCGCGTAGAATCTAAGTAATTCTGCATTTTGGAAATTGGAAAAGATAGATGCGAGCAATGGTTTTATTTCTTTTTCATTTTTGTAGATTTTTGCAGTACTTCTTGTTCTGCTAAAAGAACCTCTGGTTATGCACTGCATGCACAAGGTAAGTTCAAGCTAAAGATACTTAGGGTAATCTCACAATAAAATACTGTATTATAAATGGGCAGTGGGCAGCAAAACTGACTGTGGTGTCATTGCAGGTCCTGATTACCCTGGCTCTTTTAATCTCGGTTTCTGGGATTGTTGGTCTGTGTAAAGGATGGTCTGAAGAACTGAAAACTGTCAGCATGTTTCTTAAGGTAAGGAGAAAGGTTTGTTGGGAAGATAGGTAATTAAAAAAAAAAATTGTTATGAAAATCTGTAGGGATGAAGAGACACAAAATTCATGCTATTTGTTAGTGATGAGAATTTAAAAAGGAAATACATATTCATTGCCCCTAATAATCCTCCTAGTACTCGCCATGTTCATTGAAATAATTTATTTTCAGCGCTAGTACTCTTTCTTAGTGACAGCTGGCAAATGTTAATACTACAGCAACAAATTACTCCAATCAGTCCATGTCAGCTATATATATATATATAGTGGCGAGTGGCTGGGCCCAGCCAGGATGCCTAGAAGAACCGAGTGAGGAACTATGCCTCCCCCGGACCATGACAGGGCAGCCAAGGGGGTGCCCAGATGACTGAGGAGACCTGGACATCAACACTTTCGCCACTGGCGGAATTATTACCAGGGACACTCGGAGTGCTTCCGGGTGCTCATGCAGCACTTGTGCCACACCAGGAAGTGGCACAGGAAGCTCATCAGGAGGCACCTGGAGCATGTCCGGGTGGGCATAAAAGAGGCCACCTCTCTCCGGAGTCGGGTGGAAGAGGACGGAGCTTGTGAGACAAGAGTGAAGGCTGCCCGAAGGACCACGGACTGAGCAAACTGTAAATAGTTTTGTAAATAGTAGTGTAATAAACGTGTGTGCTGTGGACCTTGCAGTGTCATGTCTGTTTGTGTTCCCGGGCTAGCTCTTACAATATATACACTTCTATTTTGACTCGATGGAGTCAACACTCCTGGCCATCCGAGTTTCATTCCAACCTAATTTGCAAATCTTGTGATCAACAGAAGATGCCATTTAATCAGACATTTGTCTCCTTGACCCTCTTTTTATTCTGCTGAAACCAGAATTCCAACTCAATTGACTACAGTGAATTAAATCTATGGCAGCAAAAAATGTAAACTATAGGATTGGCACCTTATCTTTTTGTCCTTTGACATCCTCTGCTATCGAAAGAGTATAAACTGACCCAGTATGAATGAAGTGAGAGTGCGTGTATATGCCAGTATAGTGGCTTCCTACAGTATTTGTGACCACTGAATAGTGGTGATATGAAAAACAAAGCACAGAAATCCTGGTGCTTTCTTTGAAATTTTCTGTTATTTTTTATTATAATTTGAATTCTTAGCCAACAGAGATAAGGCCTCTCTATAAATCATTTGATTATGACTCAGTACAGGATGTGATCCTCATATTCAATTTTCCATGCCTGGAGTACTTAAAGCCACTTTTTAGCTAGACATCCCTGCAAAAAGAGAATCCTCCTGCAAACCTGGTTCCATGGATGCATCCATCTTAGAATTAATTTGTTATGAGACATAGTTCTGGTTTTTATCAGAGAAAACAGATGGACTCATTCTGAGGAATCTCTAACCTCTTAAGCTTCAGTTTTACCGCTGGGTGTTGCCACAGGATGCATTATTATGCATTGAATAAAGCATTTATTGGATAATGAACCTATTCATTCCAAAGAGAAATAAAAGCATTTAATTTCATAATGTAAAATTATACATTAATTTAGAAACAAGGACTGACAGGAAATTGTTTAACAAACCACTGAAGACACTGTGTCCAATCTTGCATCATGCAAAGGAAAGTAAAGATGTTGTTTGTGGTACCTTCTTCATTTGTAAATGTACTATTGCAGTTATTCTGTATATTACAGAAAGAGGATCCATTGTTTTAAGATCACCCCAAAGCAGGCTACTAATATGATATCCCTCCTTACCAGGTGACAAGTCCCATTCTCCACATCATTGGTTCTGTTGTTGTCTGCCTTTGCAGTTTATTTGTATTCCAGCAGTTTTTTATGGCCAAAAGCAAAGGTGAGGTTATTTTTATCCTTATTGACTCCTTCTCCTTGCTTGGCTTTTCAGTTTCCATTTCATTTCTAACACTACTGATAGAGCCTGTATTGAAATATTAATGTCAGTTATTAACATTTCTGTAATATGCACTATCTTCCTGTACTCATTTTGACTCATGACAGGAAACCTCCTTCCACTTAAATGGCTTTCTCTTATTTTAACTTCTAGCTTTGTGGTTTACCGTAATGGTACTACTAGTTCATTATTTGTAGAAATAGCAGCAGAAATAGAGAACATTAAAAGTAAATGCACTTGAATTCTTTTTACGATTTTATCTCAAACAAGAATGTTTGCACTGTCATCATGGCCTAATGGTTTAAGTGTTATATTAAACTTCACCTGGGAAAATAACTGTTTGTTACACTTTAACTCTTCCTCAGTATTTTATCCCAGGTTGTAAATTGTCATTTTTCAGCTCAGGCAATGACATTGCATGAAAGACAGCTGATTGTTTTGACAAATAATAAGAATAGTGTGAAAAAAGGCAGTAACCATCTGGTCAAATGTGTCATATTTATCTTTATGCTGGTAGAGTCTCTTCAGGGCATGTACTGTAACAAACCTCTTTTAGAAATGCTTTGGAGCCCATAGCTCACAGTATATATTTTATACTAATATTCCCTCATTATTGAACATTTTGCATCCTTTATAGTTTCAAAGGTTTTCATCATGCTCACTTACCTGATCATTGTGGCAGCGGTCTTCCTGTTTCCATGCTACCTGGAATTTTTGGAAATTTCATCTCCTTGTCTGCAAGAAAACATACCAAGGAAACCAGCACTGATTGGCCATCGAGGATTATCAATGGTGAGTCTAATGTGCCATTCTTCTGTAGTGTGTTTTTTTGTATAAAATGACTCAAAACTGCATTTGTATAAAAAAAATGTAAGGTCAGATCCACTGTAAGATTTCAATCTTAAAGCATCATTGATTTGGAATGTAAACATTTTTTAACAAGACTATCTGTTTACCTTATCAGATGGCACCTGAAAATACAATGATGTCATTCCAGAAGAGTGTGAATTGTGGTGTTGTTGCATTTGAAACAGATGTTCTGATCAGGTAGGGGTAAAATGATACTAATAACTTGTTATTATTATATAGTGTTCCTTAGAAAGAACTAGCTTATATTGCTGCAAAATCTAGAAAAGGCAAATTATTAACAAATATAGTTTTCAGTCAGATTGTGTTGTCTTTTTTCCCATTTGTTTTGGAACTTGTTAGGTAAAATGACCAGGAAGAAAATATTTCCATTAAAAGAGCATATCAATGAGACAATTGGCAATTGAGCGATATGGAAAACTTTTGTTAAAATGCTAACCAGAAATCAGAAAAGCAGTATTATGAACCTGTAATTCTGAAATAATCACATACCTTTAATTGTTTTGCAAAATCTCTTTCCTTTATATTTTAGGTAAAGATCACATGAGCAGTTATTGCAACCACTCGCCCTTAAATTAAGATTTCATCTGACTGATGCATGTGCAGCACCACTGCAGCCATAGGAAAGCAGTCATAGACAGAAAAGGAGCCATGACAATTAATGTCATCCCAATAAGTGACCAAAATGTGATTAATAATTTAAAATATAAAATGTTCTATAAAATGCACAATTAGTACATAATCAGCAGATTAGGCTTCATTTCCTGTAGTGCTGTGGTAACCGTTATCAATAAGTGCTGTCATGGATGGCAATTTAAACTGTATACATTATATTAAAAAATAAAAAGACAGAACTGCTATGTCAGTTGCTGCAAGTTAGAATAGCAACCATAAAAACAGAAACACAATATACAGAATGGAGCACCCAAGAAAGTCAAAATGCCACCTCAAAATGAATAATTAATAAAAGTAAATAGTGTTTCTTGTTTAACTATGGGTTTTTCCTGTGCATTGTTTTCATGTCAGCACTCACTTTTTTTTTAATGTTAGCTGTTATTTTGTTTATTTTTCAAATCACCATTGTGGGTGCCACTATTTTATGGATTGTTGTGGATGGTTAATAATAAGCCACTTGCTAAAGTATGTCAACCAGAATTTGTGGTTTGTGACATCAGCAGGTCACCAGTATTCAAGACGGCAATTTGCCAGTCCTGCTCTTCCAAGTTTCTGGACTAAAATCACTTGTGTTAAAAGAGTTACCATATTTCAAGGCTCTGAAATTTGACATTTTTTTGACTTACAAGTTGTGATTCTGGTTAGAATTTAGGGCATTGGTTATTTGATTTTGACTTTCTGGTTTTAGATCTCTGCCTGTTTTGGCTTAATTTCGTGGCCCAACTATGTTAAAAAATGTTTTATCTGCTGTCATTTTTGCCAGAAGAATATGTACAAAAGGTAATAAATTCCAGATATTTATGACACTAAAAACTATAAATCAATTGGAGCATGCGTTTCAAATCTTTCCAAGAAAGAAAAAAAACATTTTATTTTTGTTATTGAGATAAACTACAAGAGATTTAAAAGTGAGTCACTCATCAGTTGAAAAACCAATTGAGGTTAATGTAATTTCTTATGCTAGGAGAATTTTTTTAGACAGATCAAGAGAAGAGATGTAGTCAAAGTGAGACAAAGGTCAAAATACAAAGCAAAAATATTAGCCGGGAAAAAAAGCCAAGCTCAAAAACAAAAATTGCTTATAAGGATTGATTATATTAGCAAAGAGAACACATAAATGTTGGAGTATATCCGAAAACTTGGATTGCTTTGAATGGTGAACATTTAATCCGTCACATAGTTAGCACTAGGATCATAACCTCCATTGTTCTGACCCGCAGCCATGTCTAAATGATGGGTAACCGAAACGTCAAAGCCTGTGATCAACAAAATCCCGGATGAAACAGCACAAATAGATTTACAAGACCTAAACAATAGATTACAACAAGTAATACAGTAAATGTGAAAAACAGATTCCTTGATTGAATAAAAAAACTAACAAAATGGAGTCTCAAATTGCACAAAGCAATAACTAATAACAAATTAATATTTTACTAAATATGTACTTTATTACAATTTCAAAAGATCCCCTGGTTTGGACTTTGCTGGTTAGTGATTAAAAGAACTAAGAATAATCTAAAAATCAAATGAAAATGTTAGGTTTGTATAAGCAAAAAAACTGTGTCCTGTGGAAAAAAAATGCTGCATTATATAAAGAAAAATATAAAGAGGTCATTGTATGTAGTAGAGAGATTAAGGAAGTTGAACAAAAAGTGAAACTTTAGTGTTTGGTTACAAAACAACTTGGAGCGAAAATGATGGTGCTTAACAGAGAAATGTAAAGATGCAGAGATCATGGAGGCATGGGTGTTGGACACATAGTGGGAATCAACTGTGTCAAGAAGTAAAGACATCTAGTATCAGGGATATCAAAAGAGAACCTTGACAGACTGTTCAGGCAGTCTTTTTTAATTTGGATCTTGACTGCCTGGCTTTATTTCTAACTTTTACCACTTAAGAGGTCCTCTCTACACATTTCAGAAAGTACTCTCTGGGTGTGTTCCTAATAATGAATTCTGGGTGTCTCCTTACAATAAAACTTGGTTTAGAATACTTTACTAGTGATAACCACTGTTCTGGAATTTCAGTTTTTGTTTTATTTAGCATCCAAGTTATTTAGCCCCTGTTACTCTAATTAAAAGAAAGAGTGATATTGTGGACAATGATAAACAATAATCATTTTTTGATGAAAATATAGTATAAAATAATATTCTCAAACTTGCATAATCAAATTCAGGGTCACATAGGGGTGAGGTCTAATAAACATATCTCATGATAAGAGGAATTTAACTAAAAATAAAATAAGTAAATAAGAATGTACCACACTTTTCTGTGCTATTGTGAAAAGAGAAGTATAAAAAACTCCTGAAAACTCAGGTTCACAGATCTTGCATCAAGTAAACATGTCACAAATTAAGTTATATATTGTAAAACACTTGGTGGTAGTTAATTGTAATTGTTAGGGCTTGTAATGAAAGCTTATCTTAGTGTTTCACTCCATCCTAAAATAAAAAGTGCAAAAAGAATCATCATGAAAAAAAAAATATTAATCAAAGAGGAGAAGAAATAAGAGAATTGTTCTTCAGAATAAAAGAGACATAAAGATGTGTTGATTCCAAGCATTTTATCTGTGAGAGTTTATGAACTGGCACCCCAAGTCTCTCTCTTTCTCACCTCCTTTTGTTCTCACTCTGTCTACATCACTCTCACTGTGATCCTTCTTCACAGTTCTCAACTGAAGGAAACCTTATGCAGTCACACAGTGGCACACATTGGTGGTCGCTGTCAATATGGATTTCACTTTCTTTACCCAGTCTCTGCTGGGTCTTTCTGATTCTTCCATGCCATTCTTGTCACCCTCTATTTTTGAATAATATCTAAAATACTGCCTTATGAGGCTCTTTTCCATCTGTATATTTAACAAATGCAGATATAATTACATGTGAAGACAACTTTTCTAATGGTCCATATGTCTCACTCTTATTTTATTGCTTAGCTTTGATGGTGTTCCTTTTTTGATGCATGATGATAAATCTCTGAAAAGAACAACAGATGTAGAGTCAAAATTAAAAGAACAAAAGGACAAAGAAAGTTCTTGTTTTACCTGGAAAGATCTGCAGACTCTCAATGCTGGAACATGGTTTGTAGAGGTGAGTCTGCTCCCTTTAGTGTGGAACAAATTATAACATTAAAGGTGATAAAAAGATTTTAAAAAAATAGTCAAGACCATGACCAAAGTGATGTTAGTTGACGGTACTGTACAATTGCTTTCTTATCAAAAGAGGTACAAAACATGGATGTGGTACTTCATTCAGCAAACATTGCAAGCCACTGAATTGGTGGAGCAGGAGAAGGAGAAGACCCTATTAACAATTCTCATTTGATGTGCTGTTAAAAGGGCCACACAGGTTCTGACATGCAGCACCATCTTCAGCATTGCATTCCCAACACTTTCTCTTGATTGACTGCCACTGAATCTTTCAGTTGTTTGAGTGAGAAAAGTGCTATATAAATGAAAATAATAATAATTATTATTCCTTCATTTACAAGTCCATTAGATTTGTTAAACTGCCTTTCTCTTGTCAGTACCTCTAGACAGATCTATCTTTGCGTTCCTAAGATACTTATCCTCTTGTTCGCAGTGTTTAATTAAATATTCTAGGAACCTTCTGCTCTCTAACAACTTGCACTTTAGGTTTCTTCCCCAATATAAATGGGTCTGTGAGTGGGTTCTATAACAGACTGGTGTCATGTCTTACTTCTTATGCTTCTGGGGTGGGCTCTGTTCTCATGTGACCCTGCTTTGGAACAAGCAAAGGAAGTGTTGATGAATAGATAGATGTATGGGTTGGCACTGAGACAGGCCATGGCTCCTGATGATTATTTAATCAAAAAGATAGGTTCATAAGATCAGTGTTTTAAAGGATCTAACACTGTATACTGGAATTACCTCTTACCTCTTAAAGTATAATGTAATATATATATATATATTTTTTTTTTTTTTTATTTATTAATTTTATTACAATCAATACATAGCAATCAAGTTTTTACAAAAAAAAAGAATTATGCTAAGAACAGATCGATCCCCACCCTTGAGAGAGAGAGCAAGCCAAACGTGTAAAATTTAAGGCTTGTAAAATACCTAAATCAACAAATTCTCTGTGCTTTATAAACTCATTTCAAAATATTACTGATTAGATCCTGCCATGTTTTGAAAAAAGTCTGTACAGATCCTCTAACTGAGTATTTGATTTTTTCCAATTTTAAATAATATAACACATCAGTTTCCCACTGACTTAAAGAGGAGAGTTTGGGTTCTTCCAGTTTATCAGAATAAGTCTGCGTGCCAACAGTGTAGTGAATGCAATCACAATTTGTTTGTCTTTCTCCACTTTAAGACCCTCTGGAAGAACCCCAAACACAGCTGTTAATGGGTTAGGAGGGATTGTGAGTCCAAGGCTGTCTGAGAGGTAATTAAAATTTTTGTCCAGAATAATGTTAATTTGGAGCAGGCCCAGAACATGTGACCTAGTGAGGCTGGGGCTTGGTTGCAACGTTCGCAGGTTGGATCATGCCCTGGAAACATTTTGAGAGTTTTAGTCGAGACAGATGTGCTCGATATATAATTTTGAGTTGTATAATTGTATGCTTTGCATATGGAGCTTGAGTGAATTCTCTGCATTGCTACTTTCCACTCCTTTTCTGATATATTAATTGAGAGGTCATTTTCCCAGTGTCCTCTTGGATCTTTGAAAGGAAGGGATTGTAAAAGGATTTTATATATTGTAGAGATGGAGTCTAACTCCTTGAAATTGAGCAATAATTTTTCCAGCGTGGATGAGGGTGCAAGATGAGGAAAATCTGGAAGGTTCTGTTTAACAAAGTTCCTGATTTGAAGATAGTGAAAGAAATTTGTAGCTGGAATGTTAAATTTGGAATGTAATTGTTCATAGGATGCAAAGACGTTGTCTATATAAAGATCTCTAAGCAAGTTAATTCCAAATTTTTTCCAGATATTAAAACTGCATATGTTTGTGAGGGTTGAAAGAGGTGGTTCTTTTGCAGGGTGCCACAGAAAGAAGCTTCTCCGTCTTAAAATGCTTTCTACATTGGTTCCAGATTCTAAGTGAGTGGAGCACAATTGGGTTATTAGTGTATTGCCGATAACGTGTGTTTATTGGAGCACAGAGCAGGAATACAAAGAAGTACTGCAGGATTTTACTTCTATTGCGGTCCATGCCTGTATATGTTCTTCTATTTGTGTCCAGGTTCTTATCGACTGTATATTTGCCGCCCAGTAATAAAACTGGAAGTTAGGTAGAGCCATGCCGCCTTCTGCCTTTTGTCTTTGTAGGGTCGCTCTTTTGATGCGTGGATGTTTAGAATTCCAAATAAATGAGGTTATTGTTGAATCTAATTGCTTAAAGAACGATTTATTAATGTATATTGGTATGTTTTGAAATAAAAAAAGGAGCTTAGGAAGAATATTCATCTTAACAGTGTTAATTCTTCCAGCTAGTGTGAGATGAAGGGTTGACCATCTATGCAAGTCTTGTTTAATTTTTTCCATGCAGACAACGAAATTTTGTTGATATAGAGCTTTATGTTTACCCCGAGGTATTTAAACTGTTCTGCAATGATAAAAGGAAGGGTGTCTAATCTAATATTATATGCTTGCGAATTCACCGGAAAGAGTACACTTTTATTCAGATTAATTCTGAGACCAGAGAGCTTTTGAAATTCTGTGAGTGCTGCTAAGACTGCAGGCACAGAATTTTCTGGGTCCGATATATACAGTACCATGTCATCTGCATATAATGAGATTTTCTGTTCCAGTCCTTCTCTGCTAATCCCCTTTATCTGATCAGTATTTCGACAATGTATTGCCAGTGGTTCAATGGCAATTGCAAACAGCAGTGGTGACAAAGGGCATCCTTGTCTTGTGCCACGTTCTAGTTTAAAGTAGTCTGAGCAAATGTTATTGATGCAAACTGAAGCTTCTGGGTTAGTATACAGTGATTTAATCCATGCACAAATGTTCGGGCCAAACCCAAACTTCTCCAAAATAGTAAAAAGGTATTTCCATTCAATCATGTCGAATGCTTTTTCTGCATCCAATGATAATAATATTTCTGGGGTGTTTGATTTAATTGGTGAGTATATTACATTAAACAGGCGTCGAAGATTTGAAGATAAGTGTCGGCCCCTAATAAATCCAGTTTGGTCTTGTGATATTACCGAGGGAGCACTTTCTCCATCCTTCTAGCTATGATTTTAGAGAGTATTTTAACGTCGTTATTCAGAAGTGAAATTGGTCTGTATGATGCACATTGTAATAAGTCCTTATTTTGTTTTGGAAAGACAGTGATTAGTGCTTGGCGAAAGGTTTGTGGAAGAGATTGGTTATCTCTGGCTTCTGTAAATGTTGCTAATAGGAGGGGAGCTAGCTGAGCGGAGAATTTCTTGTAAAACTCTGCAGGGTAGCCGTCATAATGTAAACCTGTTTATATTTTATTATATTAAAATAATGATGACGAAATGAAGAATTGAATCTCTACACAGATGCAACAATTGTCATCTATTTGCATCTGGCCTGTCTTTGTTCAGATTTGCGTTAAGTGGAAGGCTACAACATAGCACATTGTTTGGTGCAAACTCTCTGTAAGTGGCAGTCATTTTAGGTAGGTGGATCATAAACTGCTAACTTGTATTCTGTGTTTCAGAGGGACCCATTCTATACTGTCTCCTCTCTATCAGAGGCAGATAAAACTGAAGCAAGGAATCAGAGTATCCCAAAACTGACAGAGCTTCTGGATCTGGCTAATCAACATAATATATCTGTGATCTTTGACATCAAAAATATGTGCGCATGTCACCCATATTACACAAACTACACCGCTCAAATAGTTGAGACCATCAACAATTCCGGGATTCAAGAAGAACTGGTGAGTGAGGTTTTCCTATAAAACAAATCATTCTCACTCTCAGGGAGGTTTGTGTTTACGGCAGAAATGTCTTCTTTTAGGTTTATCACAGATGTTCAGGTAAGCAAATAAACCACAAAAAATGAAGCAGGGTGGCACAGTGCTTAGCGCTGCTGCCTCGTGGCTCTAGGAGACTCAATTTGAATACGAGTCAAGTAGCAGTGTCCTTAAAAATGAATGGATCTCTTGTTTTTTCATACACCTTCTATTGATCATTCATAATTTTCGAAATCTGAAAAGCTATTAATGCATTATGTGGTCAGGATTCTTAAATATCTTTGCCTCCACAGGTATGGTGGCTGCCCAGTAATTACAGATCAATGGTGAAAAAAAAGGCTCCAGGGTTCAAGCAGGTTTATGGCACTGAGCGTGAAATGAAGAATGATGGTGGCAATCGGCTTAATATGAAATATAGCGAACTGGATTCCGAGGAAATTATGTGAGCACTTTATACTATATTGTGGTAGGGAAAGAGACTTTTGATTACACAGGACTGTAACTCCACTTCAGTTGTCAAAATAGCAACCTCAGGCCACAATACACTGAGAGCTCAGCCCATTGGATTTGTAATAACGAAGACATTTGTCAGATCTCTAGTCCAGCTTTGGAAATGTCCAGTGTAGGCAGTGAAATTGAGCTAAGCTAAAATTGAAAGGAAAATCGCTCTTCCACCCATTACTAATGGAGAGGCCTTTAGGGCCATTTATCTCCAGATATTAAACAGATAGGAGAGCTGTTAGTGTGTTGATATATCAGAGGCATGAAGAGCACTAAAAAGCAGGCTTAAGTAACTGAATTGCCTCTTTGATTACAGACTGCTGTTCCATAAGAGGCATACAGTATGTTTGAAAAATCTGTATATTAATTTCATGAATCCACTTTTTAATGAAAGGGTCTTGGGGAATTAAATCATTTCAAAGCTGAACCAATCAGGGATGGCCCACCAGTCCGCCATAGGGCATATGTTTACTCACTGATACTGGGCTATTTTAACCTCTTAATTAACTTGATGTGACTTACACATCTTTGATGTATTGAGGAAACATGCAGAACATTGGGAGAATTTAAATGGCTACTGGAAAAATATGAAAAACTCAAGATAACAGTGTTCACCCAGATCATCGAAGCTTTAAGGCAACAAAGCTAACCACTCTACCACCATTCTGGGTCACTCAAATAAATATTTTCAATAAAACATTTTGCCCAAGGATTCCACTTTGCATATAATATTTCAATGTTGCACTGCTTGGTGGGTTGTCAAATCCAAATAGATTTTCATTTGCAAATGTTCCAACACCATTTTCAGTTCAGATATTTTTGAGTATATATAATACATTTTTCAGCACAAATAAACATTATTATAGAGCTTAGCAGTAATGTGTAATGTGTTGGCTAAATAATTATTTGGAAAGTAGTTAAATCATTTGCAACATAAAAAGAAAAATAAACTTTAGAGTTCCTCATAAAACCAATAACAGCCCTACATTCGTCAGTGCATACAGTACATTTTCTGAAACTTTCTTCTACATTATAAGATGATGTTGAGCCGGCGTCCATCATGAGCAGTGTTAATGCTGACAATAAATTTTGATTACATTTTAATCTTCTAACTAAATTGCATTTTAGTTTTAGTCAGATTGTTATCATTAGTCTTACTCGACAAAAACAAAATTAATTTGAGTTGACAAAAAGTTAGTTTTATTCATTTTAAAGTAAAATAGTCAAAACAGTCAAAATCAGATGAGTATCTTGTTTAACGGGTGATTATGCACAGTAGATACTACTGTATACGTCTAAACTGTAATAATTAACATGCACCCTAATGAGCCAAAGCACATGTAGGTATAAAAGGAATAGTAGGTTTAGAAAGAATATTCTCCATAAGATCTTCTGACAGCTCTGATCTGTCATCACAATGTTTCTGGCCCTCAACATCCCAAAAAAGGCAGGACCCAGCAGTACACATTGAATGTTACTCGCATCAGTCAGAAAAGGCAAGCTCATTCAATTAAAAAAAAAAAAAGTAAACAAGAGAGCCTTTCAGCAACTTCGATTCAACCATTTTTAATGTAGAAAATGCATCTTACATACAGCAAAAACTAATGAAGTAAATGCGTTTTCGCTTTCTTGTAGCAGAAAAATTGTCCATGAGAACACAATAACAGTTCTATGAGTTTCTGTTCATTTTAACAAAATCACCTTGTTTCAGTATGACACTTGCCCATCCACAAGTGAGATCCCCTGTGACACAAAAGACTCTTTCTACAAAAGCCTGGGAGGCTGGCATGACCAAGAGGTCCAGAGCAGAAGGTTTTGTGAGTGGTTTACAGTGTCACTTTGCTGAGGGTGGAGTTAGAGCTCCTCCTTCCTTTAAGAAAATGAATACATCATAATATAAAAAAAATATATGTGGATATATCTTGCAGTATAAAGTGAAATATATGCAGTCCAAATTCATATTTTTAACATTATATTTACAATATAAACATATATCTTCCTTAATATATTGTAACAAACTTATTTGAAAATATATTGCGTATACTGTAAGCATCCAATATATTGTATAGTATAACTTTTATTTACAATATATTTAAAACTATGTTGTAATATATATGTTTTACAGCATATTATCCTACTATTTTAAAATATATTGCAATATACAAAAACTGTAATATTTTACATATTTTGCAATATATGTCAGTAAACTGAAGATACTATAGTATAGTTATCCTTAATGTATATTGTAACTTATTTTTAAATATATTTAAAATATATTCATATTGGAAGCACTATATTTTTTAAAATATATTTTAAACTAGCTGTCCCCTGTAGACGTAAAACAAGACAGTGAGGAGGGCCCTGCCTGGCTCCCTACTCTTGACATCATGCTTCGCCCTCAGCCTCTGTCTCAGATTAGCATGAATATATCGCTCCTGCAAGCAAACTATGATTCTTAGCGCGATGAGAGAAGCCGCAAAATCAACCAGAATGTTCAAGCAAATTCTACAAAAAAGTCTGATCTAAATCCATTAAGTAGTTTTCTCATTCGCTAGCTAAGCGGATGTAAGATACACCCCGAGGATGGCGTGTGAGTGAGGATGGCTCTGCCCCCCTCCCCTCGGCCCGCTGCGTCTCTCTCAGATTTGTGCAAATAACTTGGTACCGAAAGGGAACTATGACGCGATGAGTGAGTTCACAAAATTAACCAGAATGTTCAAGCAAATTATAGAAAAAAAAACGATCTAAATCCATTAAGTAGTTCTCTTGTGAAAAGCAGGCAGACATACATACAGACAGACGTTGGATGTTATATATATAGGGATGTATTTCATTTTTGTAAGGCAATACCTACATATAATGATACCATGTTCCCCTTATTCCATAAGTCTAATAGCTTTTTATGCCCGAGAAAAGCGTTGGCCGAAATAGTGAACTGGAATAGGTTTCTGACTGACACACAGCCCGGACTGCCGTCATCCAATTAGAAGCATGCATACACCTTGTTAAAAGTGACCACTGCATTCTTGCTGGTTACTGGTTGGTGGGCCAAGTCATGTTAAGTAGAGATTTTGTGGTTATGTTCTGTTTTACGCTGCACATTACTTATTATCGAGTTGTTTGTTTGCAATATTTTAGTAAATGCTAATTTTAAAAGCATTCATCTTAGTTTTCATCTTTAAAAGCATATTTTATTTAATTTTTGTTTTGTTGTTGTCACTGAAAAATATAGTTAACAAGTATTTTTCTTCCTAATTTCTGTTAATGAAATTAACATTGATCATGGAAACACCTTATTCAAGATCAAGTTAAAATCCATCCGCCAGCAATTAAATTTAAGTCCATGGAGGCTTGAAGCAACATTACTAACACTATGCCATCCAAAATAAGAGGAGGATGACATTTTTCAAAAAATAGTGGTTTACACTGAAACAACATTGACCTGCAATAGTATGAGAATGAACTGATTACAGCTCTATGTTACATTCAAGTACATGTGTAGAACTAATATAAATACATGTGTACAAAATGCAATAAGTAGACTTGTGTAGAAAATGACGTAAAGAGACATATGTGTATAAAGAGGCACATGTGTGGAAACAATATAAAGAAACATGTTATTGTAAAGGGTGAGGCCAGGAAGTGTCAGGACGTTGGGGTTCAAAGGTGGAAGTCTTATTTGAGGATTACTTGTGTTCTGTTCTGTGTATTGTATTGTGTTTACCCCCTTTTTTGACACCCACAGCACTGCCCACCTACCTGGAAAGAGATCTCTCTTTAAACTGTCTTTCCCAAGATTTCTTCCATTATTTCCCTACAAGGATTTTTTTGCAAGTTTTTCTTTGTCTTCTTAGAGAGTCAAGGCTGGGAGGCTGTCAAAATTTTGGGCCTGTTAAAGCCCATTGCGGCACTTCTTGTGTGATTTTGGGCTATACAAAAAGAAATTGTATTGTATTGTATTGAATTTAATTGGAAAGGGTAAAGTACAGAATGTAGGCAAATAAAACAAATGCAGGGAACTCCAGGCCTTTACAATATACATCTGTCTTGTTAGGATCAGGGTCCAAAGTGAATACCAACTTCTGGTGGTACATCGACTTATAAAGGGTTTGGGGCTGAAGTGACGTCAGAGTTTGACCACAAAATCTTCCTCTGGTCAATGGAAAATAAATTAGGAGCCTTCAAAGACTTTTACACCACAATCCTCCCCTGTCTGTCTTACCTGCCCATTGCCAGGGGCCACTCCCTCAACTTAAAGATGCACATGTATGAAACATGATATACGTAGAAATAGAATGTGTATAAAGAGGTACATGGATGGAAAAAGATTTTACAAAGTGCAAGTGGTGAAAACTGTAAAAATATTATGGACTCATTTCTGAAATGATAAAAATAAAGAGACATTTATATATAGAGGTACTTGTGTAGTAAATGATATACAGTAGGCGTGTAGAAAATGGTATAAGGAGGCATGTATAGAAAATCAAAGAGGCACATGAGTAGAAAATAGTTCAAAATGATGCATTTGTTTAATTATATATGTATAAAATTGTGTAACTGGTGCATGTGAATAATGAGGTGCTTGTGCAGAAGACAATATAACAAGTCACACATTTACAAAGAGAACTGAGCAGATAACAATAAAAAGGGTAGAAAATGATATAAAGAGGAGATTATGAACAAGGCAGTAAAATAAGGCCAGTTTTGTAACACCATAAGTACTTACAGAACTAAAAACTTAGGTATAAACCTCTGTGCAGTCCGAGTGTTGTGTCTGACGCTGGTTCTGAAGGCAAGGTCTTTGCCATGAGCTCAGCTTCTAGACTCTTTGCCTGCTTCTGCTCTTAGTCTGTGAATTCAAAAAATGTTTTTAGGTGTCTGTATAGGGACAAAATTTATCTCATTTGTTTAAAAGTTCAAGCAGCTTTTTTTGCTTTCTAAATCAACCCAGGGCAATTCTGACTTTCTATGACCCTAATTTGGATCAAGTGGGTTTCAGAACAGTGTGTTATATAATGCAGCTAGATATGAAAATGAACATATATAACTGTCAATAAGTTACTAACATTACTAATTTGGCTTCAGTGAAAAGCTCCCACATTTTACTAGAGCGATGTGTACCCTTATTTCCTTAATGCTCCAAGTCAAATGAATGGCTGCTTGTTGTACTTTATTGTTACCACTAGGTGGCAAACTTGTGCAACAAAAAACAATCAATTCACGATTTTGAGAAATCTTTACTTACTGTACAAGATTATCTTTTAAATCAAATTAAACTCTCTGATGTACTAGAAATTACTGAAAATTACTTTAAAATCTGTAATCAAACGGTAATTGATTTTTGAAGCACACAGACCTATTATCTCAGTGTTTGCCGAAAGAATATGCATTTTTCTTACAAGCTTTTTCAAGATTTTAATATTTATCTATGACATTTTCTGTCATTCACCCAGAACTAATGAATCAATTAATTAGGAAAATTGGACTAGGTATAAGAATGAGAAATGCTCTTCAATGCCTTACATTGAAGCATTCAAAGATAGTAGATTGACATAAATGTGCCTGTTTTTCTATCTGAAGTCATCTTTTCCAATAAAGAGTGACAGGGAAATGAGGTTAATATTGTCAGTGTCAGGAAAAACAATGAAAACAAAGCTTTGACTGGATGTTTGTCCACCACAGGACACACGTATGCACATTTCTGCATTCTTCATGCCAATCGTGCCTTTCAGACAGTTAGGGTAACACACACACAGATAAAGGTAGAAAACTCTATACAGGCAGTAAACTGGGCAGAAATCAGGTACAGTTCCCTTTGTTTCTGAGACAGCAGTGCTAAGCTCTGTAACACTGGGTATCTAAGGATATATATTTAAACAAGAAACTTTCAAGTAGTGTAAAAATGACTCTAATTAAATGAAGGAAATCAAGAGAGGATAATAATGCTCACAGTTCAACATACAATACAATTGTTTATTGTGATTGCCAGAAGGTAATTTGAGTTTTCTAAGGAAAGTCCAGCTCTACCGAACTGCACCTCTCTGTAATGGCATAGGGCAGCTAGCCTGCTTAGACTGTTCCTGTGACTGATAATCCTAGTCAGTAACTGCCTCCCATTTACCAGTTCCTGACACCTGCTAATTATGGACAGAGACTACTGCCCCACCAGAGAGCAACTGTCATTTGTCTACCAAACTTCCAGACTTCTGGAACCCTGACTAAAAGCAACTTTATAAATTACACGTGTGAACCACACCTGGGGTCAGAGGGGTAATATCCCAATTAGATATTTCACCAAAGTACTGCATTCGCTGGAAGATCCAGGGTAATGTTCACTCTAAATCTCACCTTCTAAGGTTAAAGGACCTGAACCTCAGACCTGCCTCTGCGTCCCCAGCACAATATTAAGGTATTTGCACTAACTTGGTAACCACCTTTTATGTACCTCTTTCAGTTGGGGCATAAATGTGGTCACTTCAGGCAGGCTACAAGATTTCTCCATTTTTGGAAACAGATTAGTAACACATGTTCCTTTCCTTTGCTATCTACCCAACATGCACTGATTCAGAGCGTTGCCGCACCCACCACAGGAAGAATCACCTCAGGATCCCAAATTAGGACCCAAGCACAGCTGTGCAATGGGTGACACCTGACACCTCAGCACCACACTAGTTCAAATGGAAAGAGTTTTCCCTGCAAGTTGTAGGATTACCAGCTTACAGGGCTGGATGCAGGTTAACATCATACCTAGAAGAGAGCCATTGCAGGTCAAGGGTCTTGCTCGCAGGCCCAACGGAGTGGAATCACTTCTGGCATTTACGTGATTGCTAGCCCTCAGAGCAACATTCAGGTACAGTCACATTTTCATTTTTATCTGGAAACTTTTATATGATCCCACCACAGGGCTCTGCAGTTATTCATAAAGTATTTACAAAATAGGTGGATGTTAGTAATATATAATCAATAAGCACATTGCACGCATCTTAAGCTGATAAGTAGGACATCTCATCTTGAGCCTCATCATAACCATTCATAAAGTTGTTGCAATCTTTGAAGAGTTATCAAAAATAATCACTTCTCCTTATATATTGTAATTTAGCAGAAAGCATTTAATAAAAGGATGATCTTACTTTGATGCTTTCTCTTGTTCTGTTTGTGCAAATTAGGAACTACACCCAGAAGAATGTAAGTGTAAACCTCTATGTGGTCAATGAAATATGGCTGTTCTCCATGGTTTGGTGTATGGGCGCTACCTCAGTTACTACCAATGCCTGCCATTTATTCCAGGATATGGAGAAGCCGTACATCTTCCACATGGTGAGTACTCTTCACATATTTCATTTGTATGCTTTGGGCACAGCAGGCTTAACTTTTTAAGAATGTGAGCAAACTGATTTAAAGTTAATTTCCAAAAAGATCAGTGTGAGTGTTCAATTTGTTCTCCGCCTTATGCTCTGTGCTACCTGGATAGGTTCCAGTATTCACAACCCTGAAATGGGTGTATTGGAGAAATTGTGTATACTTTTATTTTGACTGCAAACTGTAAGCTCTTTCTTTACAGTAATGAGCACCATAGTTATGCTAAGCTTCTGATTCAGATCTACAGCCTGTACTGCACATCTCACTTATACTGACTATTGAACTTATGTGATGATATAACAAGCTTGTCACTAAGAAAACTAGAAGAAGCCAAACTGTAATCTGCTTACAAGCAGGAAATTTGTTATAAATATTGGATTTTGCGCAAATTCAATAAAAAAATGAAACCACTGGATTTTTATTTATTTCCTAAAATTTGTGAAAATGCTTCAACGTATTTTGAGTAGAATGGTGTGGTGGCACAATAGCTAGTCCTGCTGTCTTGAGGATCGAGCATTCTGGTTTTGAACCCAGCTGACGGCAGCAGTCAGTGCGCAGTTTCTTTTTTTTCTTACATGCTCCCAACCTCTCTGTGTTTGTGCTTGTTTTTACCTTCAACATCTCCAAAAGATCTGCCTTTAGGTTAACTGACCTTGTATGTACGTGTAACGGGGTCCTACGATGGATGATAAAAACGGGTAGTGAATTGGTTTGAGAATGTGTGCTGCATACTTTGAGCCTACACATTTCCTGCAGTACTTTGGATTTGAACAGTTTAATAGTACTTTATGATTTTATGAAAGATAACTATTTTTGTATACAATAAACTTGTTTATTGACTGGATCAATGATTTATTTGCATGACCACCTAAAAATATTATGTTAATTAAATTACTATAAATAGGATTGGTCATTCAGTAAACAATAGCAACCTCTCTTTTAGCATGTGGGATATGGTTATTTCAATCAGCACATCAAAAAGAAAACTATAATAACGAGATCTTTAACCACTACCTGGAGTTGGTCTCCTTTATCCAATAATTCTAAATATCTTTGAAATTAACAGGCTCAGTCCCAAACAATAATAAGCTGATGGTAGCTAATAATTAGGTTATGGTTTCCATTGCAGCAGCGCCTATCTGTCATATTACAGTTCCTTCATACATCAGTCAGTAGATAACTGAACATTTTAGGACTTGTCCTATTATTACACTATAATGGGGTCTGTAAAAGACAAAAAGGTACAAGAGAAAGGGACTGGGGCTCCCGAAGGCAAACCCTGTACTTTGAAGTACACAAAAGGCGTAAAATAAAATGCATGATAAAACACAATTTAAATCTCAGTTGTTCTGTTCGAGATGGTGTCATTTCCTCTTATGTGGAATTCTGGGAGGAAGAGGCGGGTCCAGGTGGTCGGACCCTGGAAGTGACTTCAAAGTGGGAGAGGTGTCAATCTTCCTTTCTGCAGAGAGGAAAGGAGAAGAGAGAGCCTCATTAGACAGTGCCCCCTCATGTCTCAGCGACAAATTGCACTAACCTAAGCCTTTAGGTTCCTCCTCAATTACACGCATGTGACAGAACATTTGAGCAAAAGTTGTGCTCCTCTCATTACATGTGGTAGCCCTCATTGTTCCTTGGTGGACTCTTGTTCATAGACTGTTAGTCCTCTCTTAAAATGAAAGAATAACATGCTTCAAGTCATCTGCAGTCCTCCATGTTCCCCCAAGAATTTTCCCATTCGGACCTCAGGAAATGTAGCTCAAGCTATTATGATACTATGTATAAGTGAACACAGAAAATGATAACTTCACAAGGAAAGATTCTTCATCTGCAATATGTTTGTTTCTGTTGTTACACATCTTCCTTATCTCTGGTTGACCTACTGATTAAAAGAAAACTATAAAATGTTCTGTATAAAATAAAGATTTACTAATTGCACTGTACTTTACATTTTATTTTCTACATTAGTATGGTAAGTTGCAGCTTACAAAATCTATTTATTGGTATGTTTCCACTGATACCTAGATTAAGAACACTCAAGTCCATCTGTACTGTCATGTGTACATAGTACAATGACATTTTTACTTACATGTCTCCTGTAGACTGCTCTTTGCCAAGAAACAATCATGCAGTTGTTATTTCAAGTGGCTGTTGAGTAACCATTAGATCCATGGATAAAAACTGTCTCTGAATATACTGGTGTGTGTACTGCTTCACCACCACTGATCTGTGCAGGTATCATTGCAAGATGCTATACTAGTGAATATGGACTCTACAATGCACCTTTAAAAGTAAGAATTCGATTTCTAAAGAAGTAAAGGCATTGGTGTGCCTTCTTGACTATAGCTGAGATGTGCTGTGTACACTTCAGATCATCAGTGTTAGTGACTCCAAGAAAATTAAAACAGTTTGCCCAGCATTCTATTGAATGTCAAAGGAAGGTTTATAAAGCATATAAAGATAGAGGTAGTATGGTTTTCCAAACACATATCTGATTTTTGTTTAACGTGTTTTCCTTTTCTTCCCATGGAATTTGTCATAGAGCTGCTTTTCAGAAATGTGTAGTGTGATGGTGTGCTCTGGTATATGGCACTTTTGGACTGTGGTATAATCACACGAAGAGGTGCAACTATATGGTGGTACAAACAACCTGAGACTAGTTATATAATTTGATAATGTTTGGTTGTTTCATAAATATAGCTTAGAAATTGTCTTTTGTATTTTCGTAGAATTAATTTTACAGTTAAATTCATATTCCTAATTCAAATAAGGTCTGTAAAGGTGACCTGACTTGACTTGATTTGACTTGACCCAAAGTGAAGAGCATACATGAGGAGCACAGGATTCTGTATATTTTCGGAAACTGCTTTTTCTACTAGGAAAAAAGTCACAGGGATCTACATTGATTTTTAGAAGCATTGTGCAAATGGCAGAAACTAAACATGAATGCACACAACCTGTTTCAACTCCTTCAATCACAGTTGCCCAATTTTGAAAATTCACTTAACGTAATTCACTGATTTTTGAGTGAATGGAGGATTTCTGTGTACCTGGTGAAAACACCACATGAAAATGGAAACAATGTGCTGATTCTATAGCTTGTTCTTAGTCAACTTTTCTTTAATAGAATTGAAAATGAGCTGATGAGTTTCAGAGGTAAGTTCTTTCCACGTTAGCTATACAAACTCCTACGTTGTTTCCAGATGCATAGCAACTGTGAATGAAGGAAAAAGGTGTTACTGAACATAGATGGATGGCAATATAGGAGTGAATCATAATAAAAACAAGAAAATGATCCACATTAACACATCAATCATTGTTTATTTTACATTTTTTTGCCACACAGGCTCCAAAATGGTATAGAATCATCTGGATTTCAGTTGACTGTGTCCTCTTGTTGCTCATTCTGGGATTTTTCTTCCTTCAGAGGTCAGTAATATTTGCATGAATGCATGTGCTCTTTTTTATTTTGTAAATGGTTGCTTTCTCTCAGGATTAGTAAGAAGCATAAAATGAATTTCCATAGAATCTGATTTGATGTTAACATAATTAGAAAAGTAAGCAGCATAGTCATGCATAACACACACACACTCAGGTACACTATGTCATACAGTACTCAGTCTTGCACATAAGAGGATGCAGAAACAGCATAGTGGCTCACAGGTCAGCACTTCATTTTCTAAGATGGGATCAATCTACAAGGAGAGGGATCCTTTAGCAGGTTTTGTGAAATGGTGGACCATCCATCCATTATCCAACCCGCTATATCCTAACTACAGGGTCACGGGGGTCTGCTGGAGCCAATCCCAGCCAACACAGTGCACAAGGCAGGAAACAAACCCTGCCAACACACACACACACCAAGGACAATTTAAAATCACCAATGCACTGTGGGAGGAGATTCTGCAGGGATTTTCTGTAGGGAGGACCCGGGAAGCGAACCCGGGTCTCCTAACTGCAAGGCAGCAGCGCTACCCACTGCGCCACCGTGCTGCCCTGTTTATGTTCAAATAATTTGTTAATTGGACAGTGTTGGAAACTGGAAGCGACTGAGATGTAACTGAGGCAATAATGGAAAAGTCAGCATAATGTAACACAAAACAAATGAAAAATGGCTGGAGAGTGTTAGAGAAAACACTATTATAGACAATATCAAAATGAGGCAGAAAACTAAACCTGGGTCAGACATACTGTATCCATCAATGAGAGGCATTATTGCAAAACAGTCTTGAAGCCCTAATAATAAAGAAGTAAAAGTAAAAATGACACAGAGACAAGGATATAGCAGAGTATCGATGAAAGCAAGGAGACAGAAAAAGTGTCACCACTGAATGCTAGAGCCTGCTACTAAACAGTAAACTATATAATGATCGTCAAATGAGTAACCTGTGCAGACTCATCTATTTAAATTTAAACCTTCTAACACCTATGAGACTTCTGCATCTTGTGCACCATTTATAAGATTAAATTACTCTCGTAAAACTTGACAATGTGGGCTTTTAAGACCTGTTGCCAGTCACTTATTGCTGGATATCACAGATCATTATCATGGCTTTGTTATGTTGTAGTACAGAATGTGACTGATTCATACACTATAGGCATCCTCCAGTAAGATATGGTGTCATTGGTGCCTTGGAAATCTTATTAAACACCTTCTTTCCTGGAAACAATAGTGCAGGATGGTGATGAAGGTTTAATAGTGTAGGATTTGGTTTCTTGGCTCACAATTGGCTCTTGAAATGAGCTAGTGTTTGATTGCTACAGGATATTTGAACATTATTTCCTCCAAGGACCATCCTTTCTTACCAGCAGTGTGCCCAACTATGATTTTTTTTTTCAACTGTATAATATTCCAAGTCATACTTTTAGGAAAGTTGTGCCATGGTTTTAAGAATAAAATACTGAATCCATGTTAAAGTATTTTCTCCAGTCACAATTTTTCAGTCCAGTCAATCGTATGTGAGATGAGATAGAACATGTGTTTGGGAGTAATGATGCAAATTTTGCTAAAACTATAGAACACATTGGAGATGACATGGGACAGCATCCCCATGATGCTTTTACAAAATTTTTTGAATCTATTCCCTAAAAAATTAGGCTTTCCTGAGGGAAAATTGTGGAGTGGTTCACTATTGGGGAGGTACAAATAATAAAATGGATACAGAAGCTAAAACCTTTTTTTCCTGTGCAGTTCAGTTTTTACACATTGCATCCTGTTTTTTTGAGTAGCACCCTATAATTTGACCAAATGTGCCATGGTTCCATTTTTAATCAGCTATTTGTTCATTGAATGTGCCCAAAATGCCAACAGGAACCCCTGGTTCTTAATTCACTGTACATCTGTACAACTCCACATTGTCCACAAAACTTGATGGGGGGTTGGTGTTCAATGTAATGTACATTTTTACAAGGCACATGAATCTCAGAGGGCCCCCAACCCCACACTCCTTAATTTAATCTATGTCTTACCACAAAGCTGGAATACTGAGTTATGTCCGATTTTGAAACAATGAAAATCTGGTCAGCGTAATTGAAACCCATGTTTTATGTACAAACTAAGAACAAATGCTATTTTTTTGTTTTTGAGCTTTCCATGATTTATGCAATCGTTTTCTTCAAAGTAATATTTAAATTGTATGATCATAGGTTGGCTAAATATCTTGATCTATATAAAAAAGGCACTCATTGTGGAAGAACAAATGGCAAGGTACTTTTGGGACAATGGTAAGGCAACAAATGGTGCCTAAACAAAAGAGTAAAATGCCAGCCCAATGAAGAATCAATAAACAAAATGAAAGCTTATTTTAACATTTAGATGTCCACACTACATATCCAAATGCCCAAACCAGGATGACATCCTAGAAATGTCAGTGTCACTCCATCTTCTTAACCATTTCCTCCGTAGCCAACTTATATCTGAAAGCCTTCTACTTCTTTCTCAGTTCTGTTTAAAACCATTTCTAGAATGTCCTGTTATAAGGTGAGTTGCCTAATAATGTGATTGGAA
The DNA here is from genome assembly GCF_016835505.1 of Polypterus senegalus. Taxonomy (NCBI): domain Eukaryota; kingdom Metazoa; phylum Chordata; class Cladistia; order Polypteriformes; family Polypteridae; genus Polypterus; species Polypterus senegalus. Next base: position 87,785,176 of record NC_053163.1, on the reverse strand, counting down.
TTCATTAGAATTTTCACAATGAGACTTGTGTTTTCTTTCTCTTTTTATCTTGACTTGTTTGACTAATCCTAAGAAATCGGGTGACACCAAATGCTATCTGAGTTTTACAGTTGTATTATTATACTGTTAACTATCACCCATCCTGTGACCCGACATTTGCGCGATAGACATATGAGCGCCGATTAAAACGCGGCGTCAAAATCGCACCGACAAAATCGCGAAAGTTTCATTAAATATGAATTACTAGTTTAAAGCATATATAATAATATTTATTTTAGATGTCAATATTGTGAGACACGGCATGCCATCAGCACAGCACGCAGATAGTCCTTAAGATCACGCCCTGCATATGTAGGAAGAATTGCAGCAAGGCGTCTTGATAGTTGAGCGTATTTAGACTTGCTGGCTGCCTGACTGCTGGTAATTCCGCTTTGTATACGACACGTTATGCCAACCCTCGACTGAGTTATTTGTTCGCGGCATGCCATCAGCAGTTATAACAGTTATAACCTAGCACATAATGTGTAATAATGCGCACGTACGCGTCCCACTCTCTTGGCCTCTCACGAGATTTTGTCGCCGCTCATTTGTCCGTCGCGGTTTTGTCGGGGCGCATATGTCTATCGCGCTCCATTTCAGGACTGTTGCTTCTTAGAAAGACCATTCCTGAAGACTCATGCACCAGTGTGTGCTCCTGTTCACTGCATTAAGTAAAACGTACTCTTGATGAGTCTAAGGAGGCCCATATTTCAAAAAATGTGTTCTTTTTGGAGGGGAGGGGCATTGAGAAGGATTGCTGTCCGTTTTAAATAACACCTTGTAGTCCGTGCTTTAAATGTAAAAGCCAGGATAGGAAAATTTTTTCGGATTAAAAAAAAATCTCGGAATGTATCAGAAGGTTGCTGAGGGCTCCCTTTTTGGCCATTATACGTATACAGTATATTTAAGGAAAATACAATGCATGTTATGAATTGTACTAGACAGATAATTGAATGTATTTTCTTAAAAAATGTATAAAGTGTTCAGTATAAAAGCTTTTTTGACATGTAAACTTTTAACCTGACAGATTTTTTAAAGTGACATTTTCTTACATTTGCTATTTTCTTTTCAAACAGGCACTTAAACCACAAAAGCAAAGGTAAGTGTCTCCTGCTCTTTTTGCATGGCGTGTGGTTTGTCATTGTAGATAATTCTTTTAAGCTCCATGTTCTAGCAGCATTACTTTCCCAGCTGCCTTATGTCACAAGTCTAACAACAAGCAGACTCAACTACTGCACCTCAGATAAATAAACATGACATTGCCAACAAGTCAAGAATAGGTCAAGTGTTTCTGTAGAAAAAGCATTCCTGTAAATGCATGAGGAAATTCCCCTGGTCAGTTACTGTATCTGGTATTCGTCGGTATTCATTTTTTAGAGATTTTTTTTTTCAATCAAATATTAAGAGTGCTGGCATGGGGAGTTCTTTGAGACCAACAGTTTACTCAAGCCACCTATGGAGTTATTTGGCCACAGCATCACCCAAAAGCCTTTCCTCGCAACTCAGGTGGGAAAGAGCAACCATCCCTGTATAAAGTGTCAGTGCATCACAGGGTGTACTCACACCCACTCATTCTAGGCTAACTCAGAGTGTCCTAGACATCTTTGGGGTGTGCAGAAAACCAAAGTGGCCAAAGACAAACCACATCTAAAAACAAGGAGACTGACCAGACAGTGACCATTTCTGGAGTTGTAAGGCATCTGTACATAACACTGCCTCACCTTGCTACTACTTTCCAATTCATTCATTCATTCTTTCACTAATTTATTTTCCCAATCTATGTATTCCAATACTTTGTCCAAGTATAAGTTGTCAGGTTGGAATCCAGCCTTCAATGAGACACCAGTCCATTTAAGGGCACACTTACTTGCACACCTACGTTCATTCACACCCGGCAAATTTAGGGCTGCAGTTCAATTGTGAACACCTTTAGGATATGTGAGGAATTCAAAGTCAGTCATGTCAGTCATTTTCCAACCCACTATATCCTAACTACAGGGTCACGGGGGTCTGCTGGAGCCAATCCCAGCCAGCACAGGGCGCAAGGCAGGAACAAATCCCGGGCAGAGCACCAACCCACCGCAGGGCACACACACACACACACCAAGCACACACTAGGGACAATTTAAGATCAACAGTGCACCTAACCTGCATGACTTTGGTCTGTGGGAGGAAACCCACACAGACATGGGGGAGAACATGCAAACTCCACGCAGGGAGGAACCGGGAAGCGAACCCAGGTCTCCTTACTGCGAGGCGGCAGCACTACCACTATGCACACACATTTCATGAGGGCACAAAGAATTCTTGGAAGTACACAAATTGATAACAAATCTCTGAAACTGTGAGGGAGTTATATTAACTACAATGCCACATTGTTACGTTCCCAAAGACTTATCTACTTATACATTCATTTTTCACTTATTCCAGTGAAGTGTTGCAGGACCCAGAGATTAGCCCAGAATTTATGGATACAAGGTAGGAACACAACCAGAAAGGAATGATAATTCATCACAAGACATGCCCATGCAAACAATTGTTCATTTGCACATTTTCCAAAGCTGCTTATTCCATCTAAATCATATATAGTAAGTTAGCAGATGTCCTGGCTCTATTTGGCATTAGGCAGGAACCAACCCTTGATTGGGCATTGACCCATTGCAGGGCAGATTTACTTGCACTGTCTGAGTTTAAATCATCCAGGCAACCTAACCTCCACTTCCTTGGTATGTGGGAGAAAATCAAAATACCCAGAGAAAACCCACCATGACACTGGCAGAATGTGCATAATGCATGCAGACAGTCGCAAGGCTGGGAGTTCAACCCAGATTTCAGGAGGTGTGAATCAGCAGTGTGCTACAGCAAGATATGAAATGTATGTATCAGCATATCATACATATAGTTAGAAGATTGTGTTATGTAATTATGACAGCAGTAGATCTGACTCAACTATTTTAAGTGCTTGGTGACTTTTTCTGTATTTGTTATTCATTATAGAAAATGAAGCAGATGGCATCCCACCCAAAACATATTCAGATTATCACAAAACTGCATTTAACTTCCATTCTTTCCATCCATACTGCTAAATACAGAAATACTGCATTAGTGAGCCATTCCTTGAAACAAAGTCATAAATACAAAAATATTTCATGCTAAGGAGACAATCTGTACTCAATTGGTGGTGGACACATTAATTTACTTGTGTTGTTTCAGAGACCCATTGTAGCCAATATTTATTATGAGTCAATTCAAACTACAGGCTCACTCCATGAAATGTTTTTTCTTTAAGAAGGAACATAGTTTTTCAATGTCAGATACACCACAGTGTCAGCTCTGTAGCTTGACAATTAATAAGAATAGCTTCCCTGTTATTTCACCTTCTCCAACACAGTGAAGACTGAAGCATTAAATGATCACCTAATTGCCCTGTGCTTGAAGTTAATGAAGTCATTTAACACACAAAAAAGAGAAGATATATATGGCATAGTTGAAGGTCGGACTTCAAAAAGTTAAAGATAAGTAAGGAGAGGACATACTGTATTTCTTGTTATATCTTTCTTTGATAATATGATCTTATTTAAAGGAAAAGTAAATTAAAACATTCTTTCCATATAGCATTTAGGAACCTGTTTTGCTGATACAGCCTTAATAAATCACATCAAATTACACCACAATATGCAATGTTCAGTATTACTACAACATTACATGTATCCCTGCTAACCAATAATTGAATAAATACATGCAATACGTAAATACTCATTCACTCACTTCCTAATCTCCATGCTTGGTGAGGGCTGCAGTGGTAGAAGGCTAAGCAAGTCAAGATAAACTTTCTGATTGCCAGATCTGAGTCTTCGCCCAGTTGTCAATGCCCAGAGATCAGATGCATCCACACTAGATGTTCAAACCACTTTAACAGTCTGGTCTTGAGAGAGTGGTTTTACTCTAAAGTCTAGAGTCATTTCAGCTACTTGTACCCACCATGCTTCCATCAAATGTTAAAACAAGGAAGAACACTGACGAGTTACTGTAAGTCAAGCACTTACAACGTGAAAGGTAAAAAGAACAGATCAGATGCAATCCAAATTGTGGAGAATGAAATCATTATTATAAAACTGCAACTTGTTTAACCGTACCTATGCTTACATTTATGCAATAATCAATGTATAAAGTTAAAGCTGACATTTTTTCATCTGTGTTTTCCTTCAGGGCAAGACTGCAACCAGAATGGCTATAGATTATCAAGTTTGGATGAGGAGGACAGTGTTTTGTGAAAAAAAAACCAGGATAATCACTTAGGCATTCTAACCTCGGCATCTCAAATTTGTTTTGAGTTTTGTAAAGGATTAAACCTTGCCTCATATCCTGTTTGTGGGATATTCCACTCCAAAAACTGGTTAAAAGAAAATAAAATGCAAAGCAAGAATGTGAACTCAGTTGAACTGTATATCTCAGGATACTGTGAATTTAAATGGGCTTAACTAAAAGGCAGACATTTGTTTAACAATAGATTCTCAGGTGTATTTGTGTCTCTGCTTGAAATGATCAGAACAAACATGGGCTAAAAAGGAATTGGCTCCAAATAACTGCTCTTATATTCATCTTGTACTGTCCTTGAAACTCGGTGTCCCCTAAGAGACTGGAAATGAGCTGACCCTGCTCTCATTAGGGCATCACTGGGTGCTTTTGCAGTGTGAAAAAAGACAATTCTGCTCTAATTAAGACTGCGCCTTCAAGACACTGTGGTCAATAAAATCAAGAGGACTGCATTGCTCAGCTACACCTCCCTCCAGATATATCAAAGAGGCATAAAGCATCCGGAGGGAGCAACATCTTCAGTGGCTCAGATCGTCAAGCTAGAAGTAATCAATATTTTTCTTTTTGGGAAAGAGCCTTGACATCAAACTACGTTATTACTTCTCTAGTCTATGATACACTGTATATTTGCAACTCAGGACGTGTATTTCTACATAAAGCTCTCTTTGAAATTAAACTCTATTTGTTTTTTCAACGTTCTTATCCAATTTTGGATGACCAGGTGCTGGGGCCTACCTTGGCAATATTAGGGTAAAGGCAGAAACCAAGCCTGGATGAGGCACCTGCCCACAACAGTACAATGACGTCAATCAGGCTAGTTCAGAGTTGGAGAATGGAGAAGAAACAGAGGAACATAGGGAGAGGATGCAAACTCCACACGGACACCACTCCAGCCAGGGGATTCGAGGAAGTGTTGTGAGGCAGCAATGCTACCTGTTTCCGCCCGTTATAAGTATGCAAATATTTAAAGAGAAACAGATTCATTTTTTCCCACTGTGTCAATTATTTTTTTCTCTCTGAAGCTCCTTGGGATGAAATATGATTACAAGGATGTGGCGTTGTTATTTGGCTACTCCACTGAAAATTTTGCCAAACAAGACTTGTGCTTAATGTTTCCCACTAAATTATACCAAAAATATTTAGTAAAGAAAAGAGAAAGTGAGAGCCATGGCCATTCATTTCATCTCAAGATCTGTGGAGGATGATGGGATTTTGTGTCATCACATGTTCTGCCATTAAACAAAATGTCTTTCTTGAGGCTCATGAAAACACTACAAAGGTCTGCTGTGAATTGGATCATCAGGACATTTTTTTCAATGGACTATCTCCAGAAATCTACTTAAATAATTACTAACACATAAACACAAACATCTATATTTTTGTAATAAAATTTTAGATGTATTGTATATTTTTAAAATTTTGGTTTTTACATTTTTTGCTCTTGGAAAGACTGCTTTTCTGTCAGCAAAAAGTTTGTGGGCATTTTCTGTCAATTTTTTTTTTTTATGTTAGTCTCTCATTTGTAAACTATTTTCCTGTCTGTTGGTTTGAAAGGTTTTTAATCAATTGTCTAAGTACTGTATACAATAAATCAAGATGGTGTCATAGAGTTCTGAGAGATACAATTATGAGATTTCTTATATAATACACATACGATATGTAAATGTTTAAACACTAGTTGTGTTTACAAATAAGGAAATTCCTTCATGTTCAGTGTTTTGTTTCTTTTTAAAAGCACTTTTAAATTTGTTTATCATGTTTTTTAGCCAATGAGGCAGCAAGATAAAATATAGTTTATAGACTTTAAAACATGTTCCTAATTTTCCGCTTCAGAACATTTCAATAGCAATCTGAGCCCTCTTTCAGTCGGGCTATGGCAGCTGAGACAATACAATCTTTCTCCAGTTTCCCAACCAAAGACGGACAGAGATTATAAGTCAAAACATTCTGAAAATACGCCCTGAAACTGAAAAGAGGAATTTAGGGCCCCCGTAACAATTAGTAGTAGACTTTTCTGCCCAAATCATCCTGCTTTATAAATAGAAGGTAGGGGTTGTGCTACTCCATATTTGCTTTTGAATTTGATATTCAAAATGTAAAAGTTCTAAAGGTGTACTCTAAATAGTAAAAAGGTTTTTCCAGAATTGTATAATGATTTACACAAAACTAGTATAATAATATGTATTAGTATAATGTGTCCTGAAAATAATATACTCAAAAGAATATAAGGCTATATGTCAAATCACATGATGGCATCATTCAAATGGTATCATGGCATTTTCATAATGGCATGATGCTATTCCCAAAAGGTTATAATTGTGAATCTATATGTTACCATTGTTGTATGCAGTGTACAGCTAATACTATCAATACGTGGTATGACTATGTGATTTGTACTTTAAATGCTATGCAGATTGTGATTTTGCCGCTACATTTACAGATAGATTTAACTTACATTTATCCTCATGTATATAAAGTATTTAGCTTGTTCTAGAAAAAACATACAGCAACCATTATACAAGGATAGTTTTTAAGGCTCGCTTTTTAAGGTAAAATCCAAAGGCAAAGTTCAAAATAAGAAATAGCTGCAGGATAAGTACAAGACCTTTTATATAATCACCTTCTCAAAATGTTATAGTTACAGAAAAAAAGATTTATTTATTGAAATGTTTCTTATAAACAATATTTGAGTTAAATGATGAAAACCCATGCTCCCTGCAGTCTGTCTGCATATAACAGTGGATCAACGTACACATGTTTGTTTAGTTGGTATTCATCAAGTTATCCAGCCTCAAAACTTCGTTTTCGGCAAGCCAAGCAACCCAGACACAGATGAGGAACCAAGACCAAGACAAGAAATTCACTCCTGTTGTGATTTAGGTAAGTTATATCATCATTTTTTCTGTATTTTTTTTTTTTTTTTTTGCCATTCAGGCCTTCTTTTGAAGAATTTTGGTTTCCTGTAGAAGGATTGAGTAATCAGTAAGGGCTGCGAGATCAAGACCATGCACCCAAATACAGTGGAATCACAAAAATGCCTTAACAGAAAATCACAAATGGCATAATAGCATATTCAAAATGGTGTGATAATTGCACAGAAAGTCATTGTAGACTATCCAAAACGATATACAGTAATAGCATAGGTAAAATATGGAATGAAATGACTAGAATGATGTATTCTGAAAGGCACCAGAGGCGTGCGCAAGATGAGGTCCTACCTTGGATGTGATGCTGAGCACACAAACTCACTCACTCATTCACCAGTTAACTAACAGGTAATCACTGTATTTTAATAAATGCTGTGCTGTATTTTATATCCACATCCAATGATTGTCAGTCTAAAACTTTGATCATGTTTTACAGTTCCAAATCAGCACAAATGTTTTTATTAGTTATTTTGTTCCTTTTATTTTATACTTTGAACCATTTTTTACAAAAATGACAGAGCAGGCTTATGCACATCCTAATAAAATAAACTGTACATAACAGAGATTATAGTACTATTGACGGGAGGTTACCTTGGTGTCTGGATCTTTAAATGTTCACTGTGACACAGTTTGCATTAGCCAGTCAAACAAGCTTGATGGACTGGATGGTCTCCTCTCGTCTGCTAATCTTCTTATGTTGTATGTTCTTTGGCAACGATGGAGTCTTTAGGCGACGGTCTCAAAATTGCCTTAGGAATGTTAATAAATGCAGTGACATTATATTCTAATCATATAAACCTCAATATTGTTTGTACTGTAAAGGTAGTAGAATAGAAAATCGCTACTTTCTCTTTTTTGTGGCTCTCTCTATAAAGAGTACAGCAATGTGTTTCATTGTATGCACAAAAGCATGACAGGCTCTTCACTAGTTACCAATGACAATGGCCACCATTCCAAATATCTTTACACTTTGCCCGTCCATAAAAAGCTTTCAAGGTGAACAATTATGCCAAACATTGCAATATACACATTAACATTTAGATTTCTGTGCAGCGTATTTCTCTTCTGGCCTTCAGTGCAATCTGACATCCAAGCTGGAAGGTGGCCATAATACCTGACTGAAAGTGTAAAGCTGTCAGAAATAATTCTGCACCAAGAAACAGCATGTTCTGTTCACATGATTTTGACAAGCCAGTCACCATGACCCCTCTAGTGACAATAATATCTTGCATTTATGAATTGCATTCATAGTTATTTTCACCTTCCTCTATAGTACTCTGCAACATGAATCATGAAACCTTTTACTGTTGTTTTAATTGATTAGTAAAGTGTTTTAGAAGACCATAGAAAAGAAAAGACTGATTTACTGACCTCTTGTTTCAAAGGTATTCAACATAAACATACTTTCTACTTACTTAATTTTAAATTCTCAGATGAACTTCCATTCCATGCAAAACAGACGGCTGGGCCTCCAGGATGCCTGGAGGATGGAAGGACCAAGAGAGGGATAATACCTCCCCCGGGACACAAGAGGGCAGCCACCTGCTTTGCTATGGGGCCACAGAACTTGGAAGCTCAATCCTGTGGGGGCCCATTGCCACAACCAAGGGGTGCCTGGATGGTTCCAGAGCCATGGACTGAAGCACTTCCGCCATACCAGGAAGTACTGCTGGAACAGGAACCAGGTACACCCAGAGTGCTTTTGGCTACCCATGCAGCACATCTGCCACACCAGGAAGTGCTGGAGGAAGACCATCAGGGAACACCTGGAGCACATCTGGGTGCATTATAAAAGGGGCCGCCTTACTCCATTCAGGGAGCTGGAGTCTGGAGGTAAAGGATGGAGCTTGCAAGTGGAGAATTCAGGGAGGCAAAGAAGAGAAAGAAAGATAGGACTGAGTAGTGCTGGTGGATTGTGTACTGCGTATGCGGTGCAAAGGACTGTGTAAAGGAAGAACTGAAAAAAATTTTTGCATGCTTTTGGAAATTGGGTGTCCTGTCTTATACTGATCTGTGTTGGAAGATATTCTCAATTATAGAATAAACAAATTTCAAGTCAAAACAGCTTTTGGTAAAGTGCAGCAGCTCATGCATATTTGATAGTTAGATAGATAGAGTAGGTATTTGTAGTTTACCAAAGGCAAAATGAACACACAACCAACTATATTTTAAAAAAGTAATCCATTTTGATGGCTACAGAGCCAATGTAAGCACCAGTATAGATGTAGTATTTGGGTGGTGTCAACACAAGACATTACTCATTGCACTGCAAAGTGAAATAAAAGTAATGGCAAGATTTGTAGAAGGCCAGAACAACTCTTTCAAGTAGATGGCGCCAGCAGCTGGCTGCCATGTGCAATAGGTTTTTGCACCTATGCCTATTACTGAGTGACAACTACTTTAAATCTACTAAGTGTAACTGGCTAGTTAAACAGAAATTAAGGTTCTGGGAGGATAAGATGCGAGATCTCTATTGTGATAGCCCAAGGAGTTTTGTATCACATTCTTCACCCTAAAAGTATCCTGAAAGTAAACCCTAAATGGTGTTTAATGCCAGCTCCCAACCAGTGGTTTGGTCAACTTAGTGTGACTAATGGTGCAAAGGGAGTAATCACAAATGCTTAGCTGGTAGGAATGAACTGTGGCCATTTTTGTAAATAGAGAAAATGTATAAGAGAGATGTTTACCACTTGGACCCACTGTTTTTAGGAGGGTGGGTTTCCAACAATCTAAACAATAAGTTTGAAAGGAACACATGATAAAGCCTGGCTCTCAGATGAGCTGCTAGGCTTGATTTTCTGTTTGTTTTATTTTGGCCCTTTGTCTTCTCTCTTCAGTTGTCCCTCCCTTGTGTACTCTGATTTAGTCATGTTGTTTTTGCTATTTTTTCAGCCCATTGACATTTCTAATTCTACAGTAGTTTAAAGTAATACATGGAGATGCCTCCCTTCCCTCTCTGTCTCACTTGTACCACTCTGTTTCTCTTGATAGATAGATAGATAGATAGATAGATAGATAGATAGATAGATAGATAGATAGATAGATAGATAGATAGATAGATAGATAGATAGATAGATAGATAGATAGATAGATAGATAGATAGCATTGTGTGCTACAATCATTTAATTGTTTCTCCTATTATCTATCCTAAAATCTCTATCACATTTTAAAGCTCCCTTTCAAATGAAAAAAAAAAGATATGTTTAACACCTGAGGTTTAGGGATAAAAGAATTTTGAGAAAGACAATAACTGTTAAGAGAGCTAAATTATTAATTAATTTAGATAAAAACACAAAGCAGGCACAGGTTTTACTTGTTTTAGATCTAGCACAGTTAACAGAGCACATGCCCAAGTTTTAAATAAAAAATGCATTCTATTTTTTGCAAAATATAAACTCATCAGATAAGAAGAAGACTGCCTTTTTGAGCAATTACAGATGAAAAACACAACTGTTTGTTATACTTTAAAGCATATGAAATGCAAGCAGAAGATTAATTTGGAATTCATTTCTTCACTCGTTTTCTGTTCCTGATTTCTCCTTTTAGACAAAATAAAGTGAACAAACTTCGAGACAAGGGTGGTGGGATTGGAAGGCTCTTTTCGGAGGCAAAACACCCAGAATGGTAGTTGGTCCATGAAAAGACACATTTATTTGCACCAGGTCAATGTACAATCTCCAGTTAATCTAATGTGACAATTTTTGGCATGTGGGAAGAAACCTCCTTCCTCTCTGATCTTCAAATGCACAAGATTCCAACAACATGCACTTTCCTTCCATTTTCTGAACTCACTTCTCAAGCCACAGAGTGACAAATTATAAAAATTAACTGTACCCCAAAACAGATATACTCAGAATAATATCTAAAATAACACAAACAGGAATAATTTTAATTTCAATATATTATATATTTTAAATATGACATTACCAGATGTTTACAATTTATAATCTATATACTGTATATAATAGTCAATGTATGCATGTGTTTATGTATGTATATTCCGGCATCCCTTCCGAACGGCTGGAGCGATTTTCATGAAACTTGGTACACATGTTTCTCATTGGTAGACTAAAAATACTATAGGGTGAAATCAACTCAAACCCACCCCTTCTGGGTAGGCTGGGGGGTGATCTTGCGGTCTTCTATGGGCGAACTGCAGGTGACTGCCAGCATTTTTCATGTTTGAGCACCACCGCGCCCCTGTTGCTTTTGAAATTAAAGAGAGTTGGCCGGTCCAGAGCGTCAACTGGATGATAACATATAAGACCGCAAGACAAGCACATTAGTGAGTCTTCGTTGTTGTTAATTTATTTTTATTTTTAACTTGTTTTTTTTTTTTTAATATATTTTTCTCAAACAATTAAAAAAAATAAAACACTTTATTTTCCTCCCGGGCAACGCTGGGTATTTTCAGCTAGTTATCAGATATAACTGTGTAATGGTTCGTCTCCCATTCCGGGGTTGTTTCTCTCTTTCTGCCCATTTGCTGTCAGGATACATTCCATCCCCTAGATATTTTGAACTAGTTAAAGTGGGCTAAGAAGGTATGTATTAACCAATGTTGCATACACAACCTATAAATATATTTGTGCTACAGAAGAAAGACAGAATTAAAGAAAGAAATTAATGATAATAGTAACGGAGGATGTAAATTCTGCACAGATTCATCCTAACTTAGTATTCAAGCTGTACTCCAAATACAGTATGGTGCCAGAAAACATTCAACATATCACAAATATTGTTAGAATCATTTTGCTCATACCTATTGGCTCTCATTTGTAAATACCGGTCTCCCCTAAAGTTTCACATTTACTTAAAATTGTTTAAGTTTAGTACAGACAGAGGGCTTCTCAGCTTTGTTTAAATGAAAAACTTTTGCAAACCTATTACATACAATGTGCCATGGAAGAAGCGGGCATCAGTACTCAGACTGACAGTTAGCTCCTCTTTAAAGAGGGAGGGACGAAAAGGTCAAGCACAAAGCTACTGGGACTGGAGATTCGCAAGGAGCGCCCCTGTCCCACTAGAAGGGAAAGTCCGCACTCCGCATGCAAACTGCTTGCAGGGAGGGGTTAGCCTGACCAGGAAAGCGCCCAGACTTCACCAACTTTATTCTTTCCAGCATGTCGAATGAGTAAATAAACAGAACAGCACAATAAGGAGCGGTTAAGTTATAAACGCTAAGTAAACACGTGGATTACAAAAGTGAAACGCAGATCGTTTACTCGAATAACGAGGCATTTCTGACAGCGCTGATCCATGGATTGCAGGAGGACAGAACGAAAGTAATTGAATTCGCCTAGATCTTGTGAAAAACAGAAGCCCACACAATGGTCCACAACAAGTACGGTGAGTAGTGTATTTTAGCTACACTGCCTGGCGCATTGCTGCACACCTTAATGCCGTGCTCTGTAAATTGAATGACAGGTTTCTTTCGCGATCACATAGAATAACGGTTTGTATCCTTTTTCCTTAATTTCTCCAAACGGCGCCTGCGAGCTCTTGCGGTTTCTGTGCGCCTCTAGTTTTTTCCAGTATTTTAAAGCAATGTGAAATCTAAACTATGCAGTGGCTCCCATGGTTGATCATGATGTTGCCCGCCTGTTGATTGCACTTTCTGTATTTCAATCTAGTTTTTATTATTATTATTATACTTAAGTAGGAGTGCTACGAATGACTGCTTTATTTTCATTGTCGTTACGTTCTTTCTTCTTTTTGCATAATTGTCGTTTCATTACGTGTGAGAAAATCCACGTGATCGACCCGGAAAACACCTGTCCACAGGCGTTAAGCACGGATTTGCAGCCACACCTGGCCAGCTCATATGACCTGTCTGGTACCTGAACGCTGCTAACTCTGCCTCTTACCAGTAAGGGAGCACCAATGGGACAACACGGCCAATTAATACCAGGTGCCCAGGTGCCCTGCCCTTTGGAAGCGCGTCGCCCTGCGCTGCGAGGTTACCTGAGTTGAGGGTACGCGCCCACGCGTCAACTGTCTGCCAACGTCAACTGCGGACGTGGGCTTAGGCGGAAGTTTCCTTAGATAAACCTATGAGCTGTTTTTAAAAATCTGTCGTCTGTTCTTACTCCTTACTGTCCGATAGAGACGCCTTGCATAGCTCGACCTGCCTATATACCTCACAGTTACAGAAAGACATTTCTAAGTAATCATCGCCCTCCGTGACTGGATGGCTAATTAGTTTAATCATTTTGGGAGAATCTGAAGCAGACACTGGGCGTGTAGTAGAGATCAGTTTGAATTGCACAGGGGAAGTGAAAATATTGATATGGTACTATTCTGGGTAATGCAGTGACAGTAGAAGTAGAAATGTTTACAAAAAACACTTGATTATTATTAAGTGATAGCGTTAGGATGGCACACTAGTACAGTGGTAAGAGCTCCTGCCATAACACCATCTGAGTCCTTGTCACTGTTAGTGTGTAGCGTTCACATTTTAACTGTTTCTGTCTGTGTTGTTCTCCATGTACTTTGTCTTTTCTCCTCTTGTCACACAGATAAAGGTTGAGTTACTTAGTGATTTATAAATTGGAATTCGGTATTTGTGGGTATGAATGAACCCGATCATATCCTACTCCTAGATGCGATATATGGTCTGTCTCTGAACTTAATTAAGTAGGTTTGATGTTATTATTATACACATTATTCCAGGGCTCACTATCTATCTATCCATCTATCTATCTATCTATCTATCTATCTATCTATCTATCTATCTATCTATCTATCTATCTATCTATCTATCTATCTATAATTATTCTTTTGTGCTATTTATTGAATTAAGTAAAACACATGAGAGTAGATGCCTGTAAATATATAATTATATCCATATCCCACTGGAACAGATCTAACATGCTCTATTTCCAGCATTTCACTTCAAAAAATGAAAAAGAAAATAAAAGTTCCAAAACTATCGCACCATGTTATAGTTGCCACACAGTGAATGTAATGATTAATTGTGATTAACAATTTGGACATAAAAGTGCGCAGGATAAACCATCATAGCACAGGAGGATACCAAGGCAAAGTCACCAAGTCTACCTGGTCCTCACCTGTGATTATGAGTTTTAGAGGTAAGGACTGAGAGGGCCATCAGTTTCCATGCTTTAAATCTTGTCATTCTTAACTTCCTTCTAAATTTCCTAACTTGGTTTTCAGGCACTGTGATATTAGAATATTTATTCTCTAATGTAGCTCATGCATTTGAGTTTTACTGGCCTGTAGTGGCTGCCTTTTTTTTCAAATAGTAGACTATACCTTTCTCTTCTTCCTGCCCAATTTCTCTCTCAGGTGTCATACATCTTCTGATGTCATTCTATTTGTAACTGTGTATAATAACCTCAAAGTACAAAGCTGTTGGTTTCCACCTAATATTGTAGCTCTTAAACATTCAAGGAGTCTTTCTGTTCAGTTAAATATATCCCTGTTGCATATTGTGAGCTGTGTGTGTTTATAAGACTTTGGGGCTCGTGTTCACTACTCTATAAAGTAAGGTGTACATTTTGAACAGCAGTTGCCCCTCCATCTTATGCCAGATCATTGCCTAGTTATTCTGATATTTAACCTTGGCTTGTCAGAACTCATGCTCGGCACTAGCATTTCTTCTGACACTGTTTCTCTTTTGGCAGACACCAAGCGTGCCATGGACCTGCTAAATCAATACCAGACTAGACTGAACGAAACTGAGGAGCAGTCCCTGAAAGTCTCATTGAACAAGGTGTCTGCACTTTTTGGGAGTCGGCTCTTCCAAGCATTGCTGGGTAAGCATCTGTCTATTTGACTTTTCATCATATCCACTATGTCTAACCTCACCCCCCCAATCAAAAAGTAGCTTACGTAGGATTATCCCAACAGGCTTAGGGCCTGAGAAAGAGCTCAGTGAGAATTTTCTTGTTCCCTTTTAACTGTGACCCCAGATCAGTGAAAATATTGTGTCTGTTTGTGTTTGCACAGGCCTAAAACCAGTTTCCACTGGATTATCTTTCTCAATCTCATTTGTACGCTCAGAGCCGGCAGGATTGTCTTATGCATATCTGGGTTATCAGACTAGGATGGAGTGACGTTCTTCTGCTAGTTCAGATGGAGTCAGCAGTGGGAGAATGTTTTACATTTCTCTGACCTTTTGAACATACCATTATTAGTTGCTCATTCATCATCTCAGAGAGTCAGTACTTTGAGTCAGCCTCGTCGACACCCCCATACACCCACTCTCATCCATGCCTATACAGCCACATAAACGTTTTCTACTATAAAGTGCTGTGGATCTCACTTGAAAGGCTAATCCAGCAGGTACTACATTGTCAGTGCAACTCATTGGATCCCAAAAAAAAAAAAGTATTCGTCCATGAAGTTTCATGGCCTTCATGGAGTCAGCTTGGCTAATATTGACATAAAAACTTTTTGACTAAATTATTATTTCAGTTGCAATGCCAGTGTATACCTCCATCATTTTTTTTTTTTGCAGATTTGGTTAATTCAGTACAAGGTTATGGCTGCGGTAGTCTATCCATAACTACGTCTGACATATCACAGGTAATTAACCCAGTATCATCACAGAGAATACTCACCTATTTTTGATGGCCCACCCGGGATTTGTTCCTGCCTAATTTTGTTGGGAAAGGCAATATGGTTCCCCTATGACACTGAAATGCATTAGCAAGTTGAAAAATGGATAGATAACAATCTAAGTTCACTATTATGTGTTATTATTCTGAAATTCTGATTTTTTATTTCTTGTTTTTTTTTTATCTTTTATGTAATACGCAAGTCTCTTTGTTTTGATACTGCTGACCAACTAAACTGGATTTAAACAGAATGTTAGAAAACTAACCTTATTTATGGACAAGTAGGGATAGATTGGAAATGTTGGTATTTAAAGCTGGTCTGTTTGATGTCACATAAATGACTAAATTGTATAGTCCTATCCATCTTCTGTACATTTTTGCACATTTATTCCATTAGATGTTTAAGGGAAACAGGAGACCATCCAAGCAGCATTGAATATCAGGCAGAGGCCTACACAGGGCACAAGTCCATGGCAGGGCACTTTAATATACACATCCACACTATCTAACAATGGGTCAGTTTGAAGTCACTAGTCAACTGAACTTGTATGTGTCTGGGATGGGGGAGCGAAAGTACAAGGAGAAAGCCTATGTAGGCATGTGGAGAACATCCCAGCAACTGAATGCAGGTCCGTAGAGCTACAAGGCAGCAGTGCTGACCTCCTTGCTGCTCATGTTGTTCAGTGTCTCTCTCCTCCAATATTCAGAGAATATCATATCTTCTGTTGTTCATTTTGCTCAGGATATTGGTCAGAAGCTCATTCCTGCCTTTAACTGAACTCCACAATTAGTTTTCATACTTACAAGTTTCCATACCATGTTGCCAAGTTACATTTTTCAGTGGTTTTTTTATGCTGTATTTGGCATTGCTGAGCAAACGGTAATTTCAGTAAAATATTAGGCATCAAATCATTCTCTGCATGTATTGTACTTACAGCTATACTGAGATTAAGCATAGATAAATTAGATGAATTTAACATACACCCCTTTAAATAAAGGAATACATTTGCTCTATCTATCTATCTATCTATCTATCTATCTATCTATCTATCTATCTATCTATCTATCTATCTATCTATCTATCTATCTATCCGTCCATTTTATATGATTAGTTCTCCATAATTAGAAGAACTGTACAGAAAAGCTGTATTACTCCTTTAAGGTACATGCAGAAAAATAAAATGCTCACATTCATATTTTTTTCTAGACAGCATCCTTTTTTTAGTTGTGTAAGTTCTGGATCACACAAGACTGCACCCCATCCTAGTAGAATCTGGCACTAGACAAATATTTATTATGCTTGGGACACCAGTTTATTGCAGGGCACACTCATGCACAAACCTTCAACACACATACACAGAGTCACCAATCCATCTATTATACAAATGTTTGGGATGTGGGAAGAAAAAGAAAAACAAATACATAGGGAGACCATGTAGCTCAAAGGCATGGCTACAGGTGGACAAGTGGTGGGCTGTACCCAACCAATTTTTGTTGTCTGCCTACCCAATGAAAAAGAAAAAACAGTAAAACTAATGTTTTAGCTTACTTTGATACATATCTTAGTAACACCACTGGGGCAAACTCTGCACAGATGAGACTTGGTATGGGATTTAGAGTAATGGTAGTTCTGTGAGGCAACAGAGTTGGCCAGCGCACTACCATTATGCTTTTGTTAATTAACCAGCATATTAAACAATTTAAATACATTTTGAATCTTTATTAGAAATAAAACAAAATATAGATAAATAAATGCTTGAGTACACGCACAGGGCATGCAAAGAATGGGTATCTTAACTGGGTGTGTTTCCTATTTTGGAGCCTCACACTGCAGGGATTCATTTTGCCTTCCAGCAACCTTAACCTTGATCAAGACAGCTGGATGGATGGATGCACACACTGACAAATTATTAAAAGTTTTAGAAATACAGAATACCCATGTATCAAATGTACTCAATCCAATTCAAACAATCAAACAATGTTTATTTTATACATTGTCTATCAATTATGAAAACCACCACAGGGCACTTTGCAAGTACAACTGATTCTTCCTACTGTATTTTTTACAGCTGGAGTGCATTAAGGTTGAGTCAAGTGTCACACACCCCAGGGGGCTGAGCCAGCATCCTTGTGGTCTTATCCATTATACACGACTGCTTGTGAAGCTTCAGGGCAGCAGAGGACCCCAGCAGTATCCGGCATGAAGTAGGAAAGTAGCCCAAGAAGAGTGCAAGTCTAGAGCAGCACAACAAAAGAATCTACCAAAACAATACAGCATAAAGCAATGTACGAAAATGTGGAAAAATATAATATTCCACAACCTGGGTGTTAATCTCATTACTGCCAGAAGGGATCCTACTCTGTTGGGCCCTTGAGCAAGTCTGTTAACTTGAAAATTGCTGACCCTACACTCTGACCTCCAAAGGTCATGCGAAAAGCCCATTTCTCCTTGGGGATTAATACAGTAAACAAAAAAAAGATATCAGGCTGCCAATCAAGGGACTTCAGCTATTTGGTTTACTGTATTGTATTAATTAGTAGAAAATGTTCCTTGTCTAGTAAAGCACGTGCATTCCTAACATTGCAGTAAACTGAGGAATGTTATTGAAAGTATAATGAAGTTGATTTAGTACTTGCACTTTTACTTGGAGGAGTTTCCCGTTTAATTTAGCCTCCTTTTCTGTATCCACTGTTGCTTACAGCTGGCATGTTTAGGTGTGTAAAAGTGACAAACTCCATCCATCCATTTTCCAACCCGTTGAATCTGAACACAGGAGCCAATCCCAGGAACCAATCCTGGGCAGGACACCAACCCACCACAGGACACACACACTTTTTAGAACTGCCAATCCACCTAACCTGCATGTCTATGGACTGTAGGAGGAAACCGGAGCACCCGGAGGAAACCCACGCAGACACAGGGAGAACATGCAAACTCCACACAGGGAGGACCCGGGAAGCGAACCAGGGTCTCCTAACTTCAAGGTAGCAGCGCTACCACTGCGCCACCGTGCCACCCATAAGCGACAAACTCAAATTTTCTAAACATATTTGTCATTTTGCTGTATGTTTTGGCACTTCAACAAATGTTATTTGGGCCAAGTATATTTAACACAAACATTGACACTTATTTGAATGTCTGGTCAGTTTTCATATTGTTTTAATCTTAATGAACACAAAGGTGGTGCAGTGGCTAGAGATACTGCTTCAGAGCTGTTCTCAATTCATATTCCCACATTTTCCTTACCTGTGTGAAGATTTCATGGTCTCCTAAGGTGTTCCTTCAAGGATTCTGGTTCCCCTTTCATATCCCAAAGACCAGTAGGTTTGGCAACTGGAAACTCTAAACTACCCCAGTCTTGGTTTGTGAGTGAGTGAATGTACCCTGCAGTGGTCTAGCATCAAATCTGCGATTAATCCAGTGCTTTGTTTGATGTGACATGGTTCACCCTGTTCCTGAACAATGAAAGTTCAGTAATTAACAGCATATATTTAAATTAACTCAAGGGGAGTTCTCCAAATGAAAGATGACAGTAATAAAAACAATGGACTCATTGTTTCCTTGTCCATCCATCCATTTCCTCAGCCTGTTTAACTTAAGTTACAGTTGCGGTCAGGCCAGAGTCTTTTTCAGCAGCATTATGTGCATGACAAAAAGCAGCACTGAATGCGGTGCCAGTCCAACTCACGGAATATTCACATGTACCGTATCAACTTTCTAACAAATAAAATCATTTCTGGCTGTCATTGTGATTTTGTCACAATACAGAAAGTACCAATTTAAGACAAGCAGAGAAATACTGACACCCATCATTGTGGGCTGCTTTATACAGTATAGGCGGATTTCCCTTTGAGTCATACTTTATTTAATTAATTACTTACTCAAGTCACAAAACACATCAAACAACTAACAAAATATTGGTTGTTTTAGAATCTCAGAATAAAGAACATTATTTCCTCAAAACTGCTCAATCCATTTTTAAGTCATGGAGGGCCATTGACTATACTGGCAACAAAGAGTACAGGAAAAAATAAACACTGGATTAAGTGTCTGCGGTGGGTTGGCATCCTGCCCAGGACTGGTTCCTGCCCTGTGCCCCGTGTTGGCTGGGATTGGCTCCAGCAGACCCCCGTGACTCTGTGTTCGGATTCAGCGGGTTGGATAATGGATGGATGGATGGATTGTGTCAGTCCATCTTACACTCATGGAAACAATTTATAATTGTCTGTCCAACTGGCCCACAGGTCTTTGGAGATGTGCAGAGTAAACCGGCATACCTGGAGAAAACATGAGAGGAAAAGGACAGACATGGCACTGACAGGAAGTGGGCACAGGATGTGCCCCGAAACACTGGATTTGTGAGGCAGCATCCCAAACCACTATGGCACTGTGCTGCTCATATTAATAAAAAGGATATTAAAGAAGATGAGTGCACACTTGTCAGTTATACAGTAGATCGTCTTTCTCACAGTTATTTCCCAATATTGATACACTCGCTCAGAAGTTGTCTTTTTTCATTTTTGGAAAGATTTAAAAATATATTACTGATGCAACATAAACTGAAGATTCCAAAAGCTCTAAGGAAGAGTAAGTGGGCAATGAAAGTGAATACAGATTACCATTGACAATGTACTAATATGCTGCCTTTTTAGATTTTATATGTTTCAGCATTGTCCACTTATCTGAGAAACCTCTGTAACAATAGTGAAGAAGTCATTGGCACATTCAGATTCCTCTTTTTTCCCTCCTGAAGTGTTACCCAAGTTAGAAACATCTCTAGAGAGCCCAGCACAAGCTCAAGTGGGTCCTTGAATAATTGGCAGTAATGCCCTCACAGGGTGAGAAAGAAGCAGTTTATGAAAAGGCCCTCACTTTGTTCAGCAGTCGCAGATTCAGCCATGAGGACATTTTCAATTTTCATTATACAAAGCCTTCATGTGTAATGCTCCAGTTTTTCATATCTCCTCATATGGTGCGAGCAAAAAATAGTAACTAATTTAATCACAGCTAGCAGTACTCAGTGAATGGCAAAAGTATAATTATGCATAGCATCAGAATTGAGGAAAAGGAGCACTGGTTTGCAATTCCTTCGTTATCAAGTCTACTATTTTTTTCCTACAAGTGCACAAACAGGTGCAAAAGGGATGTGCAATATTTTCTTTTGAGTTTTATTTTTGCAGCATTTAGGGCAGTATATAGAATAGAATAGAAATAGGTTTAGCATTCTCTTGCTGTCCCATTTTCTGTGTTTGAAATTAAGACCATAGCCCTCTTTTGGCTGGGACAGCACTCGTGAGAAGACACCTACGACAGCCATTATCCTAGTGTCTGGTACGGAGTGATAAGAGGAGGTATTGCTTGAGAAACCACTTAGTGCCAAACCCTTTCAAGTGTTTTCTTAAATTAGACTTTGAATATTTGACCTTGGATCTAAGAGTCTGTTGGCAGGAATTTAACATTCCTTGGTGGGAAGAGGGAGGATTGGCCTCTAAGTTCAGTAAACTCTGTGTTCCATGTCCTTCTTGCCTGTAATTTCATTTGGAATTAGTGAAGCTAGTATTGTGACACAATGGCCAGTGTGACAGGTTCGACTCCTCAACTGGTCACTGCCTCTTGTCTATGCATGTCTCTGATATTTTGTTGTTGATTTCATTTGCTCCTAAAGATGCATTTTTTAAGTTATTTACTGTCACTAAATAGGTCCAGTGTGATCTTGTGTTGGCGTGAACATCTCTGTGCCCTATACTGGAAAGGCACCCCTTCCACAGTTTGTTCCTGCCATTTATCCAACTCTGCCTTGTATCTAAGTCTCTGTAATTTTGTACAGGAGTTGGCTGTTGAGTTGTTGGCTCAAAGTATCAGTTACTCAGATTCACTTCCTTGCTCAGCCTCACTTTGAGAGTAGGGAGCAGATTGAGGAGACCCTAGAGAGGTAGAGATATGTTGCAGTGAGGAGAGGAATGAAGATCAGTAGGAACAAGACAGAATACATGTGTGTGAATGAGAGGGAGGTCAGTGGAATGGTGAGGATTCAAGGAGTAGAGCTGGCAAAGGTGGAAGAGTTATAATACTTGGGATCAACAGTACAGAGTAATGGGGAGTGTGGAAGAGAGGTGAAAAAGAGAGTGCAGGAAGGGTAGAATGGGTGGAGAAGAGTGTCAGGAGTGATTTGTGACAGATGGATATCAGCAAGAGTGAAAGGGAAGGTCTATAGACCAGTAGTGAGACCAACTATGTTATATGGGTAGGAGACTGTGGCACTGACCAGAAAGCAGGAGACAGAGCTGGTTTGGCCATGTGCAGAAGAGAGATGCTGGAAAACTTGGGGAAAAAGATGCTAAGGCCTAAGAGAAGGTTTATGGTCGTGGTGAGTGAGGGCATGCATGTGGTGGGTGTAACAGAGCAAGATGCAGAGCCCCTAATAGGAGCACCCAAAAGATGAAGACCAAGAGAAAATCAACATTACTGCATAAATTTCACAAATATGATTGTTTAGGGATTTCAGCCGAAGACACTGGAACTGCAAGACAACAGTATTGAAAATTGTACGCTGTACCACGATGCCACACTAGTCAAGAAACAACACATTATTTAAAAACTACTCAAGCCCCAAGAACACAAAAAGCATGATAATTCTGGAATCATATATCAGATGTGCCAGTTAATGCTAAAGAATTGTCCAGGGTATAGAATATAGACCCAAAGTAGTGGAGGTATTATTTTAGAAAACTATTGTGTGTGTCAGAATTATTGTTGTGATATGAATACTACAGACCACTGATTGACTGTTGTTAGCTGTGCTCATTGCCAGAAACAGCCAGGTTGTTTAAGTGCAAGTTTATTTTTCTGCATTAACATTCACTTCAGTGCACAAACTAGTACAATGCATTCACTTGTTCAGAGCTTGCTCAACATGAGTAAATAATGCATGCCAAGCTGTAGTAAACTGGCACCTAGAATTTATGTAGTTTTGGGTTTATACTAAGGTACCAGACATGCATGCATACATACTTACCTACCAAGTAATACGGTCGCAGAAAGGAATAGATGATGTCAGAATAGACCACTTCAGATTAAGTTGGAATGGGAAGCTGAATATTTTTTGTATTGTTCTTTCCAAATTGTTCATTTTATTAGTATTAGTATAACTTGTATTTCTATTCATACCAAGGTTATTATAGTTAACGAAGACTAAAATCAAAACTGAAAGTATTATTAAAAAAACATTTTCATAAACTGACATAAAATAATTAACAAAACCTTAGTGAAAAACTAAAACTAAACAAAACTATTAAAGTAGCTGGAAAGACTAACGAAATAAAATAATAATTAACTAAAATATTTTTAGTTTTCATTTTTGAATAAATATTCTTGCCATTAGTCTTTAACCCTTGTAAGTTTTAACTCTAAAGCAGAAAGTCATCCACCACGTGCCACCCACACATATTCATCCAGTGAACAGCGGCTGGTGACAGAGGGCGGCTGTTCACACGGTATTTGCGGTGACAGAGTAAGCTGAATGCGGGTGCTTAAAGCGTGTGAAATAGAAATCGATTTACGTGCCGCCTTTCTTTGCGCTTGTTGTATATCAAAATGTAATTAAAGCGGCTGAAATCAGAATGTGCTGGTCAACAAAACAATCACCATATGGTCAGAAAAATCACGAGTGAGTAACATTTCAGTTTATTTCACAGGTGACTGCTTTTTGTTGACAGCAATTCACCTTCCACTTTGCACAGGAGAAATAATTTTTAGTTTGTCATATACAAAGTACTGTAGTGGACTGGCACCCTGCCAGAGGGTTGTTTTCCTGCCTTGCATCCTGTGTTGGCTGGGATTGGCTCCAGCAGACCTCCGTGACCCTGTAGTTAGGATATAGTGAGTTGGATAATGGATGGATGGATATCTGAAGTATAGAAATCATGAAAAAATTCGACCTCGATATTTTGATGAATCTTGACGTTATAGACCTCCTTGAGTCCAAAAATACAGTTTTTTGGAATTGTGTGTGTGTGTGCGTGTATGTGTGTGTGTGTAAACACGATAACTCAAACACGCAACTAGATAGATGGATGAAATTCGGCATGTGGTTGTTACACCACAATTGTTGATCTGTATTATCCAAATCCATCAACCGGAAGTGGTACTTTACCTGAACACATACTTGACTTTTTTTATTCATTCAGCAGCAGAGTCCGATTTATTCAACTTTATTTTATAATAATTATTCAATATATTATTAATTTGATTAGATTTTTTGTTGGTGGTTCCTTAATGTACATAATATAAAAATATAATCATTGTCTTGCGATTTACTCCTCAAACATCCATCCCCATATCTGAGTATAAAAGAAAGTCTAGGGGAGACCACTCCTGGTTTTGGAGCATAAAATGGCACTGATCGAGAGACTGACAAGGTCATTATACAAGATCAGTATGTTGTTGCTGACCAATCACTTTTACTTAAAAACATTGTTTAACAATGAAGCGATACAAACAAGGGTAGGTAGGAGAAGTGAGTCTGCCAAGTGATGAAAAACTAAACATACTAATGGGTTTTTGTATTTATTCTATATTTATTAATTTATCTTTTTTAGTTCATATTCACAACTCAAAATACCTAATTTGTGAAAGCAATCTATTAGCAGAATTATATTTTAATATATTTGTCTCCCTTTTTTCAATGTTTTTCTCTCTCTCTCTCAAAATATATAGTTGAAATATCATATTCTTTTTGTTTCTTAACATCAGCCATATCATACATATTGCATACCAGGGATTTTTCCTGCCTTACATCCAAACCTGCTGCAGTAGGCTCCAGGTTTCCTGCGATCCTGCCCTGATAAACAGGTTTAGATAATGTATATATTGTTCTTAAACTCAGACGCTGTCTCTGTCATTTTATGCCTATCTGTACTCCTATTACCTGCTTTTGCTCTGCTCATTATGGGTTTACTGTCCTTTATGGTGGGCTATTCAAGTCTCACTGCCCCTAATCTTGACACTACATGCTTGTTTTTCTTTATTTCTCCCAATACAGCTAGGTGGGGTCTGCACACTAATTCAAGTCTAAGAGTCCTGTTCTTTCTAAGTCGCTGTGATTTTCATGAGAAAATAATTTAAAAATTATAAAATTGTGTAAAATTGTTCATATTCAGTATCTAGTTTTAATTATGCTTTTTTTTTATCAGACAAAAACAAAACCAGATAGTAAACCATGTAGTGTAGTAAGTTTCCACTAACATTAAACTCATATCCAAATCTATTAAGTGTACAGTTCTGTCTGATTGTGACACAAAACTAAACGCTGTAGAAGCTCCATGCCATAATTACTAAAACAAAAACTAAAACTAATAGATATAAAAATAAAATAGAAATGTCTTTGTGAAATAAAAACTAAAACTAAAAATATACAATGAAGGAAAACTAAACTGAATTTCGAGGTAAGGTCAGAAAAAATACAGAAATAAAACTAATATAAAAAGGCAAAACTATAATAAACTTATAAAAATCCTTATTTGCAGGGTACTTGACCCTAACCCATACCTAATAAGAAGATGGACAGAGTCACACACATCCACAATGACTCATACTGGGAAAATTTAGGCTCCCTAATTAATCATGCGCATCATTGTCATGTGAAAATGAAAATGGTGTAACTTGAGAAAGTCAGGTGTGAGCTTCACACACACAGTAACAGGGTTAAATTTCAAACATAAATCTCTTGTAACATTGAGACAGCAGAACTCTGATCCACCTCTGATTTATTTTGCTTTACTATTATCAATCACATGTAAAAATATAAAAAAGGTTAAGGGAGTGTGCCTGGAACTGATTGGTTTTTGATGTTTTCAGTATGCCTGAATTTACCATTAGTGCTTTTACAGGGCATTCTCAGGCCTGTTTTTTGTTCCTGTTAGCTTCATCAGGCTGTGAACTCAGTCACATATAGGGATGGTTTACAAGTGAGTGTGAAGTGACAGGGATGAGTGTCAGCACCTCCAACTCTGAGACCATGGTCCTCAGTAGGAAATATGTGGACTGTCCTATCTAAGTCCTATCCTAAGTCCTATCCTTAAACTCCTCAAGTGGAGGAGTTTAAGTACCTTGGGGTCTTGTTCATGAGTGAGGGGAAAAGAGATGGCGAAATTGACAGACGGATAGGAGTGGCGAGCCCAGTTATGTTGTTGCTATACCAAGCTGTAGTGGTGAAGAAGGAGCTGAGTTGGAGGATGAAGCTCTCAATTTACCAGTTGACCTACATCCCTATCCTACACCTATGGTCATGAGCTTTGGGTAATGACCAAACAAATGAGATCCTGAGTACTACCAGCTGAACTAAACTTTTTCCGCAAGGTGGCTTTGCTCTTCCTTAGAGATAGGGTGAAAAACACAGACGTTTGGGAAATGAGCCAATAGAGGTGGTTTGGGCATCTGATATGGATGCATCCTGGACGCCTCCCTTTGGAGGTTTTATGGACAAAACCAGCTGGGAGAAGACACCAGGGAGCACCTTAGGATCCCATAGTACGAGTTAGCAAGTATATCTGGGGAATGGGATGTATGGGCCATACTGTTAAGACTGTTGCCCCACAACCCAGTTCAAATAAATGGTGAAATATGAATAAATGAATGAATGAATGAATTTATATTGGGAGAAAAAAAAACACAGGAGTTTAATTTATAGTCATCTTAATTATTTCCCATTGCAGCATGTTGGAACACAAAAAACCAGCCAATACAGGCTGTATATAAATAATACAATGCACACAGTACACAGTACAGAACATCCTGTTTTTCAAAGATCAGGTACATTTCTGATATTTAGTAGTTTGCTCTACTGTCCTTGATCTTGACTTGGTTCAAACTCTAAAATGCTTGTAAAATTCATTGTCATTCTTTACGGGTTACCTGTGTCGGATGTGGCCATATATTACAGATCTGATCTGTTTTTATTTTCAGAGACTCCAAATATAGGCAGATTAGTTAGTTGATGCTTCTAACATTTTCTCCAGCTTTGTACTTGGTATTTGTTGTATTGATTCTGGCTGCCCCCTCATCCTGAATTCACTTAAGTTAGTTTCAAAAAGTGGTGCTAGGTCATTTTAAAATCATAATAGTAATCGGTATTATGCTAATGATCTGGGCATTACAGTGGTGAAGTATTTAGTGTTAATCCCTTACAGCTCCCCATTGTCAACCTGTCCATTGTCATTGTGGACTTTGCCCAAAGATGTGCAGATAAGGTTAATTGTTGCCTCTAGACTGGGCACTTCTGAGTGAGTGTAAGAGTCTCTCTTCCAAAGCTGGTTTATGCCTTTGCACCCAATGCTGCCAATTCAAAGTGCTGCTCCCAGCTACCCAGTATGAGACTATAGGCCGGTTAAGGAAATGACTGAATGACTAATGGAAATGACTATAACCAGTAAATATGAATGAACAAGCATCCTATGTTGTAAATACCAAGTGGAATCATAAAGCTGATAATTTTTTGTCACAACATGAAATCAATGGTGGATACGAGTTTGTTTTTGTCTATATACCATAGAGATTAAACAGTCTTCGATCTCTGAGTAATGTAAGCAATAGTTATTTAAAGATTTTTGTTTTCATGGCCACCAGTAATTATCAGTGCAATCAAAGAACCTACAGAGTGCAGTCAGTTAGAGAGCTAAATGACCAAAGCAATTCAGCATTTGATAGAACATCAGCAGCATTCTGTGTTTGGTCTGTTAATGTTTCAGGAAGGAAGTCCCATGATAAGAAAGCTGCAGTCTTTTGATAACTGTTCGTTTAAGATGCTCCAGTACAATGGAACACAGACAGACACAGATGTGGTATAATTTATCACACAAATATATTTTAAGAGGAACATAACAGTTTTCAGTGAGGGAGATTCCATTTCGTTCATATGGTGTTATGCAAGCTTACAGTTCACCTGCTTACTGTAGTGCAGCCACTTTAAGATAGAATTATTAGCTTAATCTCAAAAAAGCATATATGTGATTAGGTCATCAAACATCAAAATGGTCTATAAAAATCAGTATTTATAGATGAAAGCAATATTTCAATAATAACAATGTCAATAACAGTGGAACCAGTACTGTTTTCCTCATTCAAGCTTGTTGACTTCATTGTGTCATATAGTCAGGCTTGAAATGCATTATTAAAGTGATTTTGTTAATACATGGGATATAGTGTGCACTTATTAAATATGACGTCTGTGTTTAAACTGTAGTTTATGAAGTTCTAATTTGTAATCATTGTGACCATTTGCCCCGATGGCAAGGGGACGAATTGGAACAGAGTGGAGGCTGACAAAGGATTGAGTCTGTAGGGCCATATAGTCAAGAGGCATGTTGTATGTCTTCAAAATGTGTAGGGGGGCAGGAAGAAATCCAGGAGAATTCCCCCCAAACTGTTGAGTGGCAGGAAAATGATTTGACTTTGATAAGGTGGTGCATGGCTACATATTAGAGAGAGCACATAGTGTCAGTGTCTGGCTCTTAAATTGTAAAGCAAGTGTCCTCAATCACAGTCCTGGAGGGCCCAAGTGGCCGCAGGTTTTTAATCCAACCCAGTTGCTTATTAAAAAGTACTTATTGCTCAAGTAACACTTCTGCTTCACTTTATTGTCTCGCTCATTAAGATTTTGAGCCCTTATTGCTTATTTTAGTCTTAAATGGCTATATTCTTGGTTTTAAATGGCTCTTTAGCAATAAAATGCAAATGACAAAAGAAGCCAACATTTCTCCATTTAGCTTGTTTCCATTTACACCTGCGTGTAGTTATCGTGCACTATTTGGTTTAATTAAATACTTGGAAGGAAAGTGAAGAGAAAAAAGTGAACGAATGAGAATTACTATCCATTTTAGCCTTCAAATCATTTGGATGATATCCTTAGAAAGGGGAAGAAAATCTGGGATATGAGAATTACCTGAAATAGCAGAGTTAAAGCTCTAACAAGCCATGAAATTAAATTATTGGCAAGAATTGCTTTCTAATTAAGCAACCGAGTTAGAACAAAAACCTGCAACCACTGCGGCCCTCCAGGACTGTGACTGAGGACCCCTGTTGCAAAGTGTACCTGGCAACACAGGGATATCTGGGGCTGTCAGATGTGTTATATTTGGATGACATTTACCGGGCATTTCTGACCCTTGTATTAACCTTCTGGATGTGGTTTAAAACTTTATCCCTTACAGCAGCTCAGTGACGTTAGAGTTGAGGGTGTGTTGGGAGAGAATAGGAGTGAGTGTGATCACTGGGTGAGTGGGAAAAGCAAATTGGAGTTTGAGGCACAAGCCTCCCCACCTAATACTTGGGGTTTGTTTTGTTTCTTGTTTCTTCATTTGTAAAATTTCGACTTTTCCTGTGATCATTACTCTCTTATATGTTTTTCTTAGTAAAGACAAGCATTTTTTGATGAATGCTTGGCTGTTGGTTTTCCATTTTCTGAATCTATCTGACAAACAGAGGTGTCCCATGCCACAACAGTTACTGGCTTTTCATACCAAAGTCAATTATTTTTTTGTTCAGTTCATTATGTCCTCTGATATGTTTGTGGGTGTCTGTGTCAGATCAGAGTAACTGAAGAAAGGTCAACATAAACATGGGAAGAACAGGCAAGCACTATGCAGATACTGAACCATTTTTAATGACCGGAGAAGAAATTCACTTCATTGATACAAGTTATAAATCGATTATTGAAAATAGTAGGATTACTATTAAAATACTAATTGTTGCATCACTAATACAGGAGCTCAGGCAATTAAAGTAAAACTGGCCCTATATAAAGAGAAGATCTTTTGACAACCGATGATCAAATGATTGCTTCTCATTTTTTTAAGAAGCAAACCAGATATCTCGGCTCTTGCTGTTAAAAACCAGTGTCTCCATGGTTTCCTGTCTTAACCACAGATCCCTAAAAAAATGAGCTTCTGCTCTCTGAAAGCAAATAGAATTTTATTTTGTAAATCCTTCATGCAGAAACTCAGCTACCCCTGGCAGTTATAAAATCGTTCTGTGCACCCAAGAACATATAGAACCAGCCAGAGTAACCAAAAAAGAGAAACATATGTAAATATGTAAAGCCATTTTTCAGAAATGTGATACTAATAATCAGAAGATTCCAGGACTGTACACTGAATGAGCAATAAAAGCCATTTGCTGGTGATTATAACAAAAAGTCAATGCCTGACTGGAAATTCTGGGATTCCAAGAAAAGGGATTGTCACCTGAAAGCAATTGGGGTCTCCATTTCTCTTCTGAATTTTGTTACATGTTTGTTTGGCATGTTTGCTGGCCATCTCGCTGTCTGGCTGACTAGTGAGTGAATGCTGAACCACAGTGAAGGCTTGTACCCGATGCAATGTGCTAAATTCCAATTCAGGGCAGGTTCAGTCTTTGTGTCTGCTGATTTTGTGACCTTATATTCAATTAAACAGTAGGAAAAAATGCATAGACAGCCTAAACAGGTACAATTTAGGCTGAGGTGCTCCACATATGATGACAGAAGATTTCAGGGATGCTGACCCCACACAGCTGCTTCGAATTAAACAGCGGAAGAACAAATCAAGCACTTGACTTGAAGCACAGCTCAAGTAGAGTGCAGACTAGAAACAGAAAAAAGCTCTTTTCACACAGAGTGCCAAATCTGTGGAATGAATTGCCTAATCATGTATCTAATGCAGAGACATTAGCGGGCTGTAAATGATGGCTGAGTTTTATTTTGACAGCACCATGTAAACCCCAATGTCTGAATAAGCACAGATATGAGGATTTGTTCCCCGTGCATATATGAAATACTGGAAGCCCACATTTTATCCTGTTTCTTTGATTTTTCTGCAGGCCTCTATCATTTTTACTTTATATGGAATGGACTCATTTATTTTGTATGTATGCGTTGTAGGTGTCAAAGACTCACATACTACCTGGCACAAAGCAGGGGACAAGAAAGTCTGTCACCAGCACTTGCATGACTAGGCAGTTTGTGGAAAGTCTCGCCTACATTGAAGAGAAATCTTTTGTTAACACATGCCAGAATGGCTGGCTACCGTATATCATATCTAAAGCAGCATTTTTCAACTGCATAGACTCCAGAATCAAGTGATTCATGCATTTAAGTTTTCATTTTTTTTTTGTTTATTTGCTAAGAAAATCAAATGGGAGAGATGCATCATTTAATTATTTGATGTGGAATATCTAAGCAAAATTTAGAATAGTACAATGGTGATTCTAGTCACAGCTTTAAGAAAGACAGTCATGTTCTTAGGGCAAGTTGAAGAGCCACATGGCCTTGGCATAGATAATAAAGGCACTGTGTTAAACATATCCTTGAATCTTCTGAATATTTACAAAGGAAATCACATTTCTAAAACTGATGCTAAATTTGTTGTCAACGTAGAAGTGCTTGGATGGCAAGGGTTTACCGTGGGATCAGTATACCAATAGGATGACACTGGAGAGTGGACAGGCCCACTGTGAAGGAGAGATTAATATTGCGCTACAGAGTGTGGAATGACAAGGGTCTCTCTTTGGACTGGAGACCCCTGTGTGTGCTTTGTTTGTACTGGAAATAAAGCACAGGTTTTAGACTGGTAGGAGACAACTATTATATGGTCATTGTATGGCAGAAGTGAGGGAGAGAGAGGAAGAGACAGATCTCACTTGGGATGGGTAGAACTCTGCCACCTTAAATTTAGGGCAGGCAGGAATGCTGGAAGTTGCCTTACATCAATCGTGTTTCTAAAGGACGTTTAATGCTAAAGGGTTCCTGGGAAATGATTCCGAAAATGTTGATGTACTCAAGAATACGATTGAAAAGATCATGAGCAGCGATTATCACAATAAATTCAGACCAGGAAGTTGAAGGCTTATTGGCCAAGTTTAATGGGAGTCAGGGAGAGTGGGAAATAAAATAAAAGTAAAAATGTTTTCAAATTGTGGTTGTGAGAAATGAGAGTAGAACAAAAGAAAAGCTACAATTTAGCTGTGCATGCAAATACTGTAACAAAAAAAATGCAGTGGAGTGTTAGGGTTTGCCTTGGGTCTTATTTGTTCCTCTAATACCTAGCATTGTCCCTGAAATCATCTCTACCTGGAGTTTTGTTATTTTCCTTTCACACTAGTTTTACTGAAATGTGGGATCCTTCATTGTACAATTGGGTAGAGGTAGAAACATTCTGTCATTATGCACAGTCTTCTCAGTGAAGAGATCACATAATAGTATTTTCACAATTAATAATTGTAACATTCTTAAACCCACTTTTATCCAATTCAGTGTTGTTGGGCACCAAACCCTATCCTAGCAGCACTGGGCACAAGTCAGAAACCAACCATGAAAAAGGCCCCAGTCCATTTCTCACTCACAAGAGCTGATACTGGTAGACATGAGAAGGATGCCCTCACTCCACAGACAACAACCAGGTTGTTGGTGGACACCACTATGCTTCATGCCACCCTTAATAAAAACAATGAAAACAACATAAGCAATAATAATAATTGCTCTGCTGAGCATAACACATATTTTAAGGAGGGTACTAAGCATCAGCCTGTATGGCCTTAGCACCATGGTGTGGACCCATCCCCAGAGATGGAACAAATAGTACAGAAAAGAACATTATAAAAATAATAATAATAATAATAATAAATGTTAATACAGTCCCTAGTTATTTTTATTATTGTTGTTGTTGTTATTTTAGTCCATAAACCAGTTACTTCTCAACTTACTATTATGTGATAATGTAATGCGGCTCATCTGCAGGTTAAGTTGCAGTCCAGTGATCGCCATATAGCTACAGGACAATGCAGTGTACAGTGGTATGGCACCATATGTAGTTACAACTGATTGATTACATTCTTGTTGTTTTGTTTTATATGTTTGTGTTTGATGGTCAGTGATGCAATAAGTGCCATATACAATAAAAATAATCTATTGATTGATTTCCTTGACAGTGGCTAACACGGTACAACACCCTAGTACTATTGACACATGGAAGTAAGATTAACTTAATTCTACAAATGCTCTGCAGGGCCTCTTCAGGGATGTGAATTAAGTTACAACCCAAAAGGTAATGTAGAAAATACACCACTACCGCTGCATATTTTTCCAGCTATTAATACCACTATATTTTACATTAACACAACAATCAGAATAGCTAAAATTATAGACTAATGGCATCTGTATTACAACTGTCACAATGCAAGCAAAATATGATCATGCTTTTCCAGATGAGCATGTATCTTCCATCTCAGTTTGATCATTAACTCATTCATCCATTTTTGAACCTGCTTAATACGATTCAAGGTCTCAGTGGAGAGGCAGAGTTAGGAATAGGAAACCAACCCATGATGTCTCATCCAGTTCATCACAAGGCAGAACCACTTATAAGGGCCCAATTTAGAGTCTTTATTTAACATCCATTCATCCACTAGTCAACCTGCTATATCCTAACTACAGGGTCACGGGGGTCTGCTGGAGCCAATCCCAGCCAACAAGGCAGGAAACAACCCCCGCCGCAGCTTTATTTAACATATCACACTTATTTTGGTATGTGCAAAACAAAGTGAAAAAGAGTTTAACAAGAAAGCTATTATAAATATGTTGCATTTGTTAATTGCATAAACAAATCCTGTATAGGACCCTGTCATGGACTGATGCTTTATCCAATTCTACTTCCTGCTTTGTATCCAATATTTCCAGGGCAAGCTCCTGCACCCCCAAATCCTTCGATTGGATTAAACGGGTTTCGGAATATTATATTAAGTTACTATTGTTTTGTACAATTTTTTATATAGGCTGTAAGAAAATCTGTTGGGTTTTAATGGCTCACTCTCCAGATTGTTTGCTGGAGAACATAGCTAGATTATTCAGCATAACTTGTCAGAACAGCAGGTAAAGATGAGGACCCAAGAGTTCAACTTAAACCAACTGCAGAGTTCCTACTAAGTTAATGATTGCTATTTGGTTACTGCACAAAGTGTTTGGCTGTACAGTAAATTATGCAAATTCTTGTTGCCATCTATCAAAATCTTGCAATAGTACTTCAGTTAAGCAGATGAGTTCAGGTTTCATGCTGTTCAAAAAGTTTGTAAGGGGTGATAACAATCTCAGTTAATTGTGAATTAATTTTTCTATGAGCAGCTTGTTGCTTTTTATTTTTATTATAGCTGTTTGGCATTTCCTAGACAGTTTTGTTTAATAACAGAAATGTAGAAATTAAGAAGATTTTTTGAATCTGTGTTCATATAAATACTGTATGGTAGCACAGTGGTTAGGGGAACATTGGTTCAGTTCCTAGCCTGGCTACTGTCCGTGGTCTGTGTGGCATTTGCATGTTCTCCCCTTATGTGCTTTTTCCCCCCCACAGGTTTTTTCTTTTCTTACCAAAATGGCTCAAATTTGATTGTTTTTGCTAAGTGTGTGTATGGTGTACAGTACTGCCTTGTACCTTTTAAAGGTAGACGCATAAATAGATGTGCAAAATAAAGGATGACTTGACACTCATAATTATTTCAGGGGAGACTATGTAACACTGGAGGTAATTGTAAAATAATGATTTTGATAATAGACCTAACATGGCTGAAGGCGTCCATAAAGAAATTTTTAGAATGCAGTCCATTGAAAAATGAAGCATGAAACTACAGATTAAGACTACTGGGTGTTTTTTCTGTGTCTATGGATTTACAAGAGAATTTCAAAATTGTTAAAACTGGTGCAAGACAATCGTATGTACATGTAGGGAGGTCAGGGACTGATACATATTTGGCAGAATCTAGCTTTTTATTTATCATTGTCTCGGAATGTGCTGCATACTGATGTTAGGCAACCTTATTTTTAAAATCCAGACATTTTTTATAACAAAGTGCATACAGGTGACTGGGAGTCATTGTACATTACACAAAGAACATGAATGCTTTTTGCTGGGGCACATCATATCACATGTTCAGCTCATCAGTGTGCCGGACAGAATTTGTGTCAGTGCTTCACTGCCATACTCCTGCTGCCCAGCCAAGATGCTTGGCTCAGGCGTTGGTGCTGCTGGGTTTCTTAACAAGCCTCATTCTCATATACTGTTGAGCAAATGAGTACTTAGTCGGTCTGGGTGAGCATAGGCCTTTTTGACTTCATCACGTATCTTGTACATCATGTAACAGTTGTACTAATGTAAGACCTGTTACAATGTTAACACAACTAAAGTTCACCTTTTGGAGCGAGTGACCCAAAGAATACTGAATTGTTAAATACTGCCAGCCTGTCACACACAATGAGGGTCAACCTACAGCCACCATTCAGTGCTGAATCCAGCACCTTTGAGGCATGAGCAGAAAAAGAAGCACCCTTTGAAGCCAGAAGTCCTTCAAAGATCATATAGCAATCCACTGCAGCTCCCAATGGTGGCACACAAGAACCCCAACTGGGTTGTCTCATGGGACTTCAATTCCCAGCCTGCCCTGTGGGTATCCATATGGGTGTTCCACCAGTGGTATCCTGTCACTTTGTGTACAGGTGTAAAATATTCCCCTGGTAGACAGACACCCCCTGTCCTTCAGCGCAGGACTCCCTTCTGGGAAAGACACCCACACCCATCCTGGTCCACCCCAGACCTTCCATTGCGACCTCCTTCCAGGTTAGGATGCTGCTCCATCCAGCATGGCACTCACACTGTGTTTCATAATTATTTTAACTTCAGTAATTCATTACATAAACATTGTAATATAGAGAAAAAAAAAGTATACATCATTGTTTAAAAACAAATATTAAACAAATCTATTTAACAATAAATAAATACATTTTCAATAAACGTTTTGACTTTCAATGTGATTGTGAGTTTTTTTTAAGTTAGTCCTTAGAAATACTAAATAGAGATTTGATAAATTTTCCATTTCTTCATGCAAGCAGAGAGGTGAATCCTTGGAAACCTTGAAGCCCTGGGAACAGACATAAAACAAATAAAGAAGGATACAGCAACATTGGTGAAGAAAAACAGAACAACAACAACACAAACCATCTCTTGCCTTTTATAAAGTGTGCTTCTACTGTATGGCATATACACACATTGAGTCACACAAACACACGCATACACACACAATAGCCGGATGAGTCAGAAGCCTTTATTCCCACAGCAGTGGGATTAATGTGGCCCCTTCAACCTCTCCTCTGAGCGCTTCATTCCTTTATCTCCAGTTCACTGCCAATGCTTGCTGATTAAACACAAATGCTAATCTGTTATGCAAGTCTATCTTTTCTGTTTATACTCTGATCCATAACACTCGAAAACAGAGAACTCATTGTGTGGTCTGCAGTGTTGATAAGGACGCTGAACGTGCGTCTGTGGTGAGAAGGGTATAGGGCCAACACAAAGGGCAGTGTTGGGGGTCTATCAGAGTGCAGTTTTTATTAATTATGAGTGATGGGGTCAAATGATGACAGCTTTCTTTAGTTAACAGACCCAAGTATGGCCACAGAATATTTTTACTGGAACATCATACTTATATCCTGATCCATTAAGTTGCCTTGGATGATAGCCAAATAAGCAAAGTAATAAATGATCTGTTTTATTTAGTTCACTGTCATGGGGAACCAGTGATTAGAGTAATGATCATTTTACTTTAGAAGAGAATATGGAGAGTGCCCCATGTGTAGAACAGTTGTAAATGTTGGCATTGCTCTTCACCAATGCAAAGTTATTGTTCCTTGTCAACTAGATCCCAGTTTATGACTCTTTGTAGCTAAGTTGGCCATTTTTTTCTAAATTGTAATTGAAATAAACTCTCCAGGCCAGCAGGTGGAGCAAAGGTCCAAGAAACACAAGACAAAGAAAAAATGTCCTTGGAAAGCATTAATGGGGCGAAAGGTCTTTGCGGTTCTCAATTGTCAAAATGCAGACCTTTCATATAATTGAAAAGAGTTCCATTATGGGTTAGAAATATATTTATGGATTAATTATTATTGTCATTCTTTAGCCTGTATTGTTTATATGTGCCATTCATAAGCATCTAGCAATCTGAAAATGTTCCATAGGAACAAAGTATAATCTAACATGGTAGCTGCTGTTATAGTTTTCATAATTTTATGTATAAATATAATTTAAAAATATGAATTAATGAAGATGGAACCAAGCTAACAATGTATCTAGTTTTCTGATATGTGACCTAGTGGCTAAGATGTTTGGCTTTTAAACCAGGTTGTCTGTTCTGTTCCAGTACATTAAAACTGTATAAAATGCAAACTGTATCACAGCTTTTTTATTTGAAAGCTCCTTACAGTGGTGTCCACCACAAAAGGGTCCATCATTGCATTTTCAAACCTGTGTTTCCCAGTTTATGGTCTGGTGCATGATTTAACCCTTTTGTTTTTCAGGCAAGGAGAATGAGAATTATGTGAATTTAGTGTTAGAGGTAGGATTATTTTAAAGAGGTGGAAGGATTTTTTTTTTCTAAGAACAGTGGTCAAGACACAATAAATTTGTGTTCACAAGCTGAAGACTGAACCGGAGGGCTTCCGCTTCCATTTATTGGGTTAAAGACACTTTGACTTCTTGCTAGTGTCCTATCTTAAGCGAGCTGAAATAAAATATACATTCTGGTGTGGTGTTATTGTCAGATATTCAAGAATGCTACGAGGTGACACTGAGCCTTAATTCCCAGGCAGCAGACCAGAAAGCTACAGATCAGGATTCAAGCAACAGTGAAGATATGCAAGATTTTCCAGAGGTAAGAGGCATCAGGTAACAGTTCCTACTAGGAATATTTGGTAGTAATCACTGGTATTTCAATTAAAAATATTTTGTAAATTTCTATAAGATAAAACAGATTTTTAAAAGCCATCCATAAATACAAAGTAAAAATATAAATAACAAGGGTTAAGTGTTACAAAGTCTAATAAAAGTGTAAAAGAGCCCACTTTGTCCCCTCACTTCCTTTCATTGGCTAATAGCTAATTATTTAAGGTATCACATCCTCTCATTCAAATTCTAAAGCTGCTTCGTCCAATCAAGTGTTGTGTGGGCTTTAATCTCTATATGCAGCATTGGGTGTAAGGCAGGGATGAACTCCGTATGGTATGCCGATCCATCACAAGGCACACTGTCACTGATACCAGGTCAATTAAGAATCACCCGCTATCTTAGCATGTTGTTGGCATGTTAGAGGAGAGACAGTGACAAATCTGACATTCAAACCTAGAATTTGTGAGGCAGAAGCACTAACCACTGTGCCCACCATTCCACCCATACTTTATCCTTCTTTTTTTAACTGTTGGAAGATACACCACTAAGCAGTTTGTTCTGGATTCCCATCCTCTCTGTGTAAATCAAAGAATTCTTTTGCAAGTGCCTCTTAATTTCAAGTGATGCTCTCTTCTCTATGCACTCTGCTGAGTTGAATGAAATCACCTTTTTTAAGGTATTGAGGGTTTAAACAACCCTTTTCTAAACAATTTGGATGCTGTGTAAAATGTAAATAAAAACAGAATGCAATGATTTGCAAATTATTTAAACCCATTCATTGCAAGTGCCATGGAGAATGGCTGGGAGGAAATAATAGAAGCACTACAGGAGTGGCAACACAGTCCAGCTGGAGCACCTTGTAATCTTCGTCCTGGCTAGGATCGAGGAATAATGGATGGACAGGGGGAAGGTGAATACCGGGAGCAGTTCATTCCCCCACATGGAATCAATCAATCAACATTTATTTATATAGCACATATTCATACAAAAAAATGTAGCTCAAAGTGCTTTACAAAATGAATAGAAAAATAGAAGACACAATAAAAAATAAACATAAGTCAACATTAATTAACATAGAATAAGTAAGGTCCGATGGCCAGGGTGGACAGGCTGGAGAAAAAAAATAAAATCTGTAGGGATTCCAGACCACGAGACCGCCCAGTCCCCTCTGGGCAATCTACCTAACATAAATCAAACAGTCCTCTTTGTATTTAGGGTTTTCATGGAAGGACCTGATGATGATGGTCACGTAGACTTCTGGCTTTCAGTCCATCAATGTTGGAGCATCATGATGCTTTGAGTAGGTGGTGGTGGCGCAGGCCGCCACCACAAAGAAACCGGAAAAAGAAACAGAAGAGAGAGTAGGGGTCAGTACGGATTTTAGAACCACTATGAATAGTTATTATGATGAATTGAACATACAGAGTATCAGTATTAAGTTAAAGTGAAGTTATAAAAAGGCCATGTTAAAGTAATGTGTTTTCAGCAGTGTTTTAAAGTGCTCCACTGTATTGGCCTGGCGAATTCCTATTGGCAGGCTATTCCAGATTTTAGGTGCATAACAGCAGAAGGCTTTTGGAATTATAAGGAGACACTCATTTGAAGATCTAAGGTTACGATTTGGAATATAACATGTCAGGCATTCCGATATATAAGATGGAGCGAGATTATTTAAGGCTTTATATACCATAAGCAGTATTTTAAAGTCAATCCTGAATGACACAGGTAACCAGTGTAGTGACATCAAAACTGGAGAAATGTGTTCGGATTTTCTTTTCCTAGTTAGGATTCTAGCAGCTGCATTCTGCACTCGTTGCAAGTGATTTATGTCTTTTTTGGGTAGTCCTGAGAGGAGTGCGTTACAGTAATCTAGTCTACTGAAAACAAAAGCGTGAATTAATTTCTCAGCATCTTTCAATGATATAAGAGGTCTAACTGGAAGGTGGCAGTGTTCCTCTAAGCTGATCACAATTAGGACACCCGCGCAGTTGCATGGAAAATAAAGTACAGAAGTACAGACTTGTCTACGTCCTTTAGTGCTGCCAGATGGCACTGCCTGGGGATGACAGCACTGGTTTACACATGACCCGGAAGTGCTCGCAGCATGCAGTGAAGTCATTCCGGGCCTGACTTGAAAAGGAGCCTGTCATCTTATATTGAAGAGTCACAGTCGATAGGCAGCATGCAAAACTCACCTGGAAGAGTGGAAGGAGAGGAAGACATTTATTTAGTTATACTGTTGTATTTATGGCTGTGTGCAATGGAATAACGGTCAGTTACAATAAAAATCCATTGTTTTAAATCCAGATTTGTGTTGGGTGATATTGTTTCTGAGGTTCAGGGGTCAGTAACTCCCCCTTGTGGTTACACCATATTTAATTAAGAAGAGAACAAAGACAGCATATTAGATGTTGAAACTAAGAAATATTATTGTTTTATGAAAAATCTACACACATTTTGAATCTGATGCCAGCAACACGTTTTTAAAAAGTTGAGACAGGGCAACAAAAGATGTGAAAAATTGTGAAATGCCACAAAAAAGACACCTGGTGGAACACAACTAATTAGAGTAATTGGGAACGGGTCAGTAACATGGTTGGTATAAAAACAGCTTTCCAGAAAGGCAGAGTCTCCCAGTAGTAAAGATGGGGAGGGGTAAAGCATTCTGTGAAAGACTGCACAGTAATTAGTTAAACAATTTAAGAATAATACTCCTCAACTTAAAATTGCAAAGAATTTGGGGATATGATCATTTACAATACATAATATCATAAAAAGATTCAGAGAATCCAGAAGCATCTCTGTATGCAAGGGCTATTTGGGCCCTAAGGCGGCACTGAATTAAAAACAGACACAATTCGTAGTGGAAATTGTTGCATTGTCTCAAGAACATTTCTGAAAAATGTTGTCTATGAACACTGTTTGTCACTGCATCCACAAATACAAGTTAAAACTCTGCCATGGAAAGAAGGGATCACCTTCTCTGGATAGACGGAGACTAAGTAGAAAACTGAACTGTGATCTGACAATCTAAAAATCATGGATGCTGCGTCCTCTGAGGTAAAGAGGAGAGCCTTGGTGTCAGCACAAATTTCAAAAGTCAGCATTCATGGTGGTATTGGGTGGTGCATTAGTGCCCACAGCATGGGTAGTTTGCACATCTGGGAATGCACCATTAATGCTAAATGATATACAAGGCTTTAAGAGTAACATATGCTGCCATCCAGACAATGTCTTTTTCAGGGAAGGCCCTGCTTATTTCAGTATGACAATGCCAAACCACTTTCTGCATATATTACAACAGCATGGCTAAACTGGCACACATGCAGTCCAGACCTGTCATCCATTAAAAACATTTGGTGCGTTATGAAATGAAAATACAACAGAGACTCCGAACCGCTGAGCAGCTGAAATCCTGCATTAGGCAAAAATGGGGCTGTTTCAACATCTGATATGTTGTCTTTGTAATGTTTCCAATTAACTGTAAGGTTTGTATTATTTGCAAATCATTGCATTCTGTTTTTGATTGCATTTTGCGCAATGTCCCAACTTTTTTGGGAACAGGGTAGTCCCGTCTTGGCTGAAGGGGTTGGCTCATTTTCACAACATCTGCGGCTAAGCATTTTGCTTGTGACTTATAATTTATCACACGCCTCAATAGACTGACTTCCAGTCAGGTACTGCTTCCCACCTTCTGTTTGATACTGCAGGAATAGGCTGTGGCCCCACTTGACTCAGAATTAGATTAACCAAGTTTAAGAATGAAGGAATGAATAAGGGCGAACATGATTGAATCTGATTGTACAGCAGTCCAATGAATTAATAAATAACACTTGAACCCTCAGCAACAGGCACATTTGGATTAAACTGCTATTAAACCATACCAAAAGGCATCATATATAATGTGCAAGCTTACAATGGCATTAGTATTTACAAGTCATTTCCCTTGACAGGAAGAAAGACAGTTTGATAAATATGGAAAAAAACAATATAATAAAATTTGATAGTGAACATTGTAGTTCATTTTCAAATGTAGCAGTGTTAACACTGTGATACAAATGAAATGTAAATTAGATATTTGTCACCAAAGACATGATGCTTCATTCATTTCTTGAGTCCTTTTTAAGATATTTTCAATCAAATTTCAATTCCTTTTTTATATATACACAAGTAAATATCAAATGGAAAAAATAATGTATATCATATTAATGATATATAGTAATTAATCATTGTAATGTTTATTTTTTTTAAATAAAAATATTTAAGCAAAAGCTATTTTAGGAGAACTGACATTTGCAGGTTACTGTGGAATTGTGAAATAGCCATCACACGAGAAATAATAAAAATCCCAACTATTGCCAAAATAAAGGAATCAGTTTATACAGTATTATATAATTCCTTTTCCGGCGAGTGCCATCACAAGGGATTATGTAATCAATATGCCTATCCAGCTTGCACATACATAATACATTTTGTGTTGTTCTGGACTAATTGCCTAGTAACAGATGCATGCAATACCACTTACTATGTCTCTCCTCATCTCAGTTACTATGGCCAGTCAGAGTGAAAACCACTAGAGGTCACTCCACCCTGGACTATCTATTAGCTGTCAGCGGT
Organism: Polypterus senegalus; assembly: GCF_016835505.1. NCBI lineage: Eukaryota > Metazoa > Chordata > Cladistia > Polypteriformes > Polypteridae > Polypterus > Polypterus senegalus. The sequence goes on along the minus strand of NC_053163.1, from coordinate 87,742,962 downwards.
CCAAAATACTGTATAACTATATTGAATTCACTTAATTCAGATCAGGAACGTGGGAGACCAGAGCCTATTCTGGGCACAAGGCTGGAATTTTCAGTTTTGAACAAAGCTAAATTTCTTAGTTTGGGTGTTGGATCCTAACTAGAGATGCAATCTGATACAAACAGCCTTGAAGTATATGCAGTTGCAATGCATCCTGACCTGAGCACATCCATTTATCTGACTAACGTTTTCTTGGATGTTTTGACTCAATTATTGTCACTTGTAATGTAGTAAAACAATCTCTTGATTTACTGATCTATCCAAAAATTTATTTAAAGAGAAATGAAGTAATTCATTACTGAATACAAAATACAGTAGAGGGGTGGCACGGTGGTGCAGTGGTAGCGCTGCTGCCTCGCAGTTAGGAGACGCGGGTTCGCTTCCCAGGTCCTCCCTGCGTGGAGTTTGCATGTCCTGCGTGGGTTTCCTCCGGGCCCTCCATTTTCCTCCCACAATCCAAAGACATGCAGGTTAGGTGGATTGGCGATTCTAAATTGGCCCTGGTGTGTTTGTGAGTGTCCTGCAGTGGGTTGGCACCCTGCCCGGGATTGGTTCCTGCCTTGTGCCCTGTGTTGGCTGGGATTGGCTCCAGCAGACCCCCGTGACCCTGTATTTGGATTCAGCGGGTTAGGAAATGGATGGATGGAAAATACAGTAGAGACACATATTTTCTCAGTTTCACATATTTAATGATGGTAGAAAAAAGCTCTGCATTTTTTTTTAGCATGAAAGGCATAACAGTAATGCATAACGAAATGCACTTTTAGATTGCCATTATTGTAGATAAACAAATTTTAGTTTTTCCTAGCAGGATTTAGGCAGAGACTTGGGTGACTGTGCTCTACTGTAGGTATCTGATGCTGAAATGTTTTCAAATATCATGAAGAAATTGTGCATTCTTCTGATAGACACAGATGGTTGTCATCACGTTCCTCAAAGGCTCACTATTAAGGTCACATCTTATGGACCTTTATGACAGCTTTCAAAATTAAAAGATTAATATTTTTCCATCCATCCATCCATTATCCAACCCGCTATATCCTAAGTACAGGGTCACGGGGTCTGCTGGAGCCAATCCCAGCCAACACAGGGGGCAAGGCAGGAAACAAACCCTGGGCCGGGTGCCAGCCCAGCTCAGAGATTAATATTTTTCATTATTAAAATTGATTTCAAGTTCTAGAAGACTTTGCATGGTTTTCTTTGTATACTTATGTTTTTGTTTGGAGCTCCCTTTCAAGGGAATCTGCATTACTAATAAAATTCATTTTTTGATAATTTACTCTCTGAAAAGCAACTACTGCAAAATTCTCTTTTGAAACATACTATGAGCCTGAACTGGGTTAAGTGACTTATGATGGATAGATTGTGAGTTGACTTTTTTGTTCGCAGCTGATGGTACGGGGATCAGAGAGCCTGTCCACTGTCCAGCTGAATCGTTTAGCAGCGATAGCGCGGCTGGTTGATGGAGCAGAACATATGTGGGCAAATATACATCCTTGTCTTTATTTATTGTATGTTCACTAGTTTTGGTTAGAGATTGAAAGAATGAGACTGGTTTATAAGCAGGTCAGATGCTGTCCATTCACTGGACAGATTCAGACAGATTGAGAAACCCATCAATCAATAAAACTTTGAACAGGGCCGCTGTTGCACTTGAGGTCATTGGATTATCATCAACAGGTGATGATAGGAGGAAATGGAAAAGTTTGGTTGTCTGTCCCATTTGATTTACTACCACTGAATCCTTCATTATAAAATAGTATTTTTCTGTTGCTTAGATTTATATCCAGAGAATTGTATCATAAATATAAATAAAGTAGGAGTAATGCAAGCATTCTAAAAATATAACATAACATTCTCAACCCCAGTTCCAATTATATCAGTTATAAACTTATATGTGCAGTGCTTAGCAATGTATTCTTTCTGAAGAATGAGTCATGAAACTTTCAAACAGAACTTTATATTTAGCATTTCCACAATATATTCCTTGTAAAAAAAAGTTAAAAACAGGCCATACCATTTAAATAAGATAGATGTCATCTTCTTTGGTGTGGCAGCCTTAAATCAATGTACCATCAAAGTGAAGGGTCATAAAGTAAGTGTTGCCATTTTTGCCTGTGTGTAATCAGAGTGCTTTCATGTGACTGCATGGCAAGTGTGTTTAACTCTTTATACTTTATATTTCTGATGTAAATATCAGGTCACAAATGACAAAACAAATACATAATAACCACAATAACAGTTTTTAGGAAAAGGAGTATGATTCATATCTTCCACTCATGTCACATATCAGGCTGCTTCTCCAACTTGGGAGGCCAGAAAAAGAAAGTTCAAGCAATGGATAGCATTATAAAGCCAGCTGTATGAGCCAGAACAACATTACATCCTACAACCCACTTAATCCAAGTCAGCTCTGCAGTGGGGCCACAGCCTGTCCTACTTACAGTACATTGAACTCAAGGCAGGAACCAATACACTGACAGGACACCAGTTCATTTCAGGGCCTACTCACATGCATACCCTCATTCACACGTCACACATGGCCAGTCTGAAATTGCCAATTAATGGAATATGCACAACTTTGAGTATGTGAGAGAAACACTGGCGTATTCAAAGGTAAAGTCATGCAGTTATGCAGAAAAAATGTATTGTATACTCCATGTGAATAACAAGTAAGTGCAGGGGGTGAGTGCAGGATACTTGGACCAATGAGGTATAAAGTAATTTATCACCATCAGTCAATCAGTCAGTAAATATGAAAACCTTATATGATTAAAGGGCAAGGAAATGCAAATAAAGCATTTCAAATATTATTTGTACAATAGGGAATGTGGCACCATGGTAGTACTGCTGCCTCAAAACAAGGAGTCCTGGGTTCATGTCCTGGGTGTTGGCTGTATGGAGGTTGCATGTTCTTTCTGGTTTCTTCTCACAGTCCAAAGACATGCAATTTAGGTGAATTGGCATTGTTAGATTAGCCCTAGTATGTGTGTTCACCCTGTAGTGCACTGACGCCTTGCCCATGATTTGTTCCTGCCTTGCTGAATTGAACACCAGCTTCTCCACAACCCTGCCCTGGTTAAGAAGATTAAGAAAATGAATGGAAGGATGAATGAGACATGTACTGAATTTAACAAATATTTAGAAGAAGTCTACATGATGAGACATATTTTGATTTTTTTTGGCTAAGTTTAATTATTGCACTGAAATTCAGGGCCCCAGAATTACTATGTAAAGTGGCAGGCATGGCTTACAACACATGAGTTTTGTTGACATGCTATTGTTTATCAGTGACTGGGAATCTTAAATACACATATCTATTGATTTTCTGATCATTGTTATACTGTTTCAGGGTTACAGGGAGCTAAAGCATATCCCAGCAACATCAGATTCAAGGCAGGAGCCAGTTCTGCAAAGGGCAGGCGTATGTAGACTCACTGATCAATGTAATGTGTATCTCTTGGGGATGTAACAGAAATATCGGAGTTCCATAAACAACAGGGAAACATTCAAACTGTTAAGTTTTCACTCTTCAAACTATTAACTTTGAGACAGCAGCATTTAGCAATATTTTATGAGTGTATTTTCTACAGAATACAGTCACAAAATGCTGAACCAAAAGTATCCTAAAAATAACAACTAGCCCTTCTCCAATAGAAGTTTTTAAAAATAGTTGAGTACTTAAGTCTTTTTGCCACTATTATCTTATTTGGATCACAAGTTAATGGAGTATCTGTTGCCATCTGTGCAGCCAAAGAATACAAAGATGCTCATCGATCTGAGCACTGATTGTGATGTGGAAGAAAATACATTGCATCGAAGAAAATGTTTTGCACATACTTACTGTGCCACATACTGAAGAACAGTTAGTCAAGGTATACTTACAACTTGTAACTTACTGCTGTGTACAAAAATCCTGTTCTAACTGTACAAGAATTTAAGTAGATTACCACAATTAATAGGATATATACTAGATTAATTCTCTGTTACACGCCACCCAAAATTTCTTCTTAATTTTTTAATAATATGCAACTATTGAGTTTTTCAATTGAAAATCACAAAGGAACCAGGATTTTGAAAATGGCCAAGTTCAAGCAAAATGAATGTAGGGCATGCTTAATAAACAGTTCTGTCGGTACCAAATTATACTAAAAGTCAATGTTTGCAGAAGGTATGAAAAACAAAACACAATATAAGATTTAGGTGTCATGCTTTTGGAAAGGCAGCCATGTTCATTAACTACAAAATATGAACACTTCAAGAAATCATTCAGCTGTTTTGCAACACTCAAGGACAAACAAAAATGGCCATTGGCATACAGTGAGCATCTGGAGGTTTCTAACAGTTCATCCTTAAGCAATTAAAAAATAAAAACTGTTCATTGTCCTGTTGGTGCAAAGCTGACTTCTTTTCTACTAAAAGTCTGAACAGCCCATTTTAATGAGAGTCTGACATATAATTTTCTAGCAAGTGAACATTTTTAGGAACTCTGCACTGTGTAGTGAATGATTGGCTAATACATTTTTGATGTGTTTGGATTTTCAATTTTTAAAAACAAAAGTAGCTTCTGCAGTTCATTGTCACTCCATAACGTTGCCCTAAACTTAGAAAAATACACTGTCGTGTCTGCTTACCCACAGTCTGAGAGGTTTTTCTTATTAACATTTAAACATACAGTAAGTGGTTGCTGTCAAAAGAAGATTACCATTACATAATATCTGAGTCAAAGGATCAATCGCTTTTCTGTGATCACCTCTAGAAAACAACCCCTTACAACAAATGAGATGTTTCAAATTACTTTAGAAACTTCCTGCAAATTCTAGGCACATGTTGTGTTGTGGTATTGCATAGTTAGACAAATGTTTAGATAATGAAATGTAACCACTTTATGGATAAGGACCTTTTGTAGTTTTATAAAGCTTCCTGCTGTAGTCCTTTTCTTTGCAGTTATGCTGACGCATGTTCATTGTCATTGGTGCTAAAGATATAAAGAAGATCTTTCTTACATAGTCACGTCACCTTTTGCTTTTACCAGCATGAAGAATCAAGTGGCGTTATTGATGACGTTAGCGATTTTGGAAAAACATCAATAGCAATATATATGGTAGTGGTATCATCTTGCTGACAATTAGAAAATCTTAGTTCTTATGGTAGGCAGTCATTTTGAATGTAGTTTTACACTAGGCTTTAAAGTACAGGGTGGTGTGACGATGTGGGTTCTGGCTCCACACTCCCTTTGCTGTTGGAAGCACATGAACCCAACACCGTCGATAATGTTGCCGAGTGAGCTAGTCAATGGAGGCAAATTACCGAGCAAGGGGAAGGTAGAAAGTGCAAAAGTGCTTTTATTTAAAACAGTCAACAAAAACAGTGTTCATAAATAGTGCAGGTCTTCAAATTCATTAAATAAATAATCCATAAAAAGAACGTGGAGTAAAACCAATAAATAAACACAACAATCCTTTAAAATCGGAGGTTAAAATCTTCTCCTGGAAGCAGTCTTTAAAACAACAAACAAACAAATCCGGTGTTCTTTTTGTTAGCGTCTCACCTGCTTATCCCGTACGGGCTTCGCAGCAGGCAAGACGCTCTCTACAGCTGCCCTCCTCAAACACACGCAAGACTGGAGACCTCCCGATCCCTGGCTTCGGTTTGGCTCTCATCCCAGCCTCGAGACTTGGACTCCTTGGTCTCCAGGACGCTCACACCAAGGACTGCCACTCCAAGCCTCCCGACTTCCGTTGCCTTTCTGCGGCCTTCTGCGGCTCGTCGCTTTCACCTTGGTCACTCCCGCTACCTGCTCGCTCAGCGGGAGCGACATCAACACAAACACGTGGGTGTCGGCCTAACACCCAGCTTCCATGCAGCTGTCCACGATCGCTCATTCGCTCGCACGTCCGCTCGCTCTTCGCGGCTCTCTCCCTCTCACCGACCTGCTTCCTCTCCTGCTCCCGGTAACCTCCGTCCTCTCCTTTCCTTTCCTTTCTTTCTCTCCGAACGTTTCTTTCTCTCCAATCGATTCTCTCTCTTTCTCCCCAACCGACTTGCGCTTCTTTTAAAAACGTGAGGGGCCATCACAGCTGCAGCATTAGCCACGGGAGCAATCACGAATGTGGGCAGTTCCTCACCTGTGCACACGGTGAGAAACGCCCACATCGACGACTGCCCCGCAGCTCGCTACAACAACGCCCCCCTCACGAAGCCACCTCGGGTGCGGTGATTATTTATTTAAAATCAATGGCCTTTTCTCCACGAGCTGTGGACCCATAACACCACAGGTGGTCCATATTTACAGTATGTATATGACATTTCACAGGCTGTAGCATTTAAACTACTGCGTGAAAAGTATTGAAAATGGCATCAGCATGTAGCCTGAGAATGAGAATTATGATGACCGGACATTGATGATCTATGGTTGCAGCAAGATGGGCCACCGCCACACTACGCCATACCAGTGCAACAGTGGTTGAACGAGACATTCCCGCAATGCTGGATTGGCTAACGTGGGCCTGTAGAATGGCAGGCTCAGACTTTTTCCTGTGGAGTTACCTAAAAGACAAGGTGTATCACAAAAGTATCCACAATGTGACTGAGCTACATGTAGCTATCACAGATGCAATTCAGAGGATACCAATACAAATGTGCCAAGCCACATGTGACAACGTTGCTCTTTGTCTTGAAGCGCGTATCGATCTGGATGCCACATTGGTGGACCACACCATAGAGAACAGGGGATGAATTTACATTTAAGGGTCTTAATGTTCATGTTCCATTATGTTACTTGATAATAACATTGGTAGTTTCCTGACAATAAATTCTTTTCAATCATATACATAAATATGTGCCACCACGTACAATAAGCACAGTTTTTACAGCCTCTTTATACTTTTTATTCACTTCTGGTTGGCATCAGGTATGTGATATTCATGTCAGCTTATGAGTAAAAAGACCCTGTTAAATATCTTTATTTAATTAAGCTTTTTCAATGGCCTAATATTATGTTTATAATTTTTTTTAGTGATGTTCCAAGAGCGGCTGACAATCTAAACTGGCCAATTTTCACTACAAAAGACTCGATCGGTGACCAGTAAATTAGATGATCACAAAAAATGTTTTTCCATCATCTGCTTGTGTAAGCTTTACAGTAGTTTAGTTTGTAGTCCTCCTTTACGTGAGGTACTTGCACGCATGTCCATTTTTTGTTGCAGTCTTCCTGTGGACAGAGAGAAGCAAGGCAGAATTTAACAGAGAGAAAAAGAGAAATCCAGAATATTAGCCATTATATTAAAGAAAGAGGAGTAATACACTGAGGAAAAATAATAAGAGGAGTTGTCTGTGTAATTTGACAAATGGCAAGAAAAGCCATTTTAATTAATTCAGACCTTTTTATTTTATCCAGTAATTAAAATGGACAACACTTGTCTGAGTTTTGACATTCAGTGAGCTTGCGTTTAGTACAGCAGTTCACATTTTCAGTTAGAAAAAATTAAAGATGAATTTGAAGTTATTGCTTATTTAACAATAAACATGTTAGCTTAAAGGCAAAATTTGTCTATTTTACTTGTAAACCTGTTAAGCCTTTTATCTTCTTGATAAACATCTTATGAACATCTGAGATATTTACATCTTCTTTTAAGGGTCTGTAGTGTGTTTATTATTTGTTTGTGTGTGTCATACAGTATGGGTTTTGGCAAGAAACAAATACTACATAATTAAAATGGTAATCCATATTTATAATTACACCTCAAGAATAAGGAATGCCTGGTTGGTACACTTTAAAAAAACAACAACCTGAATAAATACAGTGAATGTACAGTATATTTTAAGAGAAATAAAAAGCTGTAGTGCAATTAATGATTAAAAAATATTCAAAACGCTAAGTACATATATATTATGGAGATTTTTTTTCTGTACATATTTTATTAGAGAAAGTATTATTTTAAGGGTGTTGTGTTTAATGTTTTATTTTATGGTTGCTGAACAGTCTGCAGAATTTCATTTTGTCAATAAAAAATGAAAACGTAATACCTGTAGTCTTTAGATTTAACTATAAACATTTCAAAGTTAACACTTTAATATAGAACATAAGGCTTCTGTATGTCTGGGTATACAGCAGCTTAGTATAAAAAGTTTTTTAAAGGGATAGAGAGAAAAGAAAATGGAATCTATATCATAATCAGCCAATTCAGTAACTTGGTATCGGCCTAAAAAAATAGATCAGAGCATCTCAAATTTTTGTATCAAAATGTTTCATTTCATTACATATTTTTGAACATTTATGTCAGTATTACTTTAGGAATGATATATCATTCTCGAGAACTGAAAAAGTTACTTTAGTTAAGCAGCAGGTTCTATTATTTCTGTGATCACTCGAAATAATCCAAAAGTCTTATAATGCTTAGTTGCTAATGAATCTCTTAGCAGTGTTAGAAGGCAAAATTAAAAATGGCGTCCTGTGACAGATACGTGCCTCTTCCAGGAAGAGATGTTGATATGTTAGATTTTGGACTGTCAACCCTAACTTGAATTAAGAGAGTTTGATCCTGGAGAGATGAAAGCCCCAGTTAAACTATTTCTGTCTCCCTTGTTCACATGTACTTCACATAGTGCTCATTTCATGTGTTATTTTTCAAAAGATGGAATCTGAAGGGATACTTTTGAAATTGGATGTATTATTTATTATTATATTGTATTTGGATTGTTCCCAGTGAAATCCCTACCCATAATAAGTATGCAATATATATATATATACATAAATATCTAGAGTATAATAAAACTGAGCACACCCCTGGTCAATATCATTAAAATGTTAAGTGATTCAAAAATGTATTAGTTCAAAGTTAGATCATTTGATCTTATGTATAATTAAAACAAATAGGTTAGATAGATTACAAATTATTAAAAATGTGGATCCTAAATTGCACTCATAATAGAATAAAAGTTATTACACCTGTGATTTTCATGTAAGATTAATAATGTAAAACAACCTATGAACATCACAGCTTTCTCAGTCTTGGCATGGGTTGTATCTAATGCATCATGGCTCTATATGGTAATGAATTGCCTGAACAATTGAGAAAACAGATTGTAAGACTTCATAAAGTTGGGAGATGGGCTCAATAGACTACTGGACGTTAGCCAGACACAGTTGCAGCAGTGGTTAAGCAGTACAAAAAGAGCCAAATTACCAATAACAGAAGGCGCACTGTCCATCCTTGAATGCGCTATTGACACAATTCACTGTCCGTCCTCACAATGCACAATTTACTATTTATGTAACCTTGCAATGAAAATCAGACAGACAAGTGCTCTCAAACATGGCAAATTGGTAGAAATTGGTGTTTCATTGACTGCTTAGACAGTGCAAAAGACATTTCATAATGTCAACCTCTATGGATGGCATCCAAGAAGAAAACCATTGCTCACAAAATACCACAAACCTGCAAGATTGAAATTTGCCAAAGAACATGAAAGCAAGCCTGATGAATGTTGGCAGCACAGTATTGAGTCAGATGAAACCAAAATAAATTAGTTTGGTTCGGATGGGGTCAAGAATGTATGGAGTGGACTTGGCCAGGACTACCAAAGGCATAATGCCAACCATAAAGCATGGAACTGGGAGAGCACTGATGTGGGGCTACATGAGTGCAAAAGGTGTAGGGCAGATGACATTTTATAGAAGGCACCAAGAATGCTATGACGTTTCTGTACCTAAATACTGACTGAAAAGAAGCTTTACAAAAGAGGATTTTTTCAACATAACATTGATCCCAAACACATGCAAAGATCACAGAAGAGTTTTTAAAGAAGAAAACCATAAAAACTATGACCTGGCCAAGTATGTCCCCTAACTTGAATGGAACAGAACACTTTTGGAGGTATTTTAAAGTGGAAGGCAGAGCAGCGAAGCAAAGAGCAGCATAAAAGAATCATGTATAAAAAATGGCAGAAAATCACTCCACAGATTTGTGCAGGACTGGTATCATCCAAAAATAAAGGCAGACATAGAAAATATAAAAAAAGAATGAAGTCTAACTGATGAAGTGTGATTTAACTTTTGTTACAGTGTATTATTTTTTATTTAGTCAATACATTTCTGTTTTTCAAATTAATTGGCTTAATTCTTCTTGGGTTTGGCTACAAACATTAAAAACGTATATTAAATGAATGGTATTTGTAATTACTTAACACTTTAGTGCTATTGACCCTGGGTTATTTCCACTCCAGAAAGGACAGAGCAGGTAATTTACGTACAAGGGGTAGAAGGTTACAAAGCAAGGACAGATGAAAAGAGAAAAGGTAAGAGTAGCTGAGAAAAAGCTGCCTCTAAAGGAGGTGAAGAGAGAGATTAAAAAGTTAGTTGGTCATTGAGATCTGCTAAATATATGTGATCTCTGGCTGAGAATGAGCTTAACTTCTTCGGGTTTTCTGGTTTTCTTTGAAAAGTGCCTTTGAAGCCCCGTAAACGAACACAAACAGAAAGATCAGTGAGGCTATGATCAAAGGATGTGAAGTGATCTACAACTGGCTTGGTAAGGTCTTTCATTTTAAAGGCTTGAGCGTGTTCCCTGAAACCGTCTGCTAACCGTCTCCTGCTTTTACCTATAGATGTAGACGGCTGGACACTACTACAAAAATGAAGTTAATAGATTTTTAGAGTGGCAAGAGGCCCATTGTTTAATGTTTAGTTTACCAGTGGGACCAGATATAAAGTGTAATTGGTGACATACTGTATTTGCAAGTGATATATTGTAATATACTGTAGTGGAGTGTCAGTTACTGAATTATGACAACTCTTTATCTTGTACTGTCATTAAGCCTTATTCTCATGATGAGTGAGTGATTTGTGGCCGTTGAAAAGTGACTGCTACAGTACAGTGTAATTGCATTACCATAGTGATTGTGCTTTTGTAGCAGTGATAAACTAGGTGTGTACTTGAGGGCTGCAGGGTTTTTGTGGGCTCAGCATCACTCTTCATCACAGTTGTCTTGACTGCTGGCTTGCTCATCCCTAGCTGCTAATTTTGGACCAGCTACTTTTTGGTGAGTTCTGTCTAACATGGCAAAGAAGCTGTCCTACAGTGGTCTGCTCATTTTCTGAGTTATGTGCATTGCAGAGAGACAAACAGACAAGGTGAATATATTGGTGATTTTACTTTTTAAAATGCATTAAGACAATAATAGATATCGATTTACATCCAGAAACAGTGTTGGAATGAGCTGCTGTTGTTCCTGATTCATTGTGCATGGTTGTAAATGTAACACACAGCGGGCTCTTAGCCTCAGGCACTATAGGTCATTTTTCTCATTGAAAATGACTTCAGCAGTTTATCTACAGTAGATCAGTTTGTCAGTTCTTCAGGATTCCTGTAAGTCTCTTTGCGTATTTCTAGGGTTTTTACTGTAAGCCGTTTTCGAGGATGTTAAGCTGATGCAATTGCCCTAAAGTTGAATTGCATTGCCATTGATGAGCAGGGTTTGAGGTTTCTTCTCTTTGCTTTATCTTTCCCTCTGTTTATTGGCAGAGAACAGAATAGCATTTCAGTCAGTTTTGTTCCCTTCACAGCTTGCCTTCTTCATCCGTTGCCCTAGTTATGCTTTAACATGGTGGGGGAGTTGAGGGGCTTGGCTTTATGCTTTACTATGAAGATATGAAGCTTATTTAGTAGCCTGCCAATATCCTCCAGTTTTCAGAAGTTCAAACAAGCTGAAGGTGTGACCTAAAACCACCAAAGCATTTAATGTTCTTAAATAAGAAATGTGGGATTGCCAGTATGCGGAACTGCGGGATGTGCTTATCTCAAGCATTATCCCTTGTTCAAGTAAACAAATGTCAATTTCTTATATATCTCCCACACGAGCCAACACCTCCTCCACCCACACGTAAAGCAAACAGCACTAAGCTTTCTGAGGGCTCGCTGGCCCCGTGTTTGGGCAGCTCGTTCAGCCGAGAATCTGCTTCAGTAACACATCTCCTACCTTGCAGTCACATCTCAAGAAACATTTTGCTTGTAAAATGAAATAGAAAAACTGACTTCCATTAAGATTCCATGCATGATGTCAGTAAGGTACAAGACTAGAAATAAATTAAATATGTCTGAAATGCCAGAGTAACAGAAAAAAAACTATTACTATAGATTAAATTAGTTAACAGATCCTGTCACTATTAATGGATTGGCTTTTCAAGATTTAATTTAACCCTTCCTGTTGAAGTGTTCTTTAATCATTCATTCAGTTTATTCTCACAGAAATTGATTTACAGAGGATAATAGAACAATATAATAAAAGAAAAATTTTAAACAAATCTTGGAAATGGTGTATATTTGCTAAAACAAAGTCAACACTTTAACTGGAGACATTTACCACATTAATAGCTGTTTACAAACTTTCCCAATGTACCTTTTAACAACTTTTGTTGTGGCATTACATCCTCTGGGCTCTTCACAGCTGAAATAGAGCTTACATTAATGGGGGTTTACATATTTGAAGAACTCATGGGACTGTCTTTTCTTAATGAGCTGATAATTCATGTAGATATGACTGCAGAAATGTCATCTATTTACAACATCCATTGCAAATCTGGTATCGATTGCATACTGCCACCAGCATTCTCTGGAAGTATGTCGAGTATGAGCAGTCTGGAGAAAAGGGGAAAGATGCCAGAACATCTATAGTGGTAAGCTCTGCTTCCATCCAGGGACTAATGACCATCCATCCATCCATCCATTTTCCAACCCGCTGAATCTGAACACAGGGTCACTGTGATAGTCAGTCAGTCCTAATGACTGTTAACAGAAGTTCGAATGGATGATAATATGTTGAGGTGATCCTGTCCTCCAAATTAAAGTAAGTGTTGCCAGTCATAGCCATCCTGTCTAGTGCCATAATCTAACTGAACAACGGCCAAATGTACAATGCTTACATCTCCTGAGAATGCCTTTTGCATTCTTAGGTAGGACTGGGTAAAAATATCATACAGAAAATGATTAAATATTTTAAATACCACAATAATGATGATCATGTGGTAGTTCATTTTTTCAGTAAATTTTTTTTTTCATTCTACAGGGCTGCATGGAACTGATATTTTTAGCCCTCTCACTTCTGTGTTGAAAAAGGCTTAATCCAGCTCACTTACACTCCTCATTCCCACTTGCAGCACCAAATTTTGTCTTGTTTAATGAAAGTATGAAGTAGGGTTGTACAAGACCAGTGAAATTTAAGCCAGGATACAGTTCATGCCTAAATGCTAATCAAGTGTTGCATAAAGTTAGTAATATGCATTGTCATAACCGGTTACCGTATGTTCACATATTCAGACAAATAATATCCATACATTTATGTTTTGTTATATGTTTAAGTTACATGGAATTTTTGTGTTTATTATAAATGTTATTTTAGTATTTTCTTTTACAGAAGCACATAAAAGAGGTAGCTTACTTACAACTTATTGCATACTGGCTGAAATGTAAGAAATCAATGTAAACCTCAGTGTTAACATTTGCAGTAACTATGCAATGCGTGTGTCTCTGTTATATGCCATTAGGTATTAAATTCGTAAAAAGCAGTGTTAATGTTTGTGATTTGTCAGTTGTTGGAAAGACAAATGCAATACACATTCTTACTAAAAAATGTTTGTGATGCACCATCTTTTGGAATGACAGAGACATAGAAACCGGACTAACACTTAGACACTTCTCCTTTTATTAAGGTGGACTAGTCATACATCATTAAGTTGACTAACTAACTAGTATAGGTTCATTTCTGTAGCATATCAGGTATTTAGCATGCAAGCTAAAATTCATTCTGGCAGTTTGGTATGATGAGCCAGCTAGAAAATGAGAGTGGTGAAAAGTAGTGTAATATTTTAAACAAAACAAAGAAACTCTATAGTATATATTTTAATAATGGCAATTTATAGGCATCTTTCAACAAAGTACATGCAAGCTATTTCCAGGAAATATTAAGTTAAATACTGCTAACAATGCAAACATATGAATATCATAGCACTTTTATGTCCAATTTTGCTTGTTTATATGTATACTAATTTTCATTTATTTGCTTAAAAATAAACAGGATTGATGGACCCTTCTTATTCTTTGTTCATTCTCTTGGATTGTATTTTAGTAGAAAAGTAATCTTTGTACTGTTTATAGAATCATTACTGTCATATAAAAATTGTACAGTGAACTTTTTGATATGCATGTCCTAATCAACATGCAACACATCATCACTCTCTGGCACAATAATTAATGAGTAAAACTACCTTACCTTACCTGATTACATCATGTTGAACAAGTCCAGATTGATCGTGTAGCTTTATGGGACCTATTCTTGTGATTTTCACATCACTGTTTAGTAGCAAGATAAGACTATAAGATGCGGACACAAGGGTCTTTAATCTTTGGAAAAACAGTAATTAATGCCTGGAATACAGTTTTTGGTAAAATGTTGTATCCCTACATTTCTCAAACATTGTTTAATATCAGTGGGGCTAGTCGAACATCTGAGCCTGCAGCTGTTCTGTTCTGTAAATAAAATAATATTCATAAAGCATTTGCTACTTTATATTGCAATTATTATTGCTATCGTCATGTTAATCATTTCTGGCTATGTCACCCACCCCAGTGGAAGATTCAGAAATCATTCTTACGAGAGCAACTCTGCTGGCCAGGGGGTTCCTGTCAGTTTCCCCTCAGACACTTCCCAAAGCCAGAGACAATAAGCAAACCAGTATTTATATTCAGAAACTTGTAAATGAATAATAATATTGTTGTTCACAATGTGAGGCTAGCACACCATAACTCTTATTGCTTACACTCCATTTGAATTATTCTCTTTTATCCCTGTCTTTGATGACTTATAACACAATATTAGAAGTGTTGACTTGAAGTTTGTTAGATGTTTACATTCATACCATTGTTGGTTGTTACAGCAATTGCCGAAAGGTCTTCAAAATTTAAATCCTTTTGGCTTGTTATGTGTTTAAAATGTCATTCAAACAAAACCAAAAATCAGGAAACAAATATAGTAATTACCAGTACTTTTTAACATCAAATGACAGAAAAATGTACCTTAATATAGTTTTGACCATGCTACTCATCTCTATTCTGAGTTATCAACTGCAGCTCTTTTTATACTCACCATGTCAATTCACGTCACTGGAATAGTAGCAGCAGACTGCTTGCTTGGAAATTCCACAACACACCATATGGTTCCTATGTAATTTCTTCTTCCCATAGTGCATAACTGCTTGAAACACCAAACATGGGGACTTTACTCAGGACTGATGACTGGGGTTTGCAGTCCTGTTCTGAATCAACACATTGAATAGTTTTCTGAGATGAATGAATGAATGAATAGATGGGTTTCTGACTGATGTGTTATCATTACTCTCTATGACCATTCACATCACTGGAGTAGTAGCAGCACAGTGCTTGCTTGGTAGTTCCACAGGACATCATACAGTTCCTCTGTAATTTCTTGCCATAGTGCATAACTGCTTGGAACCCCAAGGAAGGGGATTTTATTCAGTACTGACAACCAGAATGTTTAGTTCTGATCTGTATCAATAAATGGATTGGTTTTCTAAGATGAATGAATGGATCAATGTATTTCTTATTAATGTGTCACCATTTCCTCACATTGGATATGTGGTGAATGTAATCTTGGTAAATCAAAATAGAGATAAATATAAAACCTTTTCACTTGAATGATTTCTGCTTAGAAAAATAAGTTCCTTCTACCTTGGAGGTCACTGCTATAATTTTGATGATCTCCTTTCAGAAAGTAGTTTCTTTTGTACTGCTAAATATACACTTCCCAAAAGAGCTTGGATGAAAGCTGTTCACTTTTAAAGTCTTGCATTTGAGTCTGTTCTGCAAGAGCAAGAGAGAACTCCTTGGACATCTCTCATGCCCCTCACTGTTAAACTGCTGGCCATGTGGGTGTATGTGTGAATGAGAGAAAAATGAGCCTAAGAAGCAAAGCCTTTTATTTGAAACAGGATTGCTAACTTCTCTGTGCAACCAGCTAAATATTTCATGTAGTCATGAGAATTTGGAAAATTACCTTTTAAGATGTAGCTTACAGTAGAAGTTCCATGCATCTATTTTATGAACCTTCTCATATTGTTTGTAGAATCAGTTATTACAAGTGCACAGTAGTCAAAACAGACAAAGTCATACGGAGCCAGTTAACCTAAAAAGCACATATTCGGGAAGTAGTAGAAAACCTGAGTGGCCAGAGAAGAACCCACTCATATGGAAAGAGCATTAAACTTCACACTGTTTGGTAATACAACGTGAAAAAATGGTGCTAACCACTGTATCACTCTTACTAAAAGATGTAACCATCATGATATTAATGTTCAAAGTAGAACAGTATGAAGCCTATTATATAGTGCTGTATGTAAATAGATATTTTCTATAACAATGTATATATTTTGAGACACTCCATACATAAGGTGTGGCGCTAGCATTGGCTTGTATTCAGTTTTCTACCAATGGGCTCTGTGATTTGATGATTCCTATCCTATTTCCGGGCATACATTGCTTTTCTGCTGGAATATTTGGTAGAGATGTTGGGTGTGTGAGTACCTGTTACTACATGAATAGGAAGAGCGTTGCATGCATGCAGTTTGTTTAAATGCCATTTTACTAACAATTGCTGTACTTTCATTTTTGGTCTTACTACATTTGCATGCAAATAGTGAGCTTCTTGTTTTAAAGTTTTCTACTTTCAAGTCTCTCATTTTGCGTGGTCTGAACTTTTATGGCCAACAAGAGTATCTTTCTGTTCAAACTTATGAAGTTGCTTTTATTTTGTAAATGGCAGAGAATGTACGGTAAATGCAGAACCAGGATCCAAACTAAAACACAAAGAGGGTTTGATTGATGTGGCAAACTTGCATATAATGGACAAAACAAAAATTGTAGTTGTGAATGCTCTAGTTGCTAACCTGAAATCTACTCTCTCTATATAAAATCCTAAGCCTTAAAGTGCAACGGTTTTATGTGACTTTATGGGACAAGCAAAGTGAGCAGGGGGAACCCCCTAGTTAATATATATTTTTTGTGAATTCTGCTCCTGCTTACTTAAAGACAGAATTCATTTTAATTCCACCAACTCCTCCCAGCAGCAGACAAAATGGTATCCAGAACGGTAACGTATTAAGTCAAGTGTTTTGTGCTTTATTAGTTTTTGCCATTTATTATTTTTGTGATTGTTGTGAATGTCAGCTTACTTAGTTCTTTCGATGGCTGCACTTTGCTGCCATAACACTGAGAAAGGCAGGGAAAAATACAAGAAGAAAGTAAAATGTAATGAAACCCAAAGCCAGCGGTCAAAACCGGACAACAAACTAAAGCCTGAGTACATTTTTCAGAAGAAAAACTACACTTTACTTTGCACTAGAGTTTCAGAAAGTATTTTCAAGTTTTGACAATGAGTTACATACTTGCAAAGCCAGATTATATATCATCACGCTGATCATGTCACGTGATGCCACTTATAGCAATGGCATGTTGCATCATGACAGCAGCTAACAAAAATGGTGGTGTTCACATAAAAATAAAAATAGGTCAAAGCACAATAATAATGTTAACAAAGCTAAAACAAAAACTGCACCATAAAAAACTAAAGATGGAGAAATGCTTTCTGTAAATTAAAACCACAGGAAAGGAAATACTTGAGATGAAGAAAAAATTATAAAGCTCAAATAATATTTATAAAGCCATAGAATCCAAGCAAGTTCAAGAGGAGTGATAACTTGAACCTGATATGGCAGATTTATGGCTGTCATGAACTAAAATGTTTAAACATCAATTGCAGCAAGTGGAGAACAGCTGGTTTCCTTTCTCGTCCATAACAATAGAAATTAACTAACAGTATAACAGATTTTCCTTTTGTTGTTTTAATAAGTTTAAAAGTGCCAGTTTAACAGAATTTCCAAAATAGTAAGTTTTTTTGAGTGCTTCCTCCAGCACATCGTTTCATACTAATGTCTAATATCAGCATCTCTGTTGACTGCTATTTTAGTACAAACCTATTAAAACTGTTTAACTTAAAAATAAAAATTTCGATTTATCCGGCAAATGAAGAAGATCGAAGAGATTTTAAGTGCTTAAGTTATTTTATTTCCACATGCAGTACAAAAACTGCATCCTGTGATGTAAAACATTAGGCTCTATCCTGTGGAAACAGTGGGAAGGCAGATGTCTGTTTAAAGTGCTTAAACAGTCACTGTAATTGTCTCTTATTTATTTTTTCGCTAAGAGAGGTCTGCGTTTATTTTTAAAGTAAAGTTCAAATAAAAAGCATCTGCAACACCTTGCCATTAAATAAAATTGAGTGTATGCTGCAATGGGAAAGCATCTCTGATGCTAACAATGAGTAACATTATTAACAAAGTTAAAAAGGAGCATATGCAATAAGTAAAAATAAATTTTAGGAAAACAAAATGTGGAAAAATGCTATTAAGATTTTCTTGTAGTGCAGAAGATCCTTATAAGGAATTACATTAGACCTCCAAAGAAAAAAAAGACAAACATATGTAGAATATGAAACGTAACAAATACGATCAATTGATTAATGCATTTATTATTTTTCTATCCGATTTCACACTTTAGTGTTCTTCTCTTTTGACCAAATTACAGATTAAAGAAAGCAGAAAATGTTTTAATAATATGAAAGCAAGAAGGATCAGAATGTTTGGTACAAGTCACGTGACTACATGTAACTCCATTTAGCAGGGAACCACATAAAATAGTTATTGTAAAATTACTAAATGCTGAACTAGCTGACAAAATAAAAACAAGTTTAAAACAATGTTTCATTTTTATTTGTTACAATAAAGATGTAGCACTTGTCGAATATTTGTCACTGTTTTTGTAATAAAGTAAACTACCATCTTCACCACTCACGATTGAAAAATGTAAAATGTGGTAAAATATTTAGCACAGGAGTGTCAGATTGGGGTTCTGCTTATTAAGAAAACAGAAGTTGCATGTGTGTGTGTAAAATCAAAGCAGACAATAAAATCTTAATTGACAGTAATGTAAGATTAAGAATTTAATCGAACTATAACCTGTGTGATGGACAGCCAGCAGCTCATCCCAGTTGACACATCCAGAATGCTAGATGGCATCTTCCCTACAGCATAGAGGTGCCCCGGATTCCCACAGGGCACCATGGGAAATGGAGTTTGGCTTCACAACCCTGTTGGGTACTGTGGGTGCTAGCGTGTGACGCTGCAGGGAGATGTAGGGATTTTTACTTTCCCTATAGCCCGGAAGTACTCCCAAGTCACGGGAACGGAAGAACAGAAGTACGGGCTGAAGAAATATACAAGTCTTCATCTGACCCGGAAATGCTATTGAATCACATGGACAGAAGGACAGGAGCACTTCCGGGTCAAGAACTATATAAAACGACTAAGTGGAGATCCAGCAGAGAGCCAGAGTTGGGAGGGAGTGTGACAGAGTTGCTGGGAGGAGGAAATTTATTGTACTGTATTATTGGAAGTGATTTATTGTGAATTGTGGCGATTATGGTGCTTTGTGGCACAATATTGAGGAAAAAAGAAATTAAAATATTTCCTGGTGCTTTTTACCTGGTGTCTTGGACGTTTGTCTGTGGGGTTTGAGGAGCGACAGCGCCCTCTAGTGTCACAGTGGTGTAGCCGGCAGGATTTTCTGGCCGTCTGTTTGGCAGAAAAACTGGAAAAAATTCTGTGTACACAACCCGTAAGACAGCGTCATGACAAGCAGTAACCCGCCAAACCCATTCGCCAGTCCGTCATGGAGAAGAAGAAAGCGACACAGATCGGCAATATCAGACCCAGAGGTATCAGCGTCAGTGAAGAGACAACGAGAGGCAATCGTCTTCGGGGAAAAAACCTGCCGGATCATCATATCCAGAATGAGGTACGTGCTGGAGAAAAACCCACAAATTGGTTTGATTTAATAAAGTTTGTTCCTAGCACATACCTTTCAGACGAAGAACATCCGGAGAGGGCCAAGAGGACGGCGTTTACCCCAAGAACTCCCAAGTCACGGGAACGGAAGAACAGAAGTACTTCCGGGCTGAAGAAAAACGCAAGTCTTCATCTGACCCGGAAATGCTATTGAATCACATGGACAGGAGCACTTCTGGGTGAAGAACTATATAAAGTGGAGACCCAGCAGAGAGCCGGAGTTGGGAAGGAGTTTGACAGAGCTGCTGGGAGGAGAGGAGGAAATGTATTGTATTATTGACAGCACCCTCTAGTGTCACATCTGATAGCTCTGTTGTGAAAGCATTAAACATAAAATATAGCAAGCTCAAGACATATTCAGATGATGCTGTTTTCTTTGAGACATTAAAATAATGTACTTGAATACAAATGCAGCACATTCAAATAAAAATAAGAATATCACTGTCTAAATACTTTACAAGTTCACCATATACTTACATAGTAGTAGCACAATGTCGAGCAAATACTGTATGTGTTACCTATATAAGATATGGCAATATTGCAACCGCATAACAGCCGTGGTATGCCCAGTGTTTACTTTTAGCATAAATGCCTTAGGATACTCACTAATCACTAAGTTTAGCCTATGGCCAAAATACTGGAGTGTGGTTCAGCCATTGATAGCAATGGCCTTCCCACATTTGCCCCGTTATCTGTTTGCAAACATCTGCTTTTCAGTGTAAATTTCTCATCAATATAATGAACTTTGTTCTTGCTGGGATAGACTCCAGTTTCCCATTGACCCTGCTCTGAATAAGCAGGTTTAGAAATTGGATGGATAGATGAATATAATGAACCATTATGCTTAGGCATGCTTCCATAGTTGTGCTCAACCACAAATCAGTTTTGATTGGATGAAGTGCCACTTGTTTCACATTCATTTCAATTTCTGTCCAACAGATAGGATAAAATAAAGGCAACACAGTTTTGGAAAACTAATTGCAGGAGAGGATGACATGTCTCTTACCCTGGGTATTTGATCCATTATTAAAACCTTCATTGCACACAGTCTTATTCAGAACCTTGTCTTTTGATTAATACAAAGAGATGATTACTGTTATTTGACTTTGCTTTTGATAATATGTCGCATATAGACATGAGCTCACAGAGACAGGTAGTGGTTATCTGTGTTTCACACCTAATGTTACTGGGACTTGGTGCTGCTTCCTTTATCTCATTAACGTTTTGGACTAGCAGTTCAATTTTAGATGGTTGTATAAGTCTTTGTGTGCAGCACTTTTACAGTTTGCACAGTATGCACTTTTGACCAACATCATAACTACTGATAACAAAATAATGTCAAATTATGGATGATTCTATCAATTTTGACACTAAAATATCTAAAAAATAAAGTGTCATTGATAATGTATGCTGCTTAGTTATTTTTTTCTGGGGGCCGCTGCAAACACAAGAGAAAGAAATACACACTTTTTAATAGATGTTTTTAGGGATCAGACTTCCAAAAGTGCTTTCCGCCTGGTCACCTGTAATTAGTCATATTATTCGGGTACCTCTGATTCACCAGTGTGTTCACCCTGTGATTAGTTGCAACACACATTTGCTGTTTAGTGTAATTTGTAACTGGGAATCTGTGATAGAGCAGGGGTACTAAATAAAATGCATTAATCACCACTTTTCATGATTAGTATATTGTAACAGTTGTAATCATTAGTGTAATTAACATACAATTGTGCAGCCTCATTGTCACTCACTGTCCTCATTGCCTAATAATTTGAGGTTTCAGTGAGCCTTTACCACCTCGATTTTAGTACCCACCTTCTCCCTTATGTTGAACCTTTGAGGGTATGTTGACCCTGAAAGTTTTTGTCAGTAATAGGAAATAGAAAGCCTTATCAACATTGGTTAGAGATGAATTTACTTTGGTAAGTTTGACTGTCTGGGGAAACAAAACCAAAATCCTGTGGGAACAAACCACAGGGAGCAAATAAAGTCCTACTGGGGAGACAGAGGCAGAGGATAAAAATCCAAATTAGGAAAAGGAAGCTCAGAAAGGGATAAACAAACACTTAGCTCTAGAGGAGAGGCCATTAAAGCAAGTGGAATACATCGAAATAATGAAGACGTTAATTGAACTTTAAAAGAAAACAAGGAAACGGATTACCTCAAAGGTTTTAAGGTACAAATCTTTAACATTCTTAATTTTTGTGGTATGTAGAATTAAGTTCAGTAAAGTTACACTAGATGAGTCAAATTAACTAACATTATAAACAGGTGCATAAGTCAGTGTGCTAAGAGAATAAAAATTAAAAAGTCTGATTTATCTAAATTTATACTTTTTCCCTGCTATGACACAATTTTTTCATGTCATGTATACTTAATTCTGTATGTGTTAAACTTATTTCTTTTAATTTAAGCACAGCTAAATATTGAATTACCAAAACTCATTTTTTTCATTCTGGGCACTACAAACTAATTATCTTGAATTGACTAAGCTTGTCTTACTTTATTATTTCACAAAATGAGGTTCTTTTAGCTCAAATGATCTATTAGCTTTTGCCACTATATAATTTTGTAGATTCTCTAATAATAAACACATTTCAGAGATATCCAGTAATCAAAATATAATACATGCAGCAGCTGCACAAATCTAATCCTGCAGCTATCTTTGGGAAAACCTGTGAAAAAATAATACAAGGTGCACTCGCCATAAAAGCAACTTGTTAAACAAAAATGTTAATAGACTATACAAAAACTGAAATTTTCCTCTTTGAGAAATTAACATGATGTTATATACTTTAATAGATTCAACTTTTTTTAATATACATTTATGTTTCTGCACTGCTGACTTTAGGAGTAGAAATCAAGTTTACACCACTAACTCATTTTTCAAAGCCTGTGACGTTGGTGTAAGACTTCCATCATTTAACTCTAACAGGACTTTATGAATAAAAGTCGTTATGTTTGTTAGTCCAAACATCACTTAGAAAGCATCTGCCAGTCTTGGAATATCAGCCACCATAATGACACTCTCTAGCATGACAGAGATTCTATGTGAGTTGAAGACATTGTCACAGGCAATCGTAAGAAGACCTACAGGAACATTAGAAATATCTGGATTTTTCAATTATTTCATCTTAATAAAATAAAAAAACAAAAACTTAGCTTTGGTATTCCAATTACTTGTGGATAAGAAGCCACCAGTATAAAAATACCTTGCATATTTTGAAGAATCCTGTGGCATCTTAAAAAAGCATTTCAAGAAAACCCATTAATATAGCTACATCACTTGTGTGAATGTGAAACTATTCCTAAAAAAAAGTTAAAGCAATAATCTTAGCAGGTAAATTCATCCATACATCCTAGAAAGTTGATTCTGTTCATCTGGACATAGTTTTTTCCGATACGTTTCAGTACTCATCCAAGTGACTTCCTCTTCCTCAGTTGACTGCAGGTTACTCCAACCTTATAAACAGTACCTTGACCTAATGACTGAACTAGCACCATTGACTAACAGTGGGCCGTGTGGTCAATGATATGCAGATTGTCCATTGATCAATGGCCATGAGTACCATTCACAGAGTGTTGGGGAATGGCTGCAATCGCCGCATTGTAAAATGGTGAAAGATATACCCTTAGGACCCCTCCTCGGTTCAGAGATGGTCATTCCTTTTTGACTTAAACAGCCTCCTTGACTCCTCACTCAAACCAGCATTACTCCCTGCCCAGCATGTGCACATCTTCATCACTGAAAGAGTGACCACTGACCTGTAGATGTAAATAGACTGCGGAGTCCTGGCCTGATGAGGTAGCTCTTCTGTGTTGTGCCACATGCTTTGTTTAGCTTCCCCGATGTATGATTCACGGCAGGAATGAAACTTATTGGAAAAAAACTATGTCCAGAATCTACTTTCTAGAATTTCCTTACCTGGATTATTGAGCATGCATCAAGTCATCATCCATCCATCCATCATCCAACCCGGTATATCGTAACTACAGAGTCACGGGGGTCTGCTGGAGCCAATCCCAGCTAACACAGGGCGCAAGGCAGGAACAAACCCCAGGTAGGGCGCAGACACACCCATACACCAAGCACACACTAGGGACAATTTAGGATCGGCAATGCACCTAACCTGCATGTCTTTGGACTGATGGAGGAAACCCATGCAGACACGGGGAGAACATGCAAACTCCATGCAGGGAGGATCCGGGAAGCAAACCCGGGTCTCCTAATTGCGAGGCAGCAGCGTAACCCACTGTGCCACTGTGCCACCGTGCCGCCCTAGCAGGTAAATTTTACAATAAATAAAGCAATATCTACTTATTCGCATCCATCAGAAATGCACTGATAAAATATTCGCTATATATGTTACAAAGCAAGCAACAGTTCCTACCCAGTTATATTGCAAAACTTTTAGTTTTACTTTTTTTTTGACAAATAAGTGAGTAAATAAGGAAATTGCAAGTGAAATGTTTCATGAAGACCCAGCAGATTATTGTAAACAACTATGAATCAAGTACATTGTTTCAGTTCCAAAATGTCTCCTATTGAACATTACTTAACTGTTGGTAATACACAGTAATCTTAACAATGTCTGACAGATCTCCTACAGGTCTTCCTGTTTTAGGTGCTCTTTCTCTATGCATTGCTGGGATGTGATGATCTAGAGCTGAATGAAAACTATGCTGCAAGTTCTGATTTGTGATTCTGAGAAAACTCTACATACACCTTCAAAAAAATAAAAAGATAAAAATAGAACAGCAATTTTCAGTCTTGTTTGCATCATAACCACAACCTTAACTTCACTTACTCATTTGGCAGTAACAGAAAATAAAATTTGCTGAACCAATTAGCTGTATAATTAACTTTAACTTACATGGGATAATAATCTGAGTGCTGGCCAACAGTCCAATAAGTCTTTCATTGGAAGAGTAGCAGTGACAGTTTCCTGTCTTCATCGTGTTTTTTTCAGTAAAGGTGAGGTCATTGAATCTTTTCTGCACTTCTTTAAAAAATTTCCAGGCAAAGCTTTTCCTGACTAAATAAATTCTGTCCTTTTTGCAAAAAAGTTGACTTCTGCATTTTTGGATTTTTAATGTTTGAATGTGGTGATTCTGCATTAAGGTTTTTCTTACTTCACTTTCCAGCATTAACAAGAACTTCCTGACAACCTGCTCTCCTCAATTAAGTTCTATAATTTCCCATTTTAAATTTGATTCTGTTCTTCCAGCCCAAATAACCAGATTAAGATACAGGTTATATCTAGCGTGGATGTTTAAGAACAAGAGTTTTGGCTGCCTTAGCAAATTATCTAACGCTATTGCTTATGTTCTTCTGATCTGTGGCCAAACTCATATGTTCTGCTTCATCAGGAATCTTCATTTGCTTCTTAGAGTTTAAGCTGCTGATCATGTGAGAATATGGGCACAGGGAAGGTTTCAGTCCATCGATTTAGTCATTCTGGTGATCCTGAATCTGACAGAAGAATGAATATGATGTGATTGTTGATTAACCATTTTTGATACATGCAAACTGAACAATTTTTGCATTGCTTTTTATGGCAAATGTTCTATCAATCTGCGATGGGCTGGCGCCATGCCCGGGTTTGTTTCCTGCCTTGCACCCTGTGTTGGATGGGATTGGCTCCAGCAGACCCCTGTGACCCTGTAGTTAGATTATAGTGGGTTGGATAATGGATGGATGGATGTTCTGTCTATATATGTATATAAAAGTCAATGTATGTGTGTATGTATGTTCCAGCATCACTTCTGAACGGCTGTAGCGATTTTCATGAAACTTGGTTCATTTGTTTCTTATTGGTTGACTAAAAATACTGTAGGGTGAAATCAACCCAAACCCCTTCTGGTTGGGTTGGATCTTGCTGTCTTGTATGCATGTTATCATCCAGTTGACACTCATAAAGACCACCAGAGGGCGAACTGGAGATAACTGCCAGCATTTTTTATGTTTGAGCACCACCACTGCCCTGTTGCTTTTGACATTAAATAGAGTTAGCCTGTTCTGAGTGATGATAACATACAGTACATACAAGACCGCAAGACAAGCACATTAGTGAGTCTTCATTGTCTGTTAATTTATTTTTATTTTTAAAGTTGTAGTTTTTTGTTAAATTATATTTTTCTCAAACAATCAAAAAATTGTATTTTTTTCCTGGGCAACGCTGGGTATTTCAGATAGTATCACCTAATGAACAAAACTGCCCATCGAAATTTGAGCCCTTATGCTACAAGCTTCAAGTTGTCTTTCAGAATAGTTTTCAAAGGTTCACAATTTGCCTTAGGATACTCACTAATTCAGTAATTAATAAATTCACAAGATTATCTTCTCTGACATCAGATTTGACCCAAAATTTAAGAATTTAAATGGACACTGCGATTACTGTAAGAAAACATACACACATACTTATTTGGTCTAAGTGAAATATTGTTAACTGCTTGAGTGATGAACAACTGAGATAGTCCCTTTAAACTCTAGAAAAGTCAAGCAGAGTTGGTTGGTTGGGAGCATGTGCTGATAGCACATTGCCGCACCCACCACATGACAAACCACCTGGATTGGGACCCAAGTAGAGCGGGCGACACCTCAGCACCACCCTGGAACAGTGTGAGGTTTTTTTTTTTTTTTACAGTGGCTGGAGTGCTAATCCTGCCACCAACCCCCTAGGTTTTCTCTGTAAATTGAAGGCCCTGCTTGCAGGGCTGGATGCAGATTAACGTCATACCCTCGACAAAGCAATTGCAAGTTAAGGGCCTTCTTATAATGGAAATATTCTATTGCACATTAAATGCCCGGAGCTATTAAACTACTCACTGCCCCCCACCTATGGGTTTTTAAAACTGTCTTTAAAATTAAAAATATGCAAGACCACAGTGTAGTTGCAGCAGTCAGCCATTAATTTGGTATTCAGAAAGAAAAAGAAAATCATAAAATTCTGTTTACAGTTTGACTGACAGGGCTGCTGTTGATGACAGTTTTTAACCACACAGATGCTCATCATACCATTCATCAAAGTGCTTGGAAAGAAAAACAATGTAGTTATTAGCAAGATAAATGTTTAAAATCTCACATACTGAGTTGTGGTAGGCCCCTTCTCATTCCTAGAGAAACAAACATGCCAATTCTATAATCTTTGCTATCAATAAACACTTTCGAGGTACTGTACACAGTGTTGCTGTCTGTCTGCTTCTGGATTTAGTCTTTAGCAACTTCAGGCAAAGGTTTAGGCCTGTGGTTTAAAATATAATGTCACACGGAAATGGAATGCTGCCATAATTTGGTGTTTTGATGGCAGTGTTTTAAAAATGTTCTTGAAATGTTGCTTATCATGAACAATTCTATAGAACAAATTGTTTATTTTCAAAATCTATAGTCCAAAGCACCTAATAAGATCTGGATAGTGCTCAATGCAGTGATGTTTTGGCCAGAGTCTGAATTCAGAAAAATATTTTGTAATTTTACAGTTCGAGTATTCAGTTGTTTCCTCAGTAAACATTGGAGCCAAACACAACTCGATTATATCATTTAAATCCATTAGGACCTCCCGTGTTTTATCTCCTTCTAGAATTTCAGTACTTAATGAAACAATGAAAGCATAGACAGTAAAGAAGAATTCTCATGGTCATTCCCTCCTCTCGTCCCTTTATTGACAAATGTTTTTGGGATTGGGTGTGGTTTGTCAACTCGGTTTGAGTGTTAGTAAGACAAAGATATTATTTTCCTACTCAAATCATCTCATGAAAAAGTATTTCAGACAAATCAACTGCTTCAGGCAAAGCGCAAGTTCTATTGATGCAATAACTTCAATAAGGTCATGTAACATATCAGGTGGAAAACCTGCAATGGAATGAAAATGGTGAAGCTTTTTATGAAAGACACAGTCACTGTTCACACCAAACTTACTGTTTTGAACATGAACATCATGAAGCTCCTTTGTTCTAATAATAAAACAACTTCTCCAGACATCTTTGGATCTAATTTTCTGTCTAGTAGCAATGCAGTATCTACATATATATTTTGCATGGAATGATTCTGTTAAACCCAATAGACTATGTGCTGCAAGATTGTCAGCAACAATAGAGAAGACACTTCCTGGGACACCTTGTCCTAATGATTTGATAAATACTCAGTGCTGTCCAGGAGAACTTATATCTAGTAAAAGGGCTCAAAAACATTAGTATGACTGCTTTTTTAAGGTCATTTACTTTACAAAATAGGGCCAGTTAAATAGTATGCAAACATGATCTGTATTTACATAGTAGTTTTCCAAGAACTTAAAAGACTGCATGAAATTTGTGAATCTTTCTGGAGGAACCAGTGGGTTTACAACTTCAGAATCTTTAATATACGATATAAAGGACAATCCTAATTATTCTTGAAAAAGTAGCCCATTTTCTTTAAAGTACAACCTATCTTTATATGATATGTGATTCCCTGGGTGAATAGATTGATTTTTTAATTTTGCTCAAAATATATGTATATTTAAACAATGTCTGAAGTGCTGGTGGAATTTGGATATAAAATATATGTCCAGGTCTCCAAGACCTATTCTAGTGGCATCACAATAGGAAAGTTCCTGTCAACAAATGTTTTTCTTCATTTGGATGTGGAAAATCATCCACCTTTATATGTGCTGTTAAAAACAAATTACTATCCATTACTGCATCTATTATCTTACCTAATCTGTAGACATATACATTATTTTCATTCATCTGTAGTATATCCATATCTGCATCTCTAATAAGAGGTCTTGAAAGTGAAAGTATCTGGTTTAAATGTTCAATTATTACCTGTATAGCAGTTTCAGACACATTTTGCATTTTAAGAACTAAAGAGGTTAAGTTCTGGTGTAGCTGGTTCATTAATTGTTCTGCACTGCTTTTACCTGTTCACAGAACACAAGTATCTGTAGTAATACCTTCAAAAGAATGATCTACACCCCAGCATCTCGTTGCCATATTCATATTTACGGATGTATCATATGTCATATATTGGGTGAATCTTAGACTTATGCACATTGAATGAAGAATACACATTTGTACAATACATGCAGATTTTTAAAGAACAAGTCACCATCTCAAGGCTTTTCAAGTGACTAAGGAGTCTTACATCTGACAAAGGTTGCTGGAAATGATGCAGTGGGCAGAACATGACCCAAGTGTTCCTGTCTTCCTTTCCTTTCAGTCTTTCTCATTGTGAAGTCTTTATAAATGAATTTTGAGTGCACTGAATGGTGCAAATGTGTAAGTAAATTAATCATATAAACATGGCAGGGGACTAATTTGTAAATAAAATGGTAGTGTCTCATTAGCATAGATCTCAAAGCAAAAGAGAATTAACATAACTTACATTGCCACACCATTTGTGCCTTTCTGTTCAGTTTTTAGCTATCAGTGCTGGACATGATGGATCTCTGTGAGGACTGTGAAGACAATTGATCATTTTATGCCATTCTTATGTATAAAATAACTGCAATAAAAATAAAGTACTCGTCATGCAAAGAAAACTGCTTCAACATACGGTGCATTTCCAAATTTCCCAAAGAGCTAACTGCAGACTTAAAAAGGTGAAACTGCAAATTTCAATAAGTGGAACAGAAAAGAGGAAAAAGCAGAATTTTTCTTGCAACATGTAAAAGTGTTAATACTTTAAGGTTATTTAAAAGACGTTATTCCTTTTTGTTATGTTAAAACAGCTTGCTGTTAGTTAGATGTTTAAAGCTAAATGTACTTGGTCTCTTAATGCTTTTATATTTAGTTAGAAATTCCTAAATATTTTAGTTAGTTTAAATAGAAAGTGTCAAAAATCTGTTGCATTATAAGCCCAGACTTATTTTGTTTAAGGAACGTGGAGTGTTACTTGGTTACTGATAAGAGGCATTTTTTAAGTCTTATTTCATTTCACGCAGACAAAAGACAAACAACCACACAAAAGACTGCTAAAAGCTCAATTGGCACAAAGTTCTTTAAACATTAAGCGCCCATACAATAAAGTTTCGATCTGTCTACATGTAGGAGGCCATTTGATCATCTTACAGATAAAAAGAAAACTGGGATTGGAAAATGTCCCATCCTGAATGAAATATATAAAAAATGAAAATTACTCCGCCTGAAATTAAACTTCATTATTTAATGTATCAAAATCATATGACACAAAATTTTATGTAGAAATACGGGCAAAGGCAGGCAGTTATTAATTAAACAGAGCAAAACTGCTTCAGCATATGCGTTCATTGAATTTCCCAGAACTCGGCAGCACACTTAAAGGATTAAACCATGCAAAGCTAGATAACAGCATTATTTCATGCTATGCAAGAAAATGACAAAGTACTGTAAAAATTTTTTGATAACATTCTCACCCCTTAAACTTTATAAACATTTCAGTGCCCATATAAAAAAAGTGTCAATTTATGTATAAGCAGCAAGATGCCATTCAATCGGCTTATGAAAAAGTTGCAACTCTTGACTGCAACAACATCAGCTTCCTGATACAAAACTAGCCTGATTAAATTAGTGTTGAAATGCAAAAAGTAACCTCTCCTGAAATTACAACTTCATTACTAACAATTCAGATACACCCAAGACAATAGATGAGATGGAGGTAAATACTAACCAGTGAAGCAAAGCACGTCTGCATATGCTGTGCTACCTAAAGTTTAAACTAAGTGGCAGACATACAAAACTAAACAGTTTATACCAGAAGCTTGATATCAAAGCAAGACAGTCTGAAAGATTTGCTTCATTTCACACAGGAATATGGCAAAGCAAACAAATAAATGACATAAATCAAGGCATTTCTCACCAATTAAGGCTGTTATGTCACTAGTCATAATTCAAATATATCTCCATTTCTACACAAATAATGTGAAAGAGCTTCAGTAAAATTGCCCCAAAAAACAGAAATCTTTCATCTAAAGTTACAAGTTATTTATTGACATCCGAAATTCACCAAAATGTACTGTATAAGCAGACATTAAAATTATTCAAATGTTACATCATAACATCATGAATTTCAGAAATTTCCACATACTATAAATTATTGTAATTTAAATTTTATGCTAAAAAAGGAAACAAAGGAGATGTTATAAATAAAAGGAAATACTTACACAATAGATTTTTTATGATGACAACATCTTTAAAAAAAACTGAGGGAAAGTCACATGGTTAAGACAAACTTAAATCATTTTATGAATATATTGATCAAATTTACTTTGATTTTTCACAAAGCATTTCTCATGCAGCATATATAATATAGCATACCATAGCATTTTTCTAAGCCCTCTTAATCCTGAGTATGGTTGTGGGTGACCAGAACACCAGATAATGGCAGGATGAGCACACAGATTGCGGTCAATTTAGCATCTCCAATTCACCTAACGGGGCGGCACGGTGGTGCAGTGGTAGTGCTGCTGCCTCGCAGTTAGGAGGCCCGGGTTCGCTTCCCGGGTCCTCCCTGCGTGGAGTTTGCATGTTCTCCCCGTGTCTGCGTGGGTTTCCTCCGGGCGCTCCGGTTTCCTCCCACAATCCACAGACATGCAGGTTAGGTGGATTGGCGATTCTAAATTGGCCCTAGTGTGTGCTTGGTGTGTGGGTGTGTTTGTGTGTGTCCTGCGGTGGGTTGGCACCCTGCCCAGGATTGGTTCCTGCCTTGTGCCCTGTGTTGGCTGGGATTGGCTCCAGCAGACCCCCGTGACCCTGTGTTCGGATTCAGCGGGTTAGAAAATGGATGGATGGAATTCACCTAACTTGCTTGTCTTTGGGCTGTTTGAGAAACCCAGAGCACCTGAAGGCATGGGGAGAACATGCAAACTCCATGCAGGGAGGACCCGGGACAAGAAACTTGGTCTCCTTTTACACTGGCGGTGTAACTACGCCACTGTGCCACCTTGCCCTGTGTATTAAAACAAATTACAATTTACATAACTGAATAATAGTCCATAATAATTGCAAATAGTTCAGTAATTCGCAGCATTTAGTTCATTTTGAGTATAACTAACTTAATACACTTAAGAAATGACAAAATTCTGTGTTAAATGGTACTTAAGGCTGGAGA
Organism: Polypterus senegalus; assembly: GCF_016835505.1. Classification (NCBI taxonomy): domain Eukaryota; kingdom Metazoa; phylum Chordata; class Cladistia; order Polypteriformes; family Polypteridae; genus Polypterus; species Polypterus senegalus. The sequence continues at coordinate 87,710,884 of NC_053163.1, read as the reverse complement.
AAACATGAAAAATAATGGAAAGACATTTGCTTAAAATGAAACGTGATTTGAACCGAATGGACTTTGTATGAATGCAATGTAATTGAACTTACATTACAGAAGGTTGGCCAGAAATAAACAAACAAACAGAACAGACATCGACACAGGTGTGATAGGGATGTTACACAGGGAGTGGACAAGAGAGTCTGACAGAGGGGCTATGCAGTGTAAATGCCAATCCATCACATTAGCAATCTAGCTAGAGCAAACTCCTGGCTTGATCCCATTGCTGACTTGTAACCAGGATCTGCAGAAAATATTGAAAATGCTTCCATCTTAGTAATTCGTGGTCATAGAGGGTCAAGGCTAACTTGAATGGCATGTCAGTTCATTGCTGGGTCCATTCACACACACACACACACACACACAGGGCCAATTTACTATTAAAAGTTTATCTCACATGCATATCTTTAGGATTTTGTAGGAAATGAGGAGAACAAGCAAGCTCTATATATTCCCAGATATAAACTCAGATTCCTGAGTCTCATTCACACGTCCTTATAAAAAACATTTTTTTTTAATTGGCCAGTTAGCCATGAATATACGTCTTGGCCTACTGGCCGAGAAGACAACTAGAATATCTGGTAAAAAAAAGGTTGACTCCAGTAGAACATACACATTTCACTCATGAAGTGAATTATTGACAAGCGCTTTTCAATACTAACCTGAATAAAGGTGAACATGGTACTGTTTCTCTTTGCAATTTTTGTACAGCAGAGTGAAATGTGCCTTATAGGGAGAAACTGGTAGCACTGAGAGGTAACACCAGCTTGTTACAGAATAAGTGCAGACAGAGGTTTTGTTATTTGGAGTCTTTCCTGTAGTCTGAATGACTAAATGACAGAATTGGAAGGTTGGCCAAATGGACAGCTTGTGCTTGCTTCCTTGTGGCAAGTAGCAGCTTTCAACTCTATTCCCTCTGAGGTCCAGGGGAATCTTAGTGAAAGGACATATTTTATTTATTTGTAGCTTATGGTAAGTTTTGTATAGCAGCACACACAGTTATTTCCTCTTTCAGAAATGACCTTCTTGTTTGAGCCTGTTCCTTATGTACACCATAATTCTTACAAGGGCTAGAGGATCCCATTCAAGAATAGTTCTGCTATGTTGTATTTATGGATGACTTTCAGTTCATACAGATCCTTAATGAATAAACAACATTACCACTTGAGACCTTACCTAATTGTTGATAGAGAAACAAAATCAGTGCAACAGCAAGAGCCACCGACAGCCTTTCTTGAAAATATTTTTTTTTCATAAAGGATGAGAATTACAGAGTAATGGGGGATTATTTAGTCCTGGTGTTTTTCTAGTTGTTATTTGCTGCAACTCAAGACTGTGACCTGAATTTTTAGTGTTGCCCACAATGTGCAGTACATAATCTTCACTAATACAGCCAAAAGGAGCACTTCTTTCCCCTAAATGACTCTTTAAATCTTTGACTTCATATTGTAACTGGTTTACTTCACTGGAGCCCAACTGCATATCTTTGAATGTAAAAATGGCCAGTGATTTAAATTTTTTTCTGTATTTTAAACAAATTACAAATCATAGGCCAACAATCCAAAGTGGAATGTTACAGTTCAGAAACAAATAACAGATGCGTTTTTTTTTTTAGATGCTCTTGCATACATTGCGAAAAACACCTACAGTGGTCAACAGGTCTGTCTGTCCTCATGAAACAACTTGGCTCCCAGTGGACTGATATTGTGGACATTTTGCACACTTTTTTCATTGAGATATTTTGAATAGAGCCTGCTGTACAAAGTTTTGAGATTTTAAAAACTCCCATTGAAAACCCAAATTTTAGAGCTCATATATTATTAAACAAAGAAATACTTATCAATTATGGATTAGTTTGCTGGTTCTATTTTACCTTTGGAAAGGTTATTGTTTAGATTTTCCTTATTTACTCATCTGAGTCACTGCTGATGGCAAGATAGTGAAACACCTGCAAAGTCAAGCTTGATATGTCGCCTGCACAAATGGCTCCTGCAGATGTTCGGTGGCTTATGCAAAACTCTTCACTTCTACTGCTGGTTGAAATCGTAGTGGGTAACTGATGTGTTGATCGTGACCGTAATTGTGTAAAATGCAAGTAAATTAACTTATGTGTAACTGAGTGAAATATGAAACAAGCATCCTAGACGAGTCTTGGTGACACTTTATGTAAAACAATAATAAATCAGTACTCAAGATGTCTGTTACACTAAAAACAATCTCACAGCTGTGTTATCTGCACATTATAATTGTTCAGTATTTTTCAATTTTTTCTAATAAATCCTTCATTTATAAAGATTCTTTGGCTGCAATGTGTACACAAGCCAATGGTCTACAGCGTCACAATGATCTTCTGTCCATCAGTTTGGAAGTAACCAACAATTTTAGCTTGAGATTTCAACTAGTACTTTAAAGCAGCATCGGGCACTTTTGAAAAATGTAATATTTATTAATTAGTCATAAACCCTCCACAACAAGCAATTAACAAAGCATAGTAATCAGTGCAATCTTTTTGTTGTTTGAATTGAAATCTGCTGTCTATGAAAGCCATTTCAGCCACCACAAGCCAATTTGGACTATGTTTTAACTATAAAATATTGTAAGATAATAAACTGCTCAAAAAAATTAAAGGAACACTTTGAAAACACATCAGATCTCAATGGGAAAAAGAAATCCTCCTGGATATCTATACTGATATAGACTGGGTAATGTGTTAGGAACGAAAGGATGCCACATCGTTTGATGGAAATTAAAATGATCAACCTACAGAGCCCTGAATTCAAAGACGCCCCAAAAATGAAAGTGAAAAAATTATGTGGCTGGCTAGTCCATTTTGCCAAAATTTAATTGCAGTAACTCAAAATTGTACGCAGCACTTTGTATGGCCCCTGTGTTCTTGTATACATGCCTGACAACATCGGTGCATGCTTCTAATGAGATGACAGATGGTGTTGTGGGGGATCTCCTCCCAGATCTGGACCAGGGCATCACTGAGCTCCTGGACAGTCTGTGGTGCAACCTGGTGGCATTGGATGGACCAAAACATAATGTCCCAGAGGTGTTCTATTGGATTTAGGTCAGGAAAGTGTGGTGGCCAGTCAATGGTATCAATTCCTTCATCCTCCAGGAACTGCCTGCATACTCTCAACACATGAGGCCAGGAATTGTCGTGCACCAGGAGCCACTGTACCAGCATAGGGTCTGACAATGGGTCCAAGGATTTCATCCTGATACCTAAAGGCAGCCAAGGTGCCTTTGTCAAGCCTGTAGCGGTCTGTGTGACCCTCCATGGATATGCCTCCCCAGACAATCATTAACCCACCACCAAACTGCTCATGCTGAATGATGTTACAGGCAGCATAATGTTCTCCATGGCTTCTCCAAACCCTTTCACTTCTGTCACGTGCTCAGGGTGAACCTGCTCTCATCTGTAAAAAGCACAGGGCACCAGTGGTGCATCTGCCAATTCTGGTATTCTATGGCGAATGCCAATCGAGCTGCATGCTGCTAGGCAGTGAGCTCAGGGCCCATTAGAGGACATGGGGCCCTTGGGTCACCCTCATGAAGTCTTTCTGGTTGTTTGGTCAGAGACATTCACACCAGTGGCCTGCTGGAGGTCATTTTGTAGGGCTCTGGCAGTGCTCATCCTGTTCCTCCTTGCCCAAAGGAGCAGATACTGGTCCTGCTGATGGGTTATGGACCTTCTACGGCCCTCTCCAGCTCTCCTAGAGTAACTGCTTGTCTCCTAGAATCTTCTCCATGCCCTTGAGACTGTGCAGGGAGACACAGCAAACCTTCTGGCAATGACACGTATTGATGTGCCATCCTGTGCAACCTCTGTAGGGTCCAGGTATCGCCTCATGCTACCAGTAGTGACACTGACTGTAGCCAAATGCAAAACTAGTGAAGAAACAGTCAGAAAAGATGAGGAGGGAAAAATGGCAGTGGCCTCCACCTGTTAAACCATTCCTGTTTTGGGGGTCATCTCATTGTTGCCCCTCTAGTGCATCTGTTGTTCATTTTATTAACACCACAGCAGCTGAAACTGATTAACAACCCCCTCTGCTACTTAACTGACCAGATTAATATCCCATAAGTTTCATTGACTTTATGCTATACTCTGATTAAAAAGTGTTCCTTTAATTCTTTTGAGCAGTATATATAAAAACTCACTGATACAAAAATATTTTATGAAATTGTGATAACTAACTCTTTGGTGAAGCAAATAGCAAATTTAAAAGTGCTCCAACTTTCAAATCATTTGAGTAAGTCTGTGAAAGAACTTGAAAGTTACGCCATGTGTACATTTTCTTACTTGATTCTAAATTAAATCACCCAGGGATTCACCCAAAAGTCACTTCATAATTTTGCAACTGCTGAGGCATCTGCTGCCCTATTTTGTGATACTGTAACCTGCAGTGATATTTCTGTTGTTGCATATATTAAGTTCATAGTTTATTGTCTTGTATTGATGTCAGTAAGCCAGGTAGTTTAGTACTTAGAGTATAAATCACTTAGTTGTGTTGAATTGTATATTGCCATTGATTTTGCATGTATTTTTTTTATTAATTTCTATAAATATGCATTACAAAACAACTGTTTTAATATGACAGTCAAACACAGATTACTATAAACAAAAAGAAAAATTAAAGCAAATAAAATTCAGTCAAATTAGAAACACAATTAATCCCCTATATTGCAAAATTAGTTAGAACTTGTTAGTGTTAAACCATATGAAAAATCTATTATTAACTAAAACAGACAGCCAACTAGTTGTATAAAAAAGAAGAAAGCCCATTTTGTTATACATCCTCATACTAATCAACGTAATATGAATTCAGCAGGAACAGGCCAGGGGTCTGACAGACTTACTTTAAAATAACATTGATAAATGAACACTTTCTGAAAGATCTCACAACATTTCTTCACAAAAGGGAATTTAATTTTTTTCTAGTTTTAGATTGTAACATATCATTTTCCCATTGAGTTATGGAAAGTGGATTAGATTTCTTCCATTTAAGCAAGATTAGCCAACATTCTACTAATTTAGACTTGGAAATCATGATGCTGTTTTTGCTTGATAGCCTAATCCTTCCAGAAATACCTCCAGACACTACTGTAAGAGGATTTGGGGCAATTGTACATCTGATGTAATCTGGTACATAAGAAAATATTTTTTTGCACAAAGATTTTAATTTAGAACAGTTAGGATATAGCGGTTTGGATAATGGATGGATGGATGGATGGACATTCTCAGAGGTAATTCCCTGGTGAGATCAGAGCAACATGGCGTTTTTTACAGTTAGGGTCCAATATCTGATATATTTTAAGCTAATCTGTGTGATGATGGGTAGATTTCACAAATTGTTTTTGCTTTATCTTTAAAAACGATCTTTAATGATATGTCTCTTCTGGGGTCTGATTTCAGGTTTAATGCATTCATGAGGACTTATGATTTTATTTGTGTATTGCCTTGATGCCATTTTGTTTTTCCTTGCTTGCTGTCATTTTGCTGATTCTGTTGTCAAGATGCAAATCCTGGTTGCTAGGAGCATGGCCTCAAGTGTCACAACTTTGAGGGGTCAATTGGGGAGAAGTTAAAAAATCGTCTCATTTGCCACCAAAGTTTATGAATAACAAATCTGTCTTCTTTTGTGACTTCAAGAACTTTATTTATTTTGCTTTTGCTTTGGCTTTGTTGATACAATTAGTGACTCTTGGCTTTGACCTTTGCTATTTTTTTGTCTTTGTGTATCTCTTGGTCTTTTTCATAAAAAATGTACTACCTCCCTTGAAGTCAGTAAAATCTGGAGGAGTGTGTTGAACTTGCAGTTTTCATCCGAATTGCAAGGTGCATTGCAGATGTTTGTTATCATTTGGAGTCCCAAACAGAAAAATGGATGTGACGCCTCCTAAAAGGACCTTATAAATAGAGTCCTATAACCTAACCAGGCTGTCCAAGGAGACTCACCCCAAAATGCAGCTGGCCGTAAAACTACTAACTGCAGACTGTCAGCCTAGCAGACCCTAAACAAATTGAGTTGGAAAAATAACACAAAACAACCCAAAATATAGCAAAGAAAACCCACAAGGGGAAGGGTGTCTGTAGACCATTGGCTTGTGTGCACAGTGCAGCCAAAGAATCTTTATAAATGAAGGATTTATTAGAAAAAATTGAAAAATACAAGAAAAATGCTCAAAAGAAAAAAGATAGGTAATCCTAAGCAAACAAGTCTAAGCCTATAATCCAGAGGAGAAAACCAAGGATAGAAGCCAAATAAATCAAGGAAATAAGAAAATTTTAAATAAATACCAACACTGACAACTCCTTTGCAAACAATGTTCTCCAGCTTCCGAGCCTTTTCTGCTCTGATTAAACAGCCAAAGGGTGGGCTCAGAAGTGGTCACGTCAGGGTGGCTTTGCTTCCTGGGGTTCCACTCACAAAGCCCAAGGAATGTCAGGACATTTAAATGAATAGTGCATAACTGCAAACATCACAGAAAATACATAAAAATGTGAAAAATAATAATTAAAAAACAACAAAACTAGCACTAAAATGCATAAACACGTTAATACATAACAAAGTTAATGAAAACTAATGTGGCGAATTCTCAGATTCCACTCCTTACCTGTTAGATTGATAGTGAGGTCGGCTTCCCAATGCTGCTTAAGGTCATCTAGCAGTCTGGAAAGTCTGGAAATGTTGCCAATGTTCTTCTCATTGTCAATCAAAATATTTTTGAGTATCAGTTTTGATGGGAGGTTAGACAAATTGTATTTACAAAGTTCCTATCTTATAAATTTAAAATATTTATGTTGAGGGAATTCCAAATTTAAAATATATTTGATTAAAAAAATTAAAAATACAATATATCAATGTAGCATCCCCTTGCTCCCTTGGCATTTACTGAGGGTGCTGGCCTGAGTTTCTTTGAATATACTTGGTCTAACTAAACTAAACACTAATGTGCAATTCACCTCATTTATCTTTACCCAGTTAATATCAAGAACATACAATTACTTCGTTGATCCGATTTAAATGTTTGAACTATTATTCACAAGTATCTAAATAAATCAATAACACATTCACAATTATATATATATATCAATGACACATGCAAAAGTATTTAGTTAAAGTCCTTGAGGTAGACTAAACATGGCCCAAACGTTTGTTATGTTTATTACATTAAAATTGTGTTTGAAAACACAATTAGATAAATTAGTAATATAATCCAATTTTTCCACTCACGCTGGCAAAAAAAAAAAAAAATGAAATGAAGTTGGTACCACCAATAAAGCTTTGCAGGCCTGATTGACACTTGTGAGTGCTGCGGCCAAAACAAGCAGCTCCTTCAGCTCTGTAGGGCACACAAGAAACTCCACTTGCCCATTGGCAGTGACATTGTATTAAGAATCTGAGAAGCTCCGGTTGACAGTCAGCTGCACATAAGTCCAATACACCTCCGAACTTCAACTCTCACTGAAGTCTCAGTTTTCCAGCCCCTAAGAGACGGAGCTTGTACAGTTTGAAAGGGATTGGTCCCTCAGCACAGTCCTTGTAAGCAGCTACGACACTCTGCAGTGTATTCAACAGGTTAACTTCAAATTGGAATAGCCTACTTACTGAGTAAAATTCTGGTTCAAGTCCAAAGCAAAAATAACCAGATTCCCTCTCCTGTAACTTAAATGTAGTTATCTACCTAACCGTTCCTCACATCATTTCTAAATGCATGTGCTATCCACAGAAACTTCTTTTCTTTGTCTCTTTCTCCTTCCCATACACCTTTACACCATGACCTGTGATGCGTCCTATCATTTGCTACTATTACCTCGTGCCTCAATTTTTAAAGAGCTACATCAATATATGGATCGTTAAAGTTGATACACCATATGAAATCAATGAATTGAATAATTTTTTAAGTGAGGGAAGGCTTGGAAGAAAAATTTTTCTATAACTGAGCAGTAGACAACAGGACCACTTCCTTAAAATATTTCTGTTTACATACTTGAGTGAGTTCTAAGAAAGTCTCCCAACCTTCTTATGCTGTTAATCCATGCATCCTTTATATACTTTATATCCACTATATCCTAACTACAGGGTCACGGGGGTCTGCTGGAGTCAATCCCAGCCAACACAGGGCGCAAGGCAGGAAACAAACCCTGGGCAGGGCGTCAGCCCACCGCAGGCGCACACACACACATCCACACACCAAGCACGCTAATGTACCTAACTTGCATGTCTTTGGACTGTTGGAGGAAACCGGAGTACCTGGGGGAAACCCATGCAGACATGGGGAGAACATGCAAACTCCACGCGGGGAGGACCCAGGAAGCAAAGCCAGGTCTCCTAACTGCGAGGCAGCAGCGCTACCACTGCACCACTGTGCCTTCATGCTGTTAATGTACATATTTATAAAAATGACATAATAATTGAAAAGCCATGTTTTTGTTTCAATCTGACCTCTCCATCACCATAACCAGCATTGATAGAATAGAATCAAGTGACTGTTGATGGCCATTATACCTTTAATGAAAATAATTCATAAATGACTGACTAATGTAGGAATCTCCTCAACAACTGTTGAAGCACTTGCCCATGCCTGGTCATATCTTCATAGCAGCTTCTCCTCCAAGTATTAGTTCTAAGCAGGATTTTTGTAGGTTCTTCCTTGCGGTACACCAGTACAGTATATAGCAATCAATCAATCAATCAATCAACATTTATTTATATAGCACATATTCATACAAAAAAATGTAGCTCAAAGTGCTTTACAAAATGAATAGAAAAATAGAAGACACAATAAAAGATAAACATAAGTCAACATTAATTAACATAGAATAAGAGTAAGGTCCGATGGCCAGGGTGGACAGAAAAACAAAAAAAAACTCCAAAGGCTGGAGAAAAAAATAAAATCTGTAGGGGTTCCAGACCAAGAGACCGCCCAGTCCCCTCTGGGCAATCTACCTAACATAAGTCAAACAGTCCTCTTTGTATTTAGGGTTTTCATGGAAGGACCTGATGATGATGGTCACGTAGACTTCTGGCTTTCAGTCCATCAATGTTGGTGCATCATGATGCTTTGAGTAGGTGGTGGTGGCGCAGTACTTCAGCTGATCTAGAGAGCCGCGACTGACCTGGTTTACAACTTCTATCACATTCATAAGTCACACTTCTCCAGACTTCCCTCCAATGATTACAGTAATTGTTGTGGCTTAAGTCTTGATCACTATCCCAGTGTTGGCTTGGTGGACTGGTAGAAGATCTAGTATTGTATTATATATCTCATGTACCAGAAATAGTACTTCAGATGAAGACTACAGGGTAGAAAATTATACCCAGACTGACATTGTGAAACAAACCTGGATTATAATTTAAGATGGAAAATGTATGCCTAGTTTTTGAAACTGAAAAGAAATGCCCTCAGACATTACCACCAAAGGCTGACATTGTGACACCTCAGGGTACCAGGGTACTGTGTAAGAGTGTAACCCTATGCAAGTGACTTATAGTGTCTATGTTACAAATTTAAAAGAATATGTAATGTATTAATAATTCTAATTAGTTCAGTAAATAACATTGTAATGATGTTCCTAATAATGAAGTGACATATGAAATGATTGTTTATTGTGATGTAATTTCTGTACCTATATTTTAATGTATTTGTTATCTTGTAATATACTTCAGTTGATCTGCCCTTTCACACTACCTATTTTATGGTGTAGAATGTCCGTTTGTATAAACATCGTGTAATTATTATAGTAAATAATATAAATCTAATTATACATAAACAATTATATAAAACATTTTTTACTATTGCGTATAGTCAGAGATTAACAAGTATGGATGTTTGTTCCTAATGAATATATCAGACAATTTGATGTGTACAGTTGCTTTAAATTACAGTAAAATAATATAATTTTATTTTGCCCATTACTTTACAGCAACTGTAAGCTTTAATACATTGAACATGCAAAGTTAGAGGTTTAAATTTGGTCCTGGTACAATGAATGGCAATGTGTAAGTCACTTAATTGGCTTGTAATTAACTTGGATTAATTTTCATTGTGGTCTGATGCATCTGTAAACTGCTTTTAGATGGTATTGTGAACAGCGCTGTTCAGATAAGGCTTTACCTAATGAAAATGGAAACGAAAATCCTGACAGCACATGTCAAACATATGATAATGAGGCTTGTTTGACTTGCAGGTAGAGCTTTCAAAATAAGCTTAACCAACTTAATTAATTTTTAGGGCTGCATTTACCCAGAACCAACAGTAAAACTGAACCAATTAATCCTGGATGAGGAACGAGTTTATCAAATTTTCAGTCACCAATTAACTAAATTCACATTTCTGGACTAAAAGGAGGAACACCCCTGTGAAAATGTCAGGCAGATATGTTAAAAATGTACAAGTACCTTGTAGACAGTAACCATCAAGCTGCCCTTTACTGCTTTTATAAGTATTTCAGCATGTACATGTCACAGTGGTGCTGAGTGTTCTATTTTTTAGTTTTTGAAGTTTCCTAGTTGTTACAGTGTTCAGGTAGGTTCCCTCTGGTACATCAAACACTTGCATTTGGTGGCCTTAATTATCTCTTTGTGGTCTGTGTAAGAGAATGTAGCTGTATGTGGCATGCATTAGACTGGCACCCCATACAGACTTGATTAATATCTGTTTTAACATTAGCTGCCCTTTCTCCCATAGTAAAAGACCCAACTGGAACTGTAAATATGTCCAGCATAGATGAGCCTGTTGTTATTCTCTAGTAGACTGATAATCCCCTAAACAGACCATAAGATAATCGCTACCTTGTAATTTGTCATTCTGTGAAAATATCCAGCTCTCCATGATCTGCATAAGAATAAAAATTTAATTAGAGAATTGATTGACACTGACAGCTACAGTATATGTACAGTATAATTTGGTAGATTTACTGTCCAACACTCTACCAACAAACCCATGAAAGTCCTCTGTTAACGATCAGGATTGCAACTATGCCTGTCAAGGGTTGTTTCCAACCTTCTGCCCAGTGCTGTCAAGACATGCTTCAGCTCTCTATGATTCTTTAATTAGGCTAACCTTTTATAAAAAAATGAATTGATAGTGTGGCCTGCAGGGAGTGCACAGCTCCTCAAACCTGACACAGACAGATGCAGGACAGAAGTTCAGCGCACACTTTTTTATTTTTTTCTTGTGTGAAATGCCTTTCCATCGTTTATCACCTACACCGCACAGTTCAAAGAAGAAAAAAAACTAAACACAGCACACTTTTTCTTTTCTCTTTCTCTCCTTCTCCCACTCCTTCCGGCAAGTTTCATCTCCCTTCTTCCTGACTCTGGCTTCTAGAGTAGTGGCACCTGGGAGTACTTCCGGTGGTCCGTTAGCATGATCCGGAAGCACTTCCAGGTGAGGTGGAAGCCTGATAAAGAAGGGCTCTGCAATGGCTGCAGCATCCTTTGGTGGCCCACGGAACCCAACAAGGCTGTGCCAAACTCCAGCTCTCATTTTGCTCTGTGGTAGTCGAAGGCATCGCTGCAGCCCAGGGGATTGCCATCTTGTGCTTCAGGGGAGAAAATACCCTGTGCAAATTCTCTTTCCCAGTCCTTCCATTATATAAGGGCCCTGGCCGTCCACCACAATGGACATAAACTTTTTCAAAATCACATCCAATCTATTACATATCTTCAAAATGCATCATTAAAATGTAATGAATTCTGTTTCAAGTGTTATTTATTTGTTTTCTACAGAATCCCTTACCTGCTGGACATACACCTGAATCTGCGATCAAAAGAGAGGTGTCTCGAGTGCTAATCACAGCCAAGAAGAATTATCAGAAAGTCGAAAGAGTGTGCGGTGTGGTTGCCCATTCCCACATTGAAGTTGCCAAGGTTAGTGTGAAGTGAACAACTATATGTTGGGGAAAGTTAATGTACAATACACCATTTTTTAAGGCAAAAACTTGGGCAGAGGAGGAGTTTGGGGAAGCCATGGAAAACAACTTTCGGTCGCCACTGAGAAGGTTCTGGCAAACTGTCAAGTGCCTCAGGAGGGGAAAGCAGTGCTCCACCAATACTGTGTACAGTGGAGATGGGGCCCTGCTGACTTCAACTGCAGACGTTATTGACTGGTGGAAGGAATACTTTGAGGATCTTCTCAATCCCACCAGCATGTCTTCCTTAGAGGAAGCAGAGCTAGAGGACTCCGGTGGGGGGGAGGGCCTGTCCATATCAAGGGCCAAGGTCACCGAGGTAGTTAAAATGCTCCGAGGTGGCGGGGTCCCTGGGGTGGACGAGGTTCACCCCGGGTTCCTCGAGGCTCTGGATGTTGTAGGGCTGTCCTGGTTGACACGTCTCTGCAGCATCGCATGGGCATCAGGGGCAGTGCCTTTGGATTCGCAAACCGGGGTGGTGGTCCCCCTTTTTAAGAATGGCGACTGGAGGATGTGCTTCAACTATAGGGGGATCACACTCCACAGCCTCCCAAATAATGTCTATTTAGGGTTGCTGGAGAAGAGAGTTCAGTCGATGGTCGAATCTCAGATTCAAGAGGAACAATGCAGATTCTGTCCTGACCGTGGAACACTGGACCAGCTCTACACCCTGGCCAGGATCCTGGAAGGGGCTTGGGAATTTGCCCAACCAGTCCACATGTGTTCTGGTTCGGTGACCTCAGAATCTCGTCTCTGCTATTTGCAGATGACGTGGTTCTGTTGGCTTCATCAGACAGTGACCTCCAGCTCTCACTGGAGCGTTCTGCAGCCGAGTGTGAAGTGGCGGGGATGAGAGTCAGCACCTCCAAATCTGAGGCCATGGTTCTCTGCCGGAAAAGGGTGGAATGCTCTCTCCGGTTTGAGAACACATTACTGCCTCAAGTGGAGGAGTTCAAGTTCCTCGGGGTCTTGTTCACAAGTGAGGGAAGAATGGAGTGGGAGGTTGACAGATGGATCGATACTGCATCTGCAGTAATGCAGGCTCTGCAATGATCCATCGTGGTGAAGAGAGAGCTGAGCCAAAAGATGAGGCTGTTTATTTATCAGTCGATCTACGTTCCTACCCTCACCTGTGGCCACGAGCTTTGGGTAGTGACCGAGAGAGCAAGATCATGTATACAAGCGGCCGAAATGAGTTTTCTCCACAAGGTGGCTGGACCTTCCCTTAGAGATAGGGTGAGGAGTTCAGTTATCCGGGAGAGACTTGGAGTAGAGTTGCTGCTCCTCCGCATACAGAGGAATCAGTTGAGGTGCTTCGGGCATCTGGTCAGGATGCCCCCGGACACCTCCCTGGGTGGGTTTTCCGGGCATGTCCCACTGGGAGAAGGCCATGTGGCAGACACAGGACACGCTGGAGGGATTATATCTCCCAGCTGGCCTGGGAGTGCCTTGGGGTCCCTCCAGAGGAGCTGGAGGAGGTGGCTGGTTAGAGGGAGGTCTGGGCTTCCCTGCTTAGGCTGCTGCCCTCACGACCCAACCTCGGATAAGCGGTGGATAATAAATGGATGGATGGATGGAGAGTATGTTTCCTACTGTATGTTATGCAGTATATGAGATATGTTAGGATTTTGGAAGGTGTGAGATATTAAAGGAAATTATGGATCAGTTCATGTATGAATATACTGTACTGTACTGAAATGCCACTGACATTCCTGCAAAATTTATTTGTTAATATGTTTATGCACAAAAACAGAAAAGGGCAAGTTTATATTAGGGCTTATTTGTGAATACTGGGCACATAATTGCAGAAGGAAATAGAAAAAGAACAAAGGTAAAGGTGTTCTATATCAGGAGATGGAAGTGATTATCGCAGATGTCTGGTGAATATACTGTAATTCTTGATTTCTTCATAGTTTCTCACTTTCTTCCTCTCTTTCTGTTCTATGTGTGCTGCAGGTGACTTGTGATAAACATTTTACTCATTGTCTTAGACTGCTAAATAAATCATGTAAATTATTACCCAAGAGAGCAAACTTAGTTTAAATCCATAGGGCACACATTCTGTGACTGGAAATTCTTATTTATTCTTGTAAATGGCACCCTGGTACATTTTTCTTTTCTATTTTGATGTCTCATTGATGAGAAGACATGCACTAGGAGTGTCTTGGCAAACATGAAGCACATTCTTTATAACTGAACTCTTGCTGTTTTCCCAGTTTGATTTAACTGAAATGAAAATCAAGCAGTTTGCTTCTTTTGTAAACTTTCACGCCCTCTGGTTTCAAGTCTTTAGGTTCTAGCTCACATATTGCCTTCTCTTATCTAGAGATGCCGAAATCATGATTTCTTGAACCCAACAAGGAGTAAAGTTCTGATCCATTCCCTCAGCAGACACCTGTACATGAATGTTCTTGTCTCAACAGGGGATCATCAAAATCGAGAGAGATCTTACTTGCCTTGAGAGACGGTCCCTGGCTGACAAGCTTGTAATCAGCGCTGTAACGGACACTGAGCACTCAGCCCGGTTTAGGTCTCTATGGAAACCACATTCCTCTCTCTGTATCCCCCACACGCTTGCACACGTACATTCTCAGGGCTTGCTGCTGTCTGGTTTTTAGTGTCTCTGCTCACTGGGGGCCTTCTTCCAAATTTAACCAAGCATATCGATCAGTAACGTCTTTTCTGTAATGGGGCTTCCTTAAGTCTGTTTGCTTCTATGGTTTCTTGGTCTTTGTGGAAATTGGTTATTTGTTTTTAAATGCGTCTGAGGCTTTTTACGGTCATGTAAGAATCTTGACTGAATTTTGTCTTATCTCAGTGTCTTATACCATTTTTTTGGTTTGTCGATCTTTGTGTCTGTATCCTGGCCAAGTGGCATTTATGCTGGCCCCAGCTTCTTTTCTGTTTTTCACCTTTCTTTTTTAATTTTCTCCCCTCATCCATTTCTATTATTCTACTCTGAATTCAGACATTCTTTCCTTTTGCTATGTTCTTATTTCTGCATTTTTCCATCTTCCCTTTTTCCCTATCATTATTCTGTCAGCTGGCTGTGGAAGTCTGATGAAGCAGCTGTTTGCTGCCACCCAGCCTATTAATAGGAGCCATAGCCCCAGATCCTTTGTTTTCTCAGTGTTTGCAGCTGCGGGAATGTACTGGGCGAGGGCCGAGGTGACAGTGTCCTCTCTAAGCTTTTTGCAGTTTGGGGAGGCCCAAGTTTCTTACACTTGTCTTGTGCCTTCAGCTTGGACATGCAGTATCTATGCTGGTGTTCATTTTTTTTTTTTAATGTATTCTTCCTTTGAAAGTGTACCAAAATGATCTGTTTTCCTTCTTAATTCTTGGGAGTTAAGAAAATCCCACTGGCCCTTTCAATCCATTGGTAATCAGTTACCAACATTTGAACACAATAAGTCTGATCCACAACAAGCACATTGCTGTCAGTAGGCCTGTTATTATGTAAAAGAAAACATGTCAGCACATTGTCAGGATGAGGGCCTTTTGCACTTTAACAGACTATAAGAGTTTTCCACGGTCCCCTAGTAATTACATTGGATTCAAATAGTGACACTGGGTGTTGGGTTGTATGTAAAATATGTTGGCTTGTGTCTGGTTAATTTGGTGGAAGTGGGATTAGTGTGAACATCTACCTGCAGCATTTTGTTATCAAAAAGGGGCATAGTTTTCAAATTTGCTTGACGTAGAAGTCATTATTCAGTTGATTTGTTTGTAGAGCCCTGTTTTCCTGAGTGCTGGCGCAGAGCGCTATAACAACTTCTCAGTTAAACGGTTTCCTCTCTATATTTTGACACTCCTAATTAGCACTTCACATCAAAGCAAGTGTGGTTTTTACAATCAGTCAACAAATGCTTCAATGGGAGTGGTAGGAGGTCCCTTGGAACATTTTGACCCTCAGGTCGCCCAGTATGCCACCCTCAATGGGCATGATTTGTATGATTGATCAATACAGACATGAAGTGGAGAGGTGTGAAAGAATATCCTGGGTAACCTTTCAGCATTTTGGCCTGCACACCACATTGCTTTGTGACTGATTGACTGCTTGTTGCCCTAAGACTAAGAGTCCTTTCCCTGAATTTTTCTTTTAAAATAGGTGTGGTTTTCCCAGCATCTCATTTGATTGAGAATTTACTCCATGTCAACTGTCCTCTATATGTAAAAAATGGCCATTTTTCACCATCCACGCACTTCAGGTTATGTTTATTGACAGGTAATTGAATTGGTGAGAGTGAGTACAAGTGTATGTGCAAGTACCACTTACACCTTAACACCAGCAAGACCAAGGAGCTGGTGGTGGATTTTAGGAGGCCTAGGCCCCTCATGGATCCTGTGATCATCAGAGGTGACTGTGTGCAGAGGGTGCAGACCTTTAAATATCTGGGAGTGCAGCTGGATGACAAATTGGACTGGACTGCCAATACTGATGCTCTATGTAAGAAAGGTCAGAGCAGACTATACTTTCTGAGAAGGTTGGCATCCTTCAACATCTGCAGTAAGATGCTGCAGATGTTCTACCAGACGGTTGTGGCGAGTGCCCTCTTCTACGCGGTGGTGTGCTGTGGAGGCAGCATAAAGATGAAAGACGCCTCACGCCTGGACAAACTTGTTAAGAAGGCAGGCTCCATTGTAGGATTAAAGTTGGACAGTTTAACATCTGTGGCAGAGCGACGGGCACTAAGCAAATTCCTGTCAATCATGAATAATCCACTGCATCCACCTAACAGTGTCATCTCCAGGCAGAGGAGTAGCTTCACTGACAGACTGAGGAGATTGTTCCTCCCCTACACTATGCGACTCTTCAATTCCACCCGGGGGAGTAAATGCTAACATTAATTTTATTTTTTTCATTTTTAATTACTATTTAATTTAATATTGTTTCTTTGTATCAGTATACTGCTGCTGGATTATGTGAATTTCCTCTTGGGATTAATAAAGTATCTATCTATCTATCTATCTATCTATCTATCTATCTATCTATCTATCTATCTATCTATCTATCTATCTATCTATCTATCTATCTATCTAAGTGTACTCTGGCCTGTTTTCTGATCCTGGGTTGTTATCCTAACCTGCATCAGGTTCTACCAAGATAGGCTTTAAAACTGGATGAAGTGTGTGCTGGAAAAGAATGGAAGGTTTTGTGGATATGTTTCACAAATTAAGCTGAATATAATATGCTGGATTTGTTTTTATACTACTTGTGAATATTTGATAAATATGGAATAGGCCCCAGACCTCTAAAAATACTGTATATATCCGTGCTAAGGTGAACATTATCTAAAGGGTTGGTTTCTGCATTGCAATCAGTATAGACCTCATCCCCTTGGCACCCTAAAATGGATTAAGCATGTTCCTTAATGGACAGATGCTTTTCAATATTTTTACAATTATAGCACAGGCAATTTAAGTGACTCGCTCAGAGCTACACAATGAGTCAGTGTCGGGAATTGAACTGTCAACCATGTGCCACACTTGATCTGACCTTGATGGATCTAGAAAATACTAAACATGGTCAAACCACTTCAATATGGTAAATACTGCAGCTTAAACCAATCATTTTTAATAACAACAATGTGATAAATGGATGTAGCCCGGCACCACAAAACATAACCTTAAATTTAACCCTCTGCCCAGTCTAATGCCAGTAGGTTATTAAAAGCTCACCAGGGAGCCTGATTAGAAAGTGATGCCAGTGATCATAATAGAAAGAAAATGGTTAGAGTAATGTGCTGATCCTCATCTGGCTTCCTCTGTGACTGGACTAATAATGGAAAACAAATTAAAGTTTTGGCAGCAATGGTTCTCTTTTATCTGCCAGAAATAAGCAAGTCAGTGGCTAAGCATTAAGTCAAAACATTAAAAAGAGATGGCTGGCTAATACAAAGAAAAGCTCCTCTCGGGATAGAAAGACATGACAACAACCATCCAGGGAGTCGCTGTAACTACTGTAGTCATGTGCATTATTGCATTCAAAAATGCACTGGATAATAGTAGAATTTCACTCACGATAAAGCACTACAGTTTTGGGTTTTGTTTTTGTTAAGTGTATAGTCATCCCGTATGTTATTTTAGCACAACACATCCTGAGGACTCTTGAAAAAGCATTGACATTGTTATAGTATATCAGGATTAGGAATCAATCAATAATTGATAAATGTGCCCCTCACCAATAATTGTTTTGAGGTTTCAATTGTATCATGTCCATTTCATTGTCAATATTGATTTCATTGTGCTCTGTTTCTTTTTCTTAAATTGTTTTTTAAAACTGCCTGTTTTCTTCAACACAAGAGTAATGCTTCACAATCTGTGTAAAAACAGACTAGACTAGTGATCTGTGAAATGTTCTATAAAGGTCAAAGAGCCTAGAAACAAATATGAGCAGGCCGTTGTGAGGCACTAGGAAAGAGCTTGGAGAGTACAGACTAACCGTGACACGTCAGGGGCCCAGTGATCAGCTTGAAGCGCTTCATTTCAGCAAGCAGTAAAAGACTCATGCCTTTAACCTCTCATTCAGCAGGCTCGCTCCTTTAAGAGCTTCCTGTTACCTTATATGGTTGTTTGTCCTGTCAGGTGATCTGTGCCTTAGCATGTGACCTCAGGGAGAATGTGAAGATATTCCAGAATAAAAAAGGCCTTTCTGAAGCAATTGTCATTATATAATTTGGAGTTTTTCAGCAAAGTGGCAGGAATATGCTTTGAAGGAGTGATAAGTAAATGTGTGTGTGGAGGGGTGGCTATGATTTGCCAGTTTCCCTATGCACCTGCTCTTTCCTTTCTACCTTCACAAAACACATACACACATACACACACACGCAGACGCACACAGACACACACTCTCACACTCCCTCTGTCTCTCTCTCTCTCTTTCTCTCACTGCAGTCTTCTAAGAATCAATCAAAGGGAGGGCCACTATTCAACGGCCTAGAAGGGTTAAAGGGCAAACATTTAATTTTCTTTGTATGTTTTCCTGTTCAGATAATTTGCTAGCCTGCTTTCTTTATGTTATGTTATTTACCATATATGTGAGCAGTTCTTTGAACATAAAATGCTTAGGTAAAATCAAGTAAAATGACTATGTCATGTGTTGTATATGTGGGATATTGTAAGACTGTGAGACACAGAAACAGTGTAGGCCGCAAAAGGTATGAATGCCTCTGTACTTGAAAATGTTGCAAATACAGAGGTTGAGATTTCATATGGAAATAGAGAGAGGTTTGAGATTAGTAAGGAGTGTTAATTTAGATTGTACTTGATTTTATTTTATACAATTTTTATTTTATATAACACCTTTTAGTAATTAGCACTATTCAGAATCACTTGACAGATATAGATACACTGTAGAAATATTCACATATATTTTTTTCAGTTGCCTTGGGTTCTGGAATACTGGTCCTTATCCACTACTAACCAGTGTTTGCTCTACTACAGTAAATGTTATAGCAGAATAATTCACCTTCTCGCACTGCAAGTATATATAGATTAGGTTAATTGGACACTCTGTAGTGGCCTGGTGTAAGTGAATGTGAGTGTGCCCAGCAATGAACTGATTTCTGTCTTGCACCCAATTCAAGAAAGATAAGCTCTGTCTCTTTGTGACAAATTGGACAGAGCTGGCACAGAAAAAGTATGGCTATAATAGACATCATTACCCATTTTACTGGTACTATTTATTAGCATATAAGAATTCTTAAATAATTTGAGGTCCGTAATGAACACTCAGTTCTGTCCTGGTGGTAAAGTCATTGAGTTAATTGATTTTACTCTATCAATTCCAAAAGCAACTTTGTCTAAGTAAAATAACAGCAGGAGTTGTGAGACTTTTTCTGGAACTAAAACTGAATCAAGCTCCCTTTGTGTAAATTGAAGAATAGAAAGCATACAGTAAAATTGGGTGAAGTTCTGCCTGGTAGACTGGTCAAAAATAAGCCAAGGCTGGATTTTTGTGGATCTTGTTAATGAATGAAAATAATGGGATTGCTTATCACCAGATTTAAGAACATCACCCACCCACCCACAGTATCCTGACCAGTAGCAGGGCCAGCATTGGGGTCACAAGGCAGTATTTTAACAACAGACTGTCTACAGGGATCACACTTCAAGTGGACATCTGAGAAAGCAGTGTTAGCATGCTGAGCAGTGGTTTGATTTTTCTTTGTTGGTGTAATAGTGTTGTTCTTCCACCACTTCCTCTGTGATGATGAAACACTGGGACGAGAAGTAAATAGTGAAATGAGACTAGCACTCAAAGAAGACAGCAGTAGAAATGGGTACAGGAACGCTGGGGACTTAGCACTAAGTTTTATTTATTTATGTATTTACATGGTAGATTGTTGGTTATTATTTTGCTAGTGAGGGTGCCACAGTGTTAATGATGGTTTCTGAAAGGGACACATTAATTTGACTTTCCATATATTTGCATTCTGGTGGCTTTTCAGAACTTAAAAAAATGTTGACAATGTCATTGAGTCTTTATTCTGATTATGACAAAGGTTACTCAGCTGTGCAAACAGTGCAGAATTTTGATTATTGAAACTCTTTTGCCTCTTAAACAAATCCTTCGGAAAGGTATGATGAAGTGCAATTAAAAAGGTATCTTGTGTAATTTTAACTTCAAATTTAAGTTTTAGTTGCCATTTATAAATGGCACCATGGAATTCTTATTGGTGCTTGCTTTTTCTTTAGCAAACAGAAAAGTAGATATGCACTGGCTTCAGAAAGTATTCAGACACCATTCACTTTCTGCATATTTTACTATGTTGTAGATTTCATTTTAAATGGATACATTTGCGAATTTCACCCATCAATCTACACTTAATGAACTATAATGACAAAGCAAAAACATGTTTTCTGAAAGGGTTGCAAATTCTTCTATCTATATTTTAAATATTTCAAATTTAAGTTTAAATCTGTGGTGGATCTTCTGAGTAGCACCAGGTGTAAGGCAGAAACCAACAGTGGACACAGGGATGCTGCAGGTCAGGACAGGTCAGGTTGAGGAGCACTCACCACACAACAAAACAGCTCGGGTTCCAAGTTAGGAACCCCCCAGGTAGACACGCAATCCAGTTGCACCCTCCAGAAATGACCCTCTATCTTCCACAGCCAGGTGTTATATAGGCGTCCTCTTGGCCTGATTCAGCCACTCAGGTCCTCAACAATGTGGATCCTGCGCGCCTGATCACTTCTGGGAATCGCTCCACATGATCATAGTACTGTAACTGACACTCCCTCACAATGCAGCTAATGTGCCTCATTTGGGACTCCATGAGCAACCACTTATTTGACACAAAGTTAAACCAGCAATATCCAAGGATTCTCTGAAGAGACACAGTATCAAAGGAGTACAGTCTTTGTCTCAGGTCACTGAGCAGCATCCATGCCTTGCAACCATATAGCAGACAGGAAGCACTAGGACTCTAAAGACTTGGACGTTCATGCTTTTGCATAGCACACAACCTTTTCCAGCGATCTCACGACCCCCCATGCTCTCCCAATCTGTCTACTGACTTTATAGGAAAAATCACCAGAGACTTGAATATTACTGCCAAGGTAAGTAAACCTCTCTACAAGGTCAACGTTCTCTCCGCAGACAGACACACTGCTGATGGCTGTGCCTAAGAGGTCATTAAAGGCCTGGATCTTGGTTTTTATCCAGGACACTCACAAACCCAGCACAGACTCCAGGTTCAATTTCTTGAGAGCCCCAATCAGAGCCTCCATTGGCTCCACGAAGATCACAGCATCGTTGGCAAAGTCAAGATTACTGAATCTTTCTTCACCAACAGATGCCCCACAGCCGCTGGACCACACAACCCTGCCCAACACCCAGTCCATGCAAGCATTGAACAGAGTAAGAGCAAGAACACACCCCTGACTCACAGTACCAGTGTACAAGCCAGCCATGATATCCAGCAACCTTGAGGGGATCTACAAAGTCTCAGGATGTCCCACAGGGCAGCTCGATCAACTGAGTGGAACACTTCATGAAAATCAACAAAGGCTACAAAGAAACTCTGCTGATATTCCATTTTACACTCCATGAGAACCCTCAGTGCCAGAATGCGGTCAATGGTAGGCATAAAACCAGACTGCTCTCATCGTTGGTAGATGAGCAAGTGATCACAGATCCTATTGAGGATGATCCTAGCAAGGACCTTACCTAGTACTGAGAGCAGTAAAGATTGCTTGCAATGCCAAGAGGACAAACTGTCCACCAGCTTGGAGAAGTTCACCCCGGATACCACAGATCCCTGCAGCCTTCCCTACACTCATCTGGTTCACCACCTGTGCAATCTCAGTGAGATTGGGTGGTTCACAACTAACTGGAGGATCAGCCTCAAGAACCGTGTACCCATGGTTATCCAACCTACTATCTGTAGGGTCAGCTTGAAATATCTGCTCAAAGTAGCCAGACCAGCAGGTCACAACTGCAGTGTTATCCATAAGGACTGTTCCATCAGCCGCCCTGACTGCGACTCTCCAAGGAACAGATTCGGATGTGCGTAATGCTTCAATTCCTCTGTAAGCAGGATGTGGGTCACTCGACCATAGATGATATGTCACTTGCTCACAGATTCCTCTAACAAACTCTGGATATCATTGAGAGGAGTTGCAGCTGACAGCTTGATGGCAACTCCAGTCTGTTCTGGGAACTGAGAAGGATGGCTCTGATATGCGGAGTGTCCAGCAGGATGAAACACCTCCTTCTGGGAAAACTGGTAACACCAACACAGCCCTCAGCAACCTTCAGAGTCTTTTCATGGAAGGTCTCCCACATCACATTAGGATCGGCAGTCGCACCCATATCCGTAAGTTCCTCCGACAGACTGGGTGCTAACTCATCAGAAGCAGCCTGATCTTGGAGTCTGGCCAGGTACAGACTCATTTTCCTAGTCAGTGGTAACCTACTGAACCTAACCTGGATCTTCAGAGTAGCTTCTGTAATCTGATACAGTAATCTGATGCTTCCGAAGTAAATAAAAAATGAAACTGCAAACATTATACATGTATGCATTATAGTGTATAATGTAACAAAAACAATACAGCTGTGCATGGCAACATACAGTTCATAGGGTAAAAGGGCAACATTCTGTAGTCTGTGTGTTAAAATATAGATGTGTGTTCATAATACTGGAGATAAAGACTACTTCTGTATCTGGTGGTCTGATGTTTGAAGCTTAGCATTATCCACTAGTGGTGAAAAAAGATTGTACTGGGCTGGTTAGTCAAAAGCAGGGGTTCACAACCTGATGTGCCAGCACCAACAGGAAACATGAGATAGCATTTCAAGGAGTGCAACAATGAGGACGGCTGTGGTGTGATTCATCAAAACTGAGTGAGGTCTGACTTTATCGTGGTGCATTCTTGCAGTGTTTTGTCATTTGAAGTTCATTTATTAGTTACTTCTCCTGTGCTGTGATATGAAGAGTATCAAGCATTGCACATACAATCATTAATTTACTACTAAATTCATATAGATTAAGTTGACTGGTGACTCTTGGTCTAGTGTAAGTGTCAGTATACGTACATGAGTGCATTGTGT
Source organism: Polypterus senegalus (assembly GCF_016835505.1). Classification (NCBI taxonomy): domain Eukaryota; kingdom Metazoa; phylum Chordata; class Cladistia; order Polypteriformes; family Polypteridae; genus Polypterus; species Polypterus senegalus. The sequence continues at coordinate 87,687,356 of NC_053163.1, read as the reverse complement.
GCTCTACCCAGCGTTAGTAGCCAGTGTTGCCAAGATATGTTACTGGTCCCTGCAACCCTGTATTAGCAAAGTGAGAGTTCTGGAAGTGGTAAGGTTGTGTTCCATGAGTTTTATCTTGTTATAGATTTTAAGGGCAGATTTGTTAATTCATAAATGAAACCTACTCTTTCTACAATTCTTTTATGGTTTTAACAAGTACAGTTTTGCTTTTTCTTACAACATCAAAGTATTTGGCACAATGGCATTCACCGCTTTAACACTGTTCCAGAATCCTTGGTTTGATTCCCAACCCAGAACCTGTCTGTGTGGAGTCTGCAAGTTATTCCCATGTCAGCACTGTTTTTCCTCGTTGCACTTTTTTTCTCATACTTCCCAAGCATTGTGATTTACATTGATTGCAAACTCTAAATTGGCCCAGGATGAGTGAGCATGAGTGTGTCCAACAATGGTGTGGAACCCATCCACAGTTGCTTCCTACTTTGCCTCCAGTTCTGCAATGATAGGCACCAGCTCAACACAGCCCAGAGTCAGAGAAGTGACATAATGAGTGAACATCAAAGGACAGCACCGCATCATGGTGGCTAATTCTGTTTCATTACAGCTCCTGGGGCCTTGGGTTTATTTTCTATGTGGTATCAGTCTATAGAGTGTTTGCCTGTTCTGTCACCCCACCATGTTCACATGACATATTCTCTATTTACTCCATTTTTTATTCCTATATGTCAGAAACCTTTACATATTTTCTTTCATTTATTTAGAGGTTTAATTGCATTATGTTATAAGGACACATGGAATTCCAATTTCCACATGGCCTCAACAATGCAAGCAGATGTACAGATTTGATGTGTTAATTGGCAGCTCCAGATTGACCAGTGAGATTATGTGTGATTTAGTTTGTGTGTGCTGTTGTACCCTGCAACAGATTAGTTCTCATTCTGAAACTGTACACAGTACTGCCAGTGTAGGCTCTAGCCTCCATGAGTTTCATCTTGCTTATAGATTCAGTAATATGGATGGTAGAGTAGTTAGTGCTGTTGCTTCATAGCTGTAAAAGTTTGAATGCCAGCCAAGTTGCCCTCTAGGTGTAAAATTTCTAAGTTCTTCATTTAGACCTTTAGCCCAAAAGCATCAGCTTTCCTTTAACATGCCAAAAGCATAGGGGTATTTAGGCTAATTGTCAACTCCGAAGTGGTATCATATAGTGTGGCTCATCCTGTGCTTCTTCCTGGCTTGTGTCCAGTGCTGGTGGAACACACTCTTACTCCCTCAACTATATTAGGCAGGTTCAAAATGGATGGATGGTTGAAAAGGTATTTAGAAATACATATAAGTATTTAATATGTGGGTGGCACCGTGGCACAGTGGGTAGCACTGCTGCCTCGCAGTTAGGAGACCCGGGTTCACTTCCCAGGTCCTCCCTGCATGAAGTTTGCATGTTCTCCCCGTGTCTGCGTGGGTTTCCTCCGGGTACTCCAGTTTCCTCCCTCAGTCCAAAGACAGGTGCATTAGCGATTCTAAATTGTCCCTAGTGTGTGCGTGCGCGCCCTGCAGTGGGCTGGCACCCTGCCTGGGATTTGTTTCCTGCCTTGTGCCCTGTGTTGGTCGGGATTGGCTCCAGCAGACTCCAGTGACCCTGTAGTTAGGATATAGCTGGATGGATGGATATTTAATATGTACACTCATAGAAAAAAACAAAATATATCTTTTTTTCATGTATTATGGTACTATAATATTAATGTTATATCTGATATTATCCTCCTGCACTGCTTTGACTTTACTAATTTTACATGGTGAATGTGTAAACTTTATAAACTGAGGACTCCAAGAAAATAATATAGTATACACTTTACTCACCTCAAAGGAAAGTGAAATTTTTGCTGATTTTCTCTTTGCTGGTATTTCTTTTTACATCATTTATTATCTGTTGGGCACCGGGTTTGATTCTTTAAATTTTAAATTGGTCCAATGTGAATAGTATGTTTGATGGTGTGGGAAGGCTCCCTTTGATGTGTTGGTGTTACTTTCACCCATAATACAATTGAAAATAAATAGAGAATTGGTGGATAGATGTATTATTTATTTCTGCGATTGATGTGTTTGTTTGGAGCACGCTTCTTTTGTTTTTAAAAATATGCTGTAAATACAGAAGAGCCTCATAATTCTTGTATATACTCTTCAGAGGTAACACATTCATCACGACAGTGCATTTCCTGAACATTTTTTTTTCACATTTTCTTCACTACCTGTACTGTACATTTGCAGTGCCATCTCTGCTTTTTCACTTTCACAAAAGCTGTCCTCATGTGTATTAGCTTCTTTCAGAGCAATTAGGCAACTTTTATTGTTGAAATTATGTAATCATTGAACAAAAAGTCTGAATTTCCAAAGTACGGGCTTTCAGGTTAAAGGATTCTTTCTTTCTTTCTTTCTTTCTTTCTAATCATGTATATTGTGTTAAATTGTGCAATTTACTGAGTGAGCATGGGAAGAGCGATATAGTTAGTGATGTGCACAAGGATAAGCAAAAGTGAAAAGTGCAAAGATTTATACAGTACCTTTTGCTGTAGCATGTCAGAATGTAGTGTGCCTGTTCATTGACACATGCAGAGCTGAGCAATTAGAAGCTTGTGCCTTTAATGGAAGCCGCATGGACCCAGCCTTAAGAACATTCCTGCGCTCATTGATTGGTTGCTGCTCTCAGGACTGAAATGCTAGAGGGATCTGATGTAAGGGGTTTCTTTCCTTTAATAAACAGTATAAACAGCACATTTATGTGTGTAATATATATATATATATATATATATATATATATATATATATATATATATATATATATATATATATATATATATATATATACACAGTATATTTATTTCTTAATTTTATGTAAGTTGCAATAATAGTATTGCATTGTAATGCAGCAAGTTACCATTGCAAGTAATTAAGTGAGGCCGAGCCTGCAGTAAGAGCTCTCCGTCAGACTGGAGCTTGAATGCACAAACTGATGCGTACAGGCTCAAACAAACATTCAGTGTCACATGTCCGATCCATTGCTGAATAAATGCGGCTTTGGCCATTGTTTCTGTAGTTATCTACAGTATTATTGGTGCACTCAGCTTTTCCAACCAATATTTGTTTCTTCTTTCTGATTAAATACCCTCTTAATATTGTCGTTATTACCTACTAAATGTTTATCTATTTTATAATATATTATGTGTTATTATATTCTTTGTAAATTTATGTTTGTCACTTTCATTATTAAATTCCCCTCAAGCTTGCTGAAAATGTGTAAGAAAATAACTCAAAAAGTTGTGTGATGTACTGAGAGTTGTCCCTTTTAAGACAGCGGACAGAGACTGTGCTACCATGTTGGTCTGGTCTAAGAAGTGTAAAAAGTGAACTCCTGCAAAATTAGTGATACTTTTCATTAGTTTTACCAGCCTTACAGCAGGTTGGGGTGGCATGGTGGTGTAGTGGTTCATGTTCGATTCCTGGGAGAGCAATTCCGTGTAAAATGTTGTATCTGATGTACAGTAAATTAAGCACACAAGGATGGGTCATCAGAGGTATAAGACATAGTACAACTAAACAGAACTAAAGAAAGCTTTTCCTTGCCCTAAATTATCTCCCAGCTCTAAGCATAAAGGTCCCTTTGTTATGAGGCAACTTTAAAAGCCCTCCCATATGGCATTTTTGTTACGAGTATAGGTGCCACTAAGACACATGGTTCTCTGTTAGCGCTTCACCCCTGAGCTTTCTGTAGCCATTAAGGGCCTCTTCTGGACTCTCCGTCTTAACCCTCGATGTATGTTCACATTTTTGCTACATTTCTACTATTGAGGGCCTGGTGGACCCAGAGCATTATTTGGATTTTCAAATAACTCAACAAGCAATAAAATAATAATTTAATAACCATTTATTTGAAATAAACTAATCAGTTTATTAGCATTAATGTAACTAGGCTTTGGAAGAACGCGTACATAGAAGGAAGAAACACTGTAAACTTTTTTCATTTTTGCTGTGTTTACCAGTTTTAGTTCTAGTCAGTCCCCCCCTCAGTCTTTGGTTTTTGAACCAATATCTGTGTAATATCATGCTCTAAGCCCCACACACCCACTCTAAGATCTAACATCTGTTTAAAATTATGATAGAAACTCCAAGGAGGAACCATGACTGCTCTACGAAAAAATATCGTGTAACATTGTGCTTGAAACATGAAGGAGGCAGCTCTTCCATGCAATAGATATAAAACAACTGCCTCCAAGCCTCTGTGGTTTCGGTGAGACATTTTCTGCTTCTCCTAGGGCATCATAAAATCTGCTTCCAGCCCTGGCTATGAGGCATTTTGTTCTTCTGCAAACAAGCATCACTCCTGCACAGACAAAAAAAGAATAGATACATAAATAGATGCAAAAGCAGATTGATTATTTAAGATTAGAAGAATATTTCCACTTTGATCATGAGTTTCAATACTAAAGTCAGAAAATTACTATAAAGTGCAAAATAGCTAAATATTTTCAAATATTTTTGCTGCAGTAGGAATGGTTCACTAATGTGAAACCTTTAGTGCCAAGCCAGTGTTAAAAATGCGTGTGATCCTGTATAACTTATAAAAATGAATCAGCAAGGTGATTCTACGTGTCTGTGGATTTTTTCTTATCACTTTTCTTGAGGTCCACTTTTTAGGTGAATGAACTACTATGAAGTACCAAAAACTGTGGCAGTGGAGGTTTATATTTACACAAGGCTACAAAACTGCTTTTTATGTCACTTATTGTGTGGAAAAGCTGATTAATGGCTAAGCATTTCTTCCATTGACTGATGGGGTTCACTGAAATGAGTGAAGTAAATTGATTGTACATATGCTGCATTAAAGAGGCTTGTCATCAAAAAGGTAACTGTGCCTTGAGAATTCACTTTGTAATATGAATGGATTGGCAAGGCCTTGAATGCTTTCAAAGCTAAAGACCAATGTGCATTGCCTTACAAAAGACTCATTGATTAGTTTAAAATCCAGTAAATTTGGAACTTACATTAGCTTTAATTAAGTATATACAGTAGTTAGAACACATTATATGCAAAATTCCAGTTTGAGATACAGTAGTGATTATAGATAATGGAAATTTTGAGACAAAAAATGGTAACTGCAAAAACATTCCAATATTTACTGTACTGCCCATGCATGGCCCCTTATAAACTATTAGCAACAGGGCCACCCCTTCCTACACACATTACGCAGTACACATGGGGCCCATGATAGACGGCCTGATAGGAGGAGGGGTCTGCCTAATGCTATCATTGCTGTTTCTGAATCGTCATATTAACGTCAATTGCCAGTCACCTGTTGTGATCATTTTCCATTAAGAAGCAGAGAGATGGCTTCAGAGCACAGAAAAGAAAAAAAAGAAAGCTTGAAGAAGCAGCTCGTGCTGCACTTGGAGTTGTGCTTAAAAATCTAAATTTGTCTGACTTCCGTTGTGCTAGCTAACATTATATAAGTGGCCACTACACTAAAGTTAGTGGTTTACTGGAGTAACAATGGACTAGCATTATGTGTAATTGTTATGATATTGAGTGTTTAGTTGATTTTATCTGATGTTACAGTACCTACAGTAGATGACACACAGCTGTTGAATTTTAATTACCACCATATACACCTCAGGACCCATACATGTTATTAAAGGCTGCTAATATCAGTCAACATATTAAGTGCACTGAGTGTTCTGGCATTGACGACACATTTGTAAATTTCACAAACACACAAGCTGTCTTGCTTACTAGTTAGTTATTGGCTCAATTGGGAAAGGAACCAAGCAAGCAACTTTTATGTACAAAAGAGCAATTAGTTCAGAATAACTTCAACTGTTGGTTAATTTAATTAGCTTCTAACATCACTGACTTAGTTAATGCCTTATTGCTGTCTGCTGTCATTAGAAGGAACAAATGAAGTTTACATAAATGTATAAGTATAGCTTTTAAATTAACTTGGTTAGCAATGATTATTAAGCATGTTCAGTAGTAGTATTAGTAGTTTTTATTTTATTATTATTATTATTATTATTACTACTACTATATTTTTTATTGTTTGTATTATTATTAGTGGTAGTAGTAGATTGTAAGATTATTGTTGTATCCCATGTCACAAGTGGTTATATCACATAACAAAGAGTAACAGCACATTGATACCCTGGACCATTATTACTATTATTATTAATTATTACTAATTAGTTATTAATTTTCAAAGGAAACAAAACCTAAAGTTACACTTAAGTTTGAGATGTGTTTTTCTTTGTTTATTATTTACCTTATATATTTATTGGTCAAATTAAAGATATTAAAAGAAATGCTAATGCAGTGGATTAAGGAATTGGTGATTGGGGTGTTGGGGGTTCAGAAGAAGAACATTTTGATTAGGGTCCCAGTTTGGATAGGGGTGGCACTGATTAGCAATATTAAGGCTGTGCCACACATCACAGTCTAGCACGTATATTAAAGTGTTCAAAAATGAAAGCCTAGGCAGTTAAGCACATACAGTAGAACAGAACGCCTCTTTCTCTTTCTCTCTCTTTCTCTTTCTCTCTCTCTCTCTCTCTCTCTCTCCACACTTGTGATGCAGTGGTAAAGCTGCTGTCTGTTAGTTCCTCTGCCCACTTCATTCATGCCTACACTGCCTGTGCCTCCCACAGTACACCCACATACGGGTGTTTACACATGTTAAAACTCACAGGGTAAGACTGTAAGAAACTGTCGCCCACATTACAATTATATAAAAAGTAGCAAACCACTTCAAACTCTATCAGATACTTATTTAACCATACTTACAGTATATAAAAATATTTCAGTCTATAACTGCAAACTTTTGTGCCACAGAGGCCCTAGAGTTGGCTCATTTAGGAAAATCAACAGACTACACATTAAAGAGAGTTGGAATACATATTCCAAGTGTTAATTACAAAGTGGATGAAGACAAAAAATTCTTTCTTTTTCTTATCAGTTTCTGCATACTTGATAGAAAAATGGAATACCGGAAGACTCCCAACAAACCTAAATCATCACTGGTACACCCAATTACGGTAGTTTTTTTTTTTTTTAGTTTAGTCAAGGGGTTTCACTTGATTAAAATTTAAATATGTATTAATCTGGAAGGTCCAACTTGTGGTAAGTCAGTATCATGGCCTAATCTTCACAATGAAGACAAAAGAACACTCCTTGTAACTCTGTGTCTTGGAGTCCAATTAAATCAGCCACTAAAAAATAGTAAGGGCTTGGCATAGCTGCAAATCTGCCTAGAGCAAATATTCCTCCAAAATGTAGTGATCATGCCAGAAGACTACTGTAGGGAAGGAGGCCACCAACAAACCTATGATAACTCTGAAGAAGTTACAAGATACTTTGGATGAGTTTGAAGAGACAACTGTTGCCCAGAAATTCACCAGTAGCAGCTTGTGGGAGAGTGGCAAAGAGAAATCAACTGTTAAAAGTACACATCTTGCCTAAAGTTTTCCAGAATGCACACTGGAGACTTAGAAGTCAGTTGGAAGAAAGTTTTATGGTCTCATGAGACCAATATTGAGTTTTCTGACCTTATGACTAAATGGCATGCTTGACTATGCATACCAAAAACAGACCCTCCCACCATGAAGCATGATGGTGGCAGCATCATGCCGTAGAAATGTTTCTCTGCAACATATCCTAAAAGGTTTTGTGAGGGCAGATGGTAACATGAATCAAGCACAATACAGGTAGATCCTGGTGGGAAAACCTGATGTCATCTGCATGTGTTGCCTTGGGAGAAGATTTATTACCAGCAAGTTGACCCCCACTGTTAAGCCAATGCTATACAGGAATGACTTAAAAACAACAATGTTAATGTCCAGATCTCAGTCCAACTGATAATTAGAGGCTTAACTTGGGAAATGCAGAAAATAATGATAGTGTCCAGATGAACAGTGGTGACAAAAGAATGTTATAACAAATTTGTGGAGGAAAAACACACACAGCAACAAATAAGATGCACACAGCTAGTAAAGGAGCACCATACTGTGCAATTTATAGTGCTGCAAACTATACTGTATAATGCCACATTTTGAACTACCGCTTTCAAAAAGAGTAAAAGCGGCCTCCACCCATGTACTCCACTGGTAACGGTTGCAGATGGCCACTGAGTTGGATATATCTCGATTTGGATGCACTGGAGGGAAAGTGTTGTAATGATCACAAAGATGAGAGGAGTATAGACAGACAGACGCCTTACAGGGTAAGCAGCTTGAGCCCTCAGACAAATAGGTATATTTATTGTCTGCTACACAACAGAACAGGCAAATCTTTGAATCTTTATGTGTCTATGTATATACCACCAAAACAACTACACATGGAATTACCTGAAAAGTAGTAGTACTGCGGTGGGCTGGCACCCTGCCCAGGGTTTGTTTCCTGCCTTGCGCCCTGTATTGGCTGGGATTGGCTCCAGCAGACCCCCGTGACCATGTAGTTAGGGTATAGCAGGTTGGATAATGGATGGTTGGATAGTAGTAGTAGTAGAAATAGTAATAATATTTTCATGTGTACAGAGTACAACGTTTCCGCAGGCGGTGACCAAAGCTTTGACTGACGAGGGTACTTAGAATACATCAGGTAAGCTGATCTTTATTTTCTATTAAATAAAATTAAGTTCAATATTTTAAGATCTTACTATGCATTTTGGTGTTAAAGAGTGGCAAGGGATTGAATGCTCTTGAGATTGCCTCTCACCTTGCCTTGCCTCCACTCCATGTACACTTGGGATGATCTCCACAATTCTCTTTTCCACACATGAATCCTTAGGGCTCTTGACTCTGGCCTCCAAGATCACTCCCCTGCTTGCAGCCTCTCCTCGCTCTCTTCAGCTGCACAGCTGCTCCTCCATTTAACTCTTGTCTTCCACCTGGGGGTCCTCCTCATGCAGGATGCTTCTTGCATTCACCTCCTACTGCCAGAAATGCTGCACCGCCAGGTAATCTTGATGTTCCTTTTTAATGCTGCTGTGCCATGGATTGCCCAGCCACTGGACAATGCTCCCTGGCAAACTGTAAAACATATGAAGTGCTTCTACAGTAGAGATTAGCTATCAATGAGGAGACTGGCTCCACCCTTTCTATAAGTGCTGCTCCCTCCAGTAAATTATGCAGGTATATGGCACCAGCCTATCCATAAATGCTTCTTTCAGTATCCACAATGTCTTCAAAAGAAGTGGCCGCATCATAACAATGACCAAGCCTCAAAGGCTAATACTTTTTGACATTTTTGTAAAGGATTGTGCATGATGTGAAACTATAAAATGTACAGTATTGATTATTCTTTAATTTACACAATTTTGTGTTGTCTCTCTATTTGTGTGTGGTGTTTCTCCCTAAGTTATATATTTTGATTTGCAGGTTTTGTTCATGGAACTATGATGCTTTACAAGTTGCACGCATTTATCGTTGTGCACATTTCTACTTTGCACATTTGACACAGCTCTCTTTTGTCTGATCTGTTTTTGTCAGGGCACTATAAAAATGCACTCTTGCTCATCCTTGCCTCCTGACCTTGCATAATTACTATAAGCTGCAGATGGGCTGATGCTGGCCTTTCTCTGTTTGACTTCTAGCTCCAGGATTCCTTCACTTCTGCCATCTTTGTAAAATTCTGGTTGAATCCTTCTACTTGTATTTGTTGTAGGATAGCACAGCAGTCATCCTGACATGTGTTGAGGACTTGCTTTGATAGAGGAACCTTGTGCTACATCAAGAAGATGTAATGTCTATGTTAGTTTTCCCTCACGTCTTTCCTCACATTGTTCCTTTGACAATGCTTTTATGTTTGCTGTAGCTTCCCAGTTTCTCTTTTTTAAGTCTTATCACCACCGTGACCATTATAGTAGCCCTAAAGTGCAAAATGTGAAACAAAATATAAAATTCGCAAGCTTAAAACAAATTTTAAATGCACAGAGAAAATCTAAAATTAAAAATACAAATTCAGATATAAAGAAGTTGTTGTGAATAGCAAATGGAAACAAGTTAGAAAATGTACACATGCTGTAACATTCATGTGCATTCAAGGAGTTAGATACTGTAACTAATCTAAAAGTTAAAGAATTTTAAACTCTTTTCAAGAAGTTAGTTATCACATTTATGTTTATTATTTTTGTAACAGTGACTAATGCAAAAATTCAAGTGATAACTGAATGTACTTACATGGGCTAGTAGACTACATTAAATACATGCTTTAACAGTACTTTACTTAATTACTATATATATTAAAAAAGTAGTCTCAATAGCTCAATAGCTTTCATAGACAGTAGATTATAATTCAGTTCCAATTTGCCAATAAATTATAGTGTCAGAAAAATACTGAATCATTATAATGTGAAGATAATGCAGCTATGAGGTTTTAGTATAATGTTCACCCTATGCTCACACAGCACCTCTTACTTAATTCCTTTTCTCTTACATTGATTTCTACAGAAATGACTGGATTCTTTTCTTCTTTTTTTTTTTTTACTTTTATGGCTAACTTACCCCTACCAACATTTGACTAAATTGGACTGTAGATCTGTTCTGCTGTCAGGAGTGGCTGTCAGACAAGTAAGAGAGAAATATATAGAATATAAAACTTTCAGTAACTTAACGCATGGTCAATTTGAAATAGTAAACTAATCCATATTGAAAGTCTCACAGAGTGTTTCTCAGTTGTTGAGATGAGTGAGTTTGAAAATTTGCCAATAATTTCCATTGGGAGATTTTAAGATTTCAAAAATGTGTACAGCACAATCTATTTGAGATATCGTCATGAAAATGTAACTTTCTTGACAAATTCCTTGAACAATGCATGGTCTAAATTTCAACAAAATCCTTCCACTGGAAACTTAATTGTTTTATGCAGACAGACAGAAAGATGTGACAATGGCAATATTTGCTTATCACATTTTATGAAAAGAAAACTTGTGATGCAATCTAGGGAGAGTTAAAGGGAACAACGTGATGTTTAGGAGTGCAGATGAATTAACACAAACACCACATTTCATGAAAATAAAGTAGGAGTGATAATTGAAAGAAATAACACTTTCGAATCATAAAAAACAACATTGTTAGAGAGTAATAGTGATTAAAAACGACATGGGTGTCTGCTGCTGTAATATGTCCTTGAAAAACAGTTTACAGGTTATCAACTGCTGCTTTCTCTTTGGAGAGTCATAGTTTCATCTTAATGATGTCTAAGGGGTGTCCCAAATTTTTCATGATATGACCCTTTTGTACATTACTGTAAAGTAGGATTGCTCATTCATGTTCCTGTGGGACTAAAGTGGCTTCAGGATCATTTAGAACATTTTATATTAATAAGTCGTATGACCAGTGGTACTTTTATTGAATATTAGATTAATTTTCGCCACCCAACAAGCTCGCCAGTCCTATTCACCTAAATTCTAAAAGATCCATACAGCCTTACTCTCTACCACACTACTTGGTAATATACTTCTTACGTCTAAGGTGGTCTGTATGGGGGGAAAAAAAATTCAAACATTTTTGCAGAATTTAGTAATTTCCATCTGTATCCCTCTGTTTTTGCTGAACATCTACTGTACTGATTCCTTTTATACTTTTAAAAGCTTTAGCTTCAGTCTTGTCACCTCTGAATTTGAGTTTCATAAACTGGTATGGTTCAACTTTTCCAATCTTTCCCCAGTGCTCAGCAGTCCTAAAATTAGACTAGTCACTCTTTTGTGGACTTTTTTCTAGTGTGGCTGTGTCTTTTCTGTACAGTTTTCACAGTACTCCAGATGAGTCGTCGTTAGTGCGTTACTCCGTATAACTTCCCTTGGCTTATAGTCTGCACATCATGCTATTGCACATAACCTAATATCCTGTTAGACTGTGTAATTGCTGTTGTACACTGTCCAGAAGTAGTTAATGTTGAGTCCACTGTGCCTCAAAGGCCCCATCATAAGGTGTACTGTACTTTCAAGTTCAAACCTTCCATCATGTATTCTAATCTAACATTTTAGCTTCCTATTGTAATACCTTATACAGTAGTTACATCCATTGAATTTTATCTGCCACTAATCTGCCCAAGTCTATATTTTGTCCTATATAATGATTCATTGGTTTCTAGTTTATCTGCAATTCCATCTTCTTTGGTATCATCTGCAAACTCTTCCAGCAGCATGTTATTTATATTTTTATCAAGAACTGATACAGTATGTACATTAAAAAAACAGCAGCTCCAACAATGATCCCTGAGGGACACAATTTATTTAACATCACCTAATCTTAATAACCCTTTGCTTCTTGTGTTTTACTTAATTTTGTAACCATCATTACACTACACTCATTTTATTTTGATTGTAACCTCTGTTGTAGTATCTTGTAAAAATGCTTTCTGAAAATCAAAAATAGTATCATATTCACCTCTCTTATCAAATGCTTTTATTGCTTCTTCATATAATGCCAGTATATTAGTATAACACAGTCTATATGATATTGTCTGAATCCATGTTAAGTGTTTACTAATACATCTGTTCTTTCCACATGCTGCTCTGTCTTTTCCCTTAATAATTGCTTCCATCAATTTGCCCATGATGCATGTTCAGTTTAATGGCCTAAAGTTACTTGGATCAACTTAATCAGCTTTCTTAAATAATGGAATACCATCTTCTAGCTTCCAGCCGTCATGAAATTTCCTAATGTGCAGTAATTTTCAAAAGACACGTGTCATGGGTTTCCAAATGTATTCACAAACTTCATTAAGCACTCCAGGATAAATGGTACCTTGAAATGGCAACTTGTTCTATTTCAACTGTTTTAATTCAAGCAGCACTTTCCCCTCTACAATTTCCAAATCCCTCACTGCTTCCTGCTGGGAGGTTATCAGTTTCTTCATACATGTACATTTCTCAAAAATGCAAGTTAGGCGCATTTGGCTATTTCATTGTATATTTTAATTTGCCATTACTTTTCATGGTGCACTTTACCTACTTCTTGACTCTCCTTTATCTTCTAAAATGCTGAATTAGATTCATTTTTTATTATAGTCTCAAAATCTGTAAATGCCATTCATATTTCTCTGTAAGCTCCAATCAATGTCAGAGCTCTTTAATATTGAAAATTTTGAGACTTGCTTTTATTTTTCCTTTGTTTCCACTTAAATAATTTTACAGTAAACTGTTGTATCTCTTGTTATTGTTATTATTTGTTTGGTTAAGTAGTTTGTTGTTCTAATGTTCTATTTTTTGGAAAGTTAAAATTAAAAATGTTAGCTATAAAATTTTAGAAAGAAATGTAATTACTTAGAACTTTACAAACATTAAAAATATGATATTGTTCACATTATTTATTTATTTATCTGGCAGATGTCATGCATGACTGAAAAAAATGAAAAGTACAGGCTAAGAGTAATTTGCTGCAAAGGAAAATTCAAATATCCAGTTAATTAACTGATCCATGAATTTAAATAAGTGTAATCAGCATTTAGTTTTGGGATTTGAACCATTAATTTTTAATGTTATTGCAAGCTAATTTCACTATCATCTAATCAAGTAAATATTTATTATTCTTCATAATTTGGCAGACACCTTCCCTCAAGGCAACTTACAAGATTAGGATACTTTAGAATTAGTATAATAATAATAATTGGTATTATTATTACTTCTGCCACTCTTACAGGAACATAGGGCCTTTAAAATATTCTCCATTCTGACTTGTTATGTGCCAAATGTTTCATTTCACCCCATGATTTTTTGAGCTGACCGTTTTTTGGTTTTGTTTTTTTAATCTTTGGCTTCTCCAAGTATAGGCTGGTCTTCGTACCTTTCTTGGTCTTGCTGAATTCCAGTCAAGCTCTTTGTTGTTTGGTACATTGTCTCTCTTACAAAAGGAGTGCATTATCTTTCCACATTTATGTCACTTGATTTCAGTCATAATATCACCATACTTTGTTTTATGCCTTTTGTCACTCATTTGAAATCTGTTCAGGCTAATTTATTCCACAGATCCTTCTTAGGGATTGGTTTTCAAAAAACTTTACCATAAAATTGAGTTCTTTTGTCATTTTCCATGATTATCAACAAGACTGATTTAACATTAATGTTAAATATTGTAATTTTCCTGGAAGAAGCATCCATCCATCCATCCATCCATTATCCAACCTGCTATATCCTAACTACAGGGTCACGGGGGTGGAACAAGCATACTGCGAGGAATTCTATATACTCGTAAGTAGACCAAACACTTGGTTAGCTTTCTTAAGTGTGCAGTTGTACAACAGTCTTCAGTTGTAGTGCTGTCTAGATAACCATATTCACAGACTTCATCAATGGAGCTTCTTCTTATGTTGAATTCATTGGAGCTGCTTGCCCAAATGTTTTTTCTGAAAGTAAATTTCCAAACCAAACTTCGATACTTCTGCATGTAGTACTTTCAATTTGTTCTTCATATCCTCAAATAGGTGTGAAAGCAGACAGATATAATCTGTCTAGTCAATGTTTTCCAACCATCCATTTGCTCCCCAACCTATATCTCTCAAAACATTCTTTGATCTTTTCATTACATTATCAAGAACAATATTGAAAAACAAGAGAGATAACGGGGAAGATAACAGAGCAATTATTAGGATGAGACGTAATAGAACAATAGCAGAAACTGAGGCCCTCCCAATATCTGGCATTTACATATGTAAGTTAAAATACTCTGATATTTTGGAACATGAAGAAATTTGGGATAGTCTGAAACATCACTGAGTACCAGGGAAAATAATCTCCATGATTAAAGGACTCTATTGCAATGCCTGTACATACGGTATGTCTTTATAAAGGTCATAGTAGTAAAAATGTGTGATCACTAGCGACACAAAGCAGAGATATTATTGTTTCCATATACTAAATATACAGTGTTTTACAGCTGGACACAGCAAAGTTAAGTGGCATGACCAGTATCATGCAATGGTTCTATATTATATTTCAGGCTTAATATTTTGATTTCATTATTTGGTTTGTGAATTTTGACATTGTTTCGACATTGGCCTGTTCTTTTGACTATGTTTTATCTTCTGGTCCCAAATCAAATCCAGACTTCCTTCTGATCTCCTTAGGCAGAATATCGCACCCCAGTGCTTGCTCAAAATGTACAGACACATTGCATATATTGAAAAATGTGTCTTCTCCGTAAGATGGAAATCTTACCCATTGTGTGTTTATTCATTTGGCCTTGCACATAAGAAAGATCCCTTGAAACCTTTACATTTGGCATTTCAGCAACTGCTACTTTTATTTTCAAAAAGTTTTCTTATTTTAAGTTCAAGATAAAATTAAACCATATTCTGAATTTAAGATTGTCTAAAAATCTAAAAATAAGAATGCTTGCATAATTACAAGAAATATATTTGCTGAATAAATGCTGTATCCCAATTAATTGTTATATATGCCTATTTCCTTCAATAATATAACATGGAATTCTCAAACCCAATGTCCAATTCAGGGGAAGGGCCTCACCCAACAACATTAGACAAAGGCAGGAATTAACCCAAAAGCGCCAGTACATCACTCACACCTGCGTGAGGTTAATTTATAATTGCAAATGCACAAATCCTTACATTGTGCAAAATGTGCAAACATCACACAGATAATACACACATTGGGATTTAGACATACAACAAAAAAACCCACAAACTGTCAATGCTAAACACTGGCTACTTTGGTGGTCATTTTTCTCCTGTTATTCTTCCATATTTATATTCATTAGAGTCCCAGTGGGAATGCTTAGACTAGTACTGGAGTGGTACAGCAGCTGCAGATTTTCATTCCAACCAATTCCTGATTTGGATGGGTTTTTTGTTTAAATTAAAACTCTGTTATTTAATGGTTTACAGTATATGTTTACTACCCCCTGCTCGCTTCACTCACCAACCCCACTTTTCTGCACTGCCAACCACTCCACGTGTCTATGCTCGTGTTGTGAAGAGGGGGGCTAAAAGCACCCCAAGGAGACACGGTCGCTCCTCCGAAACCCCCTCTTAAATGGTGATATCATGGGAAACAAATACAGTTTTTTTTACCTCCTCTTTGCTCAATCAGCTACTGCTGTTGCTGCCATGATCTGCATCTCGCGTGGCACTTCGAACGTTTAAATGCCTGTACAGCAGCTGTCTTTGTCATCTACTCTTTGTCTTTAATTTCTGGCCCCAGGCGTGGTTAAATCTCTTGGCACAAATTCTTGTCTCGTGGGTGAGTTCTTGATATTTTTTAGTTTATAATTTAAAAACTGAATAAGAATCTGAAAATCTAACAACATCACATTAAAGTTTGATAAACTCTGATAAGAATGATACTTAACCGTATATATGTAGGTTTTAAAATAAGCCCCGATTTAAAGCATGACAAAAAAGTGACATAAAAACACCATGTAAAATCATTGCACAAAATCGTTGCACTTTTAGGCTTAGGATATTATATATAGAGAGTAGATTGTCATTGAAATATTTCACAGTAAGATTTATTCACAATATCATGCTTATACCTGCATTTTTATCACTCTTTAATTTAATATTGTTTTTTATCAGTATGCTGCTGATGGATTATGTGAATTTCCCCTTGGGATTAATAAAGTATCTATCTATCTATCTATCTATCTATCTATCTATCTATCTATCTATCTATCTATCTATCTATCTATCTTATGGTTGCTTATATTGATGTTGCTCCTGCATAGGGCTTAACTTTTGCTCACCTTTCCTGCTGTTTTAGATGCAATTGATGCTTACTACTTCTAAGTAAACTTATTTTATCAGTCTACCTTTCTATGATGTGTGTTCTGCCTTTATGTTATATACTAAGTGCGTTATGTGGATTCAACCCAGTAAATTTTGTAAGACAATGAGCTTCATTATAGTTGGTTAATTGAATATATCAGAAGTACTACATAACATAAAAGTTACATAAAGTTTTTTTTTTTGTGTACAATATACTATATGTAGGTTTTTTTCACCTAACAGCTATTATTATTGGCAGGTAGTGTGGTGTTGTGGTTAAGGCTTTGGACTTCAAACCCTGAGACTGTGAGTTCAGTTCCTGCTACTGACATTGTGTGACCATGAGCAAGTCACCTCACCTGCCTGTCCTCCAATTGGAAAAACAAAAGAAATGTAACCAATTGTATCTCAGATGTTGTAAGTCACTTTGGATAAAGGCTAGACAAATAAGAAATTATAATATGGTTAGGACACTGGAGCTGCTTTCTCTTGGTATACACAAGTGTCTATGAGTGAATTGTTCCTGCATTTGATTAATTTCTGCTTGTCCCAGTGACTTGGTTTTTGTTGATGGTCATTGCAAAACACAAAATCCTTTGAACTGAAACAGGTAATCTGTAGGAATAATGTGAAACTTGAATGTATACTGTCATTATTGCATGTTTATGATTTTCACTTTGTTTACATTGTTCACTCAAGTATTTCTTTTCATGTTTTTCATCAACTGGATGTTCAAGCTTGTATTTATTTATTTATTTAGCCATAGCTATAGGCAGACAATAAAGTGTTAACCTTGGCCCCTGTAACAAATTGAATGTTTTTACTTTTGGGGTTGATTCTGAAGTGCATGAAAATAACTGCCAGTACTAAGTTTTGGAGTTTTTTTAAAAAGATCTGGGGTTCCCTTTTAAAGTCCAAAGATGCAAATGTGCAGTATATTTAAAGAATTTTGAAGAGCAATTTAGGGGGTATCCCCACTCAAAGTAAATAGATGTACATGTAAATGTAACTGATTTCAGTGACATGAATGTCACTGCCATGGTAAGTAAACCTCTCGACAAGGTCTACATTCTCTCCGCAGACAGACACACTGCCAATGACTGTGCCCAAGAGGGTATTCAAGGCCTGGATCTTGCTTTTTATCCAGGACAGTCGCAAGCCCAGACACTCAGACTCCTCGCTCAGTCTCTCAAGATCCCTGATCAAAGCTTCCAGTGACTCTGCAAACATCACAGCATCGTCAGCAAAGTCAAGTTCAATGAATCTTTCTTCACCAACAGATGCCCCACAGCCACTGGATCCCATGACCCAGTCCCACACCCAGTCCATACGAACATTGAACAGAGTAGGAGCAAGAACACACCCCTGATAAACCCCAGAATCAACTGGGAAAAACACAGAGGTCCTGCCTCCACTCTGCACAGCACTTACAGTACCAGTGTACAGGCCAGCCATGATATCCAGCAACCTCGAGGGGATCCCGCAAACCCTTAGGATGTCCCACAGGGCAGCTTGATCAACTGAGTCAAACGCTTAATGAAAATCAACAAAGGTTGCAAAGAATCTCTGCCTATATTCTCATTTGCACTCCATGAGAACCCTCAGTGCCAGGATGTGGTGATGGTAGACTTCTTAGGCATAAAAGCAGACTGCTTCGGCCGATGGTAGGTGAGCAAGTGATCACGGATCCTACTGAGGGTGACCCTAGCAAGGACCTTACCCGGCACAAAGAGCAGTGTTATCCCCTTGTAGTTGCCTCAGTCCAGGCAATCACCCTTCCCTTTCCAGATAAGGATGACCAGTCCCATTTTCCAGTCAGTTAGGATGTCTCCCATCTCTCACATGGAAGCACAGATTGCTTGCAATGCCAGGAGGACAGCTGTATCACCAGCCTGGAGAAGCTCTCCTGGGTTGAGCATGGGCTATATAAATAAAATATATTATTATTATCATTATTATTAGATGTACCATCCTGGCAAATTTCACCTTTTTAATGTAATGGAAAATAGGATTTTTGTTGATGAGTAAGTCAGTCATTCAGTCAACTAAGCACTATATATAGTATATATAGATTCAGAACTATAGGTGATATCTTTCATTTTCATATCTGCAATTTTTTCTTTTTGTGTATTTGGATTCCTAAATAGTGACCATTATTGAAGGGTTTTCTAAGGAGCCTTTTTTTTTAATCCTGTAAAGTTTTTCTTCAGTGTGTCAGTTTTAAGTACTGAATCCATTCTGTTAATTGCACTATATTTCACATACTGTCACATTTATGGTCAGCTGAATACAGCTGTTGTAATTCTGAAAACATCACTTAAAACTCAGGTGATCATTTTGGGTAAATACGAAAGCACTGCAGAGCAGCAGACTAAGATTTGTGTGCTCCAAAATTATAAGCACCAAAGAAACTTTCATTCTGTTGTGTTCACAAATGTTCACTCAAGTCTATCAAACTGAAACAGTGAAATATTGTGGTGAATAAGGTTTTGTCCACAGATGCTTCTGTGGTAATGTTGCTTTCAGTCATGTTTCTGTATTCACAGGCTCTGCAGTAATTATGGTTGTGCAGTAAGGGTGATTATAATTTTTTGCACAGTTGTCTTGTAATTAAAACTATTCATTTCTGCAGATTGAGCTGTGTTGAAAAGAGGCAAGTTAAAGAAAAGAATTGCTGTTTTAATTTGAAATTATTTCAGTTCTTTACTCTAAAATTGTGGTAATTTCATGTGATTTATTTCTGTTTTACAGTCCTAGCCTGGAAGAAACATAGTATTGGAGCTGAATGAAGTTGTATTATACTTAGATAAGTTAACTGTGTACTTGGAAATTGATATCTTTTAAAAATGTTTTTAATGACTTAAGTAAAATACAACACTACACTGATCACAACAAATGATTCTAACTGAGAAAATAGATCTTAGGAGAAATTCATATACTTTTGGAAATGTTGTGTCCCACTGGCCGTCTTCACCCTCAGTGTACACGATACATTAAGCTACATTGTGATTGTGAACAATGCGATAGACAGTGGTCAAGCACTGTATCTCTCATCAGCAATGCAATTTTTTTCCTCAGCCACTGTAGCATTTTGTTTCATATATCTAGAGTACAAACTTAACTAACGAACAAGAGTTTTAAAACAAAATTAAGCATTAGTAACATAGACCTGGGTAGAGAATGATCAGATGGACACCATAAAGGAAGTGCGTGAAAATCAGTTTCTAAATCAGAAAATGTACACATCATATAATGGTAAAAGATGGGTCTGATAACTTTTCTTTATGGCTGTATGAATCTTAACTGCGGCTTTTTGAACTAGCTGATTATGCACTGCAGATCTATAACAGACCTTATCTTTAAACTGGAGTTACTATTTTTAAGAGATAAAATTGCTGTGCCTCTCCCTTTTTAAAGTGAAACGTTTATGCAGGTTTAATCATAGCTTACTTAAAATATACTAAATCAATTGCTGTACTGTTACCTTAGATGTAAAGCATGCATCTACTGTAGCTGAAATCATGTCCTGCTTAAAAAAAAAAAAATTAGGTGTCCTTTATATAGTCCCATTTAACAGTTTGGGTTTCTATAGTTACACCTACAGACAAACTCTTATAAGATTTGGTTTCCCTATCCTGAGAGAAATGTGTCTGGGCCATTTAGATGCTATAGCATGCAGTTACCCTATCTCAGAAGTACTCAATGAAATCACTTGTGTACTTACCATCAAGCCTATGCTAAGGCATTTGCCTTCCTTTTTGCTGAGGCTGTGTGGATTCTTATTGATAATGTTCAAATTTACTCAGGCAATGCTTAGTTAGAAAACTGTCTGTGTAGCTATTTAGGAAAAAAAAGAGCGAGTCTCCTTTAAGAGGAGCCAGTGAAGCGCTCAGTGTTGCTCTGTTGCTGATGGTGTTGCTGTGCTACAAGTTGATTGGTTGGGGCTGTCAGGGCTGAGGTGCTGGAGGGATGCTGCGCTTGCTCTCTCTCTCTCTCCCTCTCTCTCTCTGGCTTGCATCCTTCTGTATAATCAGCAAGTAGGGCAGGCAGGCTGAGCAGCAATCCGGAGAAGCTGTTCTCTCTGTAGGCTGGAAAAAAAGGGAGAGAGGGAAAGAGATAAAGAAAGATACCAGGAAAGAGGGTGAGACAATTCCAGTTACCATCAAGGCAAGACAAAACAAATGAGGAAAGGAAAGGTGTGCACAATGAAGGTTTGATCCGAAAAAAGAGAGAGAGACATTTTATACAGCTATATTTATATATGTATTTAAATACATGGAGCTCTATATATATATATATAAATATACATAGTCTATATTTCTGTGAACACTGTGATCGTGGCGTGGCAAGAGAAGATTTTCTTTACCATATCAATCAGGGCAGGTCTCTGATTGTGTGAGCTGTACAAAGTAATTCTTTTTCTAATCAATACGTAACGAAGAAGACTATTTTTCCTTCCTCCCTCTGTGGTTATTTCATCTTCCTTTGGAGAGAACATGTAAAAGAGGAAAAGATCTACAAACGGGTGTTATTTTTTATTCTTGCAATTATTTTTGGTCCATTTTTGTGGAACATTTCGTGAACAATCTGACACACAGGAGGATTCACACATCCAGCCAGCATGCACAAACACCACCATTGCTGTAAGTGCCCGGAATGCTATGAGGTGACTCGCATGGCAGCCCTTCGTAGAATGGACCCCCCATCTTATGGAGACTGGCAACCTGACCCTTTTGGGTACCCCTCTGGTTTTGGTGGTGGCCAAACCTTACCCCCCTCAGCCAGTAGTGGAGGAGGTGTGGGCAGCGGAGGAACTGCTGGCAGGAGTAAGGGCAAGATGATGTCTTCTGGGGGTTCTGGGTGCCCCAACCCAAAAGGCCAGTCCAAGGGCGGTCCCAAGGTGAATGGCAACAGTTCTGGTGGACAAGGTGGATGGTGGCCAGAGTGTACTTGCTCTAATCGTGACTGGTATGATCAGGTAATATTTGCATTGAAGTATAAAGGGTGCATTAGGTGCTGAGTTGCCAATTTTTTATGTTGGTATTTTTGTATTTGTGAATATTTGCATGTCAGTTTTAATTGGTCCATGTGTATATTTGCTTGTCTGTTGACAAAAATTATAATCCTTGATTAGGTAATATAAGGAAAAACAGAAATGTCTAAAATCCTTTTTTACCTTTTGTTTGTAATTATTAGATGTCTTTTTAATTTGTGTTTATTGTTAAAGCCATATATTTATTGACCTGTTTGATGTACTGTGAAACATCTAATATCCACCCACCCACACATGTACTCACATGCATCCACACACGCACACACACGCATACTCATCCATACATTATTTAAAAATAATTTAGACATGCTTTTATGCACAATATTTATCTAAGATTTGGCAGATACCTGCAAAATATATAACGTAAAAATGAATATCTCTTCAAATATGAGACATTAAGTGAGCATAAGACAAAACCGAGCATGCAAATCAATTTGTGCTTTATACAATGGAGCAGATTTTTTTTGATGTGAGTGCAAGAAAAAGAGAGAGAGAGAGAGAGAGAGTGTTCTTAGATGTTAATTGTTTATCTTAGTGCGTATCTCATTTTTATATCAGGAATACTTACACCTTCTGATATAGTAGGTGTATTTGCATTTCTGAAAAAGCATCAAAAAATAAAAAATAATTGTCCATATTTTTTTCAGTGGGTGCGCTTGATGATTTTATATTGAAAAATGTCTAATTAGTAACTAACATCCAAAAGGATATGTAGATTAAAATCTCTCCATATCTGTTGGTTTTAAGATCTGTTTATTGCTGTTTCCTTGCCTTCTAAAATGGATATTGGTGTATAAATCGCCTAGGGAACAAAATGTTAACTCCTTCTGTGCCATCCATCATGAAACGCTGAGTGGCCAGTTGATTTTCTAAATGGGATGGAAAGTGTGTATTCCTTGCAGGAGTCCATATTAGTTCTCTTTTTCTCTTTCTTTGGGTCTGAATGACTCTGTCCTTTTGCCTAGCAGAGAAGCTATGTCTATGTAATGCAGGAACTGAACCCATATTTAGAGAGGGGACTTAGAATTTAGAAATGAAGAGACGTGGTTCACATGTAGTTGGGTGTAAGGGAAAAGTATATAAGGAAAATGGAGGCGGCAGATATCGATACAGTATCTCAAGGACCATTTCTTCGGCATTACCATAGAATCAAGAAAACTGATGCAATTCATTTTACATAATTTACTGTAAGGCTTACAAATAATGTGTTTCACAAAGAGATGGATATATAACATCCCTCTACAGCAAGTAATTACCCACATTTGTCTATGAAATTCTTTTTGGAAGTATACGTCACTTGTATAACACATATATTAATCACCCGGGGAAATTGAAAAGCAAAAGGGATTGCCAGATTTGCTTAAAGAGCCATCCATGCAGCTTTGAGCATTTATTACAGTCCAGAGTTGACTAAACATATGAAAAAAACTCATCAGGGAAAAAGTACAACAAAGTTGAGTTCATTTTTATGTATTATAATTGTATTACTTTGCTGTAATAACTTCTGAAAAACTTTTTGTCTGTCATTTGTTACAACTACCAAAAAAGATAAGATCTTTTATTATTGAAGCTGTATCTCTTTAGAATAGTGCTCTTCACATACTCTAACATAATATTGAAGGCTTTCAAAAAGAAAGAAATTACTTCTGGAAGAACATCCACTTAATTATTATGTGTCCATCCATTTTCTGCATCTGCTTGTTATATCTAAAGATCCCAGAAGGAGTGAGTCTATCTCAGCAGCATCAGGTACATGGCAGGAGTAAATCCTTGGTGTGGAATTAGTCAGTCACAGGGCACATTCATGCAAACAGCTACACTCACTCACTCGGGCTGATATAAAGCCACCAATTCAAGTAGATTTGAAGCAGCATTGCTAGCTACTGCACCACCAAGTGATGTGCAAAGAATTATGAGAAGCTGGCATTTCCTATTTTGTTATTTCCTACTGAAAATTATATTTTCAAGATGATAATGACAATGATTATTATTAATACGCTTTTTGTCTTTTTGTATCTGCCACTATACAATTCATGCCTTTGATTTGGTCATGTTGGACTGTAACATGAATTGCCGTGTAAGACACCTTGTTATGAGGCTCACCATGAAGGATGTTAGATAAAATGCAGATTGATTAATTGATCACCTCTGTTCATTAATGACTGCTAGGTGAAGGCCTCTGTTTGATTAATAAATGTTGTACAAAAACAATCCTGCATTTTATGTACCTAGCACAGATGCAGAAGAAAATAGATGGTTACAAATTATATTTTCTAATATTGCTCATTGTTTTTTTTTTTCTTTCTCTTGGCAAATATAAATTGTATTATATAAAGATATGTGGATTTAATTATACATTTTGCAGAATCTAAAGTAATAAGTAGCTGTATTCAAGATGGATGGTGCTGTGTTAAATTTCTTATTTTACTAAAGTCACGTCACAATCAGTGTGAGGGTTTTTTGCTTGAATCTATAAGTGGGGGGAAAGAAATCAAATTCTGAGGTCATAAAGAAGCTTATTTTTAACAAAGTAATTTGGCAGAAGTCTTTCCATTTGTCAAATAATAGGCTTTAAGAAAAGGTTTATCCTACTGGAGGTAGCTGAGGTGATATATTTTATAAATGGATTTCTTTTCTCCAAAGACAGGAAGTGAGGTATGCAAGAATGTTATATAAGCAAAGCAGCAGCATTAGGAGCAGAGAGAACAACTAACCCTTTCCTGTATGGAGATAACACTGCTGAGCAAGAAATGTCCACTGACCTCAGTTATAAAAAATGCTGAAAATTAGGTTCATTGTTATTCTCTTATTGTGCTTGAGGTTTAATGTAATTTTTCCTTTCCATACCTAAAAAGAAAACATAAAAACATTATTGCGTTGAAAGAAGTCAAGTGCATTGTGTTTTATGTATAGAACTCTAATTAATTACCTGCACTTCAGGTTGTGTGAAGTGGCCAATGCACTTAAATGTAGTTGGTAAAGCAGTTTATAGCAGCCATTTTTTCTGGATGACTACATACAAGGTCATGGGGTGCTGGAGCTTATCATAGTAGAATCAGTCACTAGTTAGGACTGTGCCCTGGATGGCACGAGAATCCCTTACAGGTCACACTCACACACACACACACATGCACACACTGTTCGATAGCATGTCATACTCATGCACATATTCCAACACTCTTGTAAACACATGTACAATTACTTGTGACATGCCAATTCTCCTGGTCCTTAATACACATACTGTATGTTTGGAATGTGGAGGACAACAGGAGTGCTTGGGAGAAAACACACACAAAGATGGGGGCAAGTGAAAACATGATATGCAATGAAATGAATCTAGTTTGTTTCGCAAGTGAGGCAACAGTGCTAATTGCCAACCCATTATTTCAATCATGTCATGAACTAATTTTATTTACAGACCAGAAGCAGTGAAGTGTAGAGTTCTGGAGTATAAAAACATCATCTTGTATACGACACAACTAATACTTGTAGACTAATACTGAACAGATCATCAGACCATCCATTATTGCACCCTATCCATTTCAGTAGCATGGGAGCCCAAACGTATCCTGCAGCATTTTGTGCCAGGTAGAGGTCAACCCAGCATGGTGAGCCAATTCATTGTAGGGTACACTCATTAACAAACCGACTCTTAAAGACTTTTGCTAAAATTAAATATTTGTACACTTACACTTTAAAAAAAAAAAAATATATATATATATATATACTTTTTCTTTTGCTTCCAGTCAGTCCCAGTCAAGTCATGTCAATTGATATAGCACATTTAACACAACTACAAGTTGACCAAAACACTTTATGATAAAAACCAAAAAACAAAAAATGCAATTCCCAGAAGCTCAAAGCTAATAAAAATATAAAAACTAATACATATAACTCTTAACAAATTTTAACAATAAACCCTTTACTATCAACTTAATGACAGGGAAAAATTGATTTTAATTGAGTTTTTAAAGTATTATTTGAGGAAGAAGCTTTTATTTCATATGGCAAAGTGTTCCACAGCCTTGGGGCCACTGCTACAAAAGGACAGCTACCCATAAGCTTCAGACATATCCATGGAATACATAATAATAAATGATCTGAGGTCCTGATAGCCCTGGATGGTAAATATGAAATAAGAAGTTCAACAATATATGAAGGAACAGACCCATTTATAATTTTTGCTACAGAACACAGAGGGAAGGGCAACACTTCTGTCAAATGCAATATTAAGTAATATTGGGGTTCACCATTCATATAAATCTCAGTCTCCCAATTGGCAAAATACAGTATTTACCAATAGAAGATTAAAATATCATGATGACTAAATAGATGACTAAAATATAAAAAAAATGACTTAATTTAATTTTATAAAAAAAAGATGTTGTTTACATGAATACTTATATTCAGTACTGTATATGTTTATACAGAATTTCAGCCCAGTTCTGGAGTTATGGTTTTCTCTTATTTTCTTAGGGAGTCAAGGCTGGGTGGCTGCCAAACAAACTGGGCCTATTAAAGCCCATTGAAGCATTCCTTGTATTGTTTTGGGCTATACAAGAGATAAGCTGTTGTTGTTGTTGTTGTTGTTTTGAACGCTGGTCAGATCATTATCTTTTTGAAGTTACCATGTTCTACCTATATCTACTGGAGTCTCCTATTAGAAAGTCTCATTTTCTTCCACATTTTAAATACTGAGATGCTTGATGACTGAATACTGTACTGATATGAGTGAGTGAAGATAGGTGTATGGGTTTGCACCATAATCAAACAGTGCCTCACCAGGGAGGGATTCTGACCTGCACTCACTTTTCCAAGGATGAACTTCAACACCCGTTAACTAAGCATTAATAAAGCCAGGTTTACAAAATGGCTTGACAGACAGATGCACTGTACAGTATATTGACTGAAAACCCCTTAAGATTTAAAATGTTACATCTCTTTTAAATTAAAACGTTCTCTTCTGTATAGAGAAACAGAATATTTTGGAAATTCTGGATATCTTTTTCGGTGATCCTGTACAAAGTTCGATATAGTAATGTGCACAAGGGATATTCCCCATATTTGTTGACTTCATGAAAATTCATTACAAAAAAAAGGTGTTTTTCTTTAATGAACATTTTTATTAGTTTTTACCCAGATATTTTGTCATAATTTCCACAGACTACAGTAGCATTCACTTTTAGTAGCACATTCTGGACAGTTCTTAATGTAAGTTTGTTATGGAGCACTTAGAAGTCCAACTGAGAAGCTTCAGAATGACAATTTGCGAATGTATCAAGTAGCAACAGGTTTGTTGTACCATGCAGGGCCTTGCTATTGGCAAAAATACTTCATGTCAGTCCAACTTATGAATGTTCTTAAAAGAGAGTTGTACTCTCAGGTGGATGCGGTTGAGTGCAGAGAAAAGAGATTGACGTGGCATTGCCTGGAGATACTTAGATACATCAAGATAAAATGTCGAGGTTTGCATTTGCCAAAATAAAGTACAATTTCAAGCCGCATCATGCTTTTAGATCATTTGAGCAACCGAGCAACTGAATCCTGCTATCGTGGGCTTGTGATTAGAATTTGCTATCCTGGTGTTCAGTTTTTACAGATCTCTCCAGCTTAGAAAGCCATGCTTACCAGAGTCAAACAGTAAATAAAATAAGGGTGTGAGAGTGAGGTATTCATTTAGAAAGCTCACCTAGCTACATAATTAATATAATATACAGAAAAAGTGTGCACAAGCACATCTTTCTTTCTTTCTTTCTTTCTTTCTTTCTTTCTTTCTTTCTTTCTTTCTTTCTTTCTACAAATGTACTGCAGTACAATAAAAGGAATAGGCACTTTAAAAAGGCCCAAACCAACATTCCCTTGATAGCTGGGCATGTGTGCATGCGCATGTTCAGAATTTAATTTAATGGTGTGGGGGTGGGGCAGTGCTTTCAGGCAGGGGATGTCATCCAGAGAAGACATATGGGTATAATGTTTAAATTAACATGTAGACATCCAGCAGTGAGGGTGAGGGGTGGGCATTGTTGAAACCTGGATGTGACTGTCTTGGCGTAGTAATTATGCAAGCATGAAAATGGCTGTAGGTTCACATTATTATTTATTGCTGTGCTTTTACATGTACTTCTCTTAGATCTCATACTTATTAGTTAGGCAGAGTTGAATTAGTGACTTCATTCATGTTTTGTCATTATGGACATATGTGCCAAATGAAAATATTGCATCACCTTAATTCACGTTCATGCACATTTCTTCAGGTTTGGAGTTACAGGGCAGTAAGTCTTCTATCTATCATGAACATATTTAAATTTTTTATATTTGTTTACATTAAACATACATATTTTGCTTTTCTTTGAGACAGTGGAATAAGTCTCTGCATCTTTCCATGCACAATGTTTGTCTGATAAATGTCATACGTTTTTCTAATTAATTCAGATCCTCTCACTTTCCTATGTTATTGAATAGGCTGTTAATAAAACCTAAGGTCTGCATGCACTGTCTTAACATTGTTTAATTGTTTAATAAACCTGACATGCATTGAAATTATTTTTTCATTTTTATCCCCAAATGAAAATGAAACTGTGTTATGTCCAATTTCAGTTTGGTGTTATTAAGAGAAATAGAAATTCTTTTTATTTTCATCTTCGTCAGCCGTGCTTTGATTGACTGACTTCTTTAAATCGCTGCCGATTGAATTGCTTTCCACTCATTGACGTTATGACGTGACCCCACAGAGACATCAAGCTGCAGGAAGACTTGTGAATTTCCAATTCTGACTGCACAACTTCAGATTATTAACCCTTCACTTCAGGGTACAAGACAATGGAACTCCATTTTGTTGACAAAACCTAAATTTTATTTGGCTACGAAACAAGATTTAAAAATTTACTATTTGTCAAATACAAGGTAAAACTGGAATTCTTAAATGACTTTCACTATGTTGCGACACTGAATTTCTTCCACATACGCTTGCTTCATCAATATACTTTACTTTTGATGTTTAGCTTTGTGTACAATAGTGTATAAAGTTAAGTTTTCTGTAGTTCTCATGACCAGCTGAATTACAAAACCATAAAGCAATAATGCAAAAATTGTCAATACCTAACTTGTATATTAGGGTAACATATGCTATGCATACAGCATTGTACTTTGTTTCCTTACAAACACATAAATGGCGGTAAACAATTTGGCATAATAAAAAACAAACATTGTTTCAAATTCATACGTAATCATTTTGTAGACATGGTAAAAAGTATATTTTAAATATATTTTTGTGGTCAAGCCATAAGCAACCCTGAATTGAAGAGATTTAGAAATTTCATGTTGTTTATTGTATGTTTCATTTCCCATAAGAACTTTGAGGTAGTAAACTGGTGCAGTGTCAGTGTCAATATGATTATGATGATTATGCCCAACAATAAGCTGGCAGCCCATAAAGGGTTTGTTCCCATCTTGTTTTTGAAGTTGTTGGGACCACGACTGCTTCTCCTAGACTCTTTAATGTAAAAAGCTATTAGTGAAATATATTAATAGATGTATGATTGAGTCATCTGCCAATATTAATATACACATAAGGGTACACAGAAGAAGGTGGCCTTTAACAATTATCACCTGTTTGTGACACATTTCCGGTATGCCGAGTAGTTTGAATCCCAGCCCAATCACTGCCTGCGTGAAATGTTCATGTTTCTCCCTTGTTTGTGTAGGTTTTTCTCTAAATACCCTTGTTTGTGCTTCAACATCCCAAAGAAGCATATACAGTATACTGTAACTTTAGCTAGTTGTTCTACATTAGACAAGTCTGAGCTTAAGTGGTTCCTGACCATTGTTACTTACATAAGGATCAGGCCCATTGCTTTGAATTAGTCAGTGTTTGCACAGAAAATGGATGAATGGATGCTATCACCCGTTGTGCATTACATCTCTGTAAAATATTAACAGTGCTGATATTTCTACTCAAGGCTATATTTCTTCACAATGTTGCATTACATCTTAAAAAGCTGTTCCTTCAACTACGATATGTAAGGTTCCCCATTTTGTGTTTCGAAGAAGGATGAAGTTTTTTATTTTTTCAGAAGAACTGTGAATAGTTTCTGCCCTCATTTTATTGTCTGTGATGGTAAAAACCATTTGTATAAAACTGTTTTTCAAAAAACCTACTGTCCCTACATGAGGCTGACCAGACTTATAAGCCATATAATTACAAGTGTCCAACTATAAATCTTACACAACGCTGTGTGAGTGATCGCTGTTATTAAGGTAATCCTGCTGTGACTCATCTGGTAGTCTATTGGATCTTTGCTAGTATTAATACAAGAACAGTAGGTTTTTCATGTGGCCTCCATGCCATGAAACTATTTCCTGCTGCATTTCTTGTTACCGTGTATTGCAGTAATTCAGACTAGGTCAAACAGTGAGATTTCTGATGTGGATTGTTTATTTGTTTGTTTCCTTTTTTCCTGTATCCACTTGCATTTCTAAGAAAAGTGAAGGCAATGTAGTTGATCTCTACTTATGATGCTACATGGAGGAGGCATTTTGAGAGATTTGCTCAGCTTTTGAGGCATAGATAAATCTATCCAGCTCTCCACCAATTATCAAAACTACATAATCCAGTTCAGGGTAGATGGGTAGAAGTCTATCTAAACCACATAAGGCACAAGAAAGGAACCAGTCTTGGACCAATTCCAGTGTAATGAAGTCCTTCGTGTAATATATTTCAATTGATAAATTAGCAGGTTGAAAACTAGAACTTCTGGACAACTAAAGTTAGCAAATTCAGTAAATTCTGATCAGACACTGATTAATTCAGACACAGTTATATTATATTTAACTTTTCTATTAATGAATTATTGTTAAAAATGAGACAGATTTTCTCAAACATAGTAATTTGTTGATAACCCTATTAATTATAAGTGCTTTTAGTATTGGACCCTGATGTTAGAACATAACTAACTTCACAATCTATTAATACCAACCTTGCTGAGATAAAATGAGTCTGAGAGTCAGTAAGTGTGAAAATGTGAGAATGGTTTAATTATAATAAGCCTGTGGTTTCCAAGTGTAGATTTGGGGGGCATTAAGCATTTTCAAAATTAGTCAGTCATTGTACCTTTTTTTTTGTATCAGTATACTGCTGCTGGATAATGTGAATTTCCTCTTGGGATTAATAAAGTATCTATCTATCTATCTATCTATCTATCTATCTATCTATCTATCTATCTATCTCTACATCATGTCATTGTTGAATTAGCTGGTCTTCTTTTTTTCTCTTATTCTGCATTTAGGAAAGATTAGTACTGTGGGATTTATATTCTAAGAAGTTTACAAGTATTCATATTTTTTATAGTTTTCAGTTTTTTTTCTCTCTTTTGCATTTTCCAGATTAATTCACGTGTTTTCTGTGGAATTTTCTCCCTTAATTATATCCTAATAATAAGGTTGGATTCAGTCCAATTGATGGTCTAAGCCCTGCTCAGCAATGGTACCCTCTCAGTCCTTCCACTGCTTAGCTGAAAATAAATTTAGAGTTAGTAAGTGCTGAAGGTGAAATAAGAGATTAAAACTTGACTCAGTTATTTGAAAAATCAGTAGAATAAATAATAAAATAAAGAAGCTAAGAGTCCCTTACATAAATCAGCTGTTAAATGCTAGCCAGAGCCATCCGGCTGTGTTTACACTCAGTGGAAGCAAAAATCTTATGCCATGAGATGGAAACAAATGTGATATTTGATGACACTTTTAAATCTAACTTTTAAACTTTAACTACTCACCAAGCCAAGAATTTTTTTTTTGTTAAATGCAGGTTAAATTTGAATGTGACAGAGAAGAACAACTACATAAAAAGCATCTAAAATCAAGTGTGGCAGTGAAAGAGTTTAGGGCATTATAGTCAGGGGGAAAATACCCTGTTGTGGTCCCCTTCTCATGGTGCCCTAAGCAAATGACAATGGAAAATGAATCAAATAGACACCCAAGTAAGGCCAATTGCAAAGCATGGTTATTTGAAAAGAGAACATCTTTAGAGTCCAGTGCTGGGGCAGTACCTGTAAAAACAGACAAGGTTACCAGTGCTTCTTAATTTACAACAAATGTCTGATTTCTCTGTGTCATTCAAATGTTGATCTGCTTGTATCATGGAACACAATACGTGCCAAATAAAAGTTCCCACAACCAGCTTGCATGGCCGACATACAGTAAAACAGATTGTGTGATGTTTTCACCCTATCCTAGTCTTCTATTTTACATGAATCAGGCAGAATTATGATTCATCAGTCTGGGGAATATTTTTTTCTTGACAGAAGCAGAATTCAAGTTATTCTCTTTCTCTTTTGGCACCATGGTTGCACTCAGCTGTTAGCTGACCTGACTGTAACCATCTGCAAAGATGATGCCATCCTCTTTCACTTGTTTTCATTAATTGTATGCTTCTAGCCTTAGAAAAGTAAATGGCTGAGTGGTTTTTAGGGGGGCAACTCATTATTTATATACTTGTGACACTGTTGTGTATAAAATCTAAGCATGGCTACTCCCCTCAATGCTCATGGGCTCATTTCCATGCTGCCTTCTAATCCTGAGTCCTGCCAGTTCTCCCAGTCATTTCTACATACATACGTACTGAATTGATGTCTGCGTATGTTTTAAATGGCATTGCCTGCACATGCCCTGCTGGTAGATATTTAGCACTAAGTACTGTGAGAAAAGAAAGTTATACCTTACAACCTAGCCATAGTATATATTGGAAGCATAATAGGTTACTCTCACTATTTGGCATATTGCTCATATCCATGCTAAACTGCTTCCTTTTTGTTGTTAACTTGTGCATCTAATTTCATCTGGATTTCTTTGCACTGTTCCAGCATTGTTTGGGTAATTGATGGTGTTACTTCATTCTAGCCTGCAAATGCATCCTCAAAGGCACTGGTGTTCCTTTCTGTGTTTCTTCCATTGCTACCAGACTTGGGTTTACTTGTAGAAATGCTGCACTAATTGAAAATATAACTTCGGCTTTTTCCTAAAATTTACTTAGGAAGAACTAAAAGTTAATGGAGTAAAGAAAAAGATGATACACAGTGGGCACTATGGTTAGGGTGTTTCTGAGGAAGTTTTTTGTAATGCCTTTGCCTACATCTTCCATGTGACAATGTCTGTCATGGCTATTGATAAATAGTCTTTGGGTGTATTTTTTATTTTAATAAAGCTTATTAGGGTTAGTGCAGTGGAGAGATGAAGGGTACACTGGGAAAAAAATGTTAAGGATGGAACAGCCAGGCAAGAGGAAAAGAGGAAGGCCAAAGAGGAGGTTTATTGATGTGGTGAGGGAGGACATGAAGGCAGTTGGTGTGGCAGAAAATGATGTAAAAGACAGGGACAGATGGAGATGGATGATCCACTTTGGTGACCTCTAAATGGGAGCAGCTGAAAGAAGAAGAAGAAGAAGAACTAGATAAGGGGCAGTGCAGTGGTTAATGTCATGGACTCACATCTTTAAAGTAACCTAATTCTGAGTATTCTCTGTGTGTAGTTTACACATTCTCCCTGTGTTCACATTGTTCTTTCCCAGTTTTTTCACATCCTAAAGAAAGTCACTTTAGGAAAATGAATGAATCCAAATGGATTTTCTTTTTATTTTGACATTTTATTTTAGTTTCTTAGGTAAATACCTTCAGTAGTATGACTCCTGGAATTGTACTGTCTAATGTGTTAACAAAGCTTTACAATTAGCAGGCCAAACACACAAGAGGCAACAGAAGCCTAACATAACATGCTGACATTAATTGAAGTAATATTAATCACATAAAAGTCAGGAAAGACATATAAAAATCTGAGACTTTTTCAAAACATGATTCAAAGTGGTTTGCTTGTTTTACAAGTTTAGTTATCTCTCTATTATAAAAAAAAATCCTGGAGAGAAACACTAGGGATACGAGATGTGATCTTCACATTAATATCACGGAAGAAAGACCTGCGAGACGAAAGAGATTGGCAACGGAGCATTTCTTGGGGACTTTAAACATGAGATATTGTGCCAAGAGATTGACCCAGGACCGTCTTGCGATGACGTAGAACATGAGATTCTTGCAAGACACGCCCAACTTACAACCAAATAAGAGCATGGGCAGCAACACACTCAGTCGTGTTTTGGCTTTAATTACACACAGATCCAGGGCTCTCAGCGCATTTATAAAGCGTATAAGGACAATACGTTATAAATGAAATGTAGACGGCTAAGCAAAGAAGAAAACATCACAGAGAAAAGAGATTCAAAAGCGTTGGAGACAAAAAAGAGGAAAAAAGAAAAAGAATAATCTAGGTGCAAATTAAGAAAATAAGAAAAGTAATTATTAGCCCGGAACAAGTGAAATTGAAACAAAGCACCCAATTGGGCTCAGAATTAAAAGACAGAGTAAAAGACAAAGTAGAACTTCATAAAGACGTTCACAAACATTGGTGCTATACACATGCAGAGCAGGTTAGAGATTATAAAAGCAGTGGAATTCGAAAGGCTCAAAAAAAAAATGTTGGCACAATACACATGTGGAGAAAGTAAAAAAATATGAAAGTAGGAAAATTGGAAAGTGTAAAAAAAAGAAAGTAAAGATCGTAGTAGCTGAAACAAATGGAAATTATTACTAGGAGAAATAATGAAAAAGCGAATAGAGATCGAATATATGGACATAGGTGATTTGTCAGAAGTATGTAAATATTGTAAGGCTTTGAAGTTTAAGTCAGAGAATTTCAAAAACGGGGTTTACCTCACGTGCATTTATTGGTTACTTTGCCAAAAAAATGATTAATTGCTGATGATGAAGATCGATCGCTTTGTCTGTGCTGAAATTCCAAACAGAGAAACCTATCCTGAATTATGGTACAAAGTCATTAAACACGTGTCTCACTGACCTCATTTAAAAGATTCAGCATATTGGGACTCCAAAGAGTCCAAATATTGTTTTTACAGAAGTTCTGAAATAAAAGTGAAGCTAATGAAATAGCAACAATTCAAAGAAAAAAAATCTTAAAAGTGTGTATCCGGAAAAAAAGACACGGGGGTTGGCGAGCAAAGCAAGCATGGGACAAAGCCCCCTAGTTTGAATAAAGTTTTGGAAATTGGCGCTAAAATATGTTGTCACACAACCAAGTTACAAATATTCTCAGTATGTATGGTGTAATGAGACAGAGGGATCAGATTATCAATAGATTAAAAGTCATTGGTCCTGTGAGTTTGCCCAGCTTCCAATGCAACTCCATTCCAACCTGTGACTGACTTATCAATGAGTAATTAAGAAGACTTTCTTCTGAGTATGACAAGAGTTAATGCTGCTAAATAGTCAACTCTCTAAAGTCCTAGGTTCTTTGTTTGTGTGCATCAGTGTGCCCTGAGGTGGTTACTGCCTTGTACCCAATACTGCCATGAAAAGGCAAGGCACTCTACAATCCTTCCATCCATCCATCCATCCATCCAACAATCTATCCGTTACTAAGCTTGCTTGATTCAGTTCCCGGATAGCAGGGGCTGGAGCCTATCCTGGCAGCAGTGGAAGGTGGACCTTAAAACAGTATCCTGATAGGGCCATATGCAAACATAGAGGGAGATAATGCAAACCCCAGGCAGATTGTGACCTGGCTTTCTGGAGCTGTAAGAGAGCAGAGCTACCCCCTGTGTCACCATGAAACTCCATCCCTGCAACTCTGTAAATAACAGAAATGAAAAACAGATGTAGAAAAGAAATGGATTAATATTACCAACAGAAACTTTTTTAAAAGAGCACTTGTCATTGTCTACTAACTGGGCCTTTTTAATCTTTGTACAGTTTTTGGCAATTAAACTGTCTATGAAAGCAATCTGCTATTCAGTAAGTGACATGACCTCCTGTATTTTTTTTTTTTTTTGAGAAACAAATTAAATTAAAATGGAATTATGAGAATTAATGGGATACTGTGACATCAATGAAAGATCTTTCATAACGTTCATTGCGAGGGTTAATGTTTCAGATCAAGTCACATTAATTGTGAGCAGTGTGGTGGGTTGTGTTAAAATTCATGCCTACCGTTCCACTTCCACATCATTTCTGAACATGCCAAGCAAGTTACATAACAAAACATAGCGCAGAACAAGAAATGATTATAAAATCATTTATCTATCCCATGTAATTGATAGTAATAAAATAAGATGGCACAAAACTTAATGGCGCACAAATAAATGGCTTTTAAAATTCGGAGGTTGTTTCTGTTGTCAATATGGGGTTTCACTAAATTTTACCTTAACATTCCAAAAAACGTAGGCATAGCAATGACAGGGGACCCTCATGAAAATTAAACCAGCTAACAAGTTGCTCTATCCAGTGGTCACAGAGAGTGAACTGACCGATAACTTGGACTTTATTGTTAATAAATCTATGATGAGAAAAGCCAGACACATGGCTCTGTAAGGTAGAACAGCTAATTTATTAATTATTATTGTATATTTCTTCACCAGTTGTGTTTTATGCTGTAATTAGACCAGCTCATTGGTGATGGCCTGTATTGTTTGGATGAGTTAGGATGTTAAGCAAGATTTTATTTTTGTAAAAAAATGTTAATTGATTTTAAAGGAGTTAAAAAGAAGAACAAGCAGATTAGGAAATTCTCAAACATCAAAAAGGGGAGAAAGGAAAGTTACCCTACTTGTCGTTAACAGAAATAATTTTGATTGCTTTAACATTATTCTTTGTAACTGTACAGAATCATCCAGGTGGATCTCAGTGTCCACTGGATGTTTAAGGTGCAGCTTGTGAGCATCAGCAGCTACAGAGCTGCTGTATGTGTTGTGTATCAACAAAATCCAGCGGCACACAATTCGTTTGGCTTTAGTGAGGACAACCTCAGGTTCAGTGACTGGGTATTTTGTAATCACGTGTGGAAGGAAGGCACCAAACAATGATTGTGTTATCTCTTAATTTCTGTTATTATGGGTTGTGTTATTGCAAGGTTGTACTTTATTTGTGCTTTACTATTGAATTCAAACATTGTTTCTGACTCGTGGGGTCTGTGGAATTATGATCTGTCCCTGTGCATCATCGTGCCCAGCTATGGCACCATGTACTGGGTTTAATCCTGTTTTGCTCCAGAAGCGACTAGGATAAGCGTTTGCCACCTATGATCCCAAACTTTGAATTAAGTATGTTCATTCGATAGGAAGTTTGAGCAGTTCCATCACTTAAGACCAATAACTTAAGCTTTGCTAAAATGTCATTTGGGTATGGTATCTACTTGAGATATGGAAGTGTTTTTTATGTTCTCTTAGTGGTTCGATTCAAAAATTCTTTTATGTTTTAATGTGTAAGTTGTAATTCAGATTGATGAAATAGTTGTATGTGTATTATATTTTTAAACATTCCAAGAATAGATAACAAAAGTACCTGAGTCTATCCAGCCTTTAAAATGGAATGAATGAATCAGTTTTATCTTTCCTTTTGAAGCCATGGCCGCTTTGTTTTATTTTGAAGTAGGAGTTTATATAGCCTGCAGTACAGGGGCATCGATCTAGCCATCCATTTATCCATTTTCTGTATAACTTCTATTACTTCCATGGTTCATGTAAAGCCAGAATCTACATGTCATGATCTGAAAAAAAATAATGCATGCTCAGAAACACACAAGTTTTACAAGTTGAAGTATTTCTACAAGGAGGAGTCAATACAACATTTGTCTACTCTGTAAGGAACTGATCGTTACCTTAGACATATGTCTGATTGTATTGCTGCTAAAGATGGCACAACCATTCACTTAATCAAAGTAATTTTTTTCAACACATAAATGTAACAAATATCAACATTTACTGTTTTTTGCTCACTGATGCACCCTTTTGTCTTATTGTTTTCATGTGAATGCTTTGAAATCACTTCATTTTTTTCTTTTTTGCCTGACGCCTCCAGACTCACCAGTACAAGAAACCACCCACATATGATATACAGTTCAATGCATATTGACATCTATGTTTTGCAAGTAGTTTTTGGTGGATCCCTCTATTTTTGGCCCTCTGGACTCAAAAAAGCCGTCATATGTAGGCCATTTTTGGGCCATATTTTGTGCAGGAAATAACAACCTTATGATAAAGAATAAACCAGCAAAAATGTTCAGAAGGACTTGAACTTGTGCATCAAATGACTCCAGGGGGCCCATCCAAAGATTGGAAATGAGGTGTCAAAGTTACTCTTTCTCACAAAACTTGTGGAGTGTTGTTTTGCATCATTTCTGTTCAAAAAGTAGATTAGTGGATCGTGATTGGCTCTAGCTGTGGTTTCTTGCATGAATGTCCTGTAAGGTAGGATTTGAATGAATGTTCTGTGAGGTAGAGTGGCATCTTATCTGTGGTTGCTTCGTTACATGTGTCTATTGCTACTAGAAAAAGATTCTGGTTTCCTGCTGCATTGTTTCTTAAACACATGCATTGCAGAATTGTTTTCTTTTTGTTTGCTTGACATGACTTAGGTGGCAATTCATTTTTTTCCACTGAACTATAATTTTACCTGTTGTCAGAATGTTCCTTATTAAGGATTTCTTAGTACTGAGTATCATTCAGTCTACAATTTCCCCTTAGTGGGTCATGGCAGAGGAAGAGATGTGTATTTTCTTTCACTATCAACGGAATACATTTGGACAGAAGACAAATGGAGACCCAAAGCCATCTGCATCACCTGATAATGTCTCCCAAAAATATAATAAAGTATGGAAAGTTTATAACCACATTAGAAATGTTCATTGGCAACAAGAATGTGTGTGATCTCAGGTTACTATTTCAGGTATTTCTTGGGCATCATGAACAGTGCAGCACATATTGCTTGTACGCTGGCATTTCTGAGATACATATTTACGAGGGCAAAGTAACTTCTCCCTCCTGCAGGGCTTTTGGCATTAACAGCCAGAGACCCTGGAGCTCATTTATGATCTGCCTGCCAACTTAACTGCTTTACAAACCTGACTCTACGTAGGCTAACGGTGTGTGAAAACTGCAGCCGCCAACTGTTAAGGAGTGCCTATCTACTATATTATACATGGCTCCCTGATGCTGTTCTGCTAAAACCTGAGAACCATTTAATGTGTTATATATCCCTGTTATGCTCTTCTATTTTCTTTTTCCAGGGTTATGATATATTCTGTATGATCATTGTAAGGCTTACACTATTAAGATTAAGAAAAAATAGTGCTTATGGTATCATAATCAGTTATGTTAGTTCCTGTAAGGTGGAATGAAACAGGTAAGACAAAAAATATTAAATTTAAATAAAATAGAATAGCTAATTAATTAAATGTAAATTCTAGGTTCCACCATCACCTTTTGTTTGTGGTAGAATACTAGTCTCATCCAAGGCTGCATTGTATCTTGCTCCTGAAGTTGCTTCAACGTTGTAAAATAATAAGCCCATTCATAAAATAGACAGAAAAAAAGAATAATAAATTGATAACATGACCCCTTTTCGTTTAAGAGTTTATCTCTTACTTTATGAAATATTAACAAAATGTGATTTGCCAAGTATAATAATGTAGAAGCACATGTACATATAAACCCTTGTTATGATAATGGTGACAGACTGAAGCAAGCCATCTGTCTTCCAATCACTAGACTCATTCTTTCATATTTGCCAACTCACAGGCTGACTTTTGTTACCACTCCCTTTATTTTTGGGATGTGAAGTTCAGATTTCAGTTAGAATAACAGAGGTGACATATTTGTTCAGTACTTTTTCCAAGTGTTTCCATAGCCCAGAGTCAAAGATCAAAACACATTTTGCAGATATAAGTGATTGCATGGTATTTGTACAGTCCATCGATTTTTCTTCATCAGCTTTTGATGCTTAGGCAGAAGGTATGATGCCAGTCCATTGCAAGGCACACATACAAAAAGACAATCAAAAGTGCAATAATATAGAGTTAAGAGTTTCACAGAAGTCAAATAAATCATTAAGTAGATCCAAGGTTACCAGCACCAGCAGGTCCAAATACAAGTACCAACAGTTATTGTGCATTATCCCTACACACAGACCTTCTATATTTTATTGAATTTAGTAATGGCCACCTGTCTTAGCAATCCATAGAGTAAGGCCCCCGAGAAATAAATAGCATTTACTGTATGCCTGTTTTATTAATTTCATATTACACAATTATGGTCATAAATACCAGATGATGATGATAGTGGGGCCTTCAGTTTCATCACAGGAGTTATCTAAGCTAACATTGTTCAACACAGTATTGTATAGTATGAAGGAAAAGTAAATTACAATAAACAATTTCCTTGTTTTACATATACTCTTTACACTTTATTAGGTACACCTTGCTAGTAACGAATTAGACTCCCTTTCTCCTTCAGAAATGCTGTAATTCTTCATGACATAGATTCAACAAGGTGCTGGAAACATTCCTCTGGGATTTTGATCCATATTGATATGATAGCAGATTTATCGGCCTCACATCCATGATGCAAATCTCCCGTTCTACCACATTTCTAAGGTACAATATGGGATTAAGATCTGGTGACTGTGTGGTCCATTTTAGTACAATGAACTTATTGTCATGATCAAAAAACCGGTTTGAGATGATCTGAGCTGTGTGATGTGGTGCATTATCCTGCTGGAAGTAGCCATCAGAAGATCGGTACACTGCAGACTTTAAAGGATGATCATGGTTAGTAACAATACTCAGGAGGGCTGTGGCATTAAAATAACACTCAGTTGCTACTAAAGGGCCCAAAGTGTGCCAAGAAAATATCTCCCACACCACTACACCACCAGCCTGAAGCATTGATATAAGGTAGGATGGATCCATGCTTTCATGTTGTAGACAAAATTCTGAATCTGCCATCCAAATGAGGCTCATCAGACCAGGTAACATTTTTAGTATTCTGTTGTGTGATTTTTGTGAGCCAGTGTGAACTGTAGCCTCAGTTGCCTGTTCTTAGCTGACAGGAGTGGCACCCAGTGTGGTCTCCTGCTGCTGTAGCCCATCTGCTTGAAGGTTTGATGTGTTTTGCATTCAGAGTTGCTCTTTGCATACCTCAGTTGTAACGAGTTATTTGAGTTAATGTTGGTGTAATAAGGCGCTATATATGTGCCTCACCCGACACAGATTGGACATGGAGGCACACGTATAAAATAAATAAACTTTTATTTTTCTTCAGCTGGAGGGCACGTCTTCCCCATGTCCCCCAGCCACAACACAGTCCTAAAAAACACCAGCACACCACACACTTTCTTCTCCTGCACCACCACTCCTCCCAGGCAACCTCGTCCACCTCCACCCGACTCTGGCCCCTCGAGTAGTGGCTGCAGGCTCCTTTTATAGCAGCCCCAGAAGTGTTCCAGGTGCTCCTTGACCTACTTCAGGCTGCACTTCCGGGTGTGGCTGCAGTCCAGCCCATATGGGCTCGTTAAGCCATGCAGCTCCCCAGGGCAGTGGCCATGGAGTCCAACAGGGATGAGCTCCAGTGTTCCACCATTGTGGCCCCGATGCAATCCAGGGGGGGCTGCCACCAAGGTAGGGTGAAGCCCATGGGTGTTCCCCTGGATCCAGTGTTAAAGGGGTATCCTGGCCGGGTACAGGACCAGGCCGCCCGCCACAGTTGGCTTTCTATCAGGTCGCACCAGTCTGGCCTTTTTACTTCTGACCTCTGGCATCAACAAGGCATTTTTTGTCCAGACAACCGCCGCTCACTGGATATTTTCCCTTTTTCAGATCATTCTCTGTAAACCCTAGAGATAGTTATGTGTGAAAATCTCAGTAGATCAGCAGATTCTTAAATACTCAGGCCAGCCCGTCTGGCACCAACAACCATGACTCATTCAAAAGTCAATTAAATCAACTTTCTTCTCCATTCTGTTGCTTGGTTTGAATGTCAGCAGGTCGTCTTGGCAATTTATACATGCCTAAATGCATTGAGTTGCTGTGATGTGATTGGCTGATTAGATACTTGCATTAACAAGGAGTTGAAAATGTGTACCTAATAAGTGGCCAGTGAGTGCATATTATTATATTAGGCCTCAGAAAGTTAATGCATTGATATTTGCGTTTAATGTGGCCTGTTTAACGCATTAAAAAATATTGTCAAAGGTAGTGCTTTGGTTAGGGTGGCATTTTCATGTAATTTTTTTTTACATTACGAAACAATAATACAAATAATTTAATGTATACCTAAAGAATTACAATCAGATTCAGTACTGTATTTATACACTACCTTTAAAAATTTTATGAACTACAAAAAAGGTTTACCATTTCATATTACAGTGGAACCTCGGATCACAACCATAATTGGTTCCAAAACTCTGGTCGTAAACCGATTTGGTTGTGAACCGAAGTAATTTCCACCATAGGATTGTATGTAAATACAATTAATCCATTCCAGACCATACGAACTGTATGTAATTATATATTTTTTTAGTTTTTAAGCACAAATATAGTTAATCATACCATAGAATGCACAGCGTAATAGTAAACTAAATGTAAAAACATTGAATAACACTGAGAAAACCTTGAACAACAGAGAAAACAAACACTGCAATATATATACATATCTATACATATACACATACATATACATACACACATACATACACACACATATATACACACAAATACATATATATATATATATATATACATACACACACACATATATAAACATATATATACATATACATACATATCTACATATATACACACACAGCTATTTCGTATCAGTGCAATACGCTGCTTGTTAAAACGGATAACTCCCGCTCTTACGTGCAAGTCTGCGTGGATATTATGAACTATCGTATTTGTTCAAGTTCTATTTAAATTTTAAATAGAAGGAATTTTTATTTAGTCGACAGAAATATCTTTGGTAGGAATGGTAAAAACAGACAGGAATATTATTCCTGAATAAATCAACTTAAACCTTAAACAACTTATAATATTTTGCTCTCCATAAAAATATATCCTGTCTAAATTATACAAGTTAGAAATAAAGTAAACATTAAAAGAACAAACATTCAAATTTCTTTACTCTTATGTAATTTTATATTTTATAAAAAATAAACTTAGATTTTAAATATCCCAAAAGATTTTGCTCTCCATAAAAATATATCCTGTCAAAATTATACAAATTCAAATATGAACATGCTGCATAGCAAAACCTAGAAATATAAATAAAATGTGTTCCTTTCAGCAATAACAAATCAAATCATTCAGTTGTCTTTGCTCATAAGTCATTTTAGAGCTGGACGCCTGGCATCTTTTTTTGGCAACAGGTTCGTTTCTGTTTGGTGTGAGGTTCTGTGTTGTGGAGATTCTCAGGATGGATTGCAGGTGCTCATCAGTGAGGCGACTCCTGTGTGCTGTTTTGTTAGTCTTTATCACTGAGAAGAGCCAGCGGCAGCCTGTCTATGAACTTAATTTAAAGTGTAGGTTTACATCGTGCTTTGTTTCCGAAGTAGCAGAACTCATGAATATGGTTGTATATGTCACTCGCTCGCTTCTTATTGTCTCGCTGCCTTCTCAATTATATAATGCATGTTTTCTTCAGCGCTTTTTGAGGTCTTCTTGGTTTTCTATGTACTGCGTGATTACGTGGGAGGCGTGATGATGTCACACGAAACTCCGCCCCCACGGCGTTGAAGCTCATCTCCATTACAGTAAATGGAGAAAAACTGCTTCCAGTTATGACCATTACGCGTAGAATTTCGATATAAAACCTGCCCAACTTTTGTAAGGAAGCTGTAAGGAATGAACCTGCCAAATTTCAGCCTTCTACCTACACGGGAAGTTGGAGAATTAGTGATGAGTGAGTGAGTGAGTGAGTGAGTGAGGGCTTTGCCTTTTATTAGTATAGATATATATATATATATATATATATCAGTTTTATGCATACAGCATGTACACATATACAATATATTACTATTATTGGCCTCACCTTAACATGGCATAGCTTGAATCATGTTATAAGTTGTGTACTATACATTTCTAACTTTCCATAGTATATAGGATGATTTACTGCTTGTTAGCTGTGTTTTTTTACCTACAGTATGTCTGTATACTGTAATCTTAGGAATATCTTTGTCAAGTCAGAGTGGCTAAAGTTTGACAGTTCAATTACCACTATTGAAATCTATTGAATTTAAATAAATAAATAAATACACACAGAGGCCTTTGCAGAGTGATTTCAGAACATTTATTTAAAAGAAATCCATGATAGTAGCTGCTGCTCTTTTGACCTACATTTTGTTGTTATCTCCATTGTGGACTTCCTGCAGCTGAAAATTGACATATACGATGGCCTTAAATGGAGTATAATAATTGTGGGTGTCATTTTAGGAGCATTATTGCTAAGGTTCAACAGGAGTATACATTTCAGCTTTTACAGTTTTCATTAATCAACATGACACATATTCTTTGAAATGTATTTAGTCACAACTATCCTTTTAGTATCTTAAGCATGCTGCATGAAATAATGTATTTCAGGGCTTGTTAGGCCATAAGAAATAATTCAAAATTAAGCCTAAAATTCTCTATATAGGCTTCTAGGAAGAAAAAATCTGATACTTTTAATTGACAGAAGCCATTCGTCCTTTTTTGAAGTACAGATGTCCCTGCCTGTGTAACATGATACTACAGTGGTAGACTATTTCTGACATCTAGGTAAGTGACTTTGATTCAATGTCTACCAATTATTTCTGAGTAATTGTAATATTCTCTACATTTGTATGTGGAGCTCACTCACTATTTGTTACACCACTGTGTTTGGGGCCCATTAACTAGTCAGTTTATTTAAAAGTATAGCTCTGTCTAAGAACCAAGTCATGAAGTATCGGTAATATCCAACTAGTCTCACAAAGGCTTGTATTTGCTTTTTTATTTGCAGCTGGGGCAAGTCACTAACGGCTGCAACTTTTGAGCATTGTGGTTTGACTTTGCCTGTTCTCACCACATAGCCTAAATATTTGGCATTGGTTAGTCCAAAATAACACTTTTTGAGGGTTGATGTGAAGGCCAGCATTATGGCTGGTCTGGATCACTGCCATGTTGTACATGTGATCCTCCCAAGTGCTGGAATAGATGATGATGTCAGCTAGGCAGGCAGCACTATAAGCATTACAAGGTTTTAGCAG
Organism: Polypterus senegalus; assembly: GCF_016835505.1. Taxonomy (NCBI): domain Eukaryota; kingdom Metazoa; phylum Chordata; class Cladistia; order Polypteriformes; family Polypteridae; genus Polypterus; species Polypterus senegalus. Next base: position 87,642,434 of record NC_053163.1, on the reverse strand, counting down.
TTTGATTTTGGATTGTGGCCAAACCCTAACCCTTGAAGCCCAAAATGGAGAACAGAGTATTGCTACTGCTTACTTGGGGTTCTAAGAGCTGTTTTTTTCTTTTTTTCTTTAATGGATTCCATTAAGGAAATTTGTTAATAGCCCTTTGTCATGTTGACAGTGGTTTAATATTGAACCTTTATGAGTCGCTGAAGGAAGTCGTCCACTTACAGCATAGGATAGATGTTAAAGCAGATGGTTGAAAGAGCAAAAATTATTTTAAAAGTGGCAGGTTTTGGCACTAGTACAATTGGGCTAGATCATAGGGCTGACGCTGTCTTCAATCACATATACTGTATGTCCAGCATATGTTTAATTTCCAGATCCATTTCATCTTTCTTCACCTTCAGGATGCAATAAGGTCATTCTTGAATCATGATCCCCAGTTCCATCCTATTGTCATGCTCAATAAGAGAAGTCAGGAAGGGTGGTGTATTTGTAACTTGTCATACAGAGAGAATAGTGGATTCCTACTGTTCTTTTGTTAGAACTTTAATTCATCTTCAAAATTAAGTGAAAAAGTTTTTGCGAAGATCATTGCACCTTTGGTAGAGCTGGATGTGGTATCCTTCTGTTCTATCCACAGCTTTAGAAACTGACATGATACAGTGGGATGCAAAAGTTTGGGCAACCTTGTTAATAGTCATTATTTTCCTGTATAAATCGTTGGTTGTTACAATAAAAAATGTCAGTTAAATATATCATATAGGAGACACACACAGTGATATTTGAGAAGTGAAATGAAGTTTATTGGATTTACAGAAAGTGTGCAATAATTGTTCAAACAAAATCAGGCAGGTGCATAAATTTGGGCACCACAAAAAAGAAATGAAATCAATATTTAGTAGATCCGCCTTTTGCAGAAATTACAGCCTCTAAACGCTTCCTGTAGGTTCCAATGAGAGTCTGGATTGTGGTTGAAGGTATTTTGGACCATTCCTCTTTACAAAACATCTCTAGTTCATTCAGGTTTGATGGCTTCCGAGCATGGACAGCTCTCTTTAACTCACACCACAGATTTTCAATTATATTCAGGTCTGGGGACTGAGATGGCCATTCCAGAACGTTGTACTTGTTCCTCTGCATGAATGCCTTAGTGGATTTTGAGCAGTGTTTCGGTCGTTGTCTTGTTGAAAGATCCAGCCCCGGCGCAGCTTCAGCTTTGTCACTGATTCCTGGACATTGGTCTCCAGAATCTGCTGATACTGAGTGGAATCCATGCGTCCCTCAACTTTGACAAGATTCCCAGTCCCTGCACTGGCCACACAGCCCCACAGCATGATGGAACCACCACCATATTTTACTGTAGGTAGCAGGTGTTTTTCTTGGAATGCTGTGTTCTTTTTCCTCCATGCATAACGCCCTTGTTATGCCCAAATAACTCAATTTTAGTTTCATCAGTCCACAGCACCTTATTCCAAAATGAAGCTGGCTTGTCCAAATGTGCTTGAGCATACCTCAAGCGGCTCTGTTTGTGCTGTGGGCGGAGAAAAGGCTTCCTCTGCATCACTCTCGCATACAGCATCTCCTTGTGTAAAGTGCGAATGGTTGAACGATGTACAGTGACTCCATCTGCTGCAAGATGATGTTGTAGGTCTTTGGTGCTGGTCTGTGGGTTGACTCTGACTGTTCTCACCATTCGCTTCTGTCTATCCGAAATCTTTCTTGGTCTGCCACTTCGAGCCTTAACTTGAACTGAGCCTGTGGTCTTCCATTTCCTCAATATGTTCCTAACTGTGGAAACAGACAGTTTAAATCTCTGGGACAGCTTTCTGTATCCTTTCCCCTAAACCATGATGGTGAACAATCTTTGTCTTCAGGTCATTTGAGAGTTGTTTTGTGACCCCCATGTTGCTACTCTTCAGAGAAAATTAAAGGAGGAGGGAAACTTACAATTGACCCCCTTAAATACTATTTCTCATTATAGGATTCACCTGTGTATGTAGGTCAGGGGTCACTGAGATTACCAAGCCAATTTGAGTTCCAATAATTAGTTCTAAAAGTTTTGGAATCAATAAAATGACAACGATGCCCAAATTTATGCACCTGCTTGATTTTGTTTAAACAATTATTGCAGACTTTTTGTAAATCCAATACACTTCATTTCACTTCTCAAATATCACTGTGTGTGTCTCCTATATGATATATTTAACTGACATTTTTTATCGTAACAAACAACGATTTATACAGGAAAATAATGACTATTAACAAGGTTGCCCAAACTTTTGCATCCCACTGTAGACATGTGCTTTAGGGCATTGGTCAGGTTAATACACTAAGTAGTCAACCAAGGCCCTTCACTCTCTAATTTCATAAGGCACATATCAGTGGGCCAGTAATTTAAATGAGATGTTGTAATCAGTACCAAAACCTTATCCCCTGGTTGAAATTCATGAAGGGTAGCCCCTCTGTTATGAAATCTGGATTGTGGTCTTTACACATTTTCAATGTGTAAGTATGCTCAGTATGTTCCTTAGTTGAATCTTCAAAAACCTGAAGTTAATGGCAGGTTGGCCATTTAGTGAAATAACACAGTTCCATGTAGACTTCAGTTAAACATCATTCTACTGTTCTCACCTAAACGAAGTGGCTAGTAGCCTTTACTGAAGCTGTGTATTAGATAATGGATCAGGTGTGGCTTCCAGATTTTGTTCTGCCACAGGCATCACTGCACTAGAAAACTACACCCTTTCCTTGGTATTACAATACCTTGGGGTGAGTTTCCCTCATCAACCGCTGGGTGCTGCTTTTATTTTGGGACCATATGTTGGAGTGGGTTGAACCACCACTGTCAATGCTGGGTTTGGAACCCTGGAAAGTACCAGATACTGTAGATATTGGGACGGAAATTCGTTGCCTTAACTCTGACAACTAAAGCTTTTGATATAAAACTTGATTCCTGTTTTAAGTTGACTGCCTTGCTAAAATGGACTTCTTTTTTAATTTGAACTTTTCTTCATGTAGTTAGAGCAGACCTTAGCTTTTTAAGATAAAGAAGTTTACTGCATAGAGGAAAGCTGATTTTGGATCAGAGCAATGCATGGAGAGTAGTCAATTTTTGGTGAAAGGTGGAACATCATTTAGCTCTGAAAGAAGTACTAGTCATTCATACTCCTGCTGATTTTTCCTAAAAAGCTGGTTTGCAAAACAGTATGTGTCCACAAAACTCAGGGGGACCCCCACCTCCCCTCATCCAACACATTTTTTTGTGAAAGCTATGGCCCATAATCCTACCCACGTAATTTATAAGAAAAGATTCCATTTGAGTAATACAGTTGTGCTTGAAAGTTTGTGAACCCTTTAGAATTTTCTATATTTCTGCATAAATATGACCTAAAACATCATCAGATTTTCACTCAAGTCCTAAAAGAAGATAAAGAGAAACCAGTTAAACAAATGAGACAAAAATATTATACTTGGTCATTTATTTATTGAGGAAAATGGTCGAATATCACATATTTGTGAGTGGCAAAAGTATGTGAACCTTTGCTTTCAGTATCTGGTGTGACCCCCCTTTGCAGCAATAACTGCAACTAAATGTTTCCGGTAACTTTTGATCATTCCTGCACACCGCCTTGGAGGAATTTTAGCCACTTTCCTCCATACAGAACAGCTTCAACTCTGGGATGTTGGTGGGTTTCCTCACATTAACTGCTCACTTTAGGTCCTTCCACAACATTTCGATTGGATTAAGGTGGTCCAAAAGACATGGCCACCTGGCAATCTTGGCCAGGAAGTGCCCTCCACCCTTTAAATGTGGAGGATCTTCCACAGTTACTGGCGGAACACATTTAGGAGCAGTAAGGTCTTCTGTTTTTTGTGAATTTAATGGCTTAGTGATTTATTGCATTTTTGACATTTTACTCTGTATTTCGATTATTCTTGGGGTTTTGTATTGGAACTTTTGGTTGTTATTGGATTGCCTTATTCTTTTGGGCAAACCCTGTTGCCTTTTTGCTTCAAATAATCTCCAGAGTATTATATTGTGAAGAATAAATCTTTAATTTTGCAAATATTCTACAAGGGCATTTTGTGTCTAGATGGGGTTTTTGATGGGATTTTCCCCTCTAGTGTGTTTTTGGACTCCAACTCATATTTTTAACATAACTAGGGTGACATCATTGCATTGCCTTTTTGTGAGTTGATTTTTCCATATACCTTGCTGTTTTAGAGATTTTGGTCTTTGTGATGTGTATGTCATTTGACCCATGAAATTACAAATATAAATATACAAAATGAATAAAATTATGATTTCAGCTTTCTTTTTTTTTACTTTTACTTTGCTATGCCCTGTTGTAATTTGATATTCATTATTGCTTCTAGTGTGCTATCCTGAGCTCTCATTTCCTACCATTCATTTTGAAAGTTTCTTGAATTTTGACACCACTAATGTCCTCTGTAACTCATTTAACAATCAGGCCAATCATAACACAGTATGCCTGTTTATGTTTTTAATCTTTACAAATGACAATTTAGTCACTTGTCATTGTACTGTCTGCAAAATCTAATGCCAGTTTCAGGGGTAATTTTAACACCACATGATTGAATCAAGAAGTAATCTTAGCCCAATGCTCTGCCTGTATTCAGGATTATTCCTATTGGTGAAGCTCACATAAACTCTTAATGGTAAAGAAAATGGTAACATGCTTCTGATGTAACTGGAAACTGAATTGTAAACATAAAGAGTACATGATGTCTGTAAACTTACAGTTGAACTAATTCTAGGCATGAGTTGCTCCTCCTTCTACAAGCATTCTTATAAGCACATGGCCATGTGACTTTTCTAGCTGGGATGTATTTGTGGGAGTGTGCAAGATTTCTGGGTGTATGAGTGGGCTTGTAGCAGTCCAAAAACAAGCAGTTCGATTTATTATCAGCATTAGGATAGGCCCTTGTTCCCAAAGTGCATTAAAGAAGAAGCATGGATGGATATTTTTTGTTTTAATGTTGTCTAATTTCTAATGCACCTATGATCTTGGAGCTAAAATTATTAAGCCCCATGCACTCACCCCGCAGATGGCACCTCAACCCGCTTCTATTAGCTGATGAGAATTGTACTGAATTTATATCCAAACAAATCAAATTCTTTCTAGAGACAAATACATCCCCCGAGATCTCTGCAGGAATACTCTGGGAAACTCTTAAGGCCTTCTTAAGAGGACAGATTATCTCATATCTTTCCCACAGAAATAAATCCGAGGCCAAGAAAGTAGCAGAGATAAAAAGCGAAATTACTAAAATAGATGAAGAACACGCCAGACTACCAAGCGAGACTCTACATAGGAGAAGGCAGGCTCTACATTCGGAATTAAACCTCTTGACAACTAAAGAAACTGAACAACTAATTTACAAATCCAGACATCATTACTATGAACATGGGGAGAAAGCTAATAAGCTTTTAGCTCAACAAATTCACAAGCAAGAAGTGCGCAACGCAATCTCGGTAATCACTAGCATGAACGGAGATAAAATCGTCGAACACCAAAATATAATGCACACTTTCAGAGACTACTATAAATCCCTATATACTACTGAGTTTAAGGAAGACAATACACAATCTAATGCATTTCTGGATACATTACAGATACCACAAATAGACGCTTCTAGTGTGGAGGAACTTGATAAACCTCTGGCGTTATCAGAATTACTAGATGCTATAAAGTCACTCCAAGGCGGGAAAGCAGCAGGCCCTGATGGCTACCCTGCAGAATTTTACAAGAAATTCTCCGCTCAGCTAGCTCCCTCCTATTAGCAACATTTACAGAAGCCAGAGATAACCAATCTCTTCCACAAACCTTTCACCAAGCACTAATCACTGTCTTTCCAAAACAAAATAAGGACTTATTACAATGTGCATCATACAGACCAATTTCACTTCTGAATAACAACGTTAAAATACTCTCTAAAATCTTAGCCAGAAGGATGGAGAAAGTGCTCCCTCGGTAATATCACAAGACCAAACTGGATTTATTAGGGGCCGGCACTTCAAATCTTCGAAGCCTGTTTAATGTAATATACTCACCAACTAAATCAAACACCCCAGAAATATTATTATCATTGGATGCAGAAAAAGCATTCGACATGATTGAATGGAAATACCTTTTTACTATATTGGAGAAGTTTGGGTTTGGCCCAAACATTTGTGCATGGATTAAATTACTGTATACTAACCCAGAAGCTTCAGTTTGCATCAACAACATTTGCTCAGACTACTTTAAACTAGAACGTGGCACTAGACAAGGATGCCCCTTGTCAACACTGCTGTTTGCGATTGCCATTGAACCACTGGCAATACATTGTCGAAATACTGATCAGATAAAGGGGATTAGCAGAGAAGGACTGGAACAGAAAATCTCATTATATGCAGATGACATGGTACTGTATATATCAGACCCAGAAAATTCTGTGCCTGCAGTCTTAGCAGCACTCACAGAATTTCAAAAGATCTCTGGTCTCAGAATTAATTCTGAATAAAAGTGTACTCTTTCCAGTGAACTCTCAAGCATATAATATTAGATTAGATACCCTACCTTTTATCATTGCAGAACAGTTTAAATACCTAGGGGTAAACATTACAAGTAAACATAAAGCTCTATATCAGGGGTGGGCAAAGTCATTCCTGGAGGGCCGCAGTGGCTGCAGGTTTTTGTTACAACCCAGTTGCTTAATAAGAAACACTTATTGCTCTAGAAACACTTCTGCTTCATTTTACTTCTCTCCCTTATTAAGATTTTGAACCCTTATTGCTTATTTAAGTCTTAAACAGCTGCATTCTCGGTTTTTAATTGCTCCTTATTAGCAATAAGATGCAAATGACAAAAGAAACCAGCAGATCCATTTTGCTAGTTACCCTTTACACCTGTGTGTATTTATCGTGCACTATTTGGTTTAATTAAATACTTGGAAGGAAAGAGAAGAGAAAAAAGTGAAGGATTGAGAATTACCCATCCATTTTACACTTCAAAGTATTTGGATGATATCCTTAGAATGGAAAAAAAATCTAGGATATGAGAATGAATTGACATAGCAGAGTTAAAGCACTAACAAGCCATGAAAGGTAATTATTGGCAAGGATTGTTTTCTAATTAAGCAACTGTGTTGGAACAAAAACCCGCAGCCACTGCGGCCCTCCAGGAATGTCTTTGCCCACCCCTGCTCTATATCAACAAAATTTCGCTGTCTGCATGGAAAAAATTAAACAAGACTTGCATAGATGGTCAACCCTTCATCTCACACTAGCTGGAAGAATTAACACTGTTAAGATGAATATTCTTCCTAAGCTCCTTTTTTATTTCAAAACAGTCCAATATACATTAATAAATCATTCTTTAGGCAATTAGATTCAACAATAACCTCATTTATTTGGAATTCAAAACATCCACGCATCAAAAGAGCGACCTTACAAAGACCAAAGGCTGAAGGCGGCATGGCTCTACCTAACTTCCAGTTTTATTACTGGGCAGCAAATATACACGCGACACAAATAGAAGAACATACACAGGCTTGGTCCGCAATAGAAGTAAAATCCTGCAGTACTTCTTTGTATTCCTTGCTCTGTGATCCAATAAACACACGTTATCAACAATATACTAATAACCCAATTTTGCTCCACACACTTAGAATCTGGAACCAATGTAGAAAGCATTTTAAGATGGAGAAGCTTCTATCTGTGGCACCCCTGCAAGAAAACCACCTCTTTCAACCTTTACAAACATATGCAGTTTTTAATACTGTATCTGGAAAAAATTTGGAATTAACTTGCTTAGGGATCTTTATATAGACAACGTCTTTGCATCCTATGAACAATTACATTCCAAATTTAACATTCCAGCTACACATTTCTTTCACTATCTTCAAATCAGAAACTTTGTTAAACAAAACCTTCCAGATTTTCCTCATCTTGCACCCTCATCCATGCTGGAAATATATTGCTCAATCTCAAGGACTTAGACTCTATCTCTACAATATATAAAATCATTTTACAATCCCTTCCTTTTCAAAGATCCAAGAGGACACTGGGAAAAAGATCTTTCAATTAATATATCAGAAAAGGAGTGTAAAGTAGCAATGCAGAGAATTCACTCGAGCTCCATATGCGCAAAGCATACAATTATACAACTCAGAATTATATATCGAGCACATCTGTCTCGACTAAAACTCTCCAAAATGTTTCCAGGGCATGATCCAACCTGCGAACGTTGCAACCAAGTCCCAGCCTCACTAGGTTACATGTTCTGGTCCTGCACCAAATTAACATTATTTTGGACAAACATTTTTAATTACCTTTCAGATAGCCTTGGACTCACAATCCCTCCTAACCCATTAACAGCTGTGTTTGGTGTTCTTCCAGAGGGGCTTAAAGTGGAGAAGGACAAACTAATTGTGATTGCATTCACTACACTTTTGGCACGCAGACTTATTCTCATAAACTGGAAGAACCCAAACTCTCCTCTTTTAAGTCAGTGGGAAACCGATGTGTTATATTATTTGAAGTTGTAAAAAATCAAATACTCAGTTAGAGGAACCGTACAGACTTTTTTCAAAACATGGCAGGATCTAATCAGTAATATTTAAAATAAGTTCATAAAGCACAGAGAATTTATTAATTTAGGTATGTTTACAAGCCTTAAATTTAACGCCGTTTGGCTTGCTCTCTCTCTCAGGGGTGGGGATCGATCTGTTCTTAACTTAATTTTTCTCTTTGTAAAAACTTGATTGCTTTGTATGGATTGTAATAAAATTAATAAAAAAATAAAAAATAAAAAATAATGTCTAATTTCATAAAGAAATCTAAATCTCAGGTGGATTTAAAACAGTAAATACTTCATATTAAGAAATTGTTATAAATGGATAAGAAATGGCTTATCTGTTGGCAACAGTTATTGATTTCCTTTCTGACTACAAAGCCATACTTCTCACTGTCTCAATGCCTTTTTCTGCTTCTTAACTGTAAATGTCAAACTTCTTTCAGAAACCTTAAAAATACCAGTCCCTCTAACCTTGTTGGATCAAGCTCTTATATTTTACTACCTTCCCCTGTTCCATTTACATTAGACAGTGTAGTTAATAATCAAACCTTGACATGCAAAGAGGTTTGGGGCAGCCTCCTGTATACTTTAGAATTGGCTGCAAAATGTAAAACAAAAGGTTGAGTAAAAAGTTGTTTTGTCTTGGTAGAGTATAATATTGCTCTACTTTCCCCTTTTGTATTATTAATATGTTGCCTTTGTCAAAATGCCTCAAATCTCACAGACTTACCACTGTTTATAAGGTATTGTACCATATAACTTCTCCCCACCTTCCCTTCTACATCTATAGTATAACCTCAGGCAATCAGGTGTAGTAAAAGACGAGCAGGAGTGAAGTTGCAATTTAAACAATGTAGTATTGATAATATTCATAAATAATAACAATATGCAAAGTACATTTGAATATTGGCAAACATACAACCTGATAAATGGTGATTTGTAGTTTCAGGTGGCACACAGACTTGTTAGTTATTTAAAATGGCTCTAGTTAATGCATCATTTGTGGTCAGCTTTCTTCAACACAGACCGCATGCCTGTCTCAATATGGCTGCAGAGCTGTGCTCTTTATTGTGTTGTCCCTTTCAGTTCATGTATCAGTTTGGTAAGAGAGAGAGAGTGAGGGAGTGAGCAAATTTATAGGTTTTCTGTCCAACCTTTAGAGCCAATAGGGCACCGTGGTACTTAAAGGCTCCTGATACAAGCCAGTTCCAAACAGCCATACTTCAGACCAATCTGGGAATAGAACACCTTCACACCTGCCCTCCAAAACCATGCAGTATTTTAAGTTAAAGCTTGGCAGTTAGAAAATTTGCCAAATGTGTTTGAGGCACTTCCCCCAACTGAATGCTTCTCACTAAGGTAACACTAATATCACATTGCTTTGCCTAAGTTACAAATAAAGACATACAAAATATTTATTAACTTGTATGCACAATTTCACATCACAGAAACAGTCTTTACAGACAAAGAGTGCAAAACAGAACTGCACAGGTCAGTAAACATAGCGGATATTTAGTTAGACGGCATGAAGAGGAGGGATCTTGGGATTGGAACCAGAAATTAGATCTTGGAAGGTCTAACCGAAAGTGACATCTTCTTGGGTGGTACCGAAAGTGAGGTCTTCATGGGAGTCAGGCTGAAGTACCCGCATTTGGTCTGTGGCAAGACTAGAGAAAGGATTAATGCACTCTGCCACCCCCTGGTCTGATTGGAAATTTCCTTCTTTTGAGCCCTTTAGCTGCCTTCCATGCACATGAGTGTGACAATAGTCTTGTTGACCACAATAACTACAATAACTACAATAACTACAATAACTTATTCCTGCATTCAGAATTAGATAAAATAGCTCCTTTAAATTACACGGAGGTCTCCTTTAAGCATTCAACTTCACAGTATAACTCAGCATTATGGTCTATGAAAGCAGGTGGGCAAAGCCTTGAAAAAGTGTCATGTAACACTGGCCTCTACCATCAAAGGACTTACAGAGATGCACAAACTGTAGTCAAAGCTGCACACTGTGGCAAAAATATTCGACAATGGCCATGAAAACTCAAGGGTCTTATTCTCTGTGGTTAATAAACTACTTCAGCCTACATCTGGCCCTAACACTTCTTCCACTGATGACTGAAAACCTCCTTCATTTTTTTAATAATCTGCAAATCAAAATTAGGGTGGAGTGGTGGCTCAGAGGCTAAGGATCTGCGCTGGTATCCTGAAGGTTGCCTACTCTGCTGGGACCTTGAGCAGGGCCCTTAACCTTCAATTGCTCAAGGGGCGCTGTACAATGGCTGACCCTGTGCTCTGACCCCAAGGGGTATGCGAAAACTAACAAATTCCTTATACAAGAAATTCTAAAGGTTAAATAAAGAACAAAAAAAAAATCTATCCTCTTTTTATATTTTTCACTTTTTTCCCTCTCTATTCAGCTCCTTTTCCAATTTTTTTCTACTTTCATCTACAGTACATTTATTACTGACCTGCTCTGTAAGACGAGACCTACTGCTTGTGTACTGGACTCCATTCCCATCACACTTCTCAAATTGCAACTTCATGTCATAATTCCAACTTATATAAAAATAATAAATACATCCCTTGACACTGGCTCTGTGCCAGTTACTTTGGAAGTTGTTTTAGCAACCCATGTTAAAAATGTCTCATATTGGAATTTGAACAATTTTCAACCTCTTTCACACTTAATTATTTTTTCAAAAGTTTTCGAGTGTGTTGTGGCCTACCAACTCAACAGTTACTACACTTGAAATAAGCTGATGGAACCAATTCAGGCTGGTTTTAGAGCACATCAAAGCTGTGAAACTGTTCTGCTTTGGTTAACTAATAATTTGCTTATAGTAGTTGACTCTGGGCAAACCAGTATTTTAACTCTGAAAGACCTTAGTGAAAAAATTTGTTACTGTCAAACATGATTTTGTACTGTCCGGAATGGTTTCTGTCTGACTGATAGGCAAGAGTTTGTTAATCATGGCAACAGCAGGTCCAGCTCAGTGCCAGTCACACAATACTTTCCTCAGGGCTCGGCACTCTGCTCTTTTGTATCTCTATATACCACCTTGGCCATATTATTTGTAGCGCTGGACTGGGTTATCATTTTTATGAAGATGATACTCAGTTCAGCTTCAGTGTTAAAAGTGAATGTTCCTAAGAGATCTCTCATCTCACAACTTGCCTCAGTGAAATTAGAATCTGGATGAAGCATAACTCTTTAAAATTAACTTTGGTTTTGTTGGTGTGGTGGGTTGGCACCCTGCCCAGGATTGGTTCCTGCCTTGTGCCCTGTGTTGGCTGGAATTGGCTCCAGCAGACCCCCATGACCCTGTTTTCGGATTCAGTGGGTTGGAAAATGGATGGATGGAGGGTTTTGTTGGAGTTTATGCTGGTTGTCACTAAAGCTTGGTTTAAGAAGACATGCTCCTTTTCAAACACTTTTGGTGAGGATATCATCATACCTTCTTCTGCTAGGTGTCATTTTTGATTCCTCCCTCTCTTATTCTACCCCAAGAAATCACACTAAGAAATGTTCTTACTTACACCTCTGTGACATATCTTTTTTTTCGCTCTTTCCTCTCTTTTTCTAATGCTGAGAAAACTGGTTCATGCTTTTCTTACATCCCTCATTGACTACTGTAACTCCCTACTGGCATCTGTCCTTCTTATCTGTTATCACAACTCCACTTGGTTCAAAACAAGAGCCCTTCCAAAGACCCACAACAGGGAGTTCATAACGGCCATTCTGCTCCATCTTCTCTTCCTACCTGTGTTATGCCTTTCAGGACTGAATACAACATTCTACTGATAACCTAGAAAGCCTTAAATTGCCTTAAACTAGCCATCTCTTTGTCCCCCAAACTCTTTGTGTGCTCAATGGGTGACAGAGCCTTCGGGTCTGTTGTACCGAGCCTTTGAAATGACCTCCCAAAATTAATTGGAGCAGCTGACTCGATTCATTCTTTCAAATAACAACTTAAAACTCATTTGTTCAGGAAGTGTTTACCTTACTCTGACATTTTGAACCTTCATGCTTTGTATATCCTGTATTTATTTTTATTTAGGGTTTTATCTGGACATTATTTGTATCTAAAGTTGTACAGTATGTGCCCTGGTGTTCTATCTATACTTCTGTGAAGTGCTTTGAGCATGGAAAAGGTGCCATATAAATAAAATGTGTTATTATAATTATTATTAGTAGTAGTATTGTTATCAAGGAAGCAAACCAGCATAATACATTACTATGACCAAAGGGCGAAAAATGCTGATTTACATAATCTGAGTGGCAACTTAGAAGATCTACATGCAGAAAATATGGGCTGTTCCATATCTACGGTACTGTTTATTTAATTAAACTTTTCTCTACAACTCAAGAAGTGTTTGCCTTCTAAAAGAATGAGCACTCTTTTCTAGAAAAGGTGATTGCAGCTATTATTTGTGGGCACTTTTATTGTTGTGTGCGATTATTAAGTGGCTTTCTTTTCCCAAGTGCGGGGATGCATTTGGACTGATATCAGTTTTGTTAATTAAGAAAAGGTAATCAAATTGCACGAGCGGGCTGGTGCGCAGAGCATAATTTATTCTGATTAAATTTAGCTAATGATGGAGGAGATCTTTTGGTGTAGGGAGAGAGGGAATACAGCACTCCCTGCTGGACAAAGAATCTCAAACCTCATTTCATGTCTTTTATTGGCTGCTAATACCAACTATTAAAAAAAAGTTGCCATTACTGCGTGACCATTCTACTGTAGTAGAGGTTTGATACATTTGTTACTTAGTATAATTTATTTTGTGGCTTACAATTCCTTAGTTTCTATCCCAGGATAAACCAACACTAGTGAGAGCAACATTGTCTATGTGACCAATTGAGACTTATTTAGAAGATGGCCTCCTCACATAAAAGATGAATGCTGAATTGTATTGTGATAATAAAAAAGAATCAAGAATCGTCTTATTTAAAGCATGAAAACAATTAACTTTATCCCCTATCATGTCTACTCTATTTTAATGCTTAAAGACATCTGCAGCTTTAACAAATGAACATTTTGATTATTCAGCTTCATTGCATTTACAATTATATTTTAATTTATTTTCTTGGTGGACACTTTCATCCAAAGTGACTTACAAAAGAGGCAACATAGTAGGCTAGAGCCTGTTTGTTCAGCAAGTGTAGTAGGACAGGTAACAAAAGTTGATTACTACAGGTGAAAAGATGTAATAACTAATACATTTGCTAGCATAGATTACAATCGATAAAGCAATTAAACTTAATCTAATAACAAGTTAACCAACAATATAAAATATCACAGAGCAAACTTTTTTTTCTATCAACTGTACAGATATTTATAGAACAAGTGGGTTTTTAATTCCTTCTTAAACACATTGAGGGTGTCAGCAGTATGGATGGAGTTTGGCAGCCCTTTGCACCAACTAGAAACTACACAGGAAATGAGTCTGGATTGAGACTTGATACAATGCAGAGGCTGCATCACTAGATGATGTTCCCAGACAGACCTGAGAGGCGAGAAGGAGCATAGCACCTCAACACTGTCTCCATACATGCAGGTGCTGAACCATTGACTATGCTGTAGGAAAGAATCAGAGATTTGAAGTTAATGTGAGCTGCTACAGGGAACCAATGTAAACACCTGAAGAGAGGAGTGACATGTGCCCACCATGGCCGGTTAAATACAAGACATGCCCCTGTATTCTGGGCCATCTGCACTAGGTTGATAGCACATGCAGATACTCCTGCCAGAAGCGAGTTGCAGTAGTCCAGATGCGACAAGACTAAAGCTTGGACCAGAAGTTGTGCTGCATACTCTTTCAGATAAGGTCTGAGCTTGTAGATGTTGTACAGCGTAAACCTGCATGAACAAGAAACTGTAGAAATATGATCTTAAAAAGATAGCTGCTCATCAATCACAGCCCTAAGTTTGTGTACTGAATTGGCAGGTGTTAGCGACAGTGAGCCAAGCTGTACACAGATGAGGAGTTGAACAGACTGGCTGGCTGGGATCATAAGAAGCTCAGTTTTTTGCCAGGTTGAGCTGTAGATAGTGGTCATTCATGCAGGTTGAGATAACAGACATGCAGAGACTCCAGCTGATACCGTATTGTCCTTCGGAGGGAACGACAGGTACAGCTGTGTATCATCCACATAGCGCTGATAAGAGAACCCATGGGATTGAATGATGGAGCCCAGTGAGGTGGTGTACAGAGAGAACGGTAGAGGACCAAGCACCGATCCTTGAGGTACACCTGTGCCTGTCTGCTGTGCCCTTGACAACTCTCCTCACCAGGACACACTGTAGAATCAGCCCAAGATGTAGGACTCAAACTATCTGGGAGCAGTCCTAGTGATGCTAAGCTCAGAAAGGGTGGCAAGAAGGATGTCATAGTTGAAGTCAAAGGCAGAGAAGAGATCTAGCAGGGTCAGGACCGATGACATGTTACTAGCTCTAGTAAGTCATAGCTGGTCGTAACTGGTCGACACCAGTTAGTAGAGGAGTCTCAGTTGAGTGGTTCCTCTTGAATCTGGACTGGTTGGTATCAAGCAATGCATTCTGTACCAGGAAGGAAGAGACCTGGTTAGAAACAGCACATTACATTTAATGTAACTATTTAGTAGAATGGTTGTATAGACTCTAATGTGGCTGCCCGAAAGACCCATTGGTCAGTATTTGAACCCGGTCTGGCTTCTGTTAAAACATGCATGTTAGATTAATTGAAGACTAAATTCTCTCCTAATAAGATAGCGTGGAGTTGCATCCTGTTGAGGGTTGGCTCCTGCCTTGTGTCTAATGCTGCCAGAACAGACACATGCTCTGGGATCCTGAACTGAAATAAATTTACTAATTCATTAATAGATGGATGGAGTATGACGGGTACTGGTCTTCAGTGTGTCAGTCACAATGATCAACCCATTATCCTACCTTATATGTTTGGGCTTTTTTTTTTAAACTGAAGTTCTATTACTAAGTCAAACGATAAGCCTGGACTAGTCTTGCTAGAAACACAAAAAAAACATCATTAGTCTTTAATAGGTTTATACTGTATTTCAGTTTTTTCTTTCATAGACGTGTCGAGATCAAAAATTCTGTTGGCCACTACAGCTCCAGCAGCAGGTTGCGAGGAGCGGGCATTGGAGGAATTAATGAAATCTGGATGGGATTATCACAAATCCCTTAATTTCCTCTTAATTCAAACCCTAATCATTAAACTATCTGTATTCTCAGCCAGCTGTCGCTGCTCACTTCCCTCCAGCTGCTCTGATGGCCTGCTCCCTGTTGCTTGAAGAGCCTATGATGTGGGGGCCCCCGTAAGACAAGGCAAAGAGACAGAGTGGGAACTGGGTGGGTTTACAAGACAGATATAAATGTCCCCCATCTGAACTAAACTAATATTTCATTGCAGACAATATTGGGTTTAAAAAAAAAACCCCGTAGCCCTGTCTTGCTTTGTTATAAATGCTTAATTATTTATTTATACTAGGGGTAGCATGGTAGGGCAGTGGTTAGTGTTTCTGCTTCATGGGTCAATATAAATAAGTTTCACCTCTGTCTGGTTCTCTGCCTTTATGGAGCTTATATAATGCCCAACTATATATTTAAAAGAAGAGGGATCCAAAAATGCTCTCTTGTTGCATGTCCTATGGCATCACAAGCAGAGCCCACCTATTCACTAGTGGGCTCCCATTCAGTATGATCTGAATAGGTTGAAAGGAATAGCATTCCAGCATCCTATGCCAAGTCCAAAGACAGGTTTCAAGATTAAGGTGTCCCCTAAAATTTCTAAACATGGTGGGCACCTCCAAAAGAAAAAAAACACCTCCTAAAACATTAATGTCTATATGTTTGCCAAGGCCACAATGTACGTGTTAATTCTGGATAGTAGGCACAGTTCCTTTTTCCCAGGTTTAATTAGAACACTAGAGAGAGAGTAGTGACCTAAAACTGCATTGGCTGTGGTACTATTGAAGGCAAGATCAGTAAGATTCTGGTAATTACCAGGTAGTTCTGGGTCAGATGACAGCCATTCTTAATTAACTTGAAACTCACTGAAGTGCTTAAAGCGTTTGTGGCTCCAATTCAGCAGCACTTTTTTGGCATTAGATCAAGTGTTCATTTAAAATTAATTCTGCATTATAAATCATTCAGTTTGGTATGTCTATAGAAGGTATTGGATCTGATTTCTGCAATTACTTATTTGGGGACCATGTATATTTACTTTAGAAGCAAACAGAAGGGGTAAATTGAAATAAGGCTTGCTTTCTGCAAAGCTGGCTTTTGTTCTTTAAGTGCAGAAGTTTAAAATGAATGTGATGTAGGAGAAATATATATTTACTAAAAGAATGAAATTTCCTGAAAGTGAGGGAATGGTAAGTATAATATTGAGTGTAATACATACATTTTAAATTAATTGTTCCAAAGTTCATCCCTTTATGTATCTATCCATTTCCCAAATCAGGTATGAAGTTGAGGGTCATGAAGAGCTAGGCCTTACGCTGTTGTGCCAGGCAGACACTGTATGATTTTGGCATGATTTTAAGCCTACTCTGCAGTCTGATTTTATTTTGATCATTATTTCACATTCAGTATGAAAGGGTTTGTATTGCATCTTACGATTTGGCTGTCATTTGACTGGAAGTGTATTTTTCATGTCAGTGTATTTTATGACCCGATGTTCTGATCTCACTGTCACATTTCCCGAAATTAATTGTGTAGCAACCACAGTACATTTTATTTTCGGTATTTCCATTGCCATGCCCATTTTCACTTTTGTTGATTTCATCACACATACAACTAAACATATTTTAGGAAATATTTACTGGAAGAAACCAAGCTAAACACACATAATGGTGAATTAGACTCATTATATACCTCCAATTCTATCTGTTAAATAGAAAGATTGTATTGACAAAGCCTCAACTATGGAGCCCCTAAATGGACATGAGCAAAAAAAAATTAATAAATGTTATTTTTTGTGCACATGAGAAAGTTTCGTGTGCGCACAAGATGGTTCTGTACTCAACCAACCGCAGGTCCAGTTACACCTTTTCCTTTTTCTTTGTAGTTTCAAAGCACAATACAGCAAGATGAGCAATGCAGCTCTTTGTTGACATTCTGAGATGCCGGTCACCATGTTGTTCTTTTGAATGGGTAAACATGAGTAACAAAATATTAATTGGTAAAACTGGGGTCATGTACATGTACAGTATAGTCTCAGCACTCACATCATGACTTGTAAATTGGCTTGAACGTGGCCGTACAGTTTGAGCACATACACAACTGGATATACTGTCATACAGTGGGGGGTAACTGGTTGACCATGATATCTGAAAATCACACAGTGTATGCCCACCAATAGCATTAATTACAAAGAACCTTCCTTAGACAGTCCATTGCAGGACTCACTCATATAATAATCTGCACTCATTCACACTGACCCAGTTTAAAACCACCAGTTATTCTAACATGCACAGTTTAAACTTGATTTTTCTTGATGAATATGTTTTCCAATAATTTTTTCCTTTTTGTTTCTTCATGCTTCAGTTTATTAATCCCATGAATAGATTATATATAAAAGTTAGCCTACTGCCACATTGGTCACAGCCAGCTAAGCTTAGCTTTTTATTATTTACAAACATTGAAAATCTTCTTTAATAGAAACTCCTAGATGCCAACAGGATTTTCTGACCAGAATGGGTGGAATTAAAAACACAACACTGTCTTCACACTTGTTGAGGGACAGTGAAGGTATTGTATATATCTGCACGTTCATCTTCACCCTAGTGACTGAAAGATTATACTCTTGGTTGGACCACAAGATACTCACTCAGTAAAACCATCCATTTTTCATTAAAAGGTGCCCGGTAGTATAGAACACATGGCAGCAAGCACTTAATCCTGTATAACACATCTGTCACCTTGTTAAATTAACTTCGTATTCAATATGAAAGCTGATTTAAAAAAATGTTCAGTGACAGTGTAGCTCAGTGATGAACTTTAGTTCCCATTGACTTCAATCAGTTGTTTTTACTCTATATTTATAATTCAGCTTTGTGAGGAGACAGGGCAGAATGGAGGCTCTGAGGCTAGAGATCTGTGCCAGCAATCAGAAGGTTGCCGGTTCGAATCCTGTAAATGCCAGAAGTGACTCTACTCAGTTGGGCCCTTGAGGAGGCCCTTAAACTACAAATGCTTCATCCTGGGTATGACGATAATCCATACTGCAAGCAGCTCCTCCAACTCACAAGGAAAACAGTGGCATCAGGATTGGCATTCCAGCCACTGCAAAATAAACCTCACACTGGTCCAGTGTGGTGCTGAAGTATCACCCGCTGCACTCAGGTCTAAATCCAGGTGGTTTGTTGTGTGGTGGGTGCGGCAACGCGCTATCAGCGTATGCTACCAACCTCCTCCATCCTTCGTGAGTGATAAAGGCATTTCCTACAGAGCAGAAGCAGTCCATCTTCAGCCATACACGTACAGAATATTGAAGGACAACTGAGGCAGAACGTCCAAAAGGTAAAACACACTAATCTGAGAATTACCAAGAGGTGAGTTAAATATAATTTCCCGGAAATGTGATGAAACGACACTATTTTTGCATTGGATGGCAGGGCAGAGGAATAGATCAAGAATCCTGGGTTTGTTTTTCAGCCGATTACAAACTAGGTGGAGTTTTGCCTTCTCCTCATGTGGATGTGCATTTTCTCCCACAAGTGTTAGTTTAACTGGTGGCGCCCATCCAGGTTGAATTCCTAATTTATACTGATTACTGCCAAAAGAAGCTCTCATACATAATAAAAGAAATGGTTAAGAAAAAAAAAGAGATGATCATTTAATAATTTAGTCTTTACATAATTATGTTATCTTGAAATGGACTCAGCAATAAAAAAATTTACCATTCATTCACTTTATGAGACCAGTATTTTATTACTTTATTATCCAACTATTATTTCTCTTGTTTAGCTTTTGTTTTTTTCATTTCTAACTGTTATTAAGAATCCCACTTGACTAATAAAATACCTGATGGGTAATGAATAATTACAGTTGAATAATGTAAGATAAGGATGGCACAACCAAATGTGGTTGAAGGGAAAAAAAATGAAACTGGGCAATTGATGGGCTTCCCAGTATGCACAAGTTGGAGTAGTGGGAAGTGTAATGGGTTCAGAGGAAGGGTGACCTATGATTGTGGAGTGCTGACAAAACCTTATTAAAAGTAAAACATGCAGTTCTCCATCTTTCCAGTGTAAAATAAATCTTTAAGACTGAGTTCAGACCAGCCTAAAATCTCTGAATACAATAAAATATTGTTTAAATTCTGCTTTTGTAAATCACCATTTCAGTGATGCTGTTGGCAACATTTTTGGCTTGTTTTGATTTCACGTTTCTGGTTAGTGGTACATGTATGAAATGTATCATCTATAGTGCACTAGTAATGGAGCATAGGATTTGAGATGCTATTTAGACAAACTCTTACTTTTAAGGAATTTGTGTAAGGGTGTGCAGTGTTAACATGGGTGAAAGGTTTAGGTGTGTATCTTTATACTGGCAAAACAGGTAAGAATTGAAAAATAGGAATTATTATAAGCAGTCTACTAGTCACCACCTTGACTCTCATAACATAAGGGGTAACCGCCTCATTCCTTATTGGTTTTGAGAACATCTTCACAGGGCACCCTTTGCTTTGCAGACATAAAGTAAATTGGGACACTTACTTGGCTCCCTGTTCAATGGAGCATACAGCCGAAACTGTCAAGGATAATCTGCCCTGCTGATATGATATTAAAAATGATTTAACAGGTGACTAGAATGTGATTGGTTTAAATGTTGGGGCTATTAATTTTAAAGCAATTCCTGGCAACAGATATATTAGAGCAAGTTTTAGCACCAATTATAGGCATGCATCCATCCTTTCTTCCATTTACTAAATTCAGTTCAGTGTTTTGTGGCTAGAGTCTGTTTCAGCAACATTGTGTGCAAGGCATGAACCGGCCCTGAACGGGACACTGGTCCATTGCAGAATGCACTTATGCACCCATCTACACTTACTTAAAATGAATCCATTTAGAGTCACCAAATAATGTAGCAACTAGAACCTGTCCAACACTGATGGTTGCCTTGTAAATACTCCTGTTGGAATATGTTTCAGTTCCTGCAACCTTGAATTAGATTATGTAGATCTGATAATGAGTGGATGGATGAATGTACGTTCAGACGAATAGATGAATGTAAGTATCCTATCAAGCACTTGTTTAGAAAGTGGGAGAAATCTGACATACTTGGATACATTCATTAACAGGTTCAATAACAATTTATGCTGCTGTACTTTGAGCAATAATAATTTGATCTGGTTACTTGAACACTTAACACTGTATACGACATATCTGGAATTATTTGACTTTTCTTTAAATGCACCTTGGGGCTGTCACAAAAAGTAATTTTGTTGTGTTACACAATGACAATAAAGTGTTTGAACTTGAACTTACATGAGCAGTGGTCAAAGACAGATGTTGGGTTAGGCTTTAAAGCCTGTCTGATACCACTAACCATGGTTCAACTGAGAAATTTGCTATGTTTAAAGACAAATTTAAAATAAAAAAAAAATGACAACACTGTATTAGTATAGCTAATCCAACTCAGAGCTGAGTAATTACAGCAGTAGTATTTAAATTACAGATAAAAAAATACCAGCCTCAATTTACAAAACAAGAGCAAAAAAATGGCACTGGCATGCTGTCTTATTGCTTCACAGGTAAAGGATAAGATACAAATACAGGGGACTTCATTAACCTGAACCCGTTGCTTAATCATAATATGCCAATTTAATGTTTTCATAAAATATATGCTACCCAAACATGGACTGTAAACCCAAACATACTGTACATAATTACCAAATAGTAAATGGGTCACTACTGTATAAACCCAGTTATAGAATGAGAAAATCTTAATAAACCAATAAAGCTAAAAATGAATGTGATTCTCTGCACTCCTGTGCTGGTCTAGAAATGGCATATGTTTTGAACAAACTGTTATTCATGGAATTTCTAAGGTTTACAGAGTCTTGGAGTGACACATACTATATCCTATACTATACTCTATACAGTATATACAACCCCAATTCCAATGAAGTTGGGACGTTGTGTAAAACGTAAATAAAAACAGAATACAATGATTTGCAAATCCTTTTCAACATATATTCAATTGAATACACTACAAAGACAAGATATCGAGTGTTCAAATTGATAAACTTTATTGTTGTTTTGCATATCTTCACTCATTTTGAATTTGATGCTTGCAACACGTTCCAAAAAAGCTGGGACAGGGGTATGTTTACCACTGTGTTATATCACCTTTCCTTTTAACAACACTCAATAAGCGTTTGGGAACTGAGGACACTAATTGTTGAAGCTGTGTAGGTGGAATTCTTCCCCATTCTTGCTTGATGTACAACTCCAGCTGCTCAAGTCCGGGGTCTCCGTTGTCGTATTTTGTGCTTCATAGTGTGGCACACATTTTCAGTGGGAGACAGGTCTGGACTGCAGGCAGGCCAGTCTAGTACCCGCACTCTTTTACTACGAAGCCATGCTGTTGTAACACATGCAGAATGTGGCTTCGCATTGTCCTGCTGAAATAAGCAGGGATGTCCGTGAAAAAGACATTGCTTGGATGGCAGCATATGTTGCTCCAAAACCTGTATGTACCTTTCACCATTAATGGTGCCTTCACAGATGTGCAAGGTTATAATTCTGCATTTCACAAAATAAACCCCTATAAGCTCATCACCAAGCTCAGGGACCTGCGTCTCAGATACAGAGGAACATGAAACTGCTTGCACTGAAATCATCAGTACCACCCTCTGTAGCAACAGTGAAAATTTAAATGAAAATGTAGGTGAGCCTCTTCCCCTCCAACATGACAGCACTGCCATTACGAATGACAACCACACTTTCTGGCCAAAGAGCTATCAGATAAAGACCACTGTTCACTGGTGAGGAGGGGGCAGGTTCAGGTAAAAAAGTCAAGTTTATCCTATAAATTATGATGGCCACCAATTAACTAACACTATATACAAGTTAAAATGGAGAAAAAATAAGTAGATCATTGATAGTGTACTGTGAGAAAAACTGCAGTGTGCTGCACTTTTGTTGCAGTCTTTGAAATTTTTAAAATGTACCTGTCAGTTAAAGCACAGTGAGAAGTCTGCAGAGCACATCTCTACTATGGGTAGCTGGCAAAATCATGTAGAGAGGCGAAGCACATACTGTACTTAGCGCTTCTGTCTGAGATGCATACAAACACACACAAACACACACTTATTTGTAGTTTTAATGTAGTTTTCTAATCCAACGTTTGTTTTCTCTTTGTATTGTCATCAAAACTGTGTGTTGCTGTTAGGCTGCTCTTCTGTATTATAAATGTTCTTTTCCATTTGAAAATGTACTGTGTATTAGCAATCAGGCTCTTCTGCTATTGGTTGTAACAATTGCTCTTTTAAACTTTTTGTCTGACAGTATGATGTATATATGAACTTTTATGAGGAGGAGTCGGTGTTGAGGGCCCCCAAATCACTAGGTCTGCCCCTGTATGTAGGTGTGTATGTGTATTATTTATCAAAAGTCAATGCTCTGAATAAAACTGTGTGCAACAAAGGTGTTAAAAAATTAGCAATAGTTAGGGTAAGAGAAGTCATCTCCTCCTGAAAGTATTCTTCTGAAGCTTAATTGCATTCTTAACGTTGCTATATACTAATATTGTTACATTTGTGAATTTCCCCATGGGATTAATAAAGTATCTATCTATCTATCTATCTATCTATCTATCTATCTATCTATCTATCTTTAATGCATTTATATACCATGTAAAAGGTGCTATATAGCGCCTGACCCGGCACAGACTACGCAGAGGCATGTGTACAAAACACACAGGCTTTTTATTTTTTCTTCACCCATGGGCGCACGCCTTCCCCATGACCCACAGGCAATACACAATCCCAAAGCACTTTAGTCCCACACAACATTTCTTCCTGGCACCACCACTCCTCCCAGGCAACCTCGTCCTCTTCCTCCCGATTCTGGCTCCTCAGTGGTGGAGGCTGGCTCGTTTTATACCCCACCCGGAAGTGTTCCAGGTGCTTGACCACCTGGTCCTAATTGCACCTCCGGGTGGGGCTGAAGATTCGTCCAGCCAGGCTCTTGAGTCTTGGCAGCACCCCCTAGCGGCCACCCCATCTCCCAACCAGGCTGTAGAGGACTCCATGTCCCATGGAGCCACGTGGAAGAGTGGGAAATGAACATTGGCCAGGGAGGCTGTCACCTAGCGTCCTGGGGGAGGTATTGAGCTGTCCATGGTGGCTCCCCCGGAACATATGCAGCAGGGGTGTCCCGACCGGGCATGGGACCCGGCTGTCCGTCACAACCAGTAAACCACAACTAACAGGTTGTATTTATATTAACATATTAATCTTATGTTACTGTCATTTAAGATTTTAAAGTAATAGGTTAAAGTAAACAATGATTTAGTGTATATTACTTTTGATCTAAACCTTCCAAAACTTTTTAACGGAACAAGATTACAGATCAAAGGGTTTAATTCAAATCTAATTTTTACAGAATGTGCTACAGGCTGAAATTATATTTATACCCCAAATTCCAGTTTTTCCAAACAATTACCTGTTTCAATTCAAAAGAAACACTTTCCTGTAAAACTGAGTTTTGAAGTGACCATAACCAAACACTAAGTTAGGCGGGTATGTTTTTCTCATGGCCAATTTTATCTAGCATATTCCAGAGTAAGGAGCTCCAGTTAACTAATAATATTAGCCCCTGTGAAAATAGATAAATACCAAATATTGTATACAGAAAAATACTCAATCAGTAACATAGTACTTCTGACACATCCGATTTACTGACACCATTGTAACCGTTGTCTCAAGAAATTTCCCTTGCGAAGCCAGGTAACACAGGTAGTCGGTGATACCAGTTATGCCAACACGACCTCCAGTAAGCAAAACCCCTCTGCTGCCTGAAGCCGCACTAAGGGAGACTGAGAAGGAGCTTATCTCCACAGTCTATATGCATCCTGAATGTAGTCATGAAGTACGTGATGCCTTATTGTTAACTCTCTTATGTTTAGTTATTTATTTCATTATTACAGTATTTAGTGTTTATCGCATATTTTATAATTCTATTATAATGCATAGTGATGCACTCATTTGAAATTATGATTTTTATTGATATTTATAAAGCCATGTATTATTGTTATTTTCCTTTTGCTGTATATGCCTATTAAATGCACAGCCTTGGAGTTTAGCAGCTAAGCATTTCACTACATATTGTACTGCATGTATTAATTGTATGTGACAAATAATACCTGACTTAACTTGACTAAAGAGTGTGCAGTTTAATTACTGATTAAAGAAATAAAGTAATATCTGAAGCTGTGGGGGAGAGTGATGTGCGTAGTTGCTTAGGAAAATTTAAATGCGTTGCTAGAAAAATCAGAAAGCCTACTCATCTCTATGCTTGGTTAACAGCATAGCAATTTTTCACTCACCTTAAATGACTCAAGTAATCTTGGATACTATTACCCCTAGCAAGACATGGTTCTGTACAATATAACTACAAAATCTTGAACCCCTCATTGAAGGTGATGTTATTAACTCCAAGATCAAGTGATGTTCGTTTATGTAAAGCAGTGCAATCGTTAGCAGTACATCCAAGTAAAAAGGGCCACTTGAAAGTCATAGGGTGTATTGTCAAACAGATTATTGGCTATAATATGTCACATGCCAAGATTCAGCATCTGATCAGTGCGTGTTATTGAAAATGCTGCAGAATCTTAGCTGACCACTGTAAGTGGCAGAGAGTGGTGAATATGTCCAGTGATTGCTAGCCCTGCTATCCTATACTATGTGAGAATTTATAGGGTGAGTGCTTAGTTTCAGACTAATGACTGTGTGCAGCCTTGATAGAATTTTCTATTGTAATGTAACATGCCAGTTTGAAAGGTATCCTGGCATGGACTCCTCAGTCTAGTGCTCACAGACTACCTCAGGATGAGAAAAATGGGTATATAGTAGTCTTGAGTGCTGCAGAAGGAGTGAGAGGAGTGCCAAAAGAAGAGGCGATGGCGACTGATTTACATCAGAAAGTGTGAGGGGGTGTATGGAAATGGTAGGAGAACTCAGTGAAAGCCATGAAGATTAGGACAGCAGATCACAGGAATCTTGCAGGTATGTAGTTGTGATGGTATCTCCTATACCCTTAACAGCAGGAGCAGGAGCAGGAGCAGGAGGGTTTGCTATGTGTGCTGCATTACAAGAATATAAAAATGCCTGTGGGTATATAAAAAAAAATCAGTGTGTCATCATCTTTCATTCCAGTGCTTGTCAAAATATATAATATATGTTGTAGTGGAGAGTAAGACAAGTATTCAATGAAGGGAGTGTTCAGGCACATACAGCAGTTCTTTTTATACTGTTAACCAGACAAAGCATAACCTCAGGCAATACCAAACCTGCACCGTCCCCTTGTTGCACACAAGTTATCGAGGTCCTAGTAGTCATCTCCTCCAAGCCTTTCCACATGGAACCTTTCATTAGACTGAATCATGCGGACTCCACCTCATTTCTGATCAGAGTCAGTTTCTGTGAACCTTCTGTTCATTATAAGGCAAAACACTTTGTTAGGAAAGAGGGACAGAGCTATTATGTACTGTAGTGTAATACTAGGTGTAGAATTGAGATAGCTATAGGGTCTACTCTCTACCCTGTAGTGCCTCTTATTGCCTTGAACATTATTAATGTTCAACTACCTGCCTAAGGACATGGTGTTTGTGTCTTTTACAAGATCATAGCCCACTGCCAAGCTGCTCTTACAATGGAGTTTTTAGGAGTTCTCATGCAGTAAATCTTTCATTCAGCCCTCTGCCATTAATTGTGTCACTTTGAGATATACAAATGAGAAATTAATGTGCCCATGTGTCAGCAGTGACAGAGATTATGCCAATCAGTCATCATAAAAAAATCATTTTCTTTCTGAGATTTTAAAGTGACATTGTTTTGGGCTATATTTTCAACAATGATTAACTGTAGTTAAAGAAGAAACACAAAAATAAAACTGAAATTTACATGGAATGGCAGTTTATATGAGAATGCTTCATCTTATATAATTTTTTAGGAAATGTTTGCTTTTCATTTTTGTTTCTTGTCATCATTTTCTTGTTTTTATTTGATCGTAATATGCATACTGAAGGCTGACAGTGAAAAGTCAAACCACGTCTCTGGATCACTAGATCTTTCTGGGGTTCAATTTTGAACTAAAAATATGTAAACAAACATACCTGCAATGTGCCTTGTATTGTTTTTGGAAAGGGCCTACATAAAACATAAAAACAGTTTTAATGAGAATATCCAAAAATTGCTCCCTTTTCTACTTACTTTTTCAAATATCATCAAAGAGGACTGTGTGTCAGAGGGTACAAACATACATGTAGTAACACTGGGCTTTAAAAGAGAAACACAATTAGAAATAATTTTAGATGTGTCACCTTCTGCATTCAGCACTTACTGTTACATTTTTTTAAATGATTAGTCAGAGTATTTGTAAAGTTCATCTTGAAATACCATACCTAGCCTCATTTCTTTCTTTATTTAGTTTCTTTTCACATTCACTGTATGCTTACATTTTATAAGCGTTACTGCCCAGGATGCCTTTGTAGGCAGAAGGAATACTTCTGAATGTCAAATAAAACATTCCTTATTTATACCATATATCATCTGGTTATAAATTTGGTTTTGCACCCCAAATCAAAGCAATGGCTACTCTTGGGCTATGTAATCTAACCTGTCCTTAGTTTAAGCAAATGTTGTATGGCAGTGGAGAGCCTTTTCTCCTGTCACCAATGAGACTTGCACTGACACCATCAACTACAGCTTACACCAACACCAGGACTGGTTACATGAGAATGATATAGAAATCCAGGGCTGCAACAGGAAAATTGTTTCTGTACAGGGCAGTCACATTACAACAAAAGTGTGAAGAACATCAGCACCCCAAAGTTAAGTCCCAGATGAAGATCGGCAATATCAAGAACCAATGGTGGGAGGAGAAACCTAAGAAGATCCAAAAGTTTGCTGACCAAATCAAGTTTATCGTCATATGTAGGTAGTACAATAAAATTATTACTTGCATGTCTCCTTAGAACAGCTGACAAAAATGTAATACTAAATTAATAAATAAAATTAAAACTATAAAAAGTATACATCTCATGTGACATACATATATACATACAGTATATGTATATATAGTGTGACAGATTAGGGCTTTCTCGCTCCCTTGTACCCTCAGACCACACGTCAGACACCAGGTAAAAGTCCAAATAATTATTATTTATTATAATAATAAGTGCACAAAGCACGCTCCTCTCCACAATTCTTCAATAAACAACACACAATAACCAATCCTCCACTCCCAGATGCTTAGCCACCCTGCCTCCCAACTCAGCTCGTCCATCTGGGATTTCCCACAGTCCTTTATACTCCTTAAGTGTTTCTGAGCCCTCAGTCCATGTGATTATCCAACGCTTCCGGGTCGGGTAAAAACTTCTCTTTTTCTTCAGCCCGGAAGTATATCATTTCTTCTGTTTCCGCGATTGTGAATTACTTCCAGGCTATAAGGAAAGTATAAGTCCATGGGCCTCCCTGCAGCGTCCTCCAGTGGCCCCCATGGTATCCAGCAAGGCTGTGGAGAAAAACTCCAAGTTCCATGATGCCCTGCTGGAATTCGGGTCTCTTCCATGTTGCAGGGATGGCTCCATCTGGTGGTTTGGGGTTGTTGACCGGGATACACGGCCGGCAATCCCTCACAATAGTTATATACAATATGTGTTTGCAAATATTGTATATATATATATATACATAAACACACATTGTTATGTTAGAATGTCTTTTCTTATGATTGACTATTCATCAGCCTTATGACTTGTTGGTAGAAGTTATTCCTAAATCTACTGGTGTGAATGCCAATGGTTTTTATACCGTTTACTAGGAGGTACGAGTGAGAAAAACTGCTGTGCAGAATGGCTGAGCTCTTTAATAGTGCTATTTACCTGTCGAATGCAATGAGTGTTGTACTGTGTATGTCCTGGACAGAAGATAGCTGGTTATATTCTATGCTTTCTTCACCCTCCTCTGTGGTGCTTAAGGATCTTGAGCTGAGCAGGTGCCATACCAGTGGGGATGGACTCTACTGGGCATCTGTAGGGGTTTGTGTGAACAGAATTGCAAAGCAAAGGTACTTGTGAGGTTAATTGTGTTGTGTCCTCTTCGGTTCATCAATGGTAATTACTACAAGAAGATCAAAGCTTCTCATTCTCTTAAGAGCATCCCTGCTGAAGTAGTTGTAAGTGCGTGGTCTGTCTCTTGTTTCCTGAAGTCTGTTATCAGTTCCTCAGTGTCACTGACATTAAGGATGTGATTCTTGTTCAGGCACCACTTTGTCAGCAGGTAAACTTGTTCTTTGTCATTGTTAGTGATTAGACCTATCATGGAGTTGTGTCTGGTCTCACAGACTGAGATGAACAAATTGTACAGAAGGAAACTCAACACATTGGAGTGAATGAGAAGAAACCAGGTTTATTTATTATACAATAAGGCATCAAACAGAGTTGTGTCTTTGAACTAACCTTTTTCACTAATTACTTAGACATTACTGTACTTCTGATCTGCTATTTTAATCCCTGCGTTGTCAAGATTAAAAACCATTTTGATGAAAAGCTGTTCTACTTATAACACCTTAAAACTAAGACAAAAGTGACTAAAATGATAATAACTGACCTTCAGGCTCCAGACTTCTTTAAACCAATTTGCAAAAGCTAGCAAGAATGTATTACTCTCCCCTAGCCTTAGGAAAACAAAGTCCTCAGCTATCATCATCTCTGGAGAAAGTTGTTCCCAACTTTTCGTACATTGGCAACCAACTATCCAAAAAGCAGCCAATCTATCTGTTCTTGAGGAAGAAATCACTCTGTTGATCTATAGGACTGTATTGGTCTAGAAATACCTTACTACTCTCCTGTATTGGGAGTCCTCACGGTTTGTTGTGTAAAACTTAGAATAAAAAAAAACACTAGCTGGAAGACTACTGAACATTCCCAATCATTCTGGTTGATTCAACAGGTGGAAAGTCATCCTAAAATAAACCATTTCTCTGATGAGATGGGCAAAAGATGAGAATGGAATTTATAAAAAGAATAACCCAGATTTGCAGAAGCATCTCCCATGCCCACTAAATTAAGATTTGTAACTCAAGGAATATGCCCATCAGGCATCTCGTAGGAACACACAAATAACCTTGAGATGTGTCATTCTTCTTTTGAATGTCCAGAGATTGGCTACTCTGCTCTTGATCTGTAGCCATCAGCAAGTGTCTGATAGAAATGTTATTTACAAAAGTAAATGTCTTCACTCTGCAGTAAACTGGAAGAGCAGAGAAAATTTGTCCCTTATGTTTACAGAATGTACAAAACATAGATATGCATATTGTACACCTCCCTCAATTATGTTATTCTATGTGATGCATGGCAGGGTGTGATTGTTTAGGAGGAAAGCCTGCCCAGTCATTTTGCTCAGTTATTGATTCTCTTGAGTCTTTCTTGATATACTGTACTGAAGAAGCAGTTACAGTTCTTTACGGTTAATGTTCTCTAAATGTCCAGCAAGCGTTGTGTAAATTCAGTGAAACACTTTATTGGAAATGGTTATAATATGGTCAATTATCCCAACAAATAAAATTCAACATTTCTTTCATATGATAAGTTTAAAGGAATATTCCACCCTAAAAAATTATATTTTTGTTTTATCTCTTACTTACTCCGTGTTGTTTGTAGTATTGGGGGAGAAAAAAATGTATTTAATGTTTTTATTGACAATGGATTCCTGATACAATAGGCTTTTATGAAGACCAGCATTGTACTAACACCAAACATTATCAAAGCATCCATGAAAAAAAATCTCAGGTTTACTTATGTTTCATAGTTCCTATGTCAGATATCCAGTTGTACGTTCACAACGTCCAAAACACCAGTATTTTTGCACACAAAAATATTGTTAAATAATCCACTTCCAAAAAATCCTTTTGAGAATGGCGGGGTAACACAATCAAGTAAGAATGAGCCTTTCAATTGAAAACCCACGTCTACTATATGGGATATATATTTTAATAATGGCACTTAACAGCCATGTTTCACCACTACATTCAAACAATTTACAGGAAACATTAGTTGAACCCTTACAACGATAAATAAAGTGTGTTAGGATATGAACATCATAGCACTTTTATATTCAATTTTGTTTGCTCATATATTTATTAATTTTCATTTATTTTTTTTAATAAAACTAGGGGCCTACACTCCCTGCAATTTCGCTCGCCAATTCAAAGGGCCTGCGCTATGCCCCAGCCACTTCATGTCTCTGGCGCCCGCGTTGTGAAGAGGGGGGCTGAACGCACTCCAAGGAGATGCGGCTGCACCTCCGAAGCCCCTTATTAAAACGGTGATACAATGAGAAACAAATACAGTTTGGTTTTTTTTTACCTCCTCTTTGCTCAATCAACTGCTGGCTTGCTGCTGCTGCTGTGCTACATGATCTGCATCTTGTGTGGCGCTTCAAACAATTAAAAGCCTGTACAGCACTTGTCTGTCCTTTTCTCTCACTGCTTTGTCTCTCTTCTCCACAAGACATTCTCAAACACTATGCGATCTCTTTTTGCTGTTCTGTTATTTCACCATTTGTTTGCACTAATGCGATCTTTACTCTAATTTTTTTGAGACTTTTGAATTTTCCTACTTCCATTATCTATAACCTGCTCTGCATATTGTAAGAAAGGCGCTATACAGTGTATAGCGCTTGACCCGGCACAGATTGGACACGGGAGGCACGTGTAAAATAAAAAGACTTTTATTACTCTTCAGCTGGAGGGCACCAGTACAGCACAAGCACTCTTCTCTTCCTTGGCACCACCACTCTTCCCATGCAACCTTGTCCTCCTCCACCCGACTCTGGCCGGTGAGTGGTGGTTGCTGGCTCCCTTTTATAGGCCACCTGGAAGTGCTCCAGGTGTTTGATCACCAAGATCCAATGGCACTTCCAGGTGTGATGAAGCTGTTGCCCACACGGACTCAGGAGTCCCAAACACAGCACCCCCTGGCGGTACCTGCGGGACCAAACAGGGCTGCTCCCAACTCCAATTCCCAGGGAGCTCTGTGGGAAACCGAGGCACTATACCAGCCCAGGGGGGCGGCCATCTAGCGTCCAGGGGGAGGTATTGCACTGTCCTGGGCTGCTCCCCCTGAATACAGTGTGCAGGGGCGTCCCGGCTGGGCATGGACGCCAGGCACCTGTCACAATATGTACCACAAGACTTGCTTCCAAAGGTTGTAAGTATGACGTGACTTGTCCGTCTCACGGGACGTGAAAGTGTCTCTCTTCAAAAGATCACGTATTGTCACAAGATTTTTTTTTATAATAGAGAGATACAAATCTTGTTGGATTCTTCTTATTTGAGCATTTTCAGCACCGGTAGAAATGTCGTATTTTCCGCAGAGCATCCTAAAGATAGAGACAGTGAAAGTCGGTACATGGACTATTATTTCTAATCGAAACCTTGTTAATTATAAACAACCTTGTTGTTCCCCATATTTGGTTAATATATTGTAACTCTTTATTTGTTTATGTTCTGTCTCAATTATTGTCTTTTAGATTTGTTTTAGTTGACAGGTAAGACGGTTTTAAAAGTGTTGCCTTTGAATCTGTTAAATGTCTTGTTACATATTATAATTTATACAACTAGGTTGTTACAGCAATTTCCAAAAGTTCTTTATTTTATTTTTTATTTTATTTACACTTTTTATTTATACTTATGAATGTTCAATTTTGATTGTAAATTATTTTGCACTGTACATTTCGCCCATAATAATAAGCCTTTTGGTTTTTGTATTGTGATGACATTTTTGGACACACTGCCCAGCCCTGGTCATTTCTCTGTTATTACCTCTACCTGCTTTGGAAGTCTCCTGCTGTTTCCAGACTACAAATGCCTCTGCACTTTTTCACTGAATTCTGCCCACGTTTTTTTTTCTTCTTCTTAGGTATTATGACCATTAATGCTGTTATTTCATTAGATGAAACCACTAAGCTGAGCTCAGCCTTCAGGTTTGCTATTAGATGCTGTCATATCATCATGCGTCACATACCTTTCCTTCCTAATGGATGCAGTGATAAAATTAGAAGGCAGTTTTGGGCCTGGCAGTGGTTTGATTACATTTTAGTATTGATTTGCATACTGTGTTTTTTTTAAGCTCTAGTGCCATTTGAGTTTGACTTTATTGCTCTTGTCTTGTATAAGATACACTGAAGTCAGTAGTCAGTATGTTTACAGCTCCTCCTGAGAACCACTGAGCTTTCCAAGCCCATATCTATGTAAGTATCCAGGAATAGAGGTTTATATATTGTAAGACAACAATAAGACAAGAAAACGGTTTGGGCATATCCGTGACAACATATCATGAAAATAAATCAAAAGGAAATGATCTTTTTACAAAGATATCAATAACGTCTTTTCAGATGGTAGTCTGACATAGAATTGACTCAAAGGTGGTTGAACTTCCGGTAATATGGGTTCCAGGCAGTATGAGGCGGGTCGAAGAGGGTGGACAACAGGAGTGATGTCAGTGGTTGAATGGCCATCAATCTTCTGTTCTACAGAGCATGCAAGAGAGAAGGCCTTAGCACACAGCCTCAACCCCTGGGTCAGCAGGTAACTGCCATCCCCAGATCCCTTAAGCTGCCTCCCAAGTGGCACACGTGTGACAATATACATACATACATATAAACACAGGGGGCAAGAGTCTATGCTGACAGCATCAGGCACAAGACAACAGTCAACGATGACAGAGACACCAAATTATCGCAGATTGAATATCCTTCCAACCATCCATTTTCTATACATTCTTTGTCCTTTTGGCTGATTACAGATTATCCCAAAATATTCAATCACATGGGAAAAAAAAAATAATTAAATGAAAAGCACCAATGGGTGGACTGGGACCTAACTACCCTTGTTCTTTTTCAGGCAGTGACTGCCAGCTGCTGTTTTGTGGATTATGCAGATCAGAACAAATCAGCAGTATCTGGGTTAATAATTTAATCGTTTCTGCTCTGTCTGATCAAATTTATGTAGGATTATCTGAACCCTCCCATTTACACTTAATTAAGAGAGCTCTCTTTTAGATCTAGAGATGTACTGCATGATTTACTAATGTAAAGTTTAAAATATAAAACGATTTATAGTATAAGCAACCCATTTTATGGTTCATGAAGAAACATGAATCAACTTACTTAAGCACTGTTGTAAAAATATCCCTTAATTTTTCTCACTTATAAAGGCATATTCATTTAAAGAAAATTCCTTAACTAGCAGCATTTCAAAGTATAGGTTATTGTGGTTGTGACTTTTCTGCCTTGGATAGACTCAGTTGAAACAATGCACATATGTAAAACAGGTAGTTGGTGAAAAGTTTACCTTTTGTTGGCTAACTAAAAAGATTGCAATATGCCAGCTTTTGAGGCAACTCAGGCCCCTTCTTCAGGCAAGATGTAATACAGAACCTGGAATTCCCTGTGTTTACATGCATACTAGGACAAGAAACAACATTGGTAAATCTTTAAGTGAGACATCTTAAATGTAAACAGCCATGGACACTGTGAGAGGGACTTTAAAGTCACAGTGCTTATGGGCAACTACAGAACACAGCAAAAGAGAAAAAAATGGAAAGTCAAACTCATATTGAAATTTAATACATTACAATGTGGTTTGAATAGAGACAAGAGTTTTATGGCCAGGTATGAGGATTCTTTGCATCATTGACCCAGACAACCTGTCTACAGACCCACATTGTATGGAAAAACTCATCAGAAACTTCAAAAGACTTTTTTGGACAGTTATCCAAAGATCTTGACCATACATTGTTCTTCTCTCTTGTTAAATGAATCTTAGCCTGAAGAGGTCTATTAATTTTTTACATTTAAGATGTTTCACTTAAGGATTTACCAATGTTGTTACTTGTCCTAGTGTCTATATAAACACAGGGAACTCCAATTTCTGTATTACAGTACATCTTGCCTGAAGAAGGGGCCTGAGTTGTCTTGAAAGCTTGCATATTGCAATCTTTTTAGTTAGCCAATAAAAAGTGACATTTTGCTTGACTTCTCACTACATTCATAATGACTAAAACAGTACAACACCCTAGTACTAAATACTTTAGGAAGAAAGAGACTGTTTAATTGATTAATAAAACAACTGAAATTTCAAACGTACAGTACAGTAGCCCAGTAGCACAGAGTTGGATTCAGCATCCTCTACGTCTGGTCATTCTCTGTGTGGACTTTGCAATTTCTTCTAATGTCTGTCTGCAAGAGCTCTCTCTTCCATGAACTCTGTTTGTCCTCTCCGATCACCAAAGATGAGCCAGTAAGGTTGATTGGTAATTCCAAACTGGCTCAGATTTACAGTGGGTGTGTGTATGAGTGGACCTTGTAATAGACTGGTGCCCTGCCCAGGGCTGTTTCTTGTCTTCTAACCAGTGTTATCAGGAAAGGTTCTGCCCTACTCAAAGCTCTAAAACAGATTAAGTAGGTTTAATAATGTGTTATGTTATGTTATTTGTGTTATGTTATGTTATGTTATGTTACAAGATACCAATCTTTCCATTCACTTTCTGCCATTTTCATTACATGGCACCAGAAGCAGGAGGTACAAGCCAGAATTCAAATTTTGAAAGGTTGTCAGTACATTTTAGGGCACTCTTACACACACACCCACCTATAGAGTCAACAGATAACATACATATGTTTTTTGATGTTGGAGGAAATTGAATTATCTAGAGAAAAATCTGAAAATCTAGTGAGGGGACAGGAAATCAGACCTGGAATGCTTTAGCTGTAAGGCAACAGAACTAGCCACAATGTACCGGTAATTCTACTTCCAATTACAAAATTATCTTAAAAGTAATTACAAAATCCCGCAGAGCAACTGATTGTAGCAAAAGTTAGGTCATCCTTACCACTTCTAATGGTATCACAGGCCAGTGAAGAGATTTGCTGCTATTTTTGGTCCTGATGCTTTGCTCCTCTTAAAATTATTATGTTTAGTATTACTGCTTTTAATGTTCTGGAAACAAAGTCTTATATTTCTCATGGTTATTCATTATTAATCACATCTCTTATTGTTTTATTCATTATTGAGAATTAAATATTGTTTTGCTATTTTAATATAAGGCTGATGCTCTGATACCTTGAGCTTTAAACCTTTGGGAACATCCATTTTCTAAGTAAACTAAGATAAGATTGGAGTTAGGAAGGCAGGAATGAAGGGTCCCAATGGGTAAAGAGAAGATTTTCAACATTCAAAGTTAAGGCCTGTATGTAGCCAGTCCATCCAATGTCAAATGTATGTATCACAATATGTTTAGTAAGTCTCTACCTCCTCTAATTTTTGTGTTTTTGATTAATCATGTTGTTTGATTATAATATACGCCGATTTTGGCAGGAAATTTTTGATGATTTGGAGGAACATTTTGTCCCCTATGCAGCAAAATAGAGCCATGGCCACATCCTTTTAAAACTCCTCATCTACTACCCCTGCGGTGGGCTGGTGCCCTGCCCGGGATTTGTTCCAGCCTTGCGGCCTGTGTTGGCTGGGATTGGCTCAGGCAGACCCCCATGACCCTGTGTTAGGATATAGAGGGTTGGATAATGGATGGTTGGATGGATCTACTACCCATCTGAAAATTGTATAGTCATGTAAATAATTTCTCCACCCATTTCTGAGGGGTCAAAAATGTCTGTATCCCATTACTTTTGTACAAGTAGCTTTCTTTTAACACAATAGACCCATACAGTACCTGATCCTTGTCCAGTTTTGTCTCTGATGGCATTTGTTTCAGGTAAAGACCCTCACCACTAAATAATATACCTGTAATTAACTAAAATAGATATTAACTGTGAGTGGCCTTTGGCTTAACAGGCTAGTAAGAGACATCACTGGATATGATGTTTTGTCAATACGTTATGTCAGCATATTGATGTAGAAGAATAACAGAAACATGAATTTTACTAGGAATTCTGCCTGCAGAATTGACAAAAATAAAAGCAACAAACTGAATGTCTAGGTGCTTGTATTTTTTTTATATATGTGGTGGTAATTTAAATTGCTTTCATTATGTTTATCATTCTACTTGATCACCTGCATTCTTAAATACTCCAACAGATATTTGTTTTAATCACAATATGGTTATTGTTTCAAAGGTTTATTAAACCTTCATCAGACTAGTAGTGATGTTAACAATATCAAGTTTTCCAAGGACTTAACATTCCACCTTTACTCTGTGGAAAAGCATTGTTTGAAATACAGCAAAAGCTGATAAAATAAACATTGTACACGAAATCCTAACCACCTGGAAGACTCTCACCTGGGTCTGCTCTGCATTCTGGTCCAATGATTCTGGGCTGCAGCACACACTGGTGTATCCCTTGCATCTTTTATGTCACTTTGATTAGATCTTAATCTCCATTGTTAGTAAACCAATGTAAATACCTTGTCAATCAAGATTTTAATTTATGTCAGGTATTGCTTTGGGATTGAAGTCAAGTTGCAAGAAAAATATCAGAAGGTATTGAGTATAATTTTATATTCTTTCATCTGCTGAAAATTAGGATTAATTTATAAAGAATTCCTTGTACTATTTGCTATCTATCTATTGTCGTGGACAGCCGGTGCCCTTGCCCGTCCACGATGCCTCTTCTGCATATGGTCCGGAGGAACAGGCATTGGCTGTACAATACCTCCCCCGGGACACTAGATGGAACAGTCCCAGGATGGCAGTGGTGCATCAGATACCGCAGTGCCCCATGGGAGACAGAGTTCTCTTTGCCCCTGTTGGGGTCTGGGGGTGCCACAAGGAGCAGCTGGCTCCTGAGCCAGTGTGGGTGGTTCTAATGCCACACCCAGAAGTGCAGCCAGAAACGAGCACCTGAAGCACTTCTGGGTGGCCTTATAAAGGGAGCCAGCAGCCACTATTCCAGGAGCCAGAGTGGGGAGGAGGGAGACAAAGCTTGCCAGGAGAAATGCTGGAGGAGAAAGAAAGAGAGAGAAGAGAAAGAATTGTGTTTTGGTGTTGTTGTACTTGTGGGAATGGGGAAGACATTTCCACAAGGGGCGGAAAAAAGAAAATAAAAGCCCTGTGTGCTTTGAACCTGTGTCCTATGTCTGTCTGTGTCAAGGCTGACCTTTCACTATCTATCTATCTATCTATCTATCTATCTATCTATCTATCTATCTATCTATCTATCTATCTATCTATCTATCTCTTTTTTGCTGGAAACTAGCATTGCCACATTGTTTCCTCAGAAACTAACTATAGGTTTAATATACTGTAGGAAAAGATTTAAACAAAGAAAACTGAATGAATATGATCAACATGGTCAAAAACCAGTAGTTACAAGTAATGATTATTGGATGATTTTTCATGATTAATGTATTTTAGAACAAACAACACTTCACTGGTAGTTGACTGAGTTCATTACTAGTGCTACAGTGTGTGGTTGAACTTGCAAATGTTTTATAATGTGATTCGCTATTTGACTGCATTCATTATTTTGTCCTGGTTACTCCAGGGAGGCTCCTTAAAAAATTGCTAGAGGCTTGTTTTCCTTTTCCTATTATGAAGCTGAACTGTACCCATGCCATTTATTGGGGAGCCAGTACGAATGATTTTGGGTGAGTGCCTATGTGTGTCTGGTTGCACGTGTCCCATTCAGGTTTGATGTCCGGTTTATTCCCAGTGCTCCTGGAGCAGACCCTGTAATAGATGAGGGATGACCAGAAAAAAAAAAAAAACAATGAATGATAAAAAGGTGCCCAAGGTCCACCCCAAGCTTAGGTGCATTTGCATTATGGAAACATTACTCACATTTGGCT
Organism: Polypterus senegalus; assembly: GCF_016835505.1. Lineage (NCBI taxonomy): Eukaryota > Metazoa > Chordata > Cladistia > Polypteriformes > Polypteridae > Polypterus > Polypterus senegalus. The sequence continues at coordinate 87,603,818 of NC_053163.1, read as the reverse complement.
TGTTATTACAGTTTTTAACATTGGAGTGCAGAGACAAGGTGATGAAACTTGACTCTTTTGTTGAAAAGCATCTCATGCTAAAGCTACTGAGAGAGAGAAAGCATGCGTGGGCAGCTCTTTGCCAGAAGGTAAATGCCTTTTCCAATGCAGTGCTCTGTTCACTAGCTCTGCTGTTGCTGTCATATTTGTATATGACGTTACTATGCAACAGTGCTGCAAATTCTTTGAGCCAATAAACGCCATGTATAGCTGTTCAGGCAGGAGCATTACATAAATGGGATCTGGCTTTTCAATGGAATTTAGCTGGAGTTAAACACCATGTGCAAATGTCCTGGGATGTGTGAGTTTGAGTCCCCTCAGCTTATTTAGAGATTGTGTTTTTTTAACCTCCTGAATTTGAAAACAAGAAAGGTTACATATTTCTGTGCTATACATACTGTAGTTGAACAGCTTAGGTGGCACGTTGTAGTCAATCATCTTTTTTCCTTCTTGTTTGCTGTCATTCTCAGGGAGGGCAGATTGGCCGTAAGAAAACGCTCAACATCCTGATGGTTGTAATTTTAATATGAAGCCTATATGGTATTTTTGCCACGTAGATTATACCTGCTGCAACAGATAGAAAGGCAAAAAAAGAAAAACTGTTGGTATGTATTACAGGCAAACTATTCTGTTAAAAAAGTATAAAAGTGTGTGAGTGGTGTCTGTGCACTTATGACACAGTGGAGCAGAGTAAAAACGATTTAAGAAGGTGAAGTCATACTGTAAATGAAATGCTTTTGGGATTGTTAAGTTTTAGTGGAGCTTTTTCAAGTAATATCTTTTTAAGAGCAAAGCATATTCTTGCACAGCTGAACATCAAGACTGAATGTAAGTAGAAGCAGCTGCTACTGTAAGAAAGATTATTAAAATATTTGTTCATCTTTGGTATTCTACAAAAGAAAATGGGAATAATACTTTATAATATAGTTTTTTTTTTTTTTTAATTAGTTAAACAACACTAGACTAGCAGAAAACATATGGGGACTGTAGTATGCTGGAAGAGATGTAAGGCACCATCTGCAGGAAGGTTTTTCAGCCTCAATGTATACTTTTTAAAAATTGTTTTTGAAGCTAAATAAATTCACCCCATCCAAAATGGTACTGACAGTGAAAAATAAATGCAAATATGTACTTGATCATCAAAAATGCTCAACAAATTCAATAATTCAATATCTAAGAAATGAAAAACCTGTCTATCCAACCAAGCTTAATTTAACATGCAGTTGTTGCCCCCTCCCCCCGGGTTCTAATTATGGGGGTTAGAATGACACGTCCAATCGGCTTTCAGTTTTACTCTCCTGACTACGACTCATCTTAATTATGTAGCTGTCCACTTGCCTCTCAACTTAGATTGTTTGCTTCCCAAGCACATTTTATAAATTTTCATGTCACATATCCTTGAATCAGTGACACGGTGGCGCAGTGGTAGCGCTGCTGCCTCGCAGTTAGGAGACCCGGGTTTGCTTTGTTTGGAGTTTGCATGTTCTCCCCGTGTCTGCGTGGGTTTTCTCCGGGCGCTCCGGTTTCCCCCCACAGTCCAAAGACATGCAGGTTAGGTGTATTGGTGATTCTAAATTGTCCCTAGTGTGTGCTTGGTGTGTGGGTGTGTTTGTGTGTGTCTTGCGGTGGGTTGGCACCCTGCCCAGGATTGGTTCCTGCCTTGTGCCCTGTGTTGTAAATATCATGATAATAGAAATGTAGAATACATCTTCCAAAACATATGTTTTTCTAATTAATGCTTACGTACTTGTTAGTATCTTCTGACCACTTTTGGCATTGCTGAATTTATGTTCTAGATAACAGAAGAATGTGTTTCTTTCTTACTGCACAAGTATTAAATTGTTCATTTCCTGTTCAATGTTGCCATGCAAGGTATCATTTTCCTTCATTTTTTTTAGTTACATTGCATAAACAATAAAACAAAAACCCAGTAAGGAGAGTTATTTGTAGAGTCTGTTGAGACTGAAAACTCTTGGTCTTTCTAGTCTAGGTTAGTCAAGACTAACAGGAGAGTCTTAGCAGAAGTGTTTCAAACTGTCAAGGTAGTTGATTGTGACCAGTCTAACTAACACTTTGACTGATGTACTTGCTTTGTTGTTTTTAATTAAACTAATAAGGTTAGTGTTTGGTAATGCACAAAGATAGCAGGAGAGTATCTCTCAGGGGTCATTTCCTAATACAAGTTTAGTATTGCAGAATAAATGATTCCCAATAATCCTGAACTGGATGAAGCAGGACAGAGAATATGTTGCATCCACCCATTTTGAACAATCACACCTAACTATTCCAGCTCAGCATTACTGGGGCTCAGTATATATAAATATATATTTTTATATTTTTTTATGTTTTGAGGGTTTCTTTAGTTAATCTTTCCTTTGTTTTTAGCCAAAGTTAAGAAGTGATATCTCTTAAGTTTTATAGGTGAAAACAAAGACACAATAAGTCACAGACCACGTGACCAGCAGCAGCTTTGGTGGTGCTAATGAAAAACAGCACAAAAGAAAGCAGGACAACAACCTATGTGTGCTTTGATCTTGTTACATTTCTCCTTATTTCAAATATTTTTTTCCTAATGTTTCAAACTTTTGTTATAACACCCCCACTTTTACTGTTTTGTTATTTTGTAGCTCTGTTTTGCTTCCTATACGGACCACCACCATTTTGTAGTGAAGTTGCTATGGTGTCCGTCACCGGGGTCTGCACTGTCTGGCACAATTGACACAACATTATTTAAAATGCACTGTGTGTTTAGCATTGTTCATGTTTGTGGAAAAAAGGTCTAAAACACCTTTTGCATGCTCATTTCCTGTTAATGATTTGATTAAATGACTTACAAAGCTAGGGATGGTTTGACTTTGACTTTTCTTTCACATATTGATTTTGTAGGCTAAAAACTCCACTAGTTTGTCATTCACAGTTTCATCTCCTCATCAGTTTTTTTTGTTGTCCTTGTGACCTGCCCAAATTTCATTTGCAGTAGAACAATGTGTACTTAAGAACAGTAAAAAAGACAGCCTGATACAGAATAAAATGCAAGACTTCATAGTTTCTTACCTGGTGTGAAAATATTATTTGTAGAAAGAAGAAGAACAATGTTTAGATAAAAGACATCAAGGAAAAACTATAGTCCATCTAGTTATAGGATCCATAAATCTTGTATTTTCAGATCATGTTCTCTTGCACAGTACTTTCCAATTCACTCTTTCCTTGAACATTCATTACACCTGATATACTATCTCTTAATAATCATATGAAATTTTACAGAAAGAAATTATTTTTTTTTTTCAGAATTTGACAATTTCAACATTAGGTGCATCTCAAAGTGATAGCTCAAAAATTTTTTTTCTCCAGTCAATTTTGTTTTATATCTTCTCTGCTTACAGTACTTATAATTTCCTTTAGATGAATGCATTGAGGTGGCATGGTGGCACAGTGGGTAGTGCTGCTGCCTCGCAGTTAGGAGACCCGGGTTCGCTTCGAGTTTGCATGTTCTCCCATGTCTCTCATGTCTGTGTGGGTTTCCTCCGGGTGTTTCGGTTTCCTCCCATAGTCCAAAGACATGCAGGTTAGGTGCATTGGCGATCCTAAATTGTCCCTAGTGTGTAATTGGTGTGTGTGTGTGCCCTGCAGAGGACTGGGGCCCCACCCGGGGTTTGTTTCCTGCCTTGCGCCCTGTGCTCCAGCAGACCCCCGTGACCCTGTAGTTAGGATATAGCAGGTTGGATAATGGATGGATAAATTCATTGAACGCTTTGCCTGTTCTGCCAGTTACTATTGTATCTGTGTACACTGAAAGAGAAAGCTCTTGATTCATTTTCAGAATAGTCACAGATAATAATATATGTATGTGTTTATTAAACATATATCTTTATGATTTATGTCAGGGTTATGTAATTACATTACATGATTTTTCATGTCTTTAACTGTCATTCTGTGTAATAACATTCACCAGTACAGTAAGTGCTACATCTGTGGCTTGGTCAACTTTTATTTTACATACAGTTTTCTAAACAGCTTCTTTCTGTATCTTTCATTTTTATCATACAAACTGGTACTTAACAAAACCTGCACCTGGGGGAATAAAGCTGAGGCAGGTGGTGATATTTATGTGGAAACTGAGCTGCTGCAATTACCAGTCGAAACTTTACTTTCATTTTTAATCTCAATAAAGGACTGAAGTAATATCATACTATTATACAGTCACACTCAGTTGGCATGGTGTCGCAATGGTAGTGCTGCTTCTTCGCAGAAAGGAGATCAAGGTTTTTGTCCCAAGTTCTCCCTGCGCAGAGTTTGTATCTTCTGCCCATGTCTGTGTGGGTTTCTGCTCCGTTTCCACCCACTTTCCAAAGACATGCAATATACTGTAGATGAACTGGTGATGCTAAATGAGCCGAGTATGTGTTTGGTGTCTGGGTACTTATGTGTGTGTTTGCCCTGCGATGGACTGATGCCCTGTCCAGGGTGCCTTGTGCTCTATGCTAGCTGGATAGTATTCAGCACCCCCTGCAACCCTAGTCTGAATTATGACATGACAATCACACTGACTTTTATTATTTTTATAATTGATATTGCATATTCCAATATATAGAAGAATACTGAAGTCTTGCACTAAAAAAGGGAAATAGCAGGTTGTTACATTTACAAAAATATATTTACTTTATATTACATGTATTGTTTATGTTTCAGTTTTGAACATAACTCAATCATGTTTAATTTATTGAATCTTGTAGGATACACAACATACTAATTTCAGTCCTTTATGTAGAAGTCAAAATAGTTATATTTAGTCCTCACCGGAAATTAATAAGCACCAAGCGGATTCATCGTCAGCGGAGGTTGGATAACTTGGAGGTAAAGTCATGCTTTCAAAGAAGCAACAGGTTGTGGGTTTGAGTTATTGTCGCCGGTTAAGAGCAAAAGGTTAGTGAAATAAAAGTAAAATCAAAAACAAAAAAACACACACAAGAAATAATTCCGATATTGATTTAAAACACTTCATCACACAGACTAACGTTACTCTGTTTTGTGTTTTTCCTTGTATTCTCTTGTAATGTTTTATCAAACTGTGCTCACTAACTACCATTACAAGTCAGTAAATGAACTTTTAAGTTGTCTAGATTTACTCGCTTAGAATGGGTACATGTACTATGTACGTACGAAAAAAGAAAGTTCTGACTTTCGCTACGGGTCAACTAGTTTGAGCATTGCTGTTCATTAGTATTATAACATCGCTCAACCAGATAAATACTATTAATACAGACAAATAAATAATACACCCGAATACAATACAATGCAGTTGTCAAATCTGCTCGTTTGAAAATAAAAAATAAAGAAAAATACATTACTTTGTGAAAGAAGGTGCCAAGCACCTCTATAATTTATACAGTTACACAAATATAAATAAATGTATTTTAAAATGTAACACTCTATCCAAGGTGCATTTTATGTTTGTATTTAGTTATACATTGGTCATGGCATTCTGGCACCGCCAAATAAGCAGTGTTCTTGTACAGCTGTTGTACATTTTAGCTTTTGAATAATAATCTTTTGTATTTTTTTTTTGGTTTGTATTGTTTTTACAAAAAATAAGCAAACCTGTTTATTTCTTATTAATAACTTTGAACAAGAAATATAAAATGATACTGGAATAAGTATAACTGACAACCTAAAAAGGTTATAGCTAAGTAACTCGGTGAGGTGCATTTTTTAAAACGTTTATAAAACAATTGTTAAAATATTATGCTTTATTTAACATAATATAATTAATTTAACAGAGAATGAAAAAGTTTCATTTAATTTATATAAAAATATCATGATGTTTCAGGATATATTGATTTAGTGCATTAAATATAATTAAATTATTTTTGATAAAAGCAATTTTATTATGTGCAACCGATGTACATATTTTTTTTTATTTTAATCTGACATGCCATTTTTTTCAGTGTGGAAAGAGACAAGTTATACCCAGAAAAAGCATCTTTACAAGTAGTGAAACCTGGCAGTTACCAATGATTTAAGATTTCTCACAACAAATTAATATGAACATTTTGTAGCTGGAGACCTTTCCACAACTCAACCTTCTTTCTTTTCTAGGTGCATTTGCATATAATGCAAAAAAAAAAAAAACTATTGTGGTTATGATGTCTGTCCTTCCATCTGTCCATAGACCATTTTTATTGAAATTTGGTCCTCTTACTTTTAGTGGAAAATTTTCAGGATAGGTTCGTTTTTATTGTGATATCTCACTGTGCAAAGTTTTGAAACTTCAAAATTTTCTATTGGAAAGCAATGGCAAATTTACTAACTCTTATATTTTAAAACAGGGAAACATTCTGTGAGATTTTAAATATGGATTAGTTTGCTGTTTTAAATTTAATTTGAAAGGGGTCCATTCAGCTTGAATATTTCCTCTCCAGTTTTACTGCTCCTGACATCAAAACAGTTCATCAGACGTGAAGAACGTGTGTGCAGTCCACTGGTACAAGCACAGTGACTTATCTAGAAATGAATATAAGAGGAAAGGAATTGTGATAGTGTCACTTAGTAAGCATACAGTGAATAAATATGTACTCGTTATTTACTGTATATTACACTAAAGACACTTACAGCTGCATTATTGGCCTATTTTAATGTCTGAAATATTTATCTGACACTATAATTTAACGGCAAAGCTCCAGTTCTTTATGTCATATGTAGCAGTTAACAATTTACTGTGAGACTTACAGATATTTTAACGCTCTTTTGGAAACTTCTTTCAAAAATGTTATGTTTAGCAAATCTGAACCACAATTAGTCACAGACCCTCCATGACCAACAGCTAATAAGAGGACGTCAATCAATGGCGTTTTTATTTCACTTGAATTGGAATGTGTTGTCTGAAAAAGCTATTAAGCCACCACAAGTCGATTTGGGCTACAGTTTCAATTACGTGACATTGGAAAGTGGTGTAAAAGAAAATTATTTAATATAGTCTACTAACATGTGTAATTGCATACTATTATCACTGTTATTTCTGAGTTTAACTTATTGTTGCAAAAATATTTAATAAGCAAAAGTGTGCTGATTGACTGATGAAGTAACTAACAAATTTAAAATATGTCATCTTTCCAATCAATTGACTAAGTCTCCAGATGCACCTGAGTGTTACATCAACCACCATAAATGCAGGTGTGTTTTGCTTTGCCTCTTATCTTTACTGCCAGTTTCTCTGATGCCCATTTGTGCTTTGCTCATGTTGGCATATTGTAAATGACCCATGTTTTCAAAAAGATAGACCAGAAGGCACAAGTCATACTAGGGTATTATATTTGATGGCATGTAAAAGTCAAGTTTATTGTCATGTGCCTATAGTTGAATGGAATTCTAAGTTGATTTCTCAGAAAAGTTGAAAATAACACAATAAAAAATATATAGTATGAACATTCTCTATATATGTACAATTACATACAATATATAAAATATGTGTTCGTAAGTATAATATATTTATAGTGTCTATAAAAAGTACTCGTCATCTTAGAAGATTTCATGTTGTATTATTATACAACATTGAATCATGGTGGATTTAATTTGACTCTTTTGACACTCAGAAACAGAAAAAGACTTTTTAATGTCAAAGTCGAGACATATCTCTATAAAGTGGTCTGAGGGAGTTATAGTACATATATAAAACACAAAATAATATGCAACTTTTCACATTCTTCTTTGAAAACTACACAAGATCTTTTAGATTGCATGGCGATTGTGAGTGAACAGCTTTTTTCAATTCCATTTGCAAATTCTCAACTGGACTGAGATCTGAACTCTGAGTCTGCCACTCCAGGGCATTAGAATTGAATTTGAATTTTAAGCCATTCATCAGGGTTAGAGAAGACTGCATCAGGGTTTTCTATAGGATTTCCCTGTAGTTTGCTTCATTCATTTTACCCTCTACCCTCACAAGCCTTCCTGGGCCTGCTGCAGAGAAACCTCACTACAGCGCGATGCTCACACCAGATTGCTTTACACTACAGATGGTGTGTTTTTGATTTTTTGCAGTGTTTGGCTGACACTAAATATGGCATTTAGTCTGATGACCAAAAAATTCAATTTTGGTCATAAAAACGTCTAACAGCTGACTTCTCACATGTGCCTACTTAAGATTCTTTGTGAGTTTTTGTAACAATGCCTGTCTCGTTACCACATTCTCATAAAGCTATAACTAGTGAAGCATCCAGGCAGCAATTGTATGGAGATCCTCTCCTTTCGCAGCCATTGTGTCTTGTAACTCCTTCAGAGTACATATATATTTATATATAAATATATATAAATTAATATACATAATATCAAAAATATAATATATATTAGCTGTGTTTTCTGGCTTCATAATTGCTTTGTTATGTGATCTTGTATCGATAAAAAAAATTGGCAGAGTTTAGATCAAAAGCAGCATACAGATTGAAACAGGCCTAGTGTATGGAAACAACTGTTTTCAGAGGAAGTTAGGATCTAAAAATTGCAACCAAAAAGAGCTGGAAAGCAATGAAATCCATCCATCTATCCAACCCGCTGAATCTGAACACAGGTTCACGGGGGTCTGCTGGAGCCAATCCCAGCCAACACAGGGCGCAAGGCAGGAACCAATCCCAGGCAGGACGCCAACCCACCACAAAAGCAATGAAATATTAAATGTAAAAGTACAGCAGATAGCAAATCTAAGAATGTATCACACTTCGGCAGCAAGCCAACTGAGATGTGCATTTTTATTTTGTTCACTGACAAATTTTATTTTTAAGCTTATCGCCAGTCTTGTGTTCACCCATTTGGATGCAGTACTATGGTATTATTATTATAGTTATTATTATATGTTTTCATTTGTATACATCATTTTCTCATGCATTTGTTTTTGTGTTTTTTGACAGTTTTATGTAAGTTTCTACTTTATTTTTCGTAATTTTTTTTCTTTACACATATGACTTTACCCCAAAAGCCATAGCCTGATATAACTAGATGGACAGAGACTGTTAATGTGAATAAGAAAGCTGGATGTATTACCACCACAGTCAACAGCAGGATACAATAATGCTTGATTTTGGTTCTGTTTATATCAGTATATTTTTAACATTTCTTTGGTGACATCACAATCACTGGCATTGTGTTCATTTGTTCCTTCATGGGCACTGTCCTTTTAGAGAGTAGTCACATATATAGTTTTTTTAAACAAATTACAAGAAACTTTGTTTTTGAGCATTTCCCTGGTTAAAAATTTCTGTTTAGCTATTTACTTCTATTAATATCTGAGATTAGCAGTCTCTCTTAAACTTTGACCTTTTAGTATCACTGATTTCTCTTATGTTACATCCTAAAATCTCGGCCATGTAATTAATTAATTTGCCCTCTTCAGACTGTTTAGGAAAGACTCTCTCTAGAACTGCTTTCTCCATAATTGTTAAGACTTGCATTGACCAGAGTTTCATGTGCCAGTTTACAAGCTTCTTGTTTTGTCTGAAGTGATATTTGAGCATTCCTCTGACATGAGAGAAAATGCTGAAATAAGCAGTGATACGAAGTAAGGAGTCATCTTATTATGGGTTGTTACTGATTAGGATTTGTCACAGAATCACAAGGGTTACCCTGTACAACCAACTCCCCATTGGTCCATGGCAGTGGCCATGTTGTCTCTATGATAAGCTAACTGAAAGAGAATTCAGTGTAATCAACAGCTTATGAGCTGCCTGAAACGGCACATCTAGCATTAGGTTCTATGGAGTTGCAAAAAGCCACATTTGCTTTTATATGGCACTAGTTATAATAAATAATATCTGTAAAATATAATTAAATTTGTAACTCTTTCTCCTTCCTGCCTGTTCTTTTAATCTGTGCAATTTCATGGGGTTACAGTTATAAAAGGGAATGTTGAAGTGCTAAACTAAAGTACCTGACAATGTTGTAAAAGTATGGGATTTGAGACATTTTGGAATAAAGAGTGTAATGGGGAGAATAGGGTCAACTAGCACTTTAACACGGTAAAACACTAATAAAATGTAAAAGACAACAAAAGAAGAAAGAGGATATAGTACTTACAAATTAGTGATGAAAACATAATGCACATTCGAGAATTCCTATTTTTCTACGTTAATACTGCATTCTACATCATATCTACTGTATTACTTATTCCATTCTATGCCCTTTATTTTATATAGATGCAGATGATGTAAAGAACAGCTAAGGAGGAAATTCCTTAGGTGCTCCATTGTAACACCCTATGATCATATGAAATCACCCAGCCAAGCAAAAATGAGTCAAGGAGATGTGAAATGGCTGCCATGTGTCACTATATTTTTTCAAGACTAAGATGATCTTTTGATTGTCTACACTACCTGCCACTCAGCATTATACTGTACGTACGTCGGTAGCAGCACATTTTCTAACCTTAGAATTAAAATTACATGGCCGTGCTATAGTGGCCTGTTTTTGTTACATTCTTCCTGCAGTGAACTGAGCTAATTCCTTCTTTTCTGACTTTCAGTGCTCTTGCCTCGGTGTCTCTTAGCGACTGAGTATCCTCCTCTCCTCCCACTCACATTGTTTATCTTTTCTTTTCTGCTTTATCGAACATCTCTTTCTGTGTTGTGCACATACCACTTGGATTTTGGGAAATTGATTTCAAGGATCTGCCAAGTTGTTGCTGTAATCGTTCACTTTTATTGGTGCTATGTATTCATTTTTTTATACTTTTTTCCTACAATAAGATTTAAATAAAATGTTAATGGAGGAGGCCCATTTGACAAATGACATATCCATCTGGAATAGTCAGTGAAAAGGAAAATGAGCATTTAGGCCTATGTAAACAGCACAGGGCCTGTGCTCACTGAACCGGAATTCCAGTTGAGCGCTCACATGTACTTTACATATCCAGAAGTAACTGAGTGCTGTCATTTAACCTCAACAAAACAAGAGCTTCCAAAGGAATTCTCTGGGAATGAGGGGAAAAGCATTAACGCCAAGCACTATGCAAGTCCACATTAAATAGTTTGAGTTCAGGTCTGGTCCATTAGTGACAGGTAATAGACACTAGGGAAGGAATGGCAACAATTGGCAAACAGCAAAAGTCTTGTTTATGTCAACTGATGAACGATACATTCAATTTATACTGGAAAATGTAGTGGATCTTTTATTAAGACTAAACATGCAGTTCATCATTTTTTTTCTGGTCCATTTTAGTGTGTTGTTGGTTATGGTAACCCACCTGTTGGATATAAGTTTCTGTCATTTATGATGAACTATTGAGGTGCTAAGGTGGTGCTGTACTCGGGTCCTAATCTGGGATCCTCAGATGGTTTGTCATGTGGTGGGTGCGGCAACACACAGTATCAGCGTGTGCTCCTAACATCCTCCTCCTCTTCCTCCTATGATGTTGGGCAGGAATAGTCATTATGAAAAATACACAATTATTAAACAAATTGATTTTCTTGGGTTTTTCTTATGGATGCCACAGGGTCTTCATAAAGTGCATGCCCGCAAACATTTTAATATACTGTAAAAAAAAAAGTTTCATCTCCTGCCATGTATTCATTTTGACTTGCACTTCTGTGTTTGATTGTATGGCTCCTGACTCTGCCCTTTCTTATTCCTGCACCACTCCACTGTGGTGTTACGTATATGTTTTGGGTCATACTCTGTGTTTTGCAGACTGTAACAGATGTTTCTGTTGAATTACTCTCGTCGTATACCATACAGTTGTGCTTGAAAGTTTGTGAACCCTTTAGAATTTTCTATATTTTTGCATAAATATGACCTAAAACATCATCAGATTTTCACTCAAGTAAAAGTAGAGAAAGAAATACCAGTAAAACAAATGAGACAAAAATATTATACTTGGTCATTTATTTATTAAGGAAAATGATTGAAAATGATTGAATATTACATATTTGTGAGTGCATGGCAAAAAAATGTGAACCTTTGCTTTCAGTATCTGGTGTTACCCCCTTTGCAGCAATAACTGCAAACGTTTCCGGTAACTTTTGATCATTCCTGCACACTGGCTTGGAGGAATTTTATCCCATTCCTCCGTACAGAACAGCTTCAACTCTGGGATGTTGGTGGGTTTCCTCACATGAACTGCTCGCTTCAGGTCCTTCCACAACATTTCGATTGGATTGAGGTCAGGACTTTGACTTGGCCATTCCAAAACATTAACTTTATTCTTCTTTAACCATTCTTTGGTAGAACGATTTGTGTGCTTAGGGTCGTTGTCTTGCTGCATGACCCACCTTCTCTTGAGATTCAGGTCATGGACAGATGTCTTGACATTTTCCTTTAGAATTCTCTGATATAATTCAGAATTCATTGTTCCATCAATGAAGGCAAGCTGTCCTGGCCCAGATGCAGCAAAATAGGCCCAAACCATGATACTTCCACCACCATGTTTCACAGATGGGATAAGGTTTTTATGCTGGAATGCAGTGTTTTCCTTTCTCCAAACATAACGCTTTTCATTTAAACCAAAAAGTTTTATTTTGTTCATCCGTCCACAAAACATTTTTCCAATAGCCTTCTGGTTTTTCCACATGATCTTTAGCAAACTGCAGACGAGCAGCAATGTTGTTTTGGAGAGCAGTGGCTTTCTCCTTGCAACCCAGCCATGCACACCATTGTTATTCAATGTTCTCCTGATGGTGGACTCATGAGCATGAACATTAGCCAATGTGAGAGAGGCATTCAGTTGCTTAGAAGTTACACTGGGATCCTTTGTGACCTCGCCGACTATTACACGCCTTGCCTCCTGGGGAGGGTAACAATGGTCTTGAATTTCCTATGCAATCTGTCTGACTATGGATTTGTGGAGTCCAAACTAGAGATGGTTTTGTAACCTTTTCCAGCCTGATGAGTATCAACAACTCTTTTTTCTGAGGTCCTTAGAAATCTCCTTTGTTCGTGCCATGATACACTTCCACAAACATGTGTTGTGAAGAGCAGACTTTGATAGATTCCTGTTCTTTAAATAACACAGGGTGCCCACTCACACCTGATTGTCATCCCATTGGTTGAAAACACCTGACTCGAATTTCACCTTCAAACTAACTGCTAATCCTAGAGGTTCACATACTTTTGCCACTCACTAAATGTAATATTCAATCATTTTCGAATACACATAGGCTCAGCATGCATGACATGGTACAAGCTACAATAAAAGATACTGAGGTAACTTTATAATCTCAACAGTGTGATCTTCAACAATAGTGATTTAAATCTGGTATAGTATTCTGTGATAAGGAGCTCAATTACAATGAAAACCAGTAGAGAAAGCAATTTGAGGAGTATGCAGAATTTAAGGTGGTGGGCTACTCTTAAATTGTACCAAAAGGTTTTTGCTCTTTAGTTAGGATTCCCACTATAGTGAAGCACCAAGGGGGATTGTTTTTCATCTATTTACATCAAGTGGAAACATTTCTCTTCCTCTAAGTATACGTTTTGGCACTGCTTTGAATTAATTCTTCCTGTTTACTTTGTGTATGATTATCCAGTCTCCTGAGGTGCATTATGGTTTATTACATTAATATATTCAAAGTAAATTGATGGCAATATTTTATATTTACATCATATTAATATTAAGCCATTTAATTTAAATAGGAGCTGATTGTATTACAGTATGTCCACTGTATAATGCAATCCTTACAAGCAAATGTCCAACTACCATATTATGAATAGCTAAACGTACCTTCACCTTTTGTGTTCACTGAGCCGTCTACACTGATGAGCGTCTTTTGTTTATTCCATAAAGGCCATATTAACAGTATGGTGGCATAGTCCTTAATGTGGATTCTTCATTCCCTGAAGACCTTGACTCGTTTCCTATATAAAGAGTGTGCATATTTTAAAGATGAGGTTAAACAGACAGACAACCATTATTTTATATGCATCCTTGTTACAATGACCATCATTCCAAGACACTTTAAAGTAAGTTTTTAAAGTGATGAGTTATAGTATAACAGTTTATATGTCTTTTTTTTTTTTACAATTAGTGAACAGGAAGATGAAGTGACTTGCTTAGGGTCACATAGTGAGTCTGAGGGTTGTTAATCAGCAGCTTTTTGGTTTAAAGTCTCCCAACGTGCTATAATTGGATTAGGCAGGTTTGAACAAAGGTAGATTGATATTAGTAATGCAAGTGACACAGTGGCACAGCGATTAGTTGTACTGCCACACTGCTCCAGTCGATTGTGCTTATTTGTTGACCCAATTACTGTGTCTGTGTGGAGTCTGTACATTTACCCCATGTTCATGTAGATTTTCTTGATTGCCCCAGTTTCTTCCCAGATCCCATGGATGAGCTAATTGTTAGGTCTAAATAAGTATATATGTGAGTGTGATGGACTCCCCTGGTCCACATTAATATGCATAATTCTGCTGGGATAGGTACTGGCTACCCATGACCATAAAATGGAAAAATAGGTTCAGAAGATGGATTAATGTATAGATGGAAAATAACATCCATTAACATAGTTTTGGTTCCAGAAATACAGGTAGGAGTGCCAATTACGGAGAAATTACTACATCTCTACCCGAAAAAAAAGACATCATTCTTTGAAATTGTTCAGCACATCAATCTCATTTTCATAAGTAGTAGGTAAGTTATCATATTATGTCATCAAGACACTTTTGGAAAACTGTCAATGTCTCCATTCCAATTAAATTATGTAGGAATTTGTTCAGGATTCCCATGCATTCTGTTAAGTTTCTCAGAATGTTCACCTGAGGTGCTTGCTGTAGAATTTGGGTTCAGTGCCTCTGATTCACTCAGTTATCCTGAATGTTTTGTTTTTTTTCGCACCACACAATTTTCCTGTTGTTGTTAAATCTTGTCCTTGATTCTAAATAGAATCTGGTTCCTTGAGTTCTAAGCAGTCCTGTCATTGCTCATGACCATGACAGTACTGCAGGATAACTTGTATTGTAAAATGAATGAATGGCTGGCGAATACAGACACTTACTATTTTGCTAAACTCAGTAGATTTGTAAGATGTTTAAGCATAATTCTGATTAATCTTATTTTGGGGAGTATTGTCTCAGGGATCCCCTCAGTTTGCTGCGGCATGCAGCTTGTTTTTTTTTCCCTTTCTTCTTTGCACTTTTGTTTGCCCTCTGCTCTGGGACTGATGATATCCCATTAGGCGCCTCCATATCATGTAGAACACTCTTCTGCGTTGCCGTGGAAATCATTGTCAGTACATGTCAAAACACTGTGGAACTGTTAAAAAGAGTCATGCACTAGTGTAGTGGCAGCTGCTGCTGCTTTTACAAGCGTTTCTTTTTTGAGTTGCCTCTGAAATGTTCCTGCTGTTAGCAGCACATCAACGGAAGGCACACTAGATTATTTTATATGGCTGTACTTTTGATTATTGTTATGTAAGGCCTTCTAGCTTCTTGCGCATTCTCATGCAGGGTCGCCTTGGAAGAGGCTGGGCTTTTCATTAAAATGTACTACATGCATTACACACTCCTTCTTTCTTCCAGTAAAATACTTAACCCGTTAACAACAGGAAGTTACACCAAATGATGGCATGGCCACTTGGCTGCCTAACTAACATGTTATTGAATCAACAGTTCATAATACAGATTCTTAAAAGCAAGGCTGCTGCAAAACAATATACTGCAAAATCATTATTATCTGGGAGTCCATTTTATTGCATCAGCTGTTTTCTCGTTTAAAAACAGATGCTTTTTAATGCTAAATGTGGATTGAATTCCAAGATAACTGACTCAAAGATGTTTTGTAATATATATATATACACAGTATATTATGCATTTCAAAAGCAATAAGGTAAACAGATCTGAGCACATACCAATATTTGTTTACAAGTACCTTCTTACTTTCCTTACTGTTCTTATTTAAAAATTTGAATAAAGAGAAGATCTGATTACCTGCCACTGACAATGTAAAGAACTGTCAATAGCCTGGCTGCCTTAGAATGGTTATTGTGCATGTTGTTCTGATGGTGTCTTTTCTGTATTAGATGGAATACCATTCTAGGTGTGAAATTATGTACTCTTTCATGCCCAGAACCCAGAAAATTTACAGTTAATGGTCCCTGAATTTTATTAGGATTTGCTTATTTGCACATGTCAGGATTACTTAGTAAGTGCTTGATCTGGGAACACTCACTCTTATATTCTAAAGTAAGCAGGCAGATATCCAGAATGATGAGCTAAATGTCTGTGAAGAGTTAAGTGACCAAAAATAGCTGTGTACTGTGTTTATTTTTATAGATTTTTGCACATTGTACTCAGATCACTACGATATTTTCAAGACATAAAAATTCCGCGCTTACAACTACAAATGTACTGTTCCAAAAGGTTTTGTGAAGCACAATATATATTTCTATGTAGGGTAAATAGGCTAATGAATAATGGATTGCCATCCTAAATTTGTCTTTACTGACTAACATTATACAAGAATATGGAATTTCCCCTTGAGGATTAATACAGTATCTATCTATCTATCTATCTATCTATCTATCTAAAACAATGCATATTTTAACCAAATTGGAATATCTTCAGTTTTATTTGATGTCATCAGCAGAATACTGACACAGGCCATTCTAAAAAGGTGGACCCATCTGTTTTTTTTTTCTTTTTTAATGTATTTCTTCTTTTTTCATGCAAAACCAAGAGCAAATATGATTAAATTAGTGACATGGTTGTAAATTTGATAAAATGAGTGCTTTAGGGGCACTCAATCATCATGTAAAGTAGCAGTAGATTCAGCCGCTACTACTGCAATCTTTATTTTGTACAATCAAATGAAAACCATGGGATTTGATTGTAACATCCATGATGGATCTGATATAAAGCTCTAGAGCATTTCTCTTTGAGAATCCATGTTGAGCATCGACAGATGTTAGTAAAGGCTTTTGAAAGTGCTGAATGCTGCAACAGTCAATTAGAGTTTGCAACGTGTAAAAGAGCAGATTTACTGACTAATTTTGGTTTATGCTATAATATTACCAGGATAACACCATTACCTTTATAATGCAGCACTGATCTGAAAAACTCAACAGAGGAGCATTACTACTGCATGTATAGGACATCTGCAGCGCCTTGTTTAATGAATCATTTACCAAAAAGTTAACTGCTATAGTATATAACAAACCTATTCAATAATTGGTATGTCACTGGAATTTATGCACACATATGGCTGTATATTACAGTACATAATAACACACACAGATTTAGCTTGCATTAACAAACAAATTAATTAATTAAGTAATTAGTTAATTAATTAATGAACTGCGGAACAATACCCTTTTGATATGTAAACGTCCACAGAGAAAACAGAAAACAAAATTGGAATTGAACGTTTACACATTGTCATATTTTTTGTTTATAGAAGGGAATAGTGGGAAGTAGGTGGGATATATAGAATTGTATTATTTGTTGGGAAATTGTTTTAAATCAGATCATTAAAAGGGGCCATTCCCACACCCTATTGCTGCTGTTTGTAAAAATGATTTCAAATGTGTCATATTATTAGAAGCCACCTTTTCTGCATGGACACAGCTGTAAAGACAAAGCCAAAGCACCAGACAAAAAACTTTCCTATGTTTCAGTTGTACCAGATAGTTGCATATACAGTGAGCACACTTCAGTAAATGAGACATAAAAATTATTATAAAAAAACGATGGTTCCCACTAGGTATAGTTGCTGAAGTAATTAAGCAGTTAACATCATAGCATACCTGATCTAATGTACATATATAATGTAGGAGAGACCTTAAAGAATTTGACAGAGTAGAGATTGTTAGTGATGTTTGGTTGGTGTGTTAATGGAGAAGACAAATCAACTTGCCTAAAATCATAATACAGGCTGGGGAGAGAGGTTACGTGGTACAGTGGGATCTAACTTTTACACATTTGGTTTGTGGCATGGGGTCCAAAATGTTTTCAAATTTCATTTTCCTTCAAGGAAATAAGTTGTGCGGAACAGCCCGGACACAGACAGGCAGACACCGATGTTTTATCACGCAACACATGTTTATTCATACTTATTTACAGTGAACACACACACAACCCAGTACCCCGTATCAATCACCCCTCAAGTCCAGGCCTCTCACAATGCCTTTTCTCGCTTGCTGACCGCCTCCACTCCTCTTCCTCTCCTCCGAGCTCCATCCTCTTCCACCCGACTCCAGCCACTGAACGGAGGGAGGCGGTCCCTTTTATAATCACCCGGATGTGCTCCAGGTGCCTCCCGATAATCTTCTGCCGGCACTCCCCAGTGTGGTGGAAGTATTGGCTGCACACCCGGAAGCACTCCAGGCATCCCTGGTCTTCTTCCCCCCAGCACTTCCGGGTGTGGCAAAAGTGCTGAGGGCCAGGGCTCCTCAGGCATTGGGGCGCCTCCTGCCGGTGACCACAGGCCCCTATAAGGTTGAGCTTCCAAGCTCCGTTCCCGTGGTCTCCAAAGCCACCAGGGCGGTCGCCCCCTCATGGTCTGGAGGAGGTGCAAGCTCTCCTCTGGTCCTCCTGGGCATCCCAGCTGGGTACCACCCCCAGCCACTCGCCACAAAGTATAACCTTAAGTTATACATAAGTCTGTTTTGTTTCCATTACATTTTGTACAAAGGTTCCTGTAAGTAACGACTCCATTGGTTTCTTCGGTGTACGTAACACAATAATACAATGAATACGCCATTTCCAAAACTCAACTAGTATGTAGCTTCATAGATGCCTATTTTGCTGAGCTAGCAAATCAACGAGTAATCCGTCAAGAGTTTTTCAATTATTGGTTCAAACATAATTTCAGTTCACTCATCTATTCATGATTAAAAACTCTAACTTCGTGAGTAACACAGATTTCTTTTTTAAGATCATCACTTCACTATGAACTGAGTTGCCACTAAATTAGGCAATCCCGTTTGTTAACACAAACATATGTCTTCTCCAAACAGTCAGTCATGAGGCTGCAACTGAATATAAGCTGCTTACAGGCCTTGATAAGAAGCTGAGAATGGGAAAAGGGTCTGATGTAAGCAACTTAGACTGGCAAGGTGGTTAATGCCAGAGGTGGTAATTTCAGCATCTAAAAAATGATGAGCCTTCTGGGATTTTAGTGCACTGCAGTCTCTACAGTTACCAGAGAATAGTGCAGTAAACAAGAAATATCCAGTGAGTAGGAATTACGTAGCAAGTAACACCTTGAGATCAGAAGAGAATGGCTATGTCATATAAAGTAACAGAAGTCCCATAAATACTCAAATAATCTTTTTAAGTGTTGGTATGCACACAAACATCTATGAATGCATAATGCAATGGAATCTAAAGGAGACAAACTACAACAGAAGAACAAACAACAGAAGACCATGCCGGGTTTCACTCTTGTCAGCACAGAAGAGGAAGATGAAGACACAAAAGACATTTCATCATCAAAACTGAACAGCTAAAGATTAAACAAATATTTCTTGTTCTGAAAAATGTTCAGTTTTTGCTGGGATATACAAATAGTACAGTCAGAATTTGGTGTAAATATCATGAATGTGTTCATCTATCCATCCTTGTGTGAATAAAGCAAGTTAGCAGTGCTAGTGTAATAGTGTGGAAAATGGTTACTTGGAACACATTAAGCCTCTTAAGTACCAACTGATAGACCATGCACATCCCTTCATGGCCACAGTCTGGTCTCTTCTCAAGTAGATTCTCCAGCAGTGTAATACACCATATAACAAGCCACCCATCATCTCAGGTTGGTTCCATGAATATTTCAGTGACTTCAGTTTGTTCCAGTAGTCTGCACACTCCCCATATCTCAATGCAACAGAGCACGTTTGGAATGAGGTGGACTGGGACGTTTGCACCATGAAGGTGTGGAGAAAAATGTTGATGCCATCAAGGTAGTTTGGATGAAAATCCCTAAGGCATTATGCCACCTTAAGAAGGTTCTGTACTTTCACCCAAGGACATTTACAGCCATTGAACTCTAATGCATGTTTTTACATACTGCACAAGCTTTATATAGTAGCAGAACTGACACATTAAGCAACTTGCTAAAGGTTAACACCTTAACCACTAGACCACCCTGCCTGCAATTCGATCTTTATACAATGGTGTTGTTAATGTTAACTAACACAAACAGAGCCAAGTTGGACAAGCTGGAAAGAAATAATAACAATGAAAGAAACAAGTGCTTTTTCTGTGTCATCAGTAAGCTTCATCTGTTTGACATCACGTGTCATTTCTATATAGAGATACTCCCGTGAGTTACACAAGTTTTGTTAATCTTTCCATAGATGCCTTAGCAATCATTTTTTTTTTACCAGTTTTGATTTGCTTTGTAATTTTGTTTTGCCAATAGGTGGCACCACCATATTTTCTCAAATATAAGCTAGCTTGACATGTTAACATAAATAACTTATCCTAGCTGGATTAAGTGGAAGGAGGGAGAGAGTTTTTCAGAGGACCTGCACACACACCAACCTGATTTTCATCATACTGTAACAGAAAATGTGCTTGTAGTATTGGCAGATATTTTTCTAATAGAGCATTGTGAAGAATCAGCTCTGGTTGGGATACCAGACTGTCAAAGCTAGACAATGTCCTATCTCAACCTCCCAAATACTCACTGAGCCAAATTAGCCTAACAAGCCTAAATTTCAAATGTAAGGAAACAAATGTATCCATTAATGTCAAATTTAGCTATTAACATTAGCATATGGAATACATGTCCAATTATTATTTGGATGTCTTCTTCAACAAAAGATGCAGACATCTTATATCAAAGAATAATTAAACCTTCAGGTGAATTATTTCTTGTTAGAAAGTAAATTGATTTATTTTTATTACAGTACAAAATACTAATAGGCAGTAGAATAAACAAAATGGCAAGGTTTTTCACATAGTACAGACTCTCATGACCCCAAAATGTGTTCAATGGGACTAGCCATGGATGGATGAATGAAAACTGCTCACTGAGAATGAAGATGTGTTGTGTCTTTTGAGTTAGCAGATTGGCAGAGTGATATGTGTTAATATACATGAAATAAAATAATAACAACAAAACAGCACATGAAATTGGAAAGTGGAAGGGCCCTTATATAAATAATTGATTTTCCAGGATCTGTTTATTGTAGTAAAGGGGCCAGGCAATCTTCATAAAATCCCCGCAGCTTCTTCAAATGCATCTTTGCTCCTCGTTCAGCACATTTCTTACCTTGTGCACTTTAATGTTTTCAATAGCTTAGCATTAGATTTACTATCACACAAATTATGCAGCTGCTGCATTATTTCTCTTTATTGTAAGGGTGCTATTACAAATAGATATATATTTTTTCAAAATTTTATAATGTTTCTGTATTATTTTTTCCCTATACAGTACAATACTCTTTTAAAGTAATGCTGAATTTAAAAACAAAATTCATGCAAGTTCAAAATGTGATTTTTTTTTCTAAAATTCAAATATAAAATAAAACTTAAATTAAAATGTTATGGTATGTGTACATTTGTATGACCACTTATTGATCTGTGGCAGTAACATTAATTGCTTAATTCATCCATTCTTCATACATTTTGATGAGGACTGTGGTAGCAACGTGCACTGAGCAGCCCACCTATCCTCTGCATCTTCTGCCAGGCCGTTCTGAGATATGAAATGTCTTTAGTACGCTTTCACTTAGGTCAACGAAATTTTGCATACAAGTATTAGGTACAAATACGTAGATTTCTATCAACATTTGAGCTATTTCCATTAACTGGAAGTGGTACTTTACCTTTTATTCAGGCAGATGCACAGTCCGATTTATTCAACTTTACTTTTATAGTAATTGTTCAATATATTATTAATTTGATTTCATTTTTTGTTGATGGTTCTTTAATGTACATAACATAAAAATATAATCATTGTCTTGTGGCTTACTCCTCAAATATCCATCTCTATATCTGAGTATTCGAGAAAGTCTAGAGGAGACCACTCACGATTTTTTTTCTTGTTTTTGTGCAGTGAATGAATTCTACAGTAATTTTATATGACACAGTTTAAAAGAACATGACAAATCGAAAATAGAAGTTTGCTTTTTTATTTTGTACGGTTTTGGAAAAAAAAATAATGTGAAAAGTGAATAAGACTCATTAATGCTTTATTTTTTTCAGACCCTTTCAGGTTTAGCAGACTTTAGTTTAAAATATAAATTTGCCATTCTCGTCTCCAGTATACACTCTACAACCCTTAATGACAAAGCAAAAATATGTTTTCAGAAAAATTTGGAAATGTATTACAAATCAAAAACTGAAAAGTCTCATTTATATACTGTAAGTATTGAGACCTTCTGCTGTGGCACTCCAGATTGTGGTCAAGTGCCTCCTGTTTGCATTAATTACCCTTGACATGTCTAGAACTTGATTGAGTCCATCTATGTCAAATTAAGTCAATTGGATATTATTTAGAAACACACCCACCTGTGTATAGAAGGTCACAAAGTTCACACTGCATGTCAAGTCCAAGGAGAACTCTCTGTAGACCTCTGCAATAAAACTGTGATGAGGTATCGGGGCAAGGGCATGAAACCATTTCAAAAGCTTTGACTGGTTCCAGGAGAACAGTGGCCTCAATGAATGTATAATGGAAGAATTTTGGAGCCATCAGAACATTTCACATCATTGGCCATCCACTCAAATCGAGTAAGCTTGCAAGAAGGGCCTTGGTCACAGAAGTGATCAAAACCCCAATGGTCACTCTAACAGGGTGTCAGAAGTCCTTTGCTGAGATGGGAGTTCCTGTTGGAAGGATGACCATATCAGCAACGCTCCATCCATCAGGAATTTGTGGTAGAGTGGCTAGACGGAAGTCACTTTTGAGTTAAAGGCATATGACCACCCTTTTGAAGTTTGTCAAATGGCATTTAAAGGACTTTGAGAGCATTAGAAAAAGATTTGCTTGTCTGATTAAACAAAAATTGAATTCTTTGTGTGGAACTCCAAGCACTACGTCCAGTGAAGATCAGGCACTGCTTATCAGCTGCCTAATTCCATCTGTTCAGTGACCTGAAGCTTACAACCAAGACAATGCTGGTGTAGCTATGAGACGAAACACTGACTGTCCTGGTCAAAGCCCAGACTTAAACCATACTGAACATCTGTGGAGAGACCTGAACAGGGCAGTTTGCAAACAGTTCCCATCCATTCTAATAGAGCCTGAGAGGATCTGTTAGGAAGAATGTGAAAAACTGCCAAAATCCAGTTATGCAAAGCTTGTAGAGACTTACCCGAGAAGACTCAACGCTGTAATTACTGCTAGAGAGACTTCTAAAAAGAATTGATTAAGGTTCTGAATATGAATAAGAAATTTCAGTTTGTCATTTTTAATAAATGTGTAAGCCTTTCTAAAACACCTTTTCACTTTGTCATTATGGGTTATCAAGTTCAGATTGGTGGGCATAAATCTCAAATGTATCCATTTAAAATTCAATCGACAACAAAGAAAAGTCTGCTCAAAGTGAAGGTGTCCGGATACATTCTGAATTATCTGTATGCATGTTTTCCTAAATATTGTAGAGACTTTTAGGGATGTCCTGTTTGTAGTAATACGGTGTTTAAATACAACAAGTGAGACTCTTCAACAGAGCTCCTCATTCAGGGTGTGGTACTGTATATACTGTATAATAGGCCAAGGTGTATGTTACTTTTATTTTATTTGACAAGAATGCTCAGTTTGTTTATGTGCAAGTGTCTGAGAAAAAATGTGTGACTGCAAAACTAATCACTTTTATCTTTCGTCTTACCTGGTTTTGAATTTCAGACAAGGCTAACATGGGTGTAGGCTGCTATTCTTTTTAATATAATGTCAGAAACTGCATTGGTGTTCTTAACTTACCAGAATTTTTTAAATTTTAAGGAATATAGTTATAGAAGATTTTTCTTTTTCATTTTTACCTGAATGTTTGTTTCCTTGTCCTACTGCTATGTTATTTTTACCTGTCAGTTGGTGTTGGCCTTTAAAGCTACTTCATTTTTTCATTATCCTACTGTTCCAGTACAAGAGCTGAGCAGCACACTATGACAGCAGGTCCAAATCAGGAGCAGGAGCCATCCCTGAGATATTAGTAGTTCACAGGACCAACTCACTCATGCCAGCCCAGTTTAGTGTGTCCAATTAACCTAACATGGAAAGCTTTGGGATGTAGCCACCATGCCACCTTAAAAGCACACAGAGCATCTAAACTCGAATACATACAATGAAGAAGCAAGTCCACCATAATGAGGAAGTGATTAACAAGAACACGCAATAGAAAGAGTTCTAAACTTACCACTTGCAGTGTGAAAATATGTCTTTGTAGTGCTGCTCGAAATACCAGCAGAAGAACTACACATTCCTAGCAAAAATACAAATACACCTTAATCAAAAGAAAAAAAACAAGTGATTTTAATTTGTTCTAGTTATGAGCCATGATTATTCCAGACACAATGTTTTTCACTGTGTTTATCTGTCCATGTGGAGTGGGCCAAATCTATTTTGGTAGCATCAAGACCAGGGCAAAAACACGTTATCAGTGAATGATAGGGTATGTATACCTCTACCTGTGTGGAGGTGACCTAAAATGGACTGTCAGAGTCCTGCTCCACTGGATTGAGTATGAGGCAAATACTGTTAGCACTTGTCTATGGAAAAGCAAACTTAGACAATGTAATATTTGAAGATTTTAGCAATGCAACCTGACTTTTTAAGTATAAGTAAATAGAAATAAAGTTTGGACTTTAAAATCTATTAATTTTATTATGTACTAGCAGAATACCCGCGTTTCACAGTGGAGAAGTAGTGTGTTAAAGAAGTTATGAAAAAGAAAAGGAAAAATTTAAAAAATAACGTAACATGATTGTTAATGTAATTGTTTTGTCATTGATATGAGTGTTGTCATATCTATATCTATATATATATATATATATATATATATATATATCTATATATATATACTGTATATATATAGCTAAATACCCGCGCTTGGCAGCGGAGAAGTAAAAAGAAAAGGAAACATTTTAATAATAAGATAACATGATTGACAACGTAATTGTTTTGTCATTGTCATGAGTGTTGCTGGTATATATTTATATTGTGGAAAACGCACCCCCAAACACAGACAGACTGACACCAGGATGTCTAAAGCACACTCCTTTATTTTATTCTTTCAATGCACCACAATGCCTTCTCTCACCAACTCTCTTTTCCTTTCTTCTTCTTTCTTTCTCTTCTTTCTTTTCTCTCTCAACCTCCTTCCTCCTCCTCACAAGCTTCGTCTTCTTCCTCCCAACTCTGGCTCGTCTACTGGAAGGAGGTGGCCCCTTTTATCATGACCCGGATGACCCCCAGGTGCTCCCCTTGACGTCATTTCCTGGTGTGGCGGAAGTCTCAGGAAAGCACCTGGAAGCCCTCCGGGTGACCATGGAATTACTTCCGACAGCACTTCCTGGTGTGGCGGAAGTGCTGTCATCCAAGCTTCTCTCACTGTCCGGGCACCCCCTGGTGGTGACCACGTCCTCTCATAAAGACGGCCCCAGCTGTGTCCCTGTGGCCCCCAAATAGCCCTGGGCGGCTGCCCTCTAGTGGCCGAGGAAACGTATTGTCCAACTCGGGGACTATCCAGGCGTCCCGGCCGGGCAGTGTCCCCAGTCATCTGTGACAATATATATATATATATATATACACACACATACATGTGTACATATATACACAGACACATATACTATGGGGTGCCAAACAGGCAAATACATTGATTTTCTGAATATATAAAGTCGGCGTCAGAATATATAAAGTCATTCCTGAATATATAAAGTCAAAATTTGAATATATAAAGTCACTGTCGGAATATATAAAGTGAAAACTTGAATATGTAAAGTCATTTCTGAATGTATAAAGTCAAAACTTGAATACATAAAGTCATCGCTGGAATATATAAAGTCAAAACTTGAATATATAAAGTCAGCGTCGGTATATATAAAGTTAAACTTGTTTCTGAATATATAAAGTCAAAAGTTGAATATATAAAGTCATCGCTGGAATATATAAAGTCAAAACCTGAATATATACAGTAAAGTCTAGTTAGATTTAGTCATCATTGCATAACTATTTCTTTACCATAGAAATTTAAAGACTAAATTCAACTTCCATTCCTACCAAAGATATTTCTGGCGACTAAATAGAACCTACTTACAGTGGTGTGAAAAACTATTTGCCCCCTTCCTGATTTCTTATTCTTTTGCATGTTTGTCACACAAAATGTTTATGATCATCAAACACATTTAACCATTAGTCAAATATAACACAAGTAAACACAAAATGCAGTTTTTAAATGATGGTTTTTATTATTTAGGGAGAAAAAAAAATCCAAACATCCAGAAACATTTTGTGTGACAAACATGCAAAAGAATAAGAAATCAGGAAGGGGGCAAATAGTTTTTCACACCACTGGATATCCAAATTTGAGCTATTGAGCCGTCGCCTGCCTGCCTGAATAAGTCACCCTCGCTTCGCTCTTACTTTTTTACGTTCATTTAATCATGGCTAGTGGCGGAAAATTTATAAAATGGAAGGAGGATTACACTGAGTATGGCTTTACCAAAACAATTATTGATTGCAAATCGATTATTTATAAAGATTCAATTGGTGATGTTTTTCTGTGTTAACCTCATATTTTTTCATACTTCTTCTCAAACCAATTGGGTGCGAGGGTAAAATGAATCAGGAAACGCTGATCAATGTAATCGGTGTACCAGGAAACCATGCATTGACAGAAGTACCCCTTTGCTTGGAATTGAGAGTGTGATTAAATGCATTATTTTTTAACGCGTTATGGAGCACATGCATTGAAACTTCTCAGCTGTACTTGTGCTAAGAAAAGGAAACATTTTAAAAATAACGTAACACGATTGTCAATGTAACCTTTTGTAAGTAGTGCCTGGAGGATTCAGTTTGGAGAAACTCTACAGACAGCATGTGTATTAACTTGTGGATTTTTCTGTGAGTATTTGGTAGCAGCGTCACAAAGTCACTTCTGTAAGACTGCGTTAGCTTCGAAGCTCAGCTCAGAGCGAAATGAGGTGAATGGGAGGGAAGATGATGACGTGACTCCGCCACCCGCCTTAACTGTCAATCCCCCACAAACACAGTCTCTCGGAATTTGCATAAGCACAGCCCTTTACCTGCAATTTTAACTTAGTTACAAAGTGATTAAAACTCTCGTTTATATCCTGCGTCCTCTCATTAAACTTGTATCCTGCATTACCCGTGGGCATGACAAACGGCAGCTTCAGTGTGTCTATGAACTTAATTTAAAGTTTAGGTTTACACCATGATAAAATGAATTGGGAAGCGCTGATCAATGTAATCGGTGTACCAGGAAATCATGCATTGACAGAAGTTCCCCTTTGCTTGGAATTGAAAGTGTGATTAAATGCATTATTTTTTAATGCGTTATGGAGCACATGCATCGAAGCTTCTCAGCTGTACTTGTGCTAAGAAAAGGAAACATTTTAAAAATAACGTAACACGATTGTCAATGTAACCTTTTGTAAGTAGTGCCTGGAGGATTCAGTGGGGAGAAACTCTAAAGACAGCGTGTGTATTAACTTGTGGATTTTTCTGTGAGTATTTGGTAGCAACGTCACAAAGTAACTTCTGTAAGACTGCGTCAGCTGCGGAGCTCAGCTCAGAGCGAAATGAGGTGAATGGGAGGGGAGATGATGACGTGACTCCCCCACCCGCCTTAACTGTCAATCCCCACAAACACAGTCTCGGAATTTGCATAAGCACAGCCCTTTACCTGCAATTTTAACTTAGTTACAAAGTGATCAAAACTCTCGTTTATATCCTGCGTCCTCTCATTAAACTTGTATCCTGCATTACCCGTGGGCATGACAAACGCCAGCGGCAGCGTGTCTATGAACTTAATTTATACTTTAGGTTTACACCGTGCTTTGTTTCCGAAGTAGCAGCACTCATGGATATGGTTGTATATGTAACTCGCTCGCTTATTATTGTTTCGCTGCCTTCTAAATTATATAATGCATGTTTTCTTCAGCGCTTTTTGGAGCGCTTCCTCGTTTTCTACGTACTGCGTTGACAGTCAGTTCACGTGATTACGTGGGAGGAGTGATGATGTCACATGAAACTCCGCCCCCACGGCTTTCGAGCTCAACTCCATTACAGTATATGGAGAAATATACCTTCCAGTTATGACCATTACGCGTAGAATTTCAAAATGAAACCTGCTCAACTTTTGTAAGGAAGCTGTAAGGAATGAGCCTGCCAAATTTCAGCCTTCTACCTACACAGGAAGTTGGAGAATTAGTGATGAGTCAGTGAGTGAGTCAGTCAGTCAGTCAGTGAGTGCTTTGCCTTTTATTAGTATAGATTTTTTTGCATTGCATCAAAGATAAAACTAAGGTTTACTGCGATGTGTACATAAATTTTTACTTGCATGTCACCTCAGTTGTGGTGGGCTGGCGCCCTGCCCGGGGGTTTGTTTCCTGCCTTGCGCTCTGTGTTGGCTGGGATTGGCTCCAGACAGACCCCTCTGACCCTGTAGTTAGGATATAGCAGGTTGGATACTGGATGGATGGATGTTACCTCAGAATAGTGACAATAATATTAACAGTGTATTGGCCACCATAATAAGTTATTAAATAACAAATTCCTTAAGGCAGAAAGTGTTCACTTAGTACTCATTATTATACATCAACAGAAATTATGTTCATCTTGTTTAAGACTTTTGTTTAATCATGAAAAAGGATTTGAGGTGTTGTTAAATATCACATCCTACCATCCACTGTCTAAATTTATTTGTGGGTGTGTCATTTTGAGTTGAGCACTTATGTTTTGTAAGTTGAGTCAAGAATTAAAATTAGAATGTTTCATATTTAAATGATTGAATATATAAAAATGTGTGTGCAAACTTCTTGGGAATGACTTAATGTACGTTAATGTGCATTAAATTATTAAAGTTTCATGCACAAACAAAAAGTGGTAAATACTGTCCGGTACTCAAATACTGAAAAAAAACTACATTATTTAACCATTAGTGAAAAAGCTCCCCATGAGGCTCCACATTCACTCATTATTTACTTGAAGGACATTAGGCGTCTTTTTGTTTGGCGGTAGAACTTCATTTTAGCTCTGGCAAGTCAGAATGGAAACACGCAAAGCATTCACAGTGACCACATTCCCAAAAACAAAAGGGTGTTAGGCCTCTAAAAGACAGATTCTCTTGGTCTCACCCCAGGTATCCTGGCCCCAATCTCTATAGGCAGGTTTCAGCCTACACAAGCCTAAAATATGGCCAGGACTTTAAAATATCAAACTATACTTTGAAGTTCCATAATAGTAAAATGTCCTTCAAGGAAGAGTGTGAACCATAAAAACCTCTAGCTTAAGGATAAGGAAAATAAGAATCTTCATAAATAAAGATATTATCTTGTAAATTACAAAAAGAAATGTGAAATGGAATAAATAAATAAATAAATAAATACGGCAAAATGGATTTGCCTTGAAAGGCAAAAATAGTCCATATCTGTAATCCAAGAATCAAAAACCCAAAGAGAAATTACAGAAGCCAGAAAATCAATACTTACAATAACAATGCACACTTTGAACATCAATGAACTACTGCCGGGACCCTCTGTTTACCTCAATATAAAAGCAGAGGGAGGTCCCAGCAGCTGTGACATCAATGTGGCCCCACCTATTGGGATTTCTACCACAAAATACAAGGAACAAATGAACAATAATTAAACAGAGAATATGCTACAAACACAACAATAAAAAGGAAAATAAGCTCAAGTCAGGGAATAAACGCTAGCTGTAATACAACAGGAGTCTGTAAACAATGCATGCAAATGTGAAAAGCATTTTCAGCTGAGGATTCTTGCTTCTCCTCTTTCTCTTTGATTACATCAATTTGTGCACATTCAGAATTTTAAATTCAGTCTAAATCAGATTTTATGCAACCCACAGCTGGAGTTGAAAAGACAGAATAAGTTTGC
Source organism: Polypterus senegalus (assembly GCF_016835505.1). Lineage (NCBI taxonomy): Eukaryota > Metazoa > Chordata > Cladistia > Polypteriformes > Polypteridae > Polypterus > Polypterus senegalus. Next base: position 87,573,782 of record NC_053163.1, on the reverse strand, counting down.
AGAATTTCAGGGCATGTTTTAATATGTTAATACTTTGTACATTGCATGTTTCATATCAAGTTCTCTAACACTGCAAAAAAACAAAATCAATTCAGACAATAGACTTAAATAGTCAAAGATCATTTGGAATACGAATACTACCGTTTACAGTGCACCATCTATGGAAAAGCAGAAGCAGCGCATATACAAATACATAAATGGTAAAAATAACTGAAAAATGCAATGAAAATCCAGATAACTGTCCTTGGTGTATCAATATACAAAATAAGCATAATGCAATATATATACAACAAAATCTATTTCAATACACTATCAATATTTCCACCTCCTCTGACTAGTTTACATCTACGCCGTATTTGCCTTACCTTTTTCGCTCATTGCAGGGCTCCATAAATTCTGTGTCAGCATTCCCGGAGTGATCATTTGGTCAATGATTATCAGGCATGCCCACTAAAGAAAGTCATTTCATCACCCAGAGGATATTGGAGAATTTTGAACACATTCAGTAGTATATGTGTGAAAAGAGGTCCATGGTGTTGGGCATGCTTTAAATAAATACTTGGGCAGGCCATCAATCTGATGTTGGTGCTTGAATGATCTCTCTGTATATATGTATGAGGTGGGTGGATCGGTCGGGTACTTCAATTGTGCCTCGGAGGTAGTGGCTTGTCGCATCTGCACCCAATTACACAGGACCGCTAAAAAGGAGCTGCACAGTAGAGAAGGGGACAGGATCGGAGAGAGAACAGATGACAGAAAATGAAATGAACATACAGATGAAAAGGAAGAGACAGAGAAATAAAAAAGAATGGAAATTGAGGTTAAAGATGGGAGAAGAAGGCCGGACAGAGAGAAAAACAGTGTGAGAGAGTGAAGGCAGGCAGGCAGGCAGTAGGAGAGCCCCTTTGGGGACCTTGAGACTGATGCTCAGGGGGCTGAAGAGTGACCCGGTGCTCCATCCTGTGTACATCCAGGAGGTGCAAGACTCAGCTCAGATTGGGAGCCCTGCTGGGAGTCATGGATGGCAGGGACCTGGGCCTGGAAAAGAAGGTTGACTGTGCCTGTCACTTGAGCATCTCCTCTGCTGTGAGGTTCCGTGTGGGGTAAGTAGAGGAGACATTGACTTTACAGGGATGAAATGGAGATCATGTTTTAGAGAAAAGCTTCCTGCATATTTCTTCCCTCGTTTTATGCATATTCATTTATTGAATTGATTTTATCCTCCACTTCAGCACTTTGGGTTTTATGGATTATTTATTTATTTATTGGGACAATGATGAAGCACTGCACTATTTGTTTGAACACTTGGCTTTTGATAGAATTATAATGAAAGCAATGATTCACTTTTGCACATACTCCTTGTCTGGAGTTATGTGTCCTTATTTGCCCAGCTCATCTTGGTTATGATGATTAATAATCCGTGTTCAAGAGGCTCCCAGATGGAACAGGTAGTGTGGAGCAAACCTGGACCATTAAATCATGGTAGAGGTCCCTGTTGCAAATGCAGATGTTAACAAGTAATTCTAAACTCTGCATTTATCGACAGCCAGCAAGACAGAGCTTGAAATAAACAGATGTGTAAAACATTTTGAAAAATAAACTAAAAGCTGAATGTAGTCATCAGTATCAAATGTTCTGTATTTTCGTCTAACTAAAGTCTTTGTTAATAGTTGTAAGGCAGCGAAATGTGGAAGAAAAAAATGCATTGTATAGATTAAAAAAGAGATAGGTACGGAACCATGAGAGCTTTTGGAAGGAGGAACATTACAATGACAGCTTCTTATATTGTTTCTTCTGCTGTAACCTACTTCACACACTCAACGTTGTTTTTGTTAGAATTGTGCTCACCTTTCTGACTCTGAATTGGAATGACCAGATTTAGAAACTGGGTGAGTGGGTGGAAGAATGTTCTCTGCTTTCAATGTAGAATATTTTCTGGAAAAGGAGTCTCAGTTCTTTGATTCTGTTATCCAATATTGCTTTTTGCAACAGTTTATATTTTAAGGTATTTTTTTTCTTTTTGAATGTGGCAAAGTTTTACATTTTTAATAAAACGTGTAAATAGCTAAATTAAATGTAATAATGTATGTGAAACATGTTATAGTAAATCACAGACAAGCATTGTGTCATTGTTTTATTTTATAGACTGTGTCGCAGTTCGGGGCACTAGCGCTTCCTTGAACCCTCAGGTACCACGCCAAACACCTGGTAAAAGTGCTACAATTATTCTTTTTATTATAATAATGTGCACTAAGCACCCTCCACTCCACACTATTCATAAACAAACACAATCAATAAACCAATAAATCAATCCTCCACTCCCAGACGCGTAGACCTCCTACACCCAGCTCAGCTCACCGTCTAGGAACTCCCACAATCCTTTAATAGTTCCTGACCCAGAAGTGTTTCTCATCCTTCAGTCCATAATTCCCTATCACTTCTGGGTCAGATAAAAGTCCTTTTTTCACCCCGGAAGTACATCATCCCTTCCGCTCATGTCACTCGGGGCATAGGGCAAAAAGAAGTCTTCGGTCCTCCCTGCAGCTCCCTCTTGCGGCCCCTGTGGTATCCAGCAGGGCTGAGGATAAAAACTACAAAGTTCATGACTCCCTGCTGGTCTTCGGTGCACCTCCATACTGCAGGGAGGGCTCCATCTGGCGGCTTGGGGGACATGGCCGGGATAAACTACCGGGCACAGTCCACAACTGTAATACAACATATGAAAGTCCATCCATTATCCAACCCGCTATATCCTAACTACAGGGTCACGGGGGTCTGCTGGAGCCAATCCCAGCCAACACAGGGCACAAGGCCCGAAACAAACCATGGGCAGGGTGCCAGCCCACCGCAGGGCACACACACACACCAAAGCATAAAATTGTGAGGTTGTTTCGAGAAATCTGTTATTTGCATGTGTAAGTGTTGTTCACTGAACACACTGCAGCGTTGTGCTCTGGCTTTTTATTATTTGCATACATGATTTCCATAATTTTTGAGTAAAATGCGTGTGTCTTTGGTGAAGGTAATGAGGTGGGAGTCTTTATCCCGCTTTAATTATATAACTGAAAAATTAGTTTTGCTTGAACAACAGCTGTAGTCAGCACTTATTTTGTCTAAACTTATTTATAACATATGAGAGTTCCTTCTTACACATAAGAGTTAGGTGCAAATATCATGCATGACCCACAAGTAAACCCACATCTAAGGTACTTGTCCTGAGCCAGGTCTTCATACGTATCACCATGTTAAATGACTTTTCCACTCCTTCACATTTAATGTTATAGCAATACCAATGGCTCATCGCATATGAAGAAAACTCTGTGCGCACAATCCAACAGGGAGGATTCTGCATAATATAAAGCATCTGAAACACTAATTACTTACTTGTTTAACTCTTCATGTACTCAATAGTGCATATGTTTAATGTAGTACAAGTGCAACAAAACAATTGTAACTCTTTTGGAAATCAGTTACGTTTCCTTATATAATTAAGTGTTTTGCCATGATAATTCTATTTCAAATCCTTTAACACAAAGACAGCTATACTAAAAAAAATTCACTTGGCAAGGTGTGCGACTCCCTTGCAATGGATGGTCATGATGACAAATGTGCATTGTTGTCTGTTTCTTCTTATCTGGAATTTTGTGTTTTCATTTTACTGGTTAAAGAATCCATTGAATGGTGCAGTTGTAGCACTTTCTTTACCCTTTAGCCGTAGGATAGCGCCCTATGTTCGTAAATTCTATTTCCCTAAACCAATTTATAGAAAACCCTTTTAATTTTAAGTATGTGTTTTAGAGGATAAATTGGAATCCCTTAACCTACTTCCCAGTAATAATTTGCCAGCTGTTTCACAATTGGTAACTTGTAACACAATTCACATTACAAATATGTTCCCAAACCATAACAAAATTTATTGAGAAAATTGGAACAATATCAAAAATAAATAAGTAAAACCATTTATAGTTAAGACCAATCAAAATTCCCACCAATCAGATTACAGAAATTATACAAATTCACACAAGTTTCAATATATTTACCCTTCACAAAAAATACCTTATAAGTTCAGGCAGTGTACTATAACCTTACAAATGTACCTTTTAGCTGTTTGCTTTTACCAGCACTTAAAACATCCCACTGATAATAAAAAAAAAACACAATAACCAACTCTATAATATGAGCAAACTTAATTACTATAACCTCACGTTAACTTAACAACTTTAGGGGCCCACAGACACACACATACTCACACACACCCAAGCCAGCGGCCACTAAAATAAAAAATAATAATTACACAAACTCCCCTCGTTGCAGGCCTGGTCGACGCTCGGGAACTTGGTGGCCAAAAAAAAAACAAAACGTTGCTCGTTCACTCTAACGAGCCAACATAAAAGGTCACAGTACTCACAAATAAGTGAAGTGAAAACCAGTGTCCATTGTCCAAACACATCACTTCCACGCTGTGGAAAAATGATGGAGTTGCCCTGCAAGCAGGCTCACGGCAAAACGCTGCAAACGAAACGAAGCTAGTCCGTCCAAAAGGGGTGAAACTTGTTGTTTTTCCTCCGTGCCTGAGGAGCAGCCAGGCTTTTCTTTGGTCACCTGGAGTGCTATATCCAACTCTCCCGTGCCTCTTCACAACCTTGACTCCCTCGATCACCTCTCCCGCTCAACTCCAACAACCCCCTCTTTTTTTTTTCAATTTTCCCGCTTCTTCCTCTCTCCGCGTCCAACGGAATCTCGCGTGAACACCGCCTGGAGCTCTAAAGCCTCCGCAAACCACGTAAAACTTTTTTTTTTTTTACAAAAAACAAAGTGAAACAACCAGTAAAAATTATTAAGGGGAATATTATATTATATGAGCCTAGGGCTACACAGTGTATAGCATTGCTGCCTCACAATGATTGAATTCTATTTCAATTCTCATCTAGAGTGCTTTCATTTTTAAGTTTCTATTTTATCCTCATGTTAGATGAGCTTCCAACTATGGTTTCCTCTGTAATTACTGATGGTGGGTTTAGTGGTGATTTTAAAATGGCCCCAAAGTGAGTTAATAAGGTTCTTTGCTTTTCTGTCCAAGGCTAATCTAGATTTTGGCTCTTCACATGACCCCATACTTAAAAGCAAGTTCAGAAAATCGATGAGCAGAGAGCTTATTGAAGATCATACATTACAATTACACGGGGAGTTTGACAAAACAGGCAGAAATATTTGGAAATCTCCACTCTTACCAACATACTCCTTCAAATGATGAAAAACAAGTAAAAACCATCAACCTTTTCCCTGCAAAAATCTCCCAGGAAGCCTCTGAACTTGGCATTATTTTCAGGTGCTGAAATACCCAGGTCTCACATCCTAGACATCAATTCAGCAGCTGATGTTAAAAATGAACTTTTCAAGCCTTCAATAATTGCCTTGCTCAAAAATAAATAAATAATACACACATTGTGAGTATTTTTACATATTCTAATGTAAAAAAAATTACTCATGTCCCCAGTTCAAATACAACCTAATGATTGAAAATATAAATATATTGTAACAACCGGTGGTTGAGTATTGAAGTTCTCGGAGCCGAACTCTACTGCGCACTTCCCCCAAGCTGGTCGGCCAGCGGAATGCCAGCGCCATGCACGCAGCTGTACCTAGCTCATTAAGCAAGCGAACACTCGTGTCCCATACACCGCACGACCCCGAGTGTCTCCGTACATAATTGCATAGATGGAATCTAGCAACACACAGCTCTGTCCTTTTGTATCTCTTTATTAGAGCAGATAGTCAGAAACAAAGCTCCAGCTAAACACACTACAAGGCCATTGTCAAGGTCATTCATAGAAACATCCCTCTCACTGATGGTAACTTGTTACACTTACTTATACCTGGGCTTCAAATGACCCAAGCCCACCCAAGCAACCGAAACATAAACACATGTAACATTTATAGAACAGGAAATCAATTACCTTGCTTGCCCAGTACAAACAGTAAACGTTACAGAAATATACCCACAATGCACCACGCTGTCAGCGCTGACTGCCGGGTCATTACAATATTTTCCATGACAAATATGAGATAGTTAGACTTCTGAAGAAAGCCTTATGTCTTAATACAAACCAACAATCAAACGTTTTGAGCAAACCAGAGCATTTTTATAAACAAATGCCGTCAGTTAAAAGATCCCACTAAGAAAGGAAAAAGTATACCTATTCCAGTTATTAGAGGTAGGAACATTCCATTAAGTAAAACAGTAGGGCTGACAAATTCGAGGGACGTTCAAAAAGTTTCCACACTTTTATATTTTCGTTGGAAATGGTGAAGGTGGGAGGAGTCATAACTGGTCGTGTCTGAGAGTGTCATGTGACTGAGAAAATTGCATTTTTAACGAAGGTGACTGTGTGGAAAAGTTTAGTAATTTGTTTTTAAAATTCTTAATAAACAAAGTTAAAAAGAAGTGCGGAAACCTTTTGAATGTCCCTCGTATAATCATCCCATAGCGTTTTACTTTTTAAATATGTTTTCCAATATACACCTTGTATTCTTGGAATTTACATTAATTATAAACCTTTTAAGTATCGGACATATTTTCTGCAAAAAAGGAAATGAAAATTAAAATAAATGGCAAAGAGAGATTTGCATTATTATTTTATAATTTAAATTTTCATTTCCTTTTCTGCAGAAAATACTTCCCATACATCATGTCTTTTTTTCCAGACAATATATTTCTTTCTTCTAGGTAGATATTCTGTATTCTGCTCTCAAGAAGTAGAAATTCTAGATCAGAGGTCTCCAACTCTAGTCCTGGAGCGATGCTGTGGCTGCAGGTTTTCATTCTAACTCTTATTTTAATTAGTGACCAGTTTGAATCGCTAATTAACTCTTTCCTTAATTCTAATTGACTTGCTGACTTGACTCTGACTTGTTAATTATTTATTTTTCCTTTATTTGCTACCAAACAATAATGGGATACAAAAAGAGCCAACACATGACAAGCAACCTGTGTCAGTCATGTAATATCTGAAAATAAAGAATAATGAAGGTCTTAGTAATGTTGACCCGCTTAGGTCCACAAAACATTTTCATAGCAAAAAAGAAAATTAACCATTTTGGAAACGTGTTCTGTGGTAGAATATGAGCACCAGAATTAAATAAAGGGTTTAATTAACAGCAAGAATTGGCTTCTAATTAAGAAACTAGTTGGAGTTAAATTGGTTGGAGTTTAAGGCCCAACTTATCTAGTCATCTGTTGGCTCACTTCACATCTCCTTTTTATTTGGATGCTGTTTAAGGAAAAAAAGTGAAACAAGTCAGAGGATTGAGCCTTCAAAAACAAGTTAATTAAAATAAAGGGGAAAAAAAGTTATTCAGCAGTAAAAACTAGTCACTAATTAAGAAAAGGGTTGCAGCCACACTAGTGCTCCAGGACTAGGGGTGGAGACCCCATTTTGAACACTGCATCCTTGTCTTGTGATAAGAACGCTGTATTTATTCACAGGTCTACATTTGCATTTTTACTCACTGGCACCTGGATTATTCCTGAGGTTCTTTATTTCACATTTCTCATGCTGTGATCAAAACATAAAACTTCTTTTACTGCTATGTTACTCCTTCTGTTCATTTAGTAATTCTCTGCATTGCTCAGTTCTACTGTACTTCTCTCCTGCTGTTCAGTCTGCAGCTGTCACTATGACTCACTTTGCCTGTACTTTACTCCCACTGTTACGTCTCTTAAACCTCAAAATGAATTTGTTTTCTTTTATCTCACTTCCATTCTTCATTCTGTCATTTTGAAGATGTCTCTCTTGCTCAGTGTGCTGCACCAATTCCTTATTGTTTGCTCTTCTATCATAACTGGAATGCACTATTCAACACTAATGTGTGCCTTATTTCAGGCCTTCTCTTTTTCTGTGGATTGTCCGTTAATTCAGTTTTTCATTTGTTTGTACTTGGCTTAGTTTTGTGTCGTTTTCTTTATGTGTTGTTTTTACTTAGACTTTGTTTTCTCCACCAGCTTTTTATGAGTTTATCTCTAGCTAATTTTTATTATACTTATAGTATCATCAGTCTTTATGAAGTATAATTAACCACATGCCAGGAAGTTGGATTGTAATGCTCCTCATAGAAAGAGAGAATTTCATGGGTAAAAGATTAACAAACTAGAGCAGCAGATGGAATATTATTTAAGGACAAGTAGTAAGTTGTTCTAGAAACAGGCAAAAGGTCAAAATACTGAGCAGTCAACAAGAAGAACTAACCATCGAAGGCAAAAGTTAGCCAAAAATCAAACTCAAAATAAGTCAAGCAAAAATTCTATCAATAATAATAATATCCTAATTATACCATAATGCAAAGAGATGTTTTAGTAAGCTGTTTCATAAACTTAGGATTCAGCCATACCAAGCTGCCACCTTTAATATTGTCAGAATGAGGACACAGTACTGCTTCCATGTTACTGGTGACAATATGACAAACAAACAATATGACTGAAATTAGGGTTAGGGTAGGGTAGGGTTTCATAAAATGATTGCCTAAAATAGTGGTGATTAAAAACAAACAAATCAAAGCAATATGGAACAGTGAATATAACATGATACATTTATAATAAACAAAAATAAGCAATACAAATATACAAAATTAGCTTAGAATACATTCATATGTTGAAAAAACAGATTCACGACAAGGAACTACAAAGCTAAGAGTTTTGCCCAAGTTTCACAATGAGACTTCAGTAATAATTAACTGACATAGAGTTTCTGCATCAGAGGAGTGCACAGAATACAGTGAAATTCTTACTTACGTGTGGTAATCAACATGCAACACATACAATTCTTTCTTAGGCCACAACTAATTAGCATGACTGCTAGAAACTTCTGTCTTCCTTACCTGTAAAGTATCAGATCATAGAAATCTGAAATCTTTCAGTTTCTTTGTTTTGAACACAATAATTTATGTAAAGTTTTTACCTTTCTTTCTGGTGAAATCTCAATATATATAAAATCAAACATCTGTCTGTCTGTCTGTCTGCTTTTCACAAGAGAACTGATTAACAGATTTAGATGAGGTTTTTTCCATAATTTGCTTAAACATTCAGTTGATTTTGCAACTTCTCTCATTGTGCTAAAATCATAGTTCACTTGCAGGAGCAATTTATTTGCACTAATCTGAGACAGAGGCTGCGGGCCGAGAGGAGGGAGAAGCGTAACGTCAGGAGTGGGGAGCCGGGCAGGGCCCTCCTCACTCACGCGCCGGCCTCCGTTCGAATTGGTCTACCTCTGCATTTTGGAGTGTACCTTGCCTCTGCTTAGCTAGAGATACCTGTTTGTTTATTGATTTTTTAGAGTTTGTCTTGTTTCACTGCTATGCAGGCAGAGCGGCAGGGGACAGATAGTAGGAAATAAATTATGGATAACCATTCACAACTCTAATTTCATTTACTTAAAAGAGCAGTTGTACAATCTGGTACACATTCAAATTGGAAGGCAAAAACATAAGTGGCTTTGAGTTTTATGTAGAGAAGTACAGTATTTGTAGTAGGGAAACCAAAACAAGCAGTCACCACATTTATTTGGGTTAGAAATTTAAGTTACCAAAATAAGGCATACGATTTGAAAATGCCTCTGACTCTACATTTTTTAATGCAGTTTTTTTTTTTATTTATTATTATTATAACGGAATATGATTTTTAGTCTTCATCCTTAAGTTTTTTTAAAGAACTTGTTTGGTGCATGAATTGTTTCTATTTTTTCATTTATTGGTTTTCTAACTTACATGAAGACGTTCATTTAAAATGAAACTCATTTTTTACAGCAATAATGACGGGGAGGCAAGACAGAGATAAATACCACAGCATGGAACTCATATCTAATGCCCCTTTGAGTTTTCCTGAGGATTCCAAATCTTCTGTATTTGTCATAGAATCACTCCATGGCTCCTTATGAGTAAGCTGTTCTCCATTTCTCCCCATTACATTTTCCTGAATCGTCACTTCCGTTGTGCAGGTTTCTCTGTAATTCCTTTCAGGTTTTCAATATGGATCTGTTAAACTATATCCTTCTCTTTGCCCTCCCCATATTTCTTGTTCTCTACTAGAAGCATTTCCCATATACAGTATCTTCATCAGAAACTCACTTGAGCAACACAGCAGGAAAAAAAAATCCATTCAACCAAAAAGAAAGGACACAACCTCCTTCACCTACCCACATCAGAGAGCATAAAAAGCTAAATAAATATTATTCCTCATATACTGTATATTTAAACCACACCAAAGACACAGTAAGCGATTTTATAATAAGTTAATGTATTCTTGCCAAATCATTAAAAATTCTTGAACCATTTATCAGACAGAGAGAGAATTTAATTTTTTTTCCAATTTAAGATTCCCCTATTATGCTATGACAGGCGGATTAGGATTATTGATGAGCGAACCCCACTAAATTCACTTTGCCTTGAGTTTGGTGAAATTGCAGATATGTTAGTTAACTTCACCAAACTCAACTAAATGCATTGAAGTCAATAAAGAGGGAGAAACTGAACTGGTTTTAAGTGAATTATAATAGTGCAATGGTCATTTAAGTGCCCCCAAAGACCAGTAAAATGTCTGCCAATTATGCTGGGCTGATTATTGTGCCCAAACATGCAGCCTGAGCTATAAGGCAGCAGTGCTAACCACAGCGTTAGTGTCTCTCCCTGAGGTAAATGAAATAGAATTAAATATCAGAACAGTAAAATGCCTTCCTCTTCCAGGAGTTGTATTTTGGCCTAAATCAGCTCTCTCATTTTGCCTGTGTCTGCTTTCCCTTGCTGCCGGAAACGTGTACTTCCAATCATTTATCTTCCAGTGCATTGGTTCACGAAGATGTCCTTTAACTTTAATGCACTTTTGGCCTGTGCCACTGCAATATCGGCTGCCCACTTGTAGCCTGCTCTCTTTATTATTCCAGTACATCTGAGCAAGTTGTCACTGGAGTTATTACCTTGATCTTTGCCACAGTGATCTCTTCCATCACAGATAGGAATGGGAACTGGAGTGGACCTGGTCTGATGTAGAGACCTACCGGTGTGAAACTCACCATTTTATTGCATATTTTAATGAATGATTACCTATGAATTGACAAAATTTTTTTTTTAGCAAACCTCACTTTGTAATCTGCCAGTATTTTCTCTGCTCTTCCTGATAGAGGCTGTTCAGTGGGTCAAAGAAAGTTAAGACAACAGACAAGCACTTTAAACTCCTCTTAAATATCCACAGTCATGTAGTATTTTTGTAACCTGAAGGAAAAAATAATGCTGAAGAAATCTTCCCATCTATGTGTGCAGGCTGGTTTTTGTGGAATTAATCACAATTCTGTAGCATAAACATTTGTTAGAAATACATGAACCTATGAAGTTATTTTTACACTTGAGCATATAATGTGTATATTTAAATGAAGATAACATCCCTTCCCCCAATTTAATTCAGATTATAGGGAAATTGGAGTCTATCCCCACTCCAGTGGGTGCAAAGTGAGAAGCACCCCTGGACAGGGCCTGGACATTGACAGTTCTATAGACACTCACACTGGGGCCCAATTAGAAACATCAATTAATATAACAGACACACACACAGGTTTTTAGGGTCATTACTGTCATGTGTACAGAGCACAATAATATTTTTACTTCCATGTAAAAACCATGACACCATGATTAATAAGTATAACTATTGTAAATTCTGTCTTTGTTAACATCAATTGCTACCTTATCTCAAAATTTCTGTCTTCCTTACCTGAAACATTTCAGAATATATCTTTTTTACTCTTCATAATAGCACTGCAGCAGTATTTGTTCCTAGTATATTAATAAATATGAGGGATGTTCAAAAAGTTTCCACACTTTTTTAACTCTATTTATTTCAAAAACAAATTACATCACTTTTCTGCAGAGTCACCTTCCTTTGCAATGCAATTTTCTCAGCATCGTACCGACTTTTTAATGCCCAATTACTACTCCTCCCACCTTCACCGTTTCCAATGAAAATACGTAATTGCGGAAACTTTTTGAATGTTCCTCGTATGATAAAAGTTTAATTTTTTAAATATGTTAAAAATTAAATACCCCTTGAACAAATCATCTTTATTAAAGATGTAAGATGACAGCCAAGTCACCAGGCCCAATGCCCACACAAATGGGTGAAGAAATAGCAAATTCTACATAGACAGTGACCAGCCTGGGGTCCGATGTCTTATAATGTTATGTATCTTATGCCTATTGTAGTCTCTGTTACACAAAATGATTATCTATTTTGTTTTACTGGTATGATTTTTGTGCCTTGCAAGAGAGCATGTACTGCATGCTGACATTGTCTCTTGTTGGACTGTATGGAGAGTTTGGTAATATGTGTCATCTGTGTCTATGATGTTCAAGTTTATATGGGGATGAATAAGGATGCTTTCACTGATTTTGCTAAATTTTCAGATTGCTTAATGAAATTCGCTCTTGGATGATCTTAAATTTTGTTGTATTTAAATGTGGATAAAATTCAAGTGTTATGTGCAGGAATAGGTACAAATGTGTCAAAACACGTATTTAATCTAATCAATTTTTGCTCTTCTGTGCATAATCTGGGTAGGATATTTAACTCAGAATTCTGTTTTAATGCATATACTGTATAAAAGCCACTTGTAAACCGGCTTACTTCATCGCACAAATTCATCCATATTTTAGGTATAAAATTATAATTAATGCTTTTATCCTGTCTTGCTTGAATTATTGCAATTCTTAACATAGCTGTCTGCTGAAGCGATCCATGCATATTCTTTAAAAGGTACAGAATTCAGCCACATGCCAAGATATGTTCTAGCATAACCCTGTTTTTATATTCCATTTGAATTTGCTTACATTTGAAAACCATATTCATTTTAAAATTTTGTCTTTGACCTTGAAGGTACTATGCAATAAATCTCCTTTATGGTTTTTCAAAATGGATAAATATAATATGCCACACTGACCTTCTCGCTCCGCTGCCACTCATCTGCTTGTGGCCGCACACTACGGATATAAACTCTATTTAGAGTTTGAATCTTCAGCTGTTACACTCCTAAACTTTGGAATTCACTCCCGATCAGCATTAGGCAGCGTCACTGCTTAGCCAAGTTCAGATCAAGACTTAAGGCATTTCTATTTGAGTAACTTTAATTCCACTTAGGTATTTTTATTTTACTTATTATTTATTTTTAGATATTTTTCTGTTTTGTAAAATTTTATCGTATTTAGACTTTGTCTTTGTAGTATGGCTGGTATTTCATGTGCTTTTATGATGTAAAATGAGTTAGACACTTGTTGTGTAAACAGTTACTGAAATAAAATCCTTGAATCATTGTGTGTGAAACCTGATTAAAACACAGCATTTGCTCCAAAAAATTCCATATTTGGTTGCCACATATGGGCATGGTAGTTGTAGTTTATAGTTTTTTCCCTTTAGAAAGGTGTTTGCTTTTTAACTTCCCAGGAGCAAAGGCAAGTTTTGAGTGAAAGGGTGTTTGGGATGTTTCCATTTCGGCTGTGCATGTGGGTGATAGGCTTCAGTGGAGGTGATAGCAGGGACTTACCAGCTCAGAGGTAGGACAGTCTGTAAAAAAACTAGCTGGCTTCCTAGATTCCTCAGTTTGGAAGTAACGACACGATTACTAGTTAACTTGGATATGCTGCGAACAAGCTGGAAAGCACTGGGAGGTGAAGGTAAAGAGCACATTTATTAAGAATTTTTAAGCAGTTATAGTATTTAAAGTATTTGGTAGTGAGAACATCTAAAACATTAATGGCTTTGATAACCAGTAAGCATCAGATAGATAGATACATACATACATACATACATGTTATTTTCTTTTTAAGGAAGCTCAAGAAATATTATAACAACATCCCCCTCAAATACAAACAAGAATCACAATGAGAAAAAAAAGTCTAACTAGGCTAAGGATAAAAGAGCAGTCACTGTAAGGTATTATAAAGGCATATTGTTGAAGGTATGATGGCACCCTAGTAGCATTTCTTGACACGCTTCTGCTGAATAATGTGTTGGCTGAAAGTACTCAATGGTAGTGTGTCAAAGAGAAGATATGCAGCATTGTTTATAACGTTTTTTCTTCATTCTCTCCTCTTCTTCTACCTCCACTGGATCGAAAGTGTGTCCCATAACTGAACCTGTCCTTTTAATTGGTTTGTTGATTTGGTAGTCCTGTTATAAAGTGATGTAACCAGCCCAGTAGTACGGACTTGATGGAACTTCCTATAGGGAAAGAATGTACAGCCCCAAAGGGGCACAGGATACTCCAGAGCAGAGCGGCAAAAATAAGTGGGCCATAGCCCACAAGGCAAAAGGAGCACACTATCAAGGGGACTCAACCCCAGAGTTTGAAGATTCTAAAAAATTGGAACTTGACTAACTCTGAGATGATGGGTAGGGATGAGGAGCCCCAGTGACTCACCTCAAAACTAGTCCCCAGAAACAGACAAATAGTGGTAGTGGGGGATTCAGTTATTAGAGCAACTGAGATACAGATGTGCCATAGACTTAGATAGTCTTGTATGGTGTGTTGGCCTCTGGATTTACAGGTAGGAAAATTTCTTCAAAAGGTGGATAGGCTTTTGGCTAGTGCACGGGTGGATCCAGTTTTCATTGTCCATTATGGAGCAAATGGCAAAACATAAGGATAGTTGGTCAGTTGTGCAACCGACATTTAAAGAGTGGAGCCACAGAGCAGACAAGGTGGTCTTCTTTGATGTTTTGCTTGTGCCATGCACCAGTACAGGTAAAACTAAGGAGATTAGAAGGCTTAATGCATGGCTTACATCTTGGTGTAGGATAGAGGGGCCTAGATTTATGGGGCCTTAAGAATCCCACTGGAATCCCTAATGGGTTATACTTGAACAGGAGTACATAAGAGTAGGTGTATGGTGGATGCTTTACAACATGCATTTTCAACTCACAGATTTCAGGTAATAGGCTTAAGCTTGAAAGACGTGTCATGCTGAACAGAAGTGTAGTGAATTCTAGGAAAGCTGAAAGACAAAGTAGGATTCATAGAATTTTGTTTATTTAGAAAGTGTACTTTTTGATTCCCATTGAAATCAACCTTGAGCTTTTATAATAATGAATTAGTACCTTTTTCAGTGTTTTGAGAAACTACCTGCTCTTCAAGCAGAAAGAAAGCCAGGCATGTGCCTTTAATTTGTGAATGGGGAGAGTGACGGCTTTTTATTACACTTTTTTCAAAAAGAGTTCTCAATTCAGTTCTATTGCTGTTTGTTGCAAAAACGGAGCAATCAGTTGCTTTCTGACACTTTTGTAAAGAGCTCAGTTCTGGTGCAAGAGTAAGCAGTATGAGAGGAGCCATGGGCACTTAAATGGAGTTGTGTCTCCAGCAAGTCATCTTTCTTTATTTTTTGATTAAAGATATATAATCTGTAACAAAGAAACTGGACCACCTGCAATGTCTTTCTGTCTTAACCCAGGCTGAACAATTCTTTTTATTACTTGCATTTGTGTTATTGGTTATCATACCAATAAATATAATTTTAAGCAAAAACTTAAACCAGAGTTTCAATCCTGAGTACTGCTAATGAGCTAAATTCTGGATTATCATTCCTTGTCTAGCTACATTTCCTTAAGGATGTGAAAGGATGCTTTTGTGAATTTCTTTTTAGTGGTAAACTGGGTTAAAGGAAAGGAGTAAAAGTTAAGACAGTCCCAGTCAGCGAAGCAATCTGCTGATAGAGGTGCCCAGGGTTAAATACACTCAAAACAATACAGACAGTTAAATAGGTTACAGGTAACAGGCATATTACCGGTTTTGACATCTCTTCCTATCCCCAGTTAAGAACAGAACCTAAGAGGTTCATTGGTACCTTTTCATAATAGGTGATCTGATAACACGATAAAGCAACTGGTTGGTTGATGATTGTTTAAAGTAGGGAATAGTAGTTAGGGTTTTTAGGACAGTCCAGATTTAGAAGGTTACATAAAGGGCCAGGCAGCTGTATAACTAGAACTATAATGTCCTGGGTTGAGTCCTGCTTTACACCCAGTGTGCAACATGGGATTGAAAATGTTATGTTAAAATAGTGTATTACTCATTAAAGGTTTGTAAATATCTTTATTGTTTTTATCTATGTTTATCGCACCTTTCACATTGTCAAAAGGCACTTTATAAAAACATTAGAACACAATTAAATTGTAAAGGACTAGAGAAGTACGTACAGAATCATTGGATTTGTTCCTTCTGTAATGTGCCATCTCGTCTAGTATGCTGTATACCATATTTTACATGAATGTGTTTTATCTTGCAGAATACTGCTTGTAACAGATCCCTAAAGTACTACTGTCTGCCGCAGTACTTGGTCATGTATTCCATGTCTCTGTTGTACTCTGTGTGAAGAAAGGCATTGTAACAGTTATGCAGAATTTACTCTTAACAAGTTTCCATCTGCGTCCCATGTTGAAGAACTCATTTAAAGTAAAAGCTGGGATCCACTAAATTAATTTCCCTCATAAATTTCCTTTTAAACATTTCAGTCATGTTACCTCTTAATCTTACACTGGAATAGTGCAGCTCCTTTGGTCTTTCTTCATAGCCTATAAGTGTCAGCCCGGGAATCACCGTGGTCATTTTTCTTTGGACGCCGGTGCTGTCATGCATTTTTTGCAGTGTGGAGACCAAAACTGCACACATATTTAAGATGGGGCAACTCCTACTGTCCTATTAATCTGCCCACCTAACTGCTTGTGTATGCTGGCAGGATGGAGACAGAGAAGACCCCACTATGACTCTGGGGTCCTTCTCTTAAGGTGTACTTGAAACTTTCAGACCTGCCATTGTGAATTCAGACTGAACATTTTTTATTTCTTCTGTGCAGTATTTTACATTGACTTACATTAAATTTAATTTGCCATTAGTAACATTTCCACTGATTCTAGATTATTTCTGTTCCACTTTGTTTAGTCTACTCTACAAACTTAACCAGCTTTAGTGTTACATTTTTATCTGTATTATTAATATACACTAAACTGAGCAGTGGTCTCAGCACTGACCCCAGATGGACATCACATCATTTAACATCATTTCATTTTGATAAGGTCCCTGGCACCATATCCATTTGCTTCTGGTCTTTCAGCCAGTTTTTCCCCATACTATGCACTGGATCTTGAATTCTCATTTGTTTTAGTTTAATCACTTGTGGTGCCTTATAAAAAAGTTGTAAAAATAAAGATAAATAATATCATATACACTATCTGATTGTATGCATGTACTGCTTCCCCTTTGCAACATATTAATGAAATATAATCTTTTCTGCATAAACCCATAATGACTGTGGGTTTGCACAATTGGTTTAAACGTTTTTATGATTTGATGATTCCTATATTTTTGCCAAATTTGCAATTTAGGTCCAATGTTTTTAATATTTTTTATAATGTTTGCATTGATATCCAAAAATAAAATAGTTTTAGTTTTAAGAAAGAAGTCAAGCGCCACCCCTATTTTCAATATTTTCTCTATTTCTGTGTTTTAATATCCAGTAGTACTTGGAATAATTTCTTATATTTCGTCCTTTTTTGGGGGCCTTATGATGGGACTGGGGCCCTTATCAAAGTGTGGTTCATGTGATGTATCCAGTTTTTCTGGAATAGGAACTAGAAACGGATGGATGTATTTTTGTGAAATTGTCATTTCATAAATATTTAAATAATATTTTTGTAATGAATTAAACTAAAACATGATATATGTAGTTAACATGCATTTATGACTCATGCATTGTACTTTGTATTTTTAATTTATATTTGTGAGTGGTTGACCTGTTTTTTGTCATAATCTTTTATATTAGATTTGTAAATTGCTTTGGCCCTGGAAAATTAACAGTTAGGCAAAAGTTTCTTCTAAAAGTCAATAAAGGTAAAAAAAAAAAAAAAAACTTTTCTGAAAAACTGCTACTTGTGATTTGTGGGGAATGGGAAAGCTGCAAAATGTGTGGCAGTGTGTGTAAGCCATTATGTTTTTAATAGTGGTATTATATAATTATTATGTAATAAATGGGATTAGTCTTCCCACCGCTGTAGAGATTTGTTTTGTATTGAAAGCATTGCTTTCCAAAGAAAGAATTAGCTTAACATTATTTTTCCCCCTCACCTTAATTAGTTTTACGAGAATGCATTACACTAAGCATGGTACTGCACAACTGGGCATACAGCAGATAACACAATATTTCCTATCAAGTTCTAATTCAGCCATAACAGCTTACCCAACCTACCTGGAAAATTATAAAATCATATCAGCTATTATGTGACATGTGTACTTAAGAAAAATATTCATAATTTTTGCCATATTACACAGAAGCTTTGGACAGTCTTTTGAATATAACATTTGATTTTATTTTTCTAATTTTAAATAAAATAAATAATTTTTTTTGCCAGTGTAATACAGTGGATGGACTGGAAAATTTCCTTTTGAATATGAGGTGATAAGCAAACAATGCAGTGTAGGAAATCACAACAATTTTTTCTCTAGCAAAATAATCTCATCAGGCCTTATTCTAAAAACTGTTGAAAGTGGATTTCAAGTAATAGTGGATCCAAAACCATCTGAAAGATTTTGTTTTCCAAATATGCGCTGACTGCGGGACAGTCCAAAAACATGTAGCAGAGCAAGACTGGAGCCTCATGACACTACTCACAATTAGGGCTTGCCTTGGTTAAATTTCAAATAACCAAAGATGTACCGGGAGGTGCAGAGTCAGGACATGCGTCAGGTGGGTGACGTTAGCAGTAAGAATCAAACGGACAGAATGGTTAACTTCCTGGGTGTAGGCTCCGCCCCTTTCTATGTTCCCCTATGTTAATTCCTCATAAAGGTGACACTGCGGCCTTACTCTCCGTAAAGTGCTATGGGCTAAAATGTATCTAAACAATACAAATCTCTCCATTCAATAATGAATCAGGTTAGAAAATACTGTATGTAGCATACGCATGACACCTTGTATGTAACTACAGAAAGACTGACAACATTAAAGAGACTAATCACTAATAAGGGGGATTAATCACAGATCATTACTGCACTGAAAACATTGCTTACCTGAGAAGAAATTGACTTTAAACTTTGGTGGAAATGACTGCTAATGTTTAAGCAAATTTCATGCTAAAACTCCTTCATGCATCACACTATCAAGGTTTGTTCTATGCCTTATACAGTACATATTTGTTAATTTACTAGTAATGTACTTATTTTTGTAGCAAAAATAAAAGACTTAAATAATTCCATTTTGATTGTTCTGAGGTAGTTAGAACTTTTTTTAATATTTTCCTCTTCTGACTAAAGATGAACTTTTGCTGTAGACCTATTTTAGATGCCACTTTGAACGTGTGTGTTACTAAAGACTCAGCTGATTTTGTATGCAGTCTTGGCATGTTTGTACAATTCTTTTAGTATTTTTACCTTTGCCAATTTAAGTACTGGTCTTCTTGAAATTCTAAGAAAATGGCATATATTGTAGATGTAAATCATTTTTGTTTGCTCTTACTCTAGTTTGCTTGTCTTCTCTTTTTTCCTCTGTTTTCTATGTTTCATGTCATCCATCCATTCATCCAACTTACTTCATCATATCATTGTTTTCGTCTGTTACAGTATCTCTTCTAACTAGGAAAGGTATCTTATTTTCTGTAATCTCTAAAGTGTTTTAACCTGAGGAAATATTAGGCAGATTGCTCAAGGAGGTGAAGGCCAAATGCTGATTAATGATGTCCACATGCAGCAAACATGAAAATAATCTATCAGTTGCAACTTATATTAGCCATTTTACCTCAAAATTAGCCAGATAAAAGAAATGCAGTAGAGCCTTAGAAATAAAATAATAGAAATATTGCTCACTTCTCCTAAGTACAAAATGGTAATTTTTTAAATTAATGTGTCAGATTAATGGAGCACTTGTGTTTATTTATATTTATGGAATATGCAAAAAAGCTTCCCTTAATTTTGAAAGCT
Organism: Polypterus senegalus; assembly: GCF_016835505.1. Lineage (NCBI taxonomy): Eukaryota > Metazoa > Chordata > Cladistia > Polypteriformes > Polypteridae > Polypterus > Polypterus senegalus. The sequence goes on along the minus strand of NC_053163.1, from coordinate 87,553,788 downwards.
CTAGTGACAAGATGGAGACCTCAATTATCCTGCACGGGTTGAATAAGCCAGGCTTAGATATGTGGAAGGCTGAGTCGTTGCCATGGATACAATGACACGTTTTCTTTCTTTTTTTTTAATTCAATGAACGCGAGGCTGTTTTAAGCCACAGGATAAATGTAATTAAAGTATAAACTGTTAATGTTGGATATTTATTGTGAATGTTACAGTTGGATGAACTGATTATTGTTATTATTATTATTATTACATAATACTTTCAGGTCACTCAGAAATCAATATCAGTGTACAGTTTTCTATAATTACTAAATATGTATTTCATTTTCAAAAACTTTCTGATTACACAGTATTGATTTAATCATTCTGCAGTTGAACTTGATTTTAAAAACTGTTCCCTCTGAGATGCTATCTAACCTAAGATATTTGTGTTCCTAAATTCATATTTTAATAATTATATTCTATGCACTGTATAATAATGTTCAGAGCTTGTGAATGCTGTTTCTCCATTTAATTGATGACCTTTGAATGTAAGGGGTTTATACAATTCCCCAAGCTGTTCCTGTTCACAATTCAGACATATTCAGCTTAAGGTCACTTGTCACTTTGCACTGCCAGAAGGTGGCTTGGCATCTGGCCAATGTGTAATTTTGTTGAACGTTTCATGTTTTTCAGGATTGACTCATAGAACTAATTGGTTTCATATAATAGATGGATGGATGGATGGATGGATGAGATTACTTTTCAATAATAATAATAAAAAAAACACTGTACACCTGGATACCAAAGCTTAGTGCCAGTTTAATCCATGTGTGTGTGGCTCTAAATGGTATCCATTTCTTGCTCCACTATTTACTGTGAGCGATAACTTTTGAGTATACCTATAAGTCTGACAAGGGAAAAGTCTTTCCCATTTATTTTTTGTTCACATATATGATGATGAAAGTTTTAAAAAACTAAAACTAAATTACATTAAAAAACACCATATATATTTTTTATAATAAGAAATAATAGGCAATTTATGACCTGAATTTCTAGAATACTGGTCAGTTCATAATTAATTGATTTTGTTACCTATGCTTGTGAACAGCAGTAGTCATTGATTCAGGATGTAGGCTCCTCTTCCTCGTTCTCTTTCTAAAGTGCTCAAACTACAGATTATTCACCACTACACTGACTCGAGGAGACAGGACCGCTCTAGTTTGATCCTGGATTAAAGTTCAGATCAGCTCATTGAAAAGTCAGTTATTCCTGTCGGCATGTCTGTCAGTCTGTCTCACAGTAAATACATTTCTTTTCTGTGTCTTTTATTTACTAGGCTATTTCATTTTGTCTTTCTAGGCAAACCCACCTCCTATTATTGTAAACACTGACTCGTTGGATCCAGGCCCTTATGTAAGTAACTTTTTTCAATATGTTTGTTTCTTCTGTAATGAATGCGGGTGGGAAGTCTCCCTTGGGGTTCAGTTTGTTTTTTTTTTTTTTAATTTTTACAAGAGACGTACATGGATATCAAATTGAACAGCAAGTTTTCTCATTGAGGTTTCCTGTGAGTTATAGTGAAACAAAATAAGATTAGGCAATACTAAATAACAAAGAATAAAGTCCGGTCAGATGGCTGGGAAGACAGAAAAAAAAAATCTGCCGGGGTTCAAATGCCACTGGACATTCTAGCTAACATAAATGATCTCAATCAGTCCTCATGGTTTTCAGGCTTCACCTGGAAGAATTAGATGATGATGGTCTTGTAGACTTCTGGCCTTCCATCCATCAATGTAAGGGCTGAATGGTGCCTTGATCAGAAAACCCAAAAAACAGCAGAGAAAGTAGGGATTAGCAAAGATTCTGGAGCCATGATAGAAATGATAATTCGATGTAAAATCAGGGTTACGCTAAATTTAAGCTATGAGAACGCCATGTTAAAATAATAGGTTTTTAGCAGCTTTTTTAAAATGCTCCATCGCATTAGCCTGGCAAATTTCAATCGGTAAGCTATTCCAGATTTTAGGTGCATAACAGCAGAAGGCTGCCTCACCACTTCTTTTATGTTTAGCTCTTGAAATTATAAGCAGACACTCATTTGAAGATCTAAGGTTATGATTTGGAGTCTAAGGTGACAGACATTCTGAATTATATGGATGGAGCGAGATTATTTAAAGATTTGTAAACCAAAAGCAATATTTTAAAGTCAATTCTAACTGGCACAGGTAACCAATGTAATGACAGCAAAACTGAAGAGATGTGCTCAGATTTTCTTTTCCTAGTTAAGATTCTGGCAGCTGCATTCTGCACTAGTTACAATCGATTGGTATTTTTGGGTAGTCCTGAGAGGAGTGTGTTACAGTAATCTAGTCGACTGAAAACAAAAGCTTGAACTAATTTTTCAGCATTTTGCAGAGTTATAAGGGGTCTAATTTTTGCTATATTTCTTAAGTGAAAAAATGCTGTCATGGTAATCTGATTAATATGTGATTTAAAATTTAGGACAGAATCAATAATTATCCTTAGATTCTTTCCCTCTATAGTACCTTAACTTTTAAGCCCAGTGGATCAAGTTTATTTCTAATACCCTCTCTATATCCATTTTTGCCAGTAACTAAGATTTCTGTTTTCTTCTTATTTAGTTTGAGAAAATTACTACTCATCCATTCAGAAACACCACTAAGATATTGGATCAGTACGAACTAAGAGAATCGGGATCATCAGGCGCTATTGATAAATATAGTTGTGTGTTGTCAGCATAACTGTGGTAGCTCACGTTATGCCATGAGATAGTCTGACCTAGTGGAAGCATGTAAATCGAAAAGAGCAGTGGACCCAGGATAGAGCCTTGTGGAACACCATATAGAATATCTTGTGTCTCTGAAGTATAATTACCACAACTAACAAAGAATTTTCTACCTGTTATGTAAGACTCAAACCAATTTAAGAAACTGCCAAAGATGCTCACTCACTCACTTATATTTATAAGAATATTGGGATCAATGGTATCAACACTTGCTATGTACATTATAGTTTACAAAATGCCACTCTAGGCAACCACCCAGTTTGCCTATACTGTAGGGATGGCTCTAACTAAACAGAAACTAGTTGAATTGTTTTCTTTATGTAATTATCTCTTAAACCAATTGTAATGATATCCCTATATACTGTACAATAATATATTATATTTATCTATTAGAAAAAAAAAAAAATCAGTTGACTGATTTGACCAATTTGAGTATTATAATATAAATATGTACAATATAATTATGGTTATTATACTTGTTAAAATCACATTGTAGCAAAAATAAATCTTGCATCTATCTACTATCTATTTAATTCTACTTAGTTAAGAATATCTTGTAAGACTGTAATTTAAAGCACATGAAACTTTTATACTTGTGTTTATACTTACATATTAAGTAAAGATTTACTATTTATATGTAACAGAATATATATACACATACATATATATAGTGAAAATAGTTGACGAAGAACCACAGAAAGTGTTGAGGAACCAGTGGGCCCCTGTTACATGCAGGTTTGTTGATGGAAATGTGGCTAAAGAAAATAGCCTGCAAGTGTGCCAAAATAGTGAAAACAAAGATGTGATCCTTAGCAGCCTGTTTCAGAGGCTGGGAGTCAACAGATTGACTATTACCTTCCAGACAAAGGTGGTTTTATGTTGGTCTTAATGACTTTGACCTGGAGGCTTCCGGAAGACTCTCCCTTGAAAGGCAGGCGGAAGTGCACCCACTCTTGACCCTGGATGGTGTTGCTTACCTTGAGGATGCCTCCTAATCACACATGCCAGACAATATATATTGTCAGTACAAAATCAATGCAATATATATATATATATATATATATATATATATATATATATATATATATATATATATATTATAATAATAATTCTTTGCATTTATATAGCGCTTTTCTCACTACTCAAAGTGCTCAGCAATTGCAGGTTAAGGGCCTTGCTCAAGGGCCCAACAGAGCAGAGTCCCTATTGGCATTTACGAGATTGGATTCAGCTACCTTTCCGATTGCCAGTGCAGATCCCTAGCCTCAGAGCCTTGGCACCTGTGTGATATACAGTATATATACGTGTGACATATGTGTATTTTGCTTTAAGAACAAAGTCAGGAAAAAAAAAAAACAACCATTAAAAAAGCTTTGAGAGTGTGCCCTTGGTTAGGTACACATTAACGTCCTAAATCTTATTACAATATATAAGTGTTATGCCTCTCCGATACAAAAAGAATAGTAAAATTTTGTTCATTGCTCCAAAAGTATTGCATGCACAGATAGACTGATGGGATGGCAATAACATAAACACTTTTATTTGGGTTTTTTTTTCCATCAAGAAAATGTTCTAGAAGTGGTTGAAGTACCAAGTATACCACAGGATTATCTTTTTACTCTCCAGTATTATTTTCACTGAAATGAGAAATGAATTTCCTATTGTTAAGTCTTTCTTCTTCTTACTACTGATATTATATAATGTAATGTTATTTTACTGCAGAAACTAATTACATTTGTTTGTCTTCTTATAGGTAAATGGCAGTGATGGCATGTACAAATATGAAGAAATTATTCTGGAAAGGGTAGGTTGTTATTTTGTTGTATTTTCTTCAGGATCAATATAATTCTGCATTAAAGAATCCAGGGGGCTAATTCTGTAAGAGTGGCTTGCTGGGTGTCTGTTGTCACTAGATGGCACTAAGCCATGTAATTTGTTTTACATATTTTGAAATGTGACACCTTTTTTGACTGTTAAACCAGCTGTTATATGAATCACTGACATTATTTAGGCTCACTTTGTGAATGTATTGCTAATGTCATAGTGAAAAGGTAATGTTTTTTTATGAACTGAATGGAAGTCCTGGAGCACCAAGGAAATTCTGCTAAACTCCAGAACATTAGCTAAAAAGAACGACATTTAAGAGAGGTGAAATACAACAGTTTCTTTTAGTAGAATTCCTCACAGTTGGCTGTGTTGGAAGGAAAAACTCTGAATTTCTGCAAGCTGTTATGCTATTGCATGTGGTACAGTAGGTTCCCACTCATTTCTGCAGGTTACAGATTTTTATTACTGCTACAGATTCTTGGAAGCCAAGCTTTGCACATGAACTTCTCAGTAAATCCTACATCTTACACCTTCTGTGACAGTCTCTGTGAATGTTATTTCAATGTGTTACCATTCTGTACAATAGTCATATCTATATCCTTTAAACCTCCACCACACAAAATCTGAGCTTGGTGTGGTCAGGCAATAAAACTTATATGTAATGTAACGGTCATGTAATGGTCTCTGGTTTTAACTACAACTCTGATTTAGCTAATGGGTAATGAATACCATGAGATTTGAGCAGTTGGATTTTACTGAGCAAGTGCAGTTCTTGAAGCAGATGGTTTCAAATAAGGATGAAGAGAACATTTTTACAAAATTAAAAACCAATAAAAGTCTTGGGCCGAACCATCTCAGTGGAAGGCTCTTGAACTTTTGTGCACAGCAGGTCAGTTCCATTTTTTTGTTGTTTTTGGTGGTGGGTCAGTGATGATTTAGGGAGGCATATCCATGGAGGGCACACAGACCACCACAGGCTAGACAAGGGCACCTTGAGCCATTAGGTATTGAGATTAAATCCTTGGACCCATTGTCAGACCCTATGCTGGTGCAGTGGGCCTTGGGTTCCTCCTGATGCACGACAATGTGGCGAGAGTATGCAGGCAGTTCCTGGAGGATGAAGGAATTGATACCACTGACTGGCCCCCACGTTCACCTGACCTAAATCCAACAGAACTCCTCTGGGATGTTATGTTTCAGTCCATCTGACTTCGCCAGGTTGCACCTCTGACTGTCCAGGAGCTCAGTGATGCCCTGGTCTAGATCTTGGAGGAGATCCCCCAGGACATCATCTGTCGTCTTATTAAGTGCATGCCCTGACATTGTCAGGCATGCACACAAGCATGTGGGGGCCATACAAACTACTGAGTACGATTTGGAGTTGCTGCAATGAAATTTCTGCAAAACAGACTAGCCTGCTGCATCATTTTTTCACTTTGATTTTCGGGGTGTCTTTGAATTCAGCCCTCTGTAGGTCAATAATTTTCATTTCCATTAAACAATGTGGCATCCGTTCATTCCTAACACATGTGACAGATAGGGGCGCTGTCGTCCCCTTGAACCCTCAGATCAGACACCAGACACCAGATAAAAGTCCAAAAGTTGACTTTATTATAATTAATAAGTGTACAAAGCACCCTACACTCCACAATACTCATCCAATAACCAATAAATACAATAAAAAATAATCCTCCACTCCCCCAGACGCTTTGCCACCCTTCCTCCCGACTCAGCTCAACCCTAGGATCTCCCACAGCCCTTTATATACTGTAATCCTTGACCCGGAAGTGCTTCTGATCCCTCAGTCCATGTGATTTCCTAGCACTTCCGGGTCAGATCAAAACTCTTCTTTTCATCCCGGAAGTACGTCATTTCTTCTGTCGCTGTGACTAAGACGTACTTCTGGGTTAGAGGTAAAATAAGTCTCCGAGCCTCCCTGCAGCGTCCCCTGGCGGCCCCGACGTTATCCAGCAGGGCTGTACAGGAAAACTCCAATGTCCATAATGCCCTGCTGGAATTCGGGGCATCTCCATGTCGCAGGGATGGCTCCCTCTGGCGGCCTGGGGGTATTGACTGGGATGAATGTCCGACCATAATCCACACACATTACCCAGTCCATATCAGTATAGATATTCAGGAGGATTTTTTTTTCACATTGATAAAAATTGATCAACAAATAAATCAATTTGATTTTGATTAATATGTTAATAGTGACTATAAAATTTGCTGGTATATAAAATAATGTCAATTTTAGTAAGAGTAAATTGCCAGTACATAGCCTTTTATCATGCTAAATTAGTTTATAATAGGAAAATAAAGTATATTTATGTGCAATAGAGGAGGTGAAATATTGCATTATCTTTTATAACATAAGCAGCAATCATGCTAGAAAAACATTTTTGCTAAGGTTGTGGAAATTCTAACACATTCTTTGAAACTACATACTGATTTCCCATGAAATTTAAAAACAAAAAAGAAAAGGTGGCAAGTATTCACCTATAATAACTCCTGTCTTAAAAATTGCCCTGTATCCCATTTTTAATTGCATACACTTTTGATTTTAAATGAAAGACCACACACAGTTACTTATTTATACTGCATATAAAATAACATTTCAATTATTCATACATCAGTTCAAAAACACATACAGCATTCTATATATGTATGTCTAATTAAGAGTTGTAAATGATGAAAATTAAGTAAAATCTTAGTCACGGAAAATGGGACTGTCACAGATGGCAAAGTTCTTGTTCGGCTAGGATGCCTCTCTATGGACCGGGGGAGCAAGACTGGTCAGGACAGCGCCTCTCCTGGAACGCTAGATGGCACACCCCTTGGGTTGCATCAGTGCCACTGGCATGGGATTTTGGAACTCAGCCTGTAGGGCACTGCAGTGGTTCCTGAGCACATGTGGGCGGTTCTCCACCACACCCGGAAGTGCAGCTGGAAGTGGGTCATCAAACACCTGGAGCACTTCCGGGTGGGCTATTAAAGGAGCCAGCAGCCACCACTCCAGGAGCCAGAGTTGGGTGGGGGGAGACAAAGCTTGCCGGATAGGAGGGAGGAGATAAAAAGAAGAAGTATTGTGATGATTGTGCTATTGTGTGGATTGGGACTGTGTTGTGTCTGTGGGAACGGGGAAGGCAATGCCCACAGGTGAAGAAAAATTAAACATTTATTTGTTTTATAAGTGTGCCTCTCGTGTCTGTCTGTGTCGGGTCAGGTGCTGGTATAGCGCTGTTGTCACAGGGACATTAAAAAGTTAAATACACTCTTACCATAGCTTAGAATTAGGACACAAGTTTTACTTGAACAGAATATTGCTCACTGACAAGAGCTTCAGAACTCTGCATCTTTGCTCCAGTTTGCCCCCACAAAACCTGAAGGCTCGTCCAGGGATGCACTAGATACCTGGATGGAAAGAACCTGGCATGTCAGCTTACTAAGAGCTGGAAACCCTAAACCGCTGAAGAACATTTTTTGTCCCGAAGAGTCTTTTGTGTCCAGTTTTATTCTTAAATAGTTAGTTATCGCTGACTTCAAAGACATTGGCCCATGGCTGGCTGTGGTATCCTACATCCTCCCATTTGTAAGAAGACGTGGAAAGTCACTTTCTTAGCAGATGGCTTATCATTCTTGACTTGAAACACCCAAGTCCAAAATCAAATCTTTGGTTGCATGCATCACAGCCTTTTGTTCATTGTTGGGAAACAAGTTGTTGGAGCTTTGGGCTGAGAAATACTTCTGCTTTGTAGAGCATGTGGATAAGGGTTGCTGCTGAATAATTGGTTGACTGCAGTTCTTTCAGATATCGTGCACAAACGGATGTGACTTCACAGAGTATAAGCTCAGTTATCACCACCTTGCAGTGCTGCTCGTCTCACTGCACATGGAAGTATTATAGTGGTAATGTCTGCAATTGTCTCATCTTTGAACATTTTTAGAAAAGAGACCACGGTTGTGGTGATTCTGTCATACTTCTTATCATCTAGCAGTACTAATGTGATATCATCATACTGCTTTAACACTGAATCCAGCATATCAAAATTAGAGCTCTGTCTTGTCTCCATGAACTGTTTGAATGACTTTGTAAGCTTGCCTTTTTGCTTTTGAAATACCTGACTAACTCTTTTACATCAGCCAGGAGCTGGGCAACTTCAGGTGCTTTCTCCATCACTGCTGGTGCAAATGCAAAAGCACTTAAGAGAATATTGTTAAGAATGTGGACCCTACACGTTTATCTGCTGTAGCCGCGGAAGGTAGCGATCATGATTACTCCTCGGTCAGTAACAGAGACAGCCTTATCTTTTAATTTTTTAATTGGGCTTGCTTCAAACGGGCTTCACAAAAAGCATTCTTTACAACTACGACTGTAGTTCTCATTAATATAATGGATGGTAGCAGATATGAAAGACGTTTTCCAAATGTTTTTGGTTCAAATATCAGTTGCAACAGCACACCCTGTGACAGATAAGGGCTTTCTCGCACCCTTGTACCCTCAGACCACACGTCAGACACCAGGTAAAAGTCCAAATAATTATTATTTATTATAATAATAAGTGCACAAAGCACCCTCTACTCCCAAATACTCCAATAAATAAACAAATCAATAATCCAATCCTCCACTCCCAGACGCTTAGCCACACTGCCTCGCAACTCAGCTCGTCCGTCTGGGATTTCCCACAGTCCTTTATAGTCCTTGACCCGGAAGTGTTTGTCCCTCAGTCCGTGTGACTTTCTATTACTTCTGGGTCAGGTAAAACCTTCTGTTTTTCTTCAGCCCGGAAGTATATCATTTCTTCCGTTCCTGTGACTTGGAAATACTTCCGGGCTGTATGGAAAATATAAATACCTGGGCCTCCCTGCAGGGACTTCTGGTGGCCCCCATGGTATCCAGCAGGGCTGTGTATTATGACTCCACTGTCCATGATTCCCTGCTGGCATTCGGGGCACCTCTATGCTGCAAGGAGGGCTCCATCTAGCGGCCTGGAGGTATTGGCCAGGATGAATGGCCGGGCATATCTCACAACCCGTAATTACTGATGGCTTCTAGCATGTCATCTACAACAAGCCACCTTAAGTTTTGGTCTGGTACTGCACTAGTTGAATACAGCCTTCACCAGATACTGTGTCATAATATCCTTGTTAACAAAGTCCAAACATTTATCCAGCACTCTGCTTTTAGCATTAGTTGCTACTTTTGAAAGATTTGGGAATAATGTCAGTTTAGGTTGACACTTCTTAACCGCATACATAGTGATGCTTTAAGCCTGAGATGCCTGACTGGTGTCCAACTGTATGCTAGCACTTTTATGCATTTATCACAGAAAGCAAATGGTAGTTGGTTACCATCACCATAGATAACAATTGAAAATGACTGTCAAAGGGCAGAATTGCCTTTAATGAGTTTTGCAGTCTAGTACTCTCTCATTTGTAATGCTGTTTCCTTCTCTGTGAATGTAAGGCTGTCTCCGTAAGGCGGCCATCTTGGAAAAGACTGTATTTTGAATGAACATGCATTATTTTAAATTTAATTTGTTTCTGTGGGAATTTCCCCGAGTCTTGCACCCACTCACACATGGGTGCTGACCACCAGTTCCGATTCACAATTCTGAAAATCAGCCCTGTGTCTTAGGTAATTGCATCGGGCCCCGTACCAGACCTCTACATCAAAACTCACGTGAGACCCCTGCTTGCAGATTTGTCGTTAGCTTTTAATACCATCCAGACCCACCTTCTTGCAGAAAAAAAATTATGAAAGGTTTTAATTTGTTTGGCTGATTGATTTTTTAACAGATAGGACTCAAAGAGTGAAAGTCAATAGTTGTCTTTTTGACATGCTGTCTTCATTCATGGGGTCTCCTCAGGACTGTGTTCATTCATCTCGTTTTCACATTCTTTACACTAAAGGTTGATGCTGTAAATCTGAAAACAAGCTCATCCTAAAATGTGCTGATGACTCAATGACTGTAAGCCTACTGAATGAGACTAAAACTAGTCATTCTTAGATGAGTTTGTTAACCAGTGTGATGAACGTTTTCCACACTCAAACTTCACAAAAAATAATGAATTTTAGAAGAACCTCCATTCACTCACAAGAAACAATCATCAGAGACCAGGAAGTGGACATTTTCATTTTCAGTTTCTAATGAAAATAAAGAAGCCACCTACAAAAAGATACAGCTGTGCCTCCATTGTCTATGAAAGCTTACTCTTTTTAGTGTGAGACCTACCGTTATGGCAGTCTTTTCCAAAACTTGTATTGAATCTGTCTTTACTTATGTTCTACAGGCCTGGTGAAGAAATCTTAATGTCTACCACAAAATTAGAATCAATTAAAGTTTGAAATGGAGCAGTAAAATAACAGGGTCTCAACAGTCAAACCTCATTGACATGCAAGTATTATGGAGAGCAGAGTGGATTCTGTCAGACAGGACTCACCCACTGCGTTCTCAGTTTCAGTTGTTGGCATCAGGTCACAGGTTCAAGGCTCCAAGGATAAAACTCAACCGGCTGAAGTACTCGTTCATCATAACTGTTATTAAAGTTCTAAATAAGACCACCACACTCTTAAATCAATTGTATTAATCATTAGCCAAGCCTAAATATTGGTTTAATTTTTATGGGTAATATGTTTGATCTAATGTTTTACCATAACTTCTCACTGCAATATTACACAATTATTTGTACTAAGTTTAGGTTTGTGATGTGTTTTTAATGTTACGTTATGGTCTGCTCACAAACCAGATCTCCCTCTTGGGACAATAAAATTGAATAGAACTAAATTTTTGGCCATAAATTTTAGCCAAAACGGACCTTTGTTTTGTTGTAGAAAAGTAACTATTTTGATAAATGTGCCCCCTAATTTGGCATCCATCTTTTCATGCATAATGGACCCTCAATCTCCAGTGGTCAACCTGTTTGGGCATTTTCATACTTCCAAAAAACAGTCTAAAACCTTAAGTCCCCTTTTGAGTCCACTTCCTGTTTCCGCATCTACTCCATTTGCATGGTCTTCTGGTCGGGAGCAATCAGTTTTTAGATTTGATGAGATTAATTAAAGATGGACACCATTGTCATTAGAGTTACACCATGGCACAGTAGTTAGCGCTTTTACCTCACAGTTACTGAGTCCTGCATTCAAATCCTGGCCCAGAAAGCCTACATGGAGCTTTCACTATCGCTGTACGATGGTGAAGATTCTCCTCTGATTGGTCTTATTTTCATTCCACATCCCAGAGTTGCCAGGTTAGTTTTATTGCTTGTATGAATGATTGTCGGTGAATGCAGTGCCATTCGTTGAAATGGCAACCTCTCTCTTAGTGTCAGTTGCTTCTAGGATAGACCCAGCTCCCTGCACTCCTGGACTGGATAAGCAGCTTAAACAGTGGCTCTTTGTGGCTGTTCTCTTTTGATTGATTTAGTTTTGGCTTTGGTTTTTGACTTTATACTGAACTCTACAGTCTACCCATGACTAAATATGTTAAACGTAATGAACATACAATGCATTTGTGTTCCTCTCAACCTTATACACGAGTGCTGATGAATGTTGACACATTTGAAGAAAATCTCCACTTGAATGTAAACTCGTGACAGAATGTACACATTTTCAAGACAAATACAACATTCTAAGAAAGAACACTACTGTCAGAGAGCCATTTGTTTAAACATAAAGAAGAGACTTATTTTTTTGTTCTGCCTTCATCCTTCATGTGACCTCCAGTAATGGATTACTGCAAAGTGAAGAAAACAAATAGAGAATGAGAAGCTTTTCTCATGTTAAATATATTGGGATGAATGACTGATCGAGTGCATTTCTGCAGTGTGTTTTGATTGTTATTGTTTATTTTGTTATTTTTCTTATTGTTTCTTCTGCATGGCTTCCACTTGTCGTCACTTCCAAGATTGTTCCACTTTTGCAGCAGCATCATGGTGACCATCAAGCTTATGTTTTGCTCGGAACAGCAAGTTGCCTGAACCTTTTTGATTATTGTAAAGATAGGATTGGGAAATGAAAAAAGGTTTTTGTTTTTGGGAAAGGACAAACTTATTGTCCAAGAGACAGGAGGAAAGTCTAAGAATAGAAAAGCAAACAGCCAGCAAACTAATCTTAAGGATAAAACTTATTCAGATACAAAGGAGCAAAGCAGAGAGTCAAAAACAAACTCATCTTCAGGAAGCCCCGACCTTGTAAGTCACAAAGATGTTGGTGTTACGGTGGCGACCAGGCATATGACCAGTAAACAACATGGCTGCAATGGCCAGCAACATCACAAACAACAACACAAACGTCAACAAACTGGCAGTGCAACGACTTCACCAAAATGATGACTAGAAGAATATGTGGAAAGTGATTAGGGGGTCTGTGGTGGGCTGGCACCCTGCCTTGCGCCCTGTGTTGGCTGGGATTGGCTCCAGCAGGCCCCTGTGACCCTGTAGTTAGGATGTAGCGGGTTGGATAATGGATGGAGGGATGATTAGGGGGTTCAGAATAATGTGATTCATGCTGGTTTGTACACACTGCAAGACACAGAGATGCCCACGCTAATACTGGTGTGCGGTGTATATGCACTGGTGCCTGATGTCATGTCTGCCAGGAGTTACTGGAGAAACGGTTGGCTTTTCAGAGCAGCCATAGAGATCCATCTTCTTATGTATTTTATGCTGTTGTTTTGTGCTTCATTATCCTTTGTGTGCTTGTGGTTTTTATTTTTTTAATTGGGTTTTTCCTGCATTGTAGTATTGGTGTTGCTCTGTACTTGTTAGTAGCTAGCTAGTTAGACAAGAACTTCAGCGTGCGTGAAGCAAATCCTTGTGAGCTCTTAGGCAGCACTAGCAAAGTTTATACCACATAGATAACATGCACTTAGGTAGATCAGAAGCTCTGAGTTGTAATTAAGGAAGAAAAAATATGTAGGACCAAACAAAGTAGTATTCCAGAGTCAAAATAACAAAAATGAGTTAAATTATATGCCAAAACTCAAAAAATAAAACCAGGAAATTACAGCCAAAATAATGATAGCAAAGGTGCTAACACTACAGTACTGTATGTTAAATTCTCCAAACCCTCTTTTACTCTAAGTTGGTGTCTATATTGTCACTCCGGTACTCAAATACGTGCTGCATATATACAGTATTTGAAGAGTTATATGATAATGTCCCATAAATATTTATGTGCAGGTACATAATGTTTCACGAATTATAGGTGTAGTAATTTTACCTTTGGTATCAAATATGCAGCTATATAGCCATTCAAGTAGTAACACATTTTTCCACGCCTGGACAACTATGCAATGAATAATTTGTGCAGAAATTTTAATCCTCTGGAAAATCCACCAACAGTTCCCATGTATTCTGTATAAATTACATTTAGATTAAGCTATGAAGGCACCTACATTATACTTTTTGTTACCTGGAATTGTTGTTGGACTTCTTAAAATGATCTACTTGGTAAAGCAGTTGGAAGCAGAGATCAGTTGTGTGATTAGTCTTTCTCTGTATAAAAATGTCAAGTGAAAATGTTTGAAAATCCATCCGTCCATTTACTGAACGAACCCACACAATGCAGTTGTTTAATTGCAGCGGGCCACAGACTTGTTTGGTAGCAGCAGACTCTGGCCAGGGCACCAGTCCATCACAGGACACTTTCTTACACGTACCCACAGTTACAAAGACAGTTTCATAGATCTGAGATTTTAAATAGTCTTCAGGCGCTGTGAGGCAGCAGCACTAACTGCTCCACCACCATGCTACTCTGTAGTAGCTCTTTTTCACCCGCTGATGAGATTTTCTGTGCTACAAAATTGCTTTGCAAGTCAGCCTTCATTGATCTTTGTTTTCTACCCTATAACCCGACCAAATTCCAGTGCCACTGCATTTCAGTGTTGGTATCTTAAAATATTGTAAACTACAAAGCTTTGGTCACATAATATACTCAGCAAAAAAAGAAACGTCCTCTGACTTTCAACTGTTTTTACTTTCAGTAAACTTAATGTGTAAATATTTGTATGAACAGTAAAAGAGTCAACACCATAAGACATAAATTAAAAATGTTTCACAATGTGTCCCTGAATGAAGGGAGGCTCAAAATCAAAAGTACCAGTCAGTATCTGGTGTGGCCACCAGCTGCTTGAAGTACTGCAGTGCATCTCCTCCTCATGGACTGGACCAGATTTGTCAGTTCTTGCTGTGAGATGTTACCCCACTCTTCCACCAAGGCACCTGCAAGTTCCTGGACATTTCTGGGGGGAATGGCCCTAGCCCTCACCCTGCGATCCAACAGGTCCCAGACGTGCTCAATGGGATTGAGATCCGGGCTCTTCCACTGCGAGGATGATCAGCTGTCCTTCCTGTCTCCCTGTAGCGCTGTCTTAGGCGTCTCACAGTGCGGACATGGCAATTTATTGCCCTAGCCACATCAGCAGTCCTCATGCCTCCCTGCAGCATGCCTAATGCACGTTCACGCAGATGAGCAGGGACCCTGGGCATCTTTCTTTGGGTGTTTTTCACAGTCGGTAGACAAGTCTCTTTAGTGTCCTGCGTTTTTAGAACTGTGACCTTAAATGCCTACTTTCTGTAAGCTGTTAAGGTCTCAACGACCATTCCACAGGTGCATGTTAATTAATTGATTATGGTTAATTGAACATGCATGGAAAACATTGTTTAAACTCTTTACAATGAAGATCTGGAAAGTTATTTGGATTTTTAAAACATTATTGTTGAAATACACAGTCCTGGAAAAAGGTGACGTTTCTTTTTTTTCTGAGTATATATTAACCATATTGAAATCTGCTGATCATATTTACTGGGCAGTTTACTTTTATTAGTCAAACACTAAACAGTTTCAATGTTCTGTACTGTTCAACAGACATATAAAAACATTTGGTAATACACTCTGAAAATAGTATGCAGCTAATATCTGTATTTCTTCTGATAACGTAATAATTATTACATAATCTTTTTAACACTGAAACCCAATTAACTGAAAAAGTCACAGCAGACATCACAAGGAAATAATGACATTAGTTTGTTGTTTTATTGGCGTAGCAGGGTGGTACAGCACTGACACTCAAATAAAAACTTTCTTCATTTGCATCTTCTCCTCATGTCAGGCCCGTCTTAACGTATGGGCACAATGGGCCTAACCCTACCAACAGCTCACTACTTTGGCCGGGGGCCTAGGATGCTGTTAGGATGACCCTGCCTCATGTCTGCATGACTTATTCTCCAAGTGCTCCAGTTCTCTTATCCATCTAAAAAGATGTTGATATTCGGTCCATTGGTGAATCTAAATGAACATTTACCTTAGAATTAGATTATGTAGCTCAGTAAGTGGATGGATGTTGTTTTACTTGTCAGATGAAGCACACAGGGTGTTACTATTTGAAGTATTTCTGTATATAATCCGTACTTTGTTATAAAATAATGTTCATTGATGCAATATCATTTCTGAATTATCATTTATTAAAATATCCACAGTACTGAGCACAGTATATCTTGCTAAGTTATTTCAACATGTTTGATAGTTTCTTCTCTGTTTGTAAAGACTTACTTTTTATTATAAATTATAATATAGTGATACAAATTATTAGTTCACGATGTAGTTTATTCTTCAATTTTTTTCTGTAATTCTAGCAATAAAGGATAATTAAAATACAATGATATAATACAAGAAGTTGTTTTTGTCAAGGCATTGGCTAAGTCATTATTTTGTAAAATGAAAAAGAATAGTTTTATTCCACACAACAAATCAATAGAAAGAATGAGTCTGCAGTGTAAGATCTTTCAAGATTTTGTGAGATCTTTAAACAGTGAAAGACACAATCATTTAAATAATATGCTGAATATTGTATGTAATGTAAAAAGAAGAAAAAAAACAAATGTTTCAAAATGTGAGGTGGGGAATTGACAGGCTGCCACTTACTGAAATATATGGACGGAGTCATATGAATTTTTTTTTTATAGTTTAATTCAATTCACAGAGTACCTAAAATGATTTTATGAAGATGTAACATTTTGCATTGAAATATTCCATGGTCCCTGTTAGAATCCTGCTCATTATCTTCTGGGCCTGCCTACTCCAGTTCAGCATTTCAGGGACCCTAAGCCTAACCTAACAGCATTAAGTGTACAACTCGTACTACCTCTGGACATGGAGCCAGCACTTAAATCATTTTAAATCATAAAAGCTCTATCAGCTGACTCCTAATTTGGTCAGGCTTATGTCACACACCGTGCTTGATATCTAATTTCTCTTTCAGATTGTATTATATGTGATCACTCATTGTATGTACTGTTCTGAGGCCCTAGAGGACTAATACAGTCACTGATTTTCCAAGATTAATGTTACTCATAAAATTGCTCAGCAGCTAGTTTGCCATGCCACTCTACAATGGCATGTGTGCCATTATTAATGTCCTGTTAATTGTTGTCAGGTTTCTTCTTTAGCATTCATGATTACAGACAAAAACACCATCACAACTTTGATGACTTCAGTGATTGCAGGAGCCCAAGGCCCTGTCCTCTGTGCTTTCCTTGAAGATGCGACCTACAACGAGAATGAACGTCCAGCAGAAAGTGTGCAGAGGACATAGACTATTAGATAAAGTGGGCAGCTGGGTAAAAAGAAAAAAAGCTGAGCACCACTGCCTTAGGAAACTAAGGCAAGACCCTCATTCTTAGCTACGGTATACTGTATCTCGCTGTTGTGAAAGAACAGTGACCATGGAGGGACATATTGTATATATGTAAAGAAACTTTATCAAAAGATGACAGTACTGTAAAATAAAATAAAAGATAAAAAGTCAGCTTTTGTTTCTTATAGGGTAACTCTGGCCTGGGATTCAGCATTGCTGGAGGAATTGACAATCCACATATTCCTGATGATCCAGGAATTTTCATCACAAAGATAATACCAGGTGGCGCTGCTGCCATGGATGGCAGGCTTGGGTGAGTAGTCTTGTTAATGCATACACTTGTGACGGTGCTGAAGCTGCTTGAAACACAGTTTTCTTTATACCATGCTGCCAGTTTCGGTCTATGTTTGCTGTTTTTTTTTCCTTCAAAATCTCGGCCCATAAATTCCAGTTCAGGCCAATTCATGTCTCTTTGCAATTAAAGCTTTTCTTTCATCCATCTGTCCTGATATTTTTAAGATGACTGGAAAATCTAAATCTTAGTATGTCCCTTGCTATCAACACATGTGTTACATACTTGCCAGCACTCCTTTAGGGTTCACAGATTAGAAAGCACTGCATCTCCGCCTTGCCCGTAAAGGAGCAGATACTCTGGTTACATTTAAATTCAGAATTAGGATGTTTACTGCAGTTTCATTTATTTGTCCACATTCTGGTCTCATTTTTCCTTTATACCTTTTGTTATTTTTTCAAAATTATCAGCCATAAGTTTTTCTTCATTTAAAGCCTTGTAGACAGCAGTGGTGCATCATAAGCTTTTACCACAAATGGAAGCATTTGATTTACTAGTTAATCATTGTCTCCATCCTCCTCAACTGCCATTATCTTTTTAGTGGCAAAAAAATTATTTTATGTGTACAAAATTTTGAAAATAGATTCCACCAAATAGTTGATGGCATTACACTGCTAAACTGAGTTAACACACTGACAGTCCAGGACAGCACTGGAGTAAGGACACTACTGTTTGGCATCAAGAAGAGGCATTTGACATTATTTAGGAATCTAAAAGGAGGACTCGTAGAGGACACAAGACAAATTATGGATTTGTTAGAAGCTTTATAATGTATCTACCAGCTGACCTGGAAGCACTTGGGAATTTTCAAAGAGATAATGAAGGTTATTGATGAATAAAAGAAAGCTAAGACCATCTTGGTCTGTTGGTCATTAATGCAACCATCTTAGGACACATGATACCCAACTGGTAACTCTACACAACTGTTTCAAAATGCCTCTCTCTAAGGTATTCATATTTACTTGAAATACTCCCATCCTTGATTGTGAGTACTGTCATATTTTTTAATCAGCTTCATTAACGTGTTTTGCTGGTATGCCCTGGATATAAATAAGGATATAACTAAATAACTATAACTCCTGCATGTGATGCTCGGGTGCCTAAAGCCTTAGAATATTCTTGAACCCGGGACATTGCTAGTCATGACTGTGATAGACTAGTGCAGTGAGGTCACATAAACAACAAGAGTGACGCACAGTGCATCGTTTGTTTTATTCTCCAAATCAAACAGGCAGTGTACAAGAAAAGTGCAGTTCTTCTTCATTAAATAAATAATCCACCACAAAAACAGTGCTCATTACCACGTCATTTTCTAATCCGCTTAAACCAGACCAATGTCATGGGGCCTGCTGGAGCCAATCCCAGGTAGCATAGGGCACAAGGCATGAACAAACCCTGGAGAGGGCACCAGTCCATCACAGGGCGAACACACACCCACACATATACACCAAACACACACTAGGGCCAATTTAGTGTCTCCGGGTTAACCTAACTTGTGTGTCTTTGGACTGTGGAAGGAAAACCGGAGCACCCAAAGGAAACTCCCACAGACACGCCGAGAACATGCAAACTCCACTCAGGTAGGACCCGGGATAGCAAAACCTGGTCTCCTTACTGGGAGGCAGCAGGGCTATCACTGCAACATCCTGCTACAGTGCTCATTGAGGAGGTTACAATTCATAAATAAAGCCAATAAATGGATTAAAATCGAGAATTAAAACACAGCATCAACTATTTTTTCCTTCCATCAACTCTTGAGCCTCAGTGCATCCTTCTCATGGATGCGTCTCTTCTGCACACCCATTGGGTTTACTTAGCCGACAGAGGCATCAGCAAGTAAGGTCAACCACCTTCAACTCGTTTCCCCACCACCATCCAACCCTCAGAGCTCCACTCCCTTGTCCCAGCACCATTCTCCAGCATCACCAGAGTGAACGGCTACTCCTGCTCATCTCCGCCATGCAGCTGGCATGACCTACCCTGGTGCATCATTCTTTACACACCGCATGGGACTTCCTGCCTCCATTCCACTGCACCTGGCTGATCCTTGACCCTGAAACTTACTCCTCTCTCTCTTTTAATCTTTTCATTGTTTTTTACCTCCATTCCTTTCAGTTTCCTCCTTTTTGCTCCCTGCAATCTCTTGCTCACATATCCCTTTAATCCCTAGTGAGCAATCCGCGGAGCCTCAAAGAGGGGCGGCTGCACTAACTGCTGTGATGCATGTTTAGCGCAATTAGCAAAATCCCTCATCGAGAACTCCTCGGCCACACAACTTTTCTTCTGCACACCTGTACTCACAAGGCCTGGGCTGCCTCACTGTTTTTATTAAAAAATAAAAAGCTCACACTGCTACAGACCCCTAACACGCTTCACTACACTACAGTCTCCAGCAGTTAAAACAAAGGAATATGAAAAGTTAATAAAAGTAAGGTAATACATTGCAGGCCCATCTTTTCACTGTGAGTAATTGGGACCATGTTACCTTAATTTGGTAATATCTGGGTAATATTAGAGTACTGTATTTTGACCTTATAACTATGACTGGTTTAAAGATGGTAGAATTATGGGTTATTTTCTAAGGGCTCAGTTTTCTGCCAAAAACTAGCGTTTTCCACTTTGTCCTTAGAAGGTAATCAGTATTCACATCTAAAAATGTACTGCCACACTTTGCTCTATCATTCCCAGTGCACAGTATGTAGTGTTCAATCCAGGTACTGTAAGGAAATTACATGGCCACTGGCATAGCTTTTTGGAGGGAGTAGGCCGCCCTGGGGTGGTACTTTTTAATAAACTTTAGTGCTAGACTTTTTAGACAATTTTGTTTAATAGGGCTTTGGCAAGCTAACGTGTTATCTATGTCAAAATTAGACTCTCTCCATTGACTGGAAGGGAGGAATCATTCAATCTCATTATTAATATTTTATTATTCTCTCAATCTCAAAATAAAGTGAACAAAAGAGAGAGAGGCGCTGCTTAAAAAAGAAAAAAGGCCAGGGAAAAGTACTAAAAAAAGAATAAAGGGGGATTATGTAAATACCTCAATCATAATTAATAATTGAAAATGTAGATACAATTTTTGTTGTTTTCATTTTTGTTTGATATGTATTATGTTTTATTTTGCAAGTGGGAGTGTTGGCAAACTCAAAGACTGCTCAGGGCGACAAAAACTCTGGCTGCACCCACTGTACGTGCATTTGTTTTACATGTTCCTAGTTCTATACAAAAACTAAAATTTGCACTTATGATCTCGGTGACTGGCAATTGAAAATGTCTGTTTTATTTTCTCATATACTATGTATTATTATCTTTATTGCTTTATTGAATTTGCTTGTGGTTTATTATAGTCTCTTCTGGAATCTCTGTAAATGGTATTTGAGTTTTAATGAACATCAGAGAAGCCTCTGCTGTCTAAATCATCAATCTCTGCTTTTAACCATAGTCAGTTTTTTTTTTTTCTAGAACATTCAAGCAGTTTACTTTATTTCTTCTATCTTGTGTTTTGCATCATATTTATATTCTACCATCTGTCATCAATGCCTTTCAGGCATATTAAACAAGATGTGTGCCACTCATTCAGCTGGCATCTACTTATGCCATTTGTCCACTGTTTTGACTTCCAACACGTCCCCTAATGGAGCCCCTTCACCAATCACATGAGCCAGCTGTGGACAGGTGAATGTTCTGGAAGTGGCTCCTCTTTCACTCTCGCTCTCCCTTCTTAAGGAGACTGCTAGTTGCTCGACATTTGTGGCTACAAGGCAGTAAGAAGCAAAAGCAAATCTCTGAGAAACTGGGCATCAAATCAGACACAGGTATTAGCAGATGTGGATGGCTGCATTTTTAGAGTCCATTCTTTTTGTTTAGTTTTTTTTTAATATCTATGTATATTAGGTACATACAGTATGTGTTGTCCTCTTCATTTGGATAACATATTGAAAGTGATGAGAATAACATCTATATTGATTATATGGTTAATTTCTAATATTCATTCTTTTTATTTTAAAATTGTTTCTTTTTAAAGATTTTTCTCTGTCTCCCTCTCTATTTCAGAGTGAATGACTGTGTTCTGCGAGTTAATGAAGTAGACGTATCAGAAGTGGTACACAGCCGGGCAGTGGAGGCACTCAAAGAAGCAGGGCCTGTTGTAAGGCTGTTAGTGAGAAGGAGACAACCCTTACCTGAAACCATTTTAGAAGTCAACTTACTTAAGGGGCCAAAAGGTAAACTAAAGTCTCTCTATTCATCCATCCTTATATTTTCTGAATATATTTCTAGCAAATACTGGGATGCAGGCTTCCAGATTCCATAATGGCAAAAGCTAGAGGAAGGCAGGAGGCACCCGGGTTGGATACTAGTAAAGTAAAGAATATCTCACCCAAAATATACTTTGCCAGAGCAGTGATAGCAACATAATCTATTTCTAAAATTGATGTACTGTATATGGGTAGGGGCATATGTTCACTAGGGTAGGTGATAATCATGTTAGACAGTAGGTTTAAAGTTTACAGAATTTAATTTATTTACTGTTTTACTCACAGCAACCTTACAGGTAATAGTAGTACAGATATGTGATATGCACGGTCAAGGGAATGAACTGCAAGGACTCATACCTGCCGCACCAGGCTACACAGAAAATGATTGGGCACCATGTAAGAGACTGACTGATCCCCTTACTTATGTCCTTCATTAATATCATATGTTACTTTAAATTGTGTTGATACTACATACAGTACTTGGTAGAGAGCTTTTGTTTGAACTCAAGACCCAAATCAGAGAAATGACACCTTTTATTTCTCTTCTAAAATCACGTAAATGGGAATGCACAAGACAAATAAATAGGTGGCCCTATAAGGCCAGAGGCTATCATAGATTATTAGCCCTAAAAGGCACCACCTTTCAATTCATCCCAAGACATCTGATATTAATAAGTACATAAGGACCACAGTAAAAAGAAAAAAAGAAATATTATATAACAATTAAGAAAAAAAGCATAATCCATAGAAATATTTACTGTATAAAACAACATAAATATTAAATAAAAGTTAAAGAAAATTAAGCCTTGGATGAAATTCTGACTTATCCCATAACTAAAAACAGCTATGTTGGGACACATCTCAGAACCTCTACCATTCCTACATTATCTGTGGTCAATAAAAAAAATAAATTAAAAAAAAGCCCACTATGGTCTTCTGTTCTGTGTGGTTCTTCTTAGTCTCTCATCCTTGTTTCAGCTTTTTTTGCTGTAGCCAAAAAACAATTTTTGTTACGTTTCCTCTGGAGCCACTTGGCAGTAAAAGAAATCCCAACATGTGACAGGGTACAAGCATTAAAAATGGGTATTTCCAGTCTTGAGCTTTACAATGAATGCGGGTACAGTTTTCTAGACGGCCTGTGCTATTCACTCCTAATCGAGACTCGCTGAAGATATGATTACTAGGCATCTTGTGTTTCATGGGTTGGATCTGAGTGCATGCATCCTTTGCATAATACATTTTTTTATGATTTTCACATATATAAGACATTTAGAAATACTTTTATTTTTTTAAATAACTTTAAATGCTTAACTCTCTTTTGTTGTTTTCCTATTATGTTGCTCTTTATGTGTGTTCTTTACTCCCTTCATTAAATTCTAATAATGACAATTAAAAACAAGAAAACCAGACATCAAAGCAAATAAAACACAGAATCATGAAGGGCTGCAACTGTTTTAGCATCAGACCCTATATATGCACATAGCAGGTGCCACGAAGGAAGGACAGGCATCCTGGCCTCGATAAATGGAAGGATTCATTCCTAGCCAGGAGCCCATAATGAAAAGAGCAGGTGTATGAGACCACTGAGAGCAGTTCATTCCTCCATACAACAGGTGGCAGTGTTCATCAGGGCTAAATCACTTTAGGACACCCACAGGGTGGCATTGGAGTTGGAGTGCTGTCGGGGTTTTTGGTAACTGCTAGAGCAGGGCTGGGCAAAGTCATTCCTGCAGGGCCGCAGTTGCTTAATTAGAAAACAATCTTTGCCAATAATTACATTTAATGGCTTGTTAGTGCTTTAACTCTGCTATGTCAAGTCATTCTCATATCCTAGATTTTTTTCCCATTCTAAGGATATCATCCAAATACTTTGAAGTTTAAAATGGATGGGTAATTCTCAATCCTTCACTTTTTTCTCTTCTCTTTCCTTCCAAGTATTTAATTAAAGCAAATAGTGCACGATAAATACACACAGGTGTAAAGGGTAACTAGCAAAATGGATCTGCTGGTTTCTTTTGTCATTTGCATCTTATTGCTAATAAGGAGCAATTAAAAACCGAGAATGCAGCTGTTTAAGACTTAAATAAGCAATAAGGGTTCAAAATCTTAATGAGGGAGATAACTAAAATGAAGCAGAAGTGTTTCTAAAGCAATAAGTGATTCTTATTAAGTATTTGGGTTGGAACAAAAACCTGCAGCCACTGCGGCCCTCCAAGAATGACTTTGCCCACCCCTGTGCTAGAGGGTGCTACCGGGGGGTGGGGGACTGCCCTGGTTCATGTACAACCTGGAAGTGATTAAAAGGACTGAGACAGGAAGCCAGAAGAAGTTCTTGGGTTGACTTTAAAAGAGAGCCCACGGCCACACCTGGGTGGGGTCAGAGTCCTAAAGGCAGCAGGCAACTGGAGGATGGAAGGAGGAAGACTTGGCTTGATTTATTGTTATTGTGACTGATTTTAAAAAGGGTGAAAACTGTGATGGGGTTGTGGATAAATGATTATATTTTATTTTATCCCAGAAACATGTTGGGCATAATTGTGTATGAGGTTTGGGCTCAAAGGTGGTCTCTGGTGCTTGCTATATACTTAGTGTGTGTAGATATACTGTACATTTTAACTACATTGTACCAAACTCAGTTTTATAATTTCTACATTGACCCCAAAACAAAGAAACCGGGAAATAACAGTTCACTCAATTAGGTTAAGAGTTTAATGAAAAACAAATGTTATTTGGAACCAAACCCTGCAGTCACAGGGGGTCCCCAGGACTGAGTTTGAGAACCAATGCTCATCTACACAATATTATGTGCCACAATTGCCTGAAAGACTTTTTAAACAGTGACCTGCTGAATAGGAGTGAGAAAAGCATTCTAAAATATAAGTTATAATGCTTATAACTTTAAAGTGTTTTGGTTGTAAACTGATGCTTAATATCTATAGAATTAACTGATAACACCTTTTTTAAAAAATCAGTGTGATTTGTGTGGCTGATCACCATATAATGTATTCCTGTTTCTAGGCTTGGGTTTCAGTATTGCAGGGGGAATTGGGAATCAACACATACCAGGAGATAACAGCATTTATATCACCAAGATTATTGAGGGTGGCGCTGCCCAGAAGGATGGGAGACTTCAAACTGGAGACCGTCTACTGGCTGTGAGTCGTCCTGTCTTTTAAATTCCTCAAAACATATATAACCAAGAAGTCGATATCTTTGCAGCTTAACATGCTTAAGGTGTTTCTCCTGTACAGGTGAATAATATTAACCTGCAGGATGTGCGCCACGAGGAAGCAGTGGCTGCCTTGAAGAACACTTCTGACATGGTCTACCTGAAGGTGGCAAAGCCAGGGCCCGTACACATTAACGACATGTATGCCCCACCAGACTACTCCAGCAGTAAGTATTTTACCATCTGTCTCTTTTTCTTTGTCATAAATGCAAATTTTATGGCAGGTATTATTCTGAATGCAAGACAAATATTAATGGTATCAAAGATGAAAGAGAAAAAAAAGAAACATTTTACCATTGTGATCCTTTCTGATATACATTTCATTCTTATACCACTATTTAATTCTAGAAAAAATAAAAAAGAACAGAAACAAAGCAGTACAATAGCAGTTAATTGCATCAATTTTATTTATTGAGCATACATAATCGAACTTTGGAAATGTGGGGAGCCAAAGCCTATCCTAAGAGCATTAATCACAAAGCAGGAACCAGCTCTGGACAGGGAGACAGTCATTCACAGTGTGTCCTGACACATATGTCCATGCTCACTCACACTGGACCAGTTTAGAAATGGCAGTAATTCTGACCTACTTAAATGTGTGTGGGTGGGGTGGGCAAGGGGGCTACAGTTGGGGGAGCGGCAGTAGACACTGGGTTGCAATTTGAAACAAGTGTTTTAGAGCTGCCAAAAGAACAACTTTGCCACTATGCTACTCATCACTAATTATAGTCTGTTGCAAATTATCCATCCATCCATTTTCTAACCCGCTGAATCCGAATACAGGGTCACGGGGGTCTGCTGGAGCCAATCCCAGCCAACACAGGG
Organism: Polypterus senegalus; assembly: GCF_016835505.1. Lineage (NCBI taxonomy): Eukaryota > Metazoa > Chordata > Cladistia > Polypteriformes > Polypteridae > Polypterus > Polypterus senegalus. The sequence continues at coordinate 87,527,882 of NC_053163.1, read as the reverse complement.
CACAAGGCAGGAACCAATCCAGGGCAGGGTGCCAACCCACCGCAGGACACACACAAACACACCCACACACCAAGCACACACTAGGGCCAATTCAGAATCGCCAATCCACCTAACCTGCATGTCTTTGGAATGTGGGAGGAAACCGGAACGCCCGGAGGAAACCCACGCAGACACGGGGAGAACATGCAAACTCCACGCAGGGAGGACCTGGGAAGCGAACCCGGGTCTCCTAACTGCGAGGCAGCAGCGCTACCACTGCGCCACCGTGCTGCCCGTTGCAAATTATAGAACAATAAATTAACAGTATAGTTTTAAATGCAGATTATATTAAGTGGATTCAAATCACAACATAATTTAACATGTCAGCATTTTATTCCTTTAAGTTTTTGAGAATTCTTAGACATTAGATTTGTTGACTCATTTGTTCATTTTCGAGTATTTTATCATCTGACTGGCCAATTTAATGTTCAAAACTCTGACATTACATGACCTGAGTGGGTAGGAGTTTCCCTGTTGTTTTTAGATGAAAATTATTTCAGGTTGGGCATGCTCAGCACAATGATCAACATGGCAGATTCTCACTGGAGTAGAATTACTAATGGGCTGTGGTAATAATTACATGTCCTCCGGTGATAGAAATCCTGAGTGAATAATAATTTAATCAATTTGAATCATGTTACATAGAGTTTGCGGATTTTAAACATGTCGAACAATGCTCAGTGGGAAACAGGTGTCCTCTGACATGCAAATCATTAAACTGTGAGCTTTGTATCTTATTTTAAAGGACCTTTAACTCAATAATGTGCAAGCTGAATTGTTATGTTTGCTAGCAGCTTGTGTCTGACTATCACAAAATCATGCATGCATATAACACTGTGTATACAACAAGCACAGTCTTTAGCCATGGAAATAATTTTGAAAATAAAATACAAGGCTGGTGACAAGAAAAAAGACAAAGTGTTAACAAGGTGCCACCTATGATGAGGTTCCTCAGATGTATACGCAAGGCAGATCCAAAGTTATTAGAAATCTCTCTGTCCTTACCTGTGCCACACGGACACACCGGGGTTGGTTAGAAGCAGGACAGGGTGATAGAAAGGGATTGTTGGCTGCTGAGCCCTTTAAGTCAGATAGCTGGAGGAGATTACAATAATAATGTAAGGGGCGATGTGGAAATAGTGTGCATGGGTTCCTGACCTACATTAGGGCATAATAAAATGGGTTAAACCAACAACGTTGTTTGCTTAAAGTCTGGGACAAGAGGAAAATGTGTCCAAAACTTGAGAGCATACAAGAAACAGGAGGGAGTCTTTTTGACGGCCAAATGTTTGAGCCATGGCACCAGGACAAAGAAGGAAAAACCTTTAGTTAAACAGGATAAGGACGCAGCCATCATATTTTTGATTATGTTGTATGTTGGTGCTTTAAATTACTTTTTGTTATGTCACGTCCTACTTTTTTGTTATGCCAGTTGAACAACATGCCCTGCAAACAGGCCTACCAATTATTATTATTAAAATAGGATTTAGGTGCAATTTCCGCTTTTTAACCATTGAGTCCAGTTTGTACACCTGTACAAATCAGCCTGCTATTAGTCGACATAGATTAATAATTGCTAACGGCATTCACTGTGGACTTATGCAGGGTGTTGAAGTGTACAGTGAATGAATCCCCGATAAAGTAGACAAAGTATTTTGAAAACAAACACAAGGCGGATTACCTACTAGATAAAGCAACACATTCATAATTGTGTTTGTATGTAGGAACATGCAGAAGATGTACAGAAAAAAACTCTTGGGATGGGAACTGTAGTCTTGCAGACATTTAGAGTAGAAAATTGTAGTGTACTGGCTGCACAAATAGAGGACAATGTCAGCTCCATGCACTGAGTATGGGTGTGCAAGAAGGTAAGATACAAAAATTGACAATTGTCTTAACGCAAGCAGAATGATAGTACAGAAAAAATATGTAAAATGCTTCCATTTCTGCACTATTTACACTACTTGCACTTAAACTTTATTTAACTAGGTTTGCTGCCTGCAGGATACAGTGTTGAGACAACAAGCTTTTTGCTCTATCCAAATCACACTAAGAATGCAATGGAAAAGTGTGCCGCTGCTGTCTGGGCAAGCAGAGCTTTTGCTGAGAGAAGAGAAAATGTACAGAGCTACAAGGGTGCACAATTGTTCAGAGGTTACAGTCTGTACAGCCAGCCTCTAGTTATTTGTCCTGGACCTACAGGAGCAGGGCGTCTTTGTTTATTTAGTTACACAGGGCATGAAGAGCAGTTACGCCTCCAGACTTACTAGACTGGTATGACTACATGGTTTGGCCCAGTTTATGAAAATGGATTTTTTGTCTGATTTATTATTTTTCCTTGTGTACCTGCTTGTCTTTCACTTCATGATGTCTGCTTGTGTATGCTATAAGCCCCAATACACACTACAAAGTCACCATACCATTGGTAAACAGGGATTAGTCTGATCTGTATAGAAGTGCTACAGTACCCACTGATCAGTCCTCAAGTCTTTAGCTCACTTGCTTTACCTTTAAAACTCAAATTCAAAGTCTAATTCAATTTAGCATGAAAATACATTTTGTATTGCTAACGTATTAATAGTAAATCAAAGACTGAGGATTTTAGATACATAAACATCTAAGTATTCATTACTAAATTTAGGCAGTCTAATTCAGTATGTGGTGCAAGACAGGAGTGATCTCTGAAAAGGAAGCCAGTCTTTCACAGGACAAACTCACACACACAAATACACACACATGCACACATACTCTTTCTCTTTTTCTCTCTCTCTCTTTCTCTCACTAACACACACATTACATATTAAGCCAGTGTAGATAAGCAGAATAGCCAAACATATAAGGATATCAGAGGAAAACAGGATTACTGGCAAAAAATCCAGACAGCCTCAGGGAGAACATGCACATATATAATGTCCAGGCTCAGAATTAAATCCAAGCCTTGAAACTATGGGCAACAATATATTAAAATTAAGTACCTAAACAGACATAGATAAATAAATAAAGTTCCCTTTTGTTGCAGTGTTATTCCTGAGGGTCTGAAGATATCTATCTGTCTGCCTTTGTATCTGTGCTTCTTATTCTTATGTGTGTGATGCAGATTTATAAATAAATGTTGGTTAACAGATTTATCTATTCCTTTTCTTTGTGAGCTCTGAACCAATGACATTGTGCAGTGCAGCTCACCACATAAAATGTGTTCACCATCAATGGGTGGCCTTGCACAAACTGTAGCGTTTCACTACAAAGTGAAATTGCAGCAGTGCGTTTCTACGGTAACAGTGCTGCCAGCAATAACTTGAGGACACATGACGTCAGTGTAAAGCTTTTCCATTATGCTTTGATCTTTTGTAGTCTTTCAAACAACACATAAGACCATTGAAATCACAGTGCAATTTTCTCACTCTACATAGCATTTTATTAGGTACATCTTTTCCATAAACCTCAGAAATCTTTTTGACTTATTTTGGCCCTTTTTTGTCTTTCTGTGTTTTCAGCATTTCCAACTTTAGTTGATAACCATGTTAGTCATAACTCCAATATGGGCTATATGGGTCCAGTTGAGACTAAGTCCTCCTACCAGCCACATCAGGTTACACCATCAAGATATTCTCCAATCCCTCGTCACATGATTGGGGATGATGACTTTACAAGGTAAGTGACTGTGCCCAGCCTGTTTTGTTTTCGTTCTATTTATTCAGTATGCTTTAAACTCTGCTACTTATTACTAATGCAAAATGTTAAAACTATAGTATATACAAGATTTCATAGACTGTGATCGTGAATGGAAGTGATTAGGTATATTAAAGTCTAAATTACAAAGAATTTTCCAGACACTTTATGTACTGAATGCAGACATGGGATGTAAAATGATAAATACAGTGACATGAACTAACTTCTTTAACTTAATATATATATATATATATATATATATATATTTTTTTTTTTTTAATTCATGATGACAAATCCATTTCAAGTGTGATTTCTGTACCCCACCAGGGCTGAACCCATTGAACCCATTTACAGTGCCATCCACAAACCACAAGCGGAACCCATCCCTCTCTCCCCCCAGCTGTACAGCAGGGCGCCCTGGGAAGCGGGTTTGAGTCCCGCCCCCTCTGTCTTGTGCCCTGGCCTGGCAGCCTCTTCTGGCAGGTACTAACCTTGCTGCAATCTGCTTTGCTAACCTTCCTGTCTCCTGCCCAGCTCCCCTGTGGCTTTAAACTGCTTTATGGGAGCTAGGTCTGTTCTGCTGTGCTCTGGGTTTCTTTGCTCTGGGGTTGGGTAGGTGGTTGTGTTGTTCTGTGTAATCTGCTTTAAGTGGGATTTGCTTTTGCTTTCTCTGATACGGCGGACGCTTCTGTGTAGATGGCCAGTGTCTTTGCAATTGCACTACCATTATGCATGTACTTTAACATTCCCAGCTATTACACGTTAGTGAAAAGGTTTTTCTAAACAGACTGCAGGTGTTGGTAACAATGTCCTAATTGATTCAATACAGAACACATTGTCATTTCCACCTGTCATTGGGCGCTTCTTAAGTCTGAAATTGGCCATCATCTGTTTAAAAACAAGCTAAGCAGATTAAATGTAGCCCAGCCAGCTAAACACCCTGAAGTAACTAATACTGCTCAAAGAAAGATAAAATGTCAAAGCAAACTGTATGATACTTGTAGAACTAATGAAATACCTAAGAATTGTTTAAGCATGTTAAAATTAGGTGTCTTTGCTCTGCAGTACCATACCACTTAGAAAGGGTCATGCACACAAAAAGAGTCAGTGTAATAGTGAGATTTAGTCTAAAGTAGCAAAATGTTCAGCAGTGAGAGAATGCATAAAAAAACAAGAAAATAATTTTTCAGTTCCCTGAGAAACACATCTCAGTGCAATTTGGTAGACTTATTAATAAGACAGCAGTAGAGTGTTGTAAAGGGATTAATAAAGTATCTATCTATCTATCTATCTATCTATCTATCTATCTATCTATCTATCTATCTATCTATCTATCTAAAGTGTTAACCATAGATTGATACAGGAGAAAGTAGCTTGCATTGGTAATCTATTTAGTTAGCCAATAAAAGGTGTCATTTCACCCTACTTTCTCCTTTATTAATAATGTTATTTCTCTTTGATATATTGTTTTCAACATTCAAAGCTTTATTGGTTCTGTTTTCTGACACTGATACTAGTTTTCAATTGCACTTTCACTTTTATTTCCTTTATAGCATTTCACATATGGTATATGCTTTATGGTATTTCATACCTAATACTAGTTTTCAGTTGCACTTTCAGTTGTACTTGCTTTATGGCATTTGATACTGAAAATTTTCTAAAAGAACTTTCCCAGTTTTTTCTTTTGCAAAACTGAAATAATCCACTCCTGTCAGTATAAATATCACTATATTCTTACTGATGGATGCATTTTCAGTCTTTCTGAATTTAATTTTTGACTTAATGTAAGCCTATCCATTCTGTCTCCCAGCTTATCAAAGTGTAAATACATATGCGAGTTCAGATTTACTGACACTCAAGTTTACTGTACAGTGTACATGGAAATTCCTACTTGCATAGTTGACTAACTTGCAACACGCCGCCACTCTCCTACACCAATAGCAGCAAATATTTTTAGTGAAACATAGACCTTACCTTAATGAAGCCTTTTATATTCATACCATTAAAGTTTAGGTTAACAAAAACTGATACTAAGTACATGTTAGGGTATTACAAATGTGTCTTCTTCAGAGAACAACTAATAGGTTACAACCTACAGCCATAACTAAAGTAAATTAGGCCTTGCACATTAAACCAAACAATTTGCACAGGTGTCCCAACTTCTGCTGATTACTAAAAAGCCTCTGTCTGTTTTAAAACAGAGTTGGAACAGATGGTGTAATAACAGTTTCTATACCCTCTAAAGTACTACTTGGACAATAATACAGTCTAGAAAGTTGTAATTTCCAGTTATAATGGCAATAAAATGGCATTTAAAAAATGAAATGAGACAGAGCAATATTAGTAGTGTAGGCTTTTCATTTAGAGAAATTGCAACAAAAAAAAAAATCAAAATGTCAGTGGTCTCCCGCAATCCAAATGCAATTGGAAACTGGAAGAAACTCTGATAGGAAGAGATCTGGCAGACCTAAAGTCACAACCCAATCAGAAGACAAGTTTCTGAGGCTCACCAGCTTGTGTGATAGGCACCTCACAGCACAACAGCTTCAATCACAGCTTAACAATAGTCAAAAAGATCACGTCTCAGTTTCTACTGTGAAGAGAAGACTTGTGCTGCAGCTTTGACAGGGTGAGTGACAGTAAGAAAACAATTTCTTAAAGCACAAAATAGGGCATTGAAATACTGGCTGTGGACTACTATAGACTGGAAGAAAGTCTTATGGACCAATGAATCAAAATTTAAAATCTTCGATTCATCATGGTTCCTCAGTTTGTGACACCAGCTGTCAAACATGGAGATGGAAGAGTGATGGTCTGGGGTTCTTTGCTGGAGGCAGAGTTAGTGACTTGCAAAGTGACTGGCATTCTGGATCAAAAGGGTTTTGGATATTATATATAATTTTTCCAACATGACACCTACATCAGCTCATTCCACCCTTTTCTCCCATCTCTGTCATATTTCAAGCTGTAATGTGGAACAGACCCCATTGTTGTGCTGTATATTCAAGATACTTTATTATTATTTGCATTGTAAGTGACTCTTCTGTACAGTTGTAATTTAAGAAGTAACCCAGTTAATCTAGGATCAGCATTTTCCTTTGTGACCATCCATTTTAGTGTTGTATTGATAGTCACCAGGGTGAATGCTTACAGTCAGGTCCCTAAGTATTTGAACAATGACACAATTTTAATAATTTTATCTCTGTACACCACCACTACAGGTTTGAAATTAAGCAAACAGTATGTGATTGAAGTGTAGACTTTCAGCTTCAATTTATGGGGTTTACCCAAAATATCGTATAAGCTGTTCAGGAATGACAGACAATTTTCTTCATAGTGCCCCATTTTCAGGGTCTCAAAAGTATTTGGACATTTGACGGACAAGCTGTTCCACAGCCAGGTGGGAACAGTTCCTTCATTATTTCATTAACTATTAAAGTCTGGAATTGATTCCGATTGTGGAATTTGCATTTTGAAGCTGTCCATGCAAGTAAAACCAGTCCATCATTAGGTTGAGAAAATAAAACAAACTCTTTAGAGAGACAGCAGAAACATGAGGAGTGGTCAAATCAACCATCTGGTATATTCTTAACTCTTTCAGGGCGGATGTTGAATTTTGTCAAAATTTAGGGGTAGAGGATGGTAATCAGCTGTAAAATTTGCTGTTATGTTTTAGTTTGACTCTTTTTGCTAGAAGGAAAGTTAGCTTTGTTGATTTGACTTTGATTGCGCATGCGTGAATAGAGAAGAGCGCATGACCTCTAAAATGGCATCGACATCTGGCGAGAGACCAAAGCGAATGCATAAAGCAACATACTCCATGGACAACATTTTGTATATTATTGCCAAATCGGACTCTGAGTTGTCGGACTTCGATTTTCAGGCAAGTGATCTGGAGGTGGAGATTGAAAACAAAAGTGAGGTACTGGGATCAGCTGATCAGTCCCCAGCTGATCGCGGAGCTGAAAACCCTTGTGTAGCTGATGCGCATACGCCAACGTTTGCCTGGAAGGACCACCACTTACGATGACAAGAGGTACAAGCCAGATTGCATTGTACTGCCATACGAAGTCAGCCAGGTGGCAAGCACGCCACGCATTCCTACCGGCCATCGAGCTGCCCCTACACAGCCACCAGAGACCCTAAACAGGCGTCGACAGCAGCCACAGCAACAGACATTTTACATTGATTTACTTTTCAGAATAGTGAGTTGCCTGCAAAAAATATTCAGCCCTCGAAGATTTAAAAAAAGGAATGCACTGGTGAGCTCAGCAATACCAGAAGGTCTGCAAAACCACAGAAGACAACTGTCATGGATTATTGCAGAATTCTGTCCTTGCTGAAGAAGAACCTCTTCACAACATTTAGCTAAACCAAGAACACTCTCCGAGAGCTAGGCCTATCATTGCCAAAGTCTACAATCAACAGAAGATTTCATGAAAGTAAAGACAGAGGGATTACCACAAGGTGCAAACCACTGGTAGACCTCAAGCATAGGAAGAACCAATGAGACTTTGCCAGAAACATTTTTTAGAAGCCTGTTCAATTCCGATCAATTTTCTTTGAACAAAAGAAACTAAATTCTATATATATCAGAATGTTGGAAAGAGAAGATTATGAAGAACAGGAGAAACGGCTCACGATCCGATGAATGCCACATCATCAATGAAACATGGTGGAGGCAATTTTATGATTATGATCATGCATGGCTGTAAATGGAAGTCAGTCACTAGTGTTTACTGATGATATGACTCCTGGCAGAAGAAGCAGGATGAATTCTGAAGTGTATAGAACTATTCAATCTGCTTGGATTCAGTCAAATGCTGCAAATGGATGACGCTTCACAGTATCGATGGACAATGAGCCTAAACATACAGTAAAAACAAACCAAGTGCTTTTCAGTGCAAAGTAGTGGAATATTCTTCAATGGCCAAATCATCCAACTGACCTCAACCCAACTGGACATGCTGAAGACAAAATGATGGTAGAAAGTCCAATGAACAAGCAGCAATGAAAGACAGCTACAGTAAAGGCTTTATAAAGCATCACTAGAGTGGAAAACCAGCACTTGAAGATGGCCATGGGTTCCAGACTTTAGGCAGTGATTGTCTGTAAAGGAGTTTCAACCAAATATTGAAAATGATCGATTATATTTATGATTATCTTAGTTTGTCCAATTACTTGTGATCCCTTGGAAATGGGTGGGCTGTGCAGAAAAATGTCTGTCATTCCTAAACAGCTCATATAATATTTTTGGTAAACCCCTTAAATTAAAGCTGACAGTCTATACTTCAATCACATCTTGATTGCTTTGTTTCACATCCAATGTGGTGGCGTACAGAACCAAAATTATGAAAATTGTGTCACTGTCCAAATACCTGGACCTGACTGTAGCTCTACAAATCAAATCAGAGTTTGGTAACTACATAGTCTTGGGCAGTTTTTTTTTTTTTGGACCTGAGTATTTCCCACCGTATATCTGAGATATTTTAATCAGGTAAATCAAGTGTCACATTTTCAACTGTAGTTTTCCATTTAAGTACCTAGGCAGTCCACTATGGAGTATATGTCCTTTTTAAAAAAACAGCTAAGTGTATTGCAAATAAAACTAACATTCTATCCCTCAAACTTTGATTGGTCATTGGTGCCCAATTAACCCAAAGAAAGTATTGTTGGTAAGGGTCTAGAGTGGCCTACCTCTTCAGGGGAATTACAGTATACTTTAAGAGTGATCCCCATAGTCAATGAAGCTCCTTAATGGTCCCTGTCATGGGATTCCACTGTGTGCTCTTTTTTCTTCTTACATCTCTTTCTCTCTTTTCAGAGTGTTGTTTTTGTTTTTACTGGGCAACTTCCATGTGTCATAAATTTTCAGGAGGTACAAAACTATACCATTGAACCACCTAAATTGACACTTTGACAGGGTGATTTCCAGAAACACTTAATGTAGCATAAACTCTTAGTACTTGTATACAATAGCACTAAACTGAAAAAGGAAGCTTTTACAGGGGTCAGGTTGAGGAGCATACAAGGGCTTATTTTGTTTCATAGACTCTACATACAGTAATCAGAAACAAATATATATAAAAATTATAATATAATGCTGGAGGTGGACAGTGAAATAGAGAAGCCCTATGTTAAATGCCTAAGCAACTAGATCATCTAAAATACTGTAACTAATGCTCAGAGAAAAATATGCAAGACAAGCAATAAAAAAGTAACAATCATAAAAATGGTAAATATTACAGCTGAAAATGGAATAGACCAGAAAAGCCAACGGTTTTCCCTGAATTGCAGTCTTTCTTATAGGAAAATGAATAGCTGCTATGACGTCACCCACGAGCATGCATGCAAATCCCTGTCTCATAATTCATGCGAGCATCACAATGGCATAGCTACCTTGCTGCCTCAGAAGACATTGGACTGTTTGCCAGAAAATGGTAGACAAACAAAAAGAAAATAGAAAACAAAACATTTTCTAAAAAGTGAAAATACTCTTAACCAGCTATATAAGCCTAGAGATGTGGCCTATCACTTTATGGTATACTTCTTCAAAAATCCTGGAATGTGATATTCAAAGTTTAGTGAAAACAAAAGGACATTTAAACTCACATTACTAAATCTGAGGATTTTAAATGAGAAATAAATTAGAAAGCCTGACATGTGTTACAGATATAGAAAGAGAGCTATAATTTGATTGTAGTGCCTCACGTTTATCTGCTCTTATTAAATCTTTCTAACAATCCATCACACTGTGTGTCACAATCAAACACATTCATATAACTTACTCTTGGGAGTTGGGCAACTTCTCTGAAGATTTTTGACCAAAATATTGTCCCTGCATATTTTTTAATATGCCTAGCAAAGCCTACTTTACAGATAACATCCAAACTGTCTAGGAGTTAGTTTTGCCTTTGTTGTTTAAGACAAAACTGTTTCCCTTTTTGCAGACCCCTAACAATATCCATAACTATGTGCTCGAAAGGCATTTCTGCCAGATGAATGGTTACTGAGGGTGTATTTACAGTAGCTGCTTTCAGAGTAGTGTACACAGGAAGGATTCAATACATACTGGCCAGTTTTTCGTGCTTTTAAGGTAACAGGCAAGCAGTGTGGCATAGTGGTTAAGATTTTAGACTGTAAACCCTGAGGTTATGGATTCAAATCCCACTACAGACACTATGTGACTATGAGCAAGTCAATTCACCTGCTTGTGCCCAAATTGGAAAAACAAAAGAAAAGTAACCAATTGTGTCTCATATGGTGTAAGTTATCTTGGATAATGGTGTCAGCCAAATAAGTACATGTAGATGGTAATAGATGTTGGAAATAGACAAACACCCTTCTAAAGGCCAGTTTTGCAAAAATAACTGAAGTGACCAAACGTTGTATGCCCTGCTGACTCTGAATGAGAGAAGGACAGCTTGTACATTCTTTGCAATTTGAATAATCTGTCATTGACAATACTGCACAGTGCAAATACAGCTACCCCGATTGCGAGTTGTAGTTGGGGTTCCCATTGGAGACCCAGCCGCCTTGAAGATTCTAAGTTAAATGTTTGTGTATCTTTTCAACTCAAGTAATGGTGATCTTGAAAAGGTTCTCAATGGCACTTCCAATATCCTGATACTTCATCCATCCATTCATTATGCAACCAGCTATATCCTAACTACAGGGTCATGGGGGTCTGCTGGAGCCAATCCCAGCCAACACAGGGCGCAAGGCAGGAAACAAACCCCGGGCGAGGCGCCAGCCCACTACAAGTCGCACGCAAACACTCACACACACACACACCAAGCACACACTGGGGACAATTTAGGATCGCCAATGCACCTAACCTGCATGTACCCGGAGGAAACCCACGCAGACACTGGGAGAACATGCAAACTCCATGCAGGGAGCACCCGGGAAATGAAACAGGGTCTCCTACCTGCGAGGCAGCAGCGCCACCCACCGTGCCACCGTGCTGCCCCGATTCTTCACTACAGATAAAACTTTTTTAAAAAGTTACCCAGTTTATTTTTAAAATAACTTTAACAACTTCTGGATTAAGAAGCTCTAGATATACATACTGTATACACTGCACTAAAGTTTAGAATTGCTGTATAAGTTAGTATAAACCTGAATATACTGTACATGATCATGTGTTAAATTCTCATTTTTGAACAGCGAGACACAATATGTGCCAAAGTCTACAGGAGTAGCAAAAAAAAAAGAAGAAGCAAGGCTGTTGAGCTTTAGCGTTGGGTAGAGGGGTCTCTTCTTTTTGGTCAGTGCATCTATTGGGGTTTACCCTTTTCCCTTGTTTTGGTCATTAGATCATTTGTAGTGCTTTTCCAATTCCTGAAGTTATGTTCATTATTAAAAAGACAGCATGCTCTACAGGTTGAAAACTTGTTTAAGAATTGTAACAAAGGAATGAAATGGGACATGGATAAATAGTCAAACCAGCAAAGTTGGAAATGTAACTTAAAAAAACCACTCTTAGCTGAGTTTTCCATTTATTTGAAAAGCTCAGATATTGATGCATGCACACAGCCCTAATTTATAGCTGCGGACCATTAGCACTCCATGGCTTGCAACACTTGTCTTCATTATATTCCCATGCAAAATAACATACAAAACTGCAACAATCACAAAAAAGTAAGTACACATAAAAATGTTATAACATCATCATAATTAACAGTAAAATAAGTCGAAAACTAACAATTAATTCTGCACAAAATTGAGTAAAATTTGGAAGGCCTAGTTAATCCATGTTCATTTGAGTGCTGTTTGTAAAGTCAGCATTAACAGCCCTAGTAAATCTAATATTTTTTGAATATGATTTGTTCAATCTTTCTTTCTTTTTAGACATAAGCATGTGTCTTCTATCCAGTTTTTCGAGAAAACTTTAATAGCCGATCTGGTAGGTGAGGCACAGATGGGATTAAGAATCAACTTCTTGTAAGAGTGTGGCTTCCTCTTCTCTGGGGATAGAAAAGATGCTTGTTTTTTTTATATTATTTAATTTTTTTTTTATTTATTTCTCAAATGTGTGAGTGGACCATTTATCACATTTACAATACATTTAGTATGGAACAAAATGCAGTGTATAAATAGTAGAAATCAAATAACAAAACTGTGTATTCTGCTGTCATAAAGTTTAGGCATTCCTACATCTCCACAGTGTGATGTTTAAGTTATGAGTGCAGGGCACTGATGACGTTTAATCCAAATGACCCAAAATAGCTAACGTTCACGGTCCTCACTGTTGCTAATCAGGGTGGAATTATTTCTTGAGAGTCATAATGTGTTCTTCCATTAGTACATTAGGCAGGTGTAGCTTTCAAATGAGATGTTTAGTTATCCTTACCTCAATGTTCAGATGTTTACTTCTGACTCTTTTTTTCCCATTTGATTTGATTAGATTATTAGATTAGATTATTTATTTCTAAAAGCACATTAAAAACAACAAAGGTTAAAAGTGCTAAACAAAGAAGCATTAAAATAAACACAATGCAAACGACTGGTACACTTTCTCACTGACACCCATTCACATTGCCAGCTAATGCCAGGCAAAATGGTAGTAATATACAATGCTAACACTGACATCCAAGGGATGTTGTATCAAAATGCATGTGCCATAACACTGATAATATTCCATGATTCATTGCTAGAAATTGCAACAGCAAATTAGGGGCTCTGTTTCACCAGTTCTTTTTAAGTGATGATATTTGTGGTGTCCTCACTACTACAAGTTATTTAATTTCAACCCCTGTTTAATCACAGAAATATTAATGAGCTTTTTTATGCCATACCTTACTGTCCAGAGTATGAATCAAGCTACATTATGGAATCAGTCTCTGAAATCTTCTGTACCTCAGAGAAAGGTGCAGAGTAAATTGAAAATAAGATCTAGGCGATACCCTAACACAGACTGCTTAGCTTGATGTTCAGACATTCCATACAGGCAGAACATTTGAACAGTGAAGTTCCAGGTGAAACATTTCAGTGAAATTAGATATAACATAGCCTTCTTTCATTTTTGTAGGGTAAAAACAATCTTCATTAGTCAGCTTGATTTTCTTATGAGGCAGAGAATTAATTATCAGGCAAAATTAAATACATATTCCAGGTAACAGTGTATGTTGAATTTGTTTACTATGAATGACAGCCACAAGTCTCAGTAAAATAAATAGATGGGAAAAGTGACTTTATATAAAATGGTACAGGAACGCCAAGCCTGTTGTAATCCTAAACGGCTGCAGCTAGCAGTGAAGTGAGATGAACAACTTGAGCCGAGACACCATCTGCTAAGTTCACATCTGTGTAAAGTGTGGGTGAACTTTTAATTTGAATGGTTTTTCAATTATGGATACTCATAGCTGACTATTCAAAAACAGTCCTTATTTCAGCTTTCAGTGTTTATGGTTAGCCAAAGACTAACCAGATTTAAAATTCAGATTCAGTTGGTTGTCCCCTTGTCAGGAAGCTCAAACTGGTTGGAATTTCATTGTATTTTATCACCACCATGTTAATTTCCTTTCAATGTGTTTGTGATAGTGCTCAAGGTTAAAGGTGAAATCTAAAACATACATCCACCCATTTTGTGTACCCACTTTATTTAACTAATAGTTATGGGAGCCAAAGTCTATCTTGGTAACATCAGATGTGATGCTGGGACACTACAAAATTGTTGGGTACACTCACACACAAACCCGCATGCATACAGTTTGTGTTTTAGGTCAGATAGTGCTGAACCACTATAGGGTGGGCCAGATCTAATTATGCAACTTTTAATGCAATGCACCTCGGAAACATTGTCCGTTATCGAGAAAAGCCGAACACATCGCACCCGCTGTTCGACTGACAACTGTCTCCCCACCATTTTGGAATGTAGGGCAAGTGCTGCCATCTATCGGCAACAAAAATATTTTTTTGTGAATTCTCTATATGTAATAAACTTAATAAGTTATAGCGTAATGAAAATTGCATAGTTAGATCTGGATCACCCTATTATTTAATCTAACACAAACACCTTTGAGATGTGACAGGAAAACTGGAATACTCAAACACCAATTACAAGATAAGCAGGAAGTATCAACTCCACAATACCAGTGACCACTTGTATTAAAATACAGTCTACTAGATCTGTAAGGCACATGCCTCCCATATATAAAATAAAGACAGAGATATTAAACTCACCCATTTTACAAACCTAAGATATATTCTTTTGGATAAGAGTCCACCTTTGCTAGAGACCCTAGTTTTTGTACTAAATGTGTGTGTACAAATTGAGCAATAATGGTGTCTCTATAACTGTATAATAGTAAACTGTAAAATTTATTATCTTGAAAGGTAGCATAAGTCTGGATTTTTATCAATTCCTCTTTGTGGAGTACTAAGTGTAAATACAAAACTTCTTTTGTTGTCATGTCAAAATAAAAATTGGTTTTATTCAACTGGAATATCACTTTGAAGGAATGGGGGACAAAATTGTTCCCTATTATCTACAGGTGGGATGACAACATGCAATGCTTTTACACTTTGATCCCTTCCATGGAGCATAAAGAGATGATATTTCTAGTTAGCACATCTCATGCCTGCCTGTCCAGGAGACTTGTGTCAGTAATTGATTAATAAGATTTATTTGTAAAGCCCCTACTTTTCTTTTCTCATGTTTCTCTGAAGATTGGAAGTCCTGGTCATAAAGACTTTAATCAAAGCAAATGAACCACATTTGGTTTAAGGTACAGAATACTACCATGTATTCATTAACTCAGGAATTATTCTACTATGTAAAAATGTAACCGAAGCTTCATTTATACCACCACTATCAGCCAGCATTATTAACATGTAGCAAGAAAGAAACATAAAGTTTTGCTATGTACTAATTTGTTGATAATTGTGAAGTAACAAGAACCAGGCTTCAGTGGACCAGGTCATATTTTTCTTAATCTTACATATCCAATGGCTGTTTTGTTGCCACAGATACACTTGCTTGTATCTGATTGGTCGTAGTTCACATATCAAATCATACTTTTATGTCACACACATACACACATAACATTCACATTGGCCATGTAAACATAATATCCATCCAGGATATTTTTTAAGTATTTTATGTTAACATTGAAGGTAGCATTAACTTTTCAGGGAAGCATTATGACCCTCCAATCAAATGTTGGAAAATATGATTATCCTTCAACGGGTGTGTGGAGTTGTTAGTATTTTCCAGTTCTCCCTTCACACCATTGCTGGACTTAAAACTACTTGTCTTATTATTTTGTTGGATTACTATTATAAATAAATATATTTTAAACCATTTTTGTGCACTTAAAATAGCCAAAAGTTTAGTGTCTGAACAGCACTGTTGTCCTTTTTTTCAACTTCAGCTACAATAAATCTGTGGCAATTCTAGTTAGGTATGTAAACTAGAATTACGGCAGGGAAAATGTTTTCATAAACTGGCCATCTATGAAATGGTCATGAGGCCACAAAGCATTCTGAATACACCAACAGAAAGGAAGCTCAATAGGTATTGTGGTTACAATGCTTGGGTCTTGAAAGTTTATGCTGTCAATTTTCTGATTCTCCATACATTAAAACTTTAAATATTTGAAGAACTGGCAAGGAGGTTGGCGATTTCTGTGCTTGAATGAAAAATGTGCTCTTCATTTCCTTTTCATCCTACATTTGCTGAGACCAATACCTATTTGCACTACGTATTTTTTATTTTATATAAAAAATATATCCACATACATTTGTGGTGTATTGCAATATATTTGATTTTTGTAAGGGATAAATGCATTAGAAGTGTCTCCAGACATACAAAATAATTTACAAGAAGGAGGTTCAAAGATGGCCTAGTCTACTGTGCAAAAAGATCCACTCATCCATTTTCAGAAGCCACTTTCTCCATTACAATGTCTAACGGAGCCATAACCCTGACACCATCAGACATAAAGAAGTAAATGACCTTGAGCAAGACATAATAAGTCATTCAAATTCACCCACTCATTCATTGTAGATCATACTAGGGCAGTTAAACTCCATTATGCATCTCTGGAACACAGGAGGGAGCTAGAACACCCAAAGAAAATGCACCTGGAGAGATTGGCACAGAGAACATGCATAATAACAGTGACTGGATTGGGAGCCAAACTTTGGTCCCTTGAACTGTGGGGTAGTAGTTCTACCTTTAGTTTGTCAATTTCTGATAGGAAATCTTTAATAAAAGTTCATTAATGCCAGAGTCAATGACAGAGAGAAAGTTAAACACTTTATCAGTGAGCAACCCTGCATTACTGAAGATTTTTTAAATTTTTCTTTCTTTCTTTCTTTCTTTCTTTCTTTCTTTCTTTCTGTACTGTGTAAAGGCAACCTAAAAAAGCAATTATTTTTTATCTTACCTTTTACTGACACTGTCATGCAGTTTTCTATCTACTTAATAGCATGAGGTGCAGGTATGTAGATCATTTAAATAATTTCTGCTGTCTGTGTATTTTTCTTACTTTGATTCTCCAACACAAAGCTGTGATGCCTTCTCTCTGGACGGCAACAAAATCTATAATAGAAGTCTATACTGAATGATTAACAAAAGTATAGTCTCCCACAGTATACTAAGGATAATGTTTCAAGTAAGCGTTCTGCATGAAATTAATCTACTAATTATATTAAAGCATTAAATTAATCCACTTTTAAAAATATACAAAATCATCTCTGCTTTCCTGTGCCAGCTGTAAATCATCCCAGTATGAGTGCAAACATATCAGCATACCCTGGAGTAGACTCTTATGTCATCCAGTATCTGTTGTGGCCACGTTCCTGCTGCTGTCTGTGTAGACCCTGGCTCCTCATGACCCTGTGTTGGAGAAATTTCAGTTCATGAAATGGAGGGATGGCTTTTATTTATTTATTTTTTTGCTGCTTGGGTTGTTTTGTTCTGTGCCTCTTAGACTGTACCTACACAAGTAAAGTTGTTCCTTAACTACCTGTAAAGTTATTGTACTTCATATGATGGTTCATATAGATCAGTATGATTGAATGTGCATGCTTACATAGGCTTGCCCTACAATCAATTGGCACTCTGACCATGGTTGGTTCCAGCTTTGTGCCAAGGCTGCAAGTATAGTCACTGGCTCCCTTCCACCTTGTACTACATAAGCAGGATGGCAATGGGATGGATGAATAGATGAAAGTTTTCCTAAAAATCTTTCTTAACACTGGGTCTCCTTGATGTGCCATGCTCTATTCATCATTAATGCCAAGACTGCTGTGTCAAATGTTCCAAAATCAAATATCTCTAAGGGTTATCATGTAATAAAATATGCATTATCCCACTCCAAGAGCAGGGGTGACATGAGGAGGAGAGCAGTTAAAAAGTGGCACATAATACTCTGCAGCTCACACAACGGTGGCTCGGATATCAGGGCTTTGCCAGGGCTCACCCTCCTTAGTATATCCCCTGCTTCTGTTCTCTGGATGGCTATCAGAGCCCATGATTTATTTATTATGCTTATGTATTTCTTAAGTATGTTAGTCTCTGTCTTTGATTTTTGTCATCAAATGTGTAGAACACATCACTCAAAAAATAAATATAAATACTAATGGTGGACCATGTATCTCCTTAAACTTTCTTATCATTTTTTTGTTGTTGTTTCTTTGACCTTTGTTTTGCTCATCTTGCCCTTTGAGTGTAGGTAAACACCAAATTGATTGATATACAAACACTGTAATACTCTGAAACCCCCATGCATTGTTTGAGCAAGGGATGAAAAGAAATCTGTTCTGCCCCAGACTGTAGAAGAATGTGTTTTGCCACTTCCACTGTTCAGTAAATATAAACAGTCTGCTGTGCTGCTACCATAAATGTATTGAGAAGCTGGCTTCTGGTCACAAATGAATACAGGCAGTGAGCGAGTAGCACTTACATTCCAACTATTGCAGCAGTTGCAAAAAGTAAGGGAATAGAGGTCAGAGAATTTGTCTTAGTTACTCCGAAATACTTTATCTTAAGAATAAGTGGTGTGGCCTGAGGCCTAAGGAGCCAGACTGGTAACCTCAATGCATTAGGTTTGTTACCTCATATGGTGTACTTAGTGATCACAAAAAGTCACTTAATCTAGACTCAAGGTCGAGGTATAGATATATATTCTTCTGGAAAGCTACTTTTTAATCAGCATTTTAATGGTGAAAAGATACTAAATAAAGTAATGACAGTTATGCAGTACTGTCCATTGAGCAAGAGCAAGGTGACTATAGAAAAATCCTGCTAAAACAGGTTTGCACAGTTTTTACAAATATTCTTTTTACATTGTAAAATAAGAGGTTTCTTAAGACAAAAAGCAGCAGCAATGAATGTCATTGACTATTAGGGCCTCCGAGTAATGAGATCAGTTCTTCTGTTTACAGTTACTGTTTTTAAAGTTATGACTCAACATGAATATATCTGTTCACCCATTATCAAGCACACCTAATGCAGTTCAGAGTGGCAATGGAGGAAGCATCTCAGCAGCGTGTGACACAATGCAGATAGATACCAGCCCATCACAGGGGGCAATCACACTCAGCCATACGCACATATACACATACTCTACAGAGCTAATTTACAGTTATCTTAAAACTACACATTAATTCTATCTTAAGCAATAGCAATTTTTCCAAACTTCTCTAAATATATTCTTTTTGCATTTCATGGTTGCAGGATTTTTAGGATATGACAGATTATGGCTCTACACTGGGACAGTTTTTACTACTGATATTTGACTATATATCTGATAAAGACCATCATTGTCTATAAATTCTTTATCATCTACACTCTACTTTGAACAATTTGTATAAGTAGTTTAAAAGCTGAAGACTTGAGAAGTAATTCTGAACAAACCCACCATTTGGTAGGTCACCAGTCAGAACCTTCCCTCGAACTTCAATTATAGTCTTTCTTACTGCTTTAAAGTTTTCATGACTGACTTTTTACTTTATTTAGTTGTTAAAATTGTGCACAAACACAATTGAACTGAAGCATTATACTTTTGAACTGAAGCACTATTGACTCTATTATCAAGAACATATAAATAATTTGAAGATCATTCTTTGTTAAGGTGATGATGCATTTTTTCAAATACTGCATATACTGCACCTTTAATAATAAAACAGAGTTGATAAAAACAATATGTCTATTATAATGAAATCAAATGAACTCAAAGTCTTTTTAAAAACTAAACGCATTATCATTTACCTACACAGGATCACAAAGAGTCCAGGGTCTTAGCTATTTAATATGCAAGTAAAGCACCAACCCTGAATGAAGTCTTGTCCATTCAATTATTTTTTGCATGGAGCCCTTTACTAAGTATTGGCTCATGCTGCTTGCAAATACTTACAATATAATACAATAACAGAAATTGTTAAACCACAAATCATTCTTATAATGGGTATATTCATTCTCACTCATGCCAGATTATTTTAGAGCTGTTTGTCAATCAGTATAACTTCTCTAGTGCTTCTGTTAGTCAAATCAAATTTACATGCAATGAAATTCATACTTGCATGTCTCCTCAGACAGTTGACAAAATGCAAAAAAAAAAAAACCAAATAAATAAATAAAAAGTATATTTAGCATGCAATATAATGGAATCAAACATAAATGTTCATGTTTTTGACAGAAGTTGATACAATTTTTAAATTTAATTGATTTATAGCCTAGGCATTACTAATGTTGCTTATAGCTGGTATTGCCTGAAATGAATGTCTTTTAATTTATTATTCACACATGACTGCAAAGGTCCATTTTTAGCAGCCATTCCTTCAGTAACCTAATGGTCAACTCCCTTAGCTTACTCTTAATTAGTCATGTTTAAATGTTAATGGGTTATTAGAGAAACCATTGTAGTTACATTAGCACTGCTGAGACCTTTTATTCCATTCAATAACTCAAGTTAATAATGATACAAAGTACTTGGCATTCCTAAAGTTCAGTCCTGAGTTCAGAAACAGCCAAAATGAAACAGCTTTATCAAGAAACATGGCAGTCCATATTTTAGGCAGAATGAAAGCTATTCAACAACAACAACAACAGTTTATTACTTGTATAGCCCAAACTCACACAAGGAATGCCTCAATGGGCTTTAACTTTTGACAGCTCACCAGCCATGACTCCTTAAGAAGACAAGAAAAAAAAACTAAAAAAAACTAGGGAAATAAAAATAGAAGAAATCTTGGGAAAGGCAATTCAGAGAGAGAGCCCCTTCCAGGTAGGTTGTGCATACAATGGGTGTGAAAAATGGGATCCACTGGACAGATTGTCAAGAAACTGAAGATTTCATACAAATTTATCTATTACTGTCTTAAGAGAATAAGGGAAACTGGATCTGGCAAGGCTCTGATGCACAACTCTACATGAGCCTAAGTACATCAGATTCTGTAGTTTGGGAAACAAACATCTTACAGGTCTTTAAATACACACCAAATACCAGTATTATTGGCAAGAATCAAAAGACAATTCCAGGATGCTGGCCTTAGAGGCAGAGTTTCAAGAAATAAACATATCTGAATCAGGTAAATAGAAAGAAAAGATTAAAATAGGCAAAAGAACAGGCATTGTGCAGTAGACGAAAAAGCATATTGTGGATAGCATCCTGGAATCATCTTTTTTCTGTCACAGATGACACTGGTATGTGGCATGTATTTAAGGATAAAGCCAACTAAGGATCTGTAAGGCATTTATTTTTCAAACTACAAACTCCAACATACTTATCCAGTCATGCCATAATGAATCTGGGCCTTAACCTTCTTTTTCTGTCATCATTAGATCCAGTTTGTCCTCTTCTGTCAAGATAGTAATAGACACTCTTGTACAACCCCAATTCCAATGAAGTTGGGATGTTGTGTAAAATGTAAATAAAAACAGAATACAATGATTTGCAAATCCTTTTCAACCTATATTCAATTGAATACACTGCGAAGACAGGATATCTAATGTTCAAACTGATAAACTTTATTGTTGTTTTGCAAATATTCACTCATTTTGAATTTGATGCCTGCAACACGTTCCAAAAAAAGCTGGGACAAGGGCAGCAAAAGACTGGGAAAGTTGAGGAATGTTCAAAAAACACCAGTTTTGAACATTCCATAGGTGAACAGATTAAGTGGAAACAGGTGTTTGTCATGATTGGGTATAAAAGGAGCATCCCCAAAAGGCTCAGTCGTTCACAAGCAAGGATGGGGTGAGGTTCACCACTTTGTGAACAGCTGCGTGGGTAAATAGTCCAGCAGTTTAAGAACAAGGTTTCTCAACTTACAATTGCAAGGAATCTAGGGATTTCATCATCTACTGTCAATAATATCATCAAAAGATTCAGAGAATCTGGAGAAATCTCTACACGTAAGCGGCAAGGCCAAATACCAACACTGGATGCTCATGACCTTCGATCCCTCAGGCGGCACTGCATTAAAAACCAACATCATTCTGTAAAGGGTATTACCACGTAGGCTCAGGAATACTTCAGAAAACCATTGTCAGTTAACACAGTTTGTCGCTAGATCTACAAGTGCAAGTTAAAACTCTACCATGCAAAGCGAAAGCCATACTGTATATCAACAACACCCAGAAATGCTGCCAGCTTCTCTGGGCCCGAGCTCATTTGAGATGGACTGACGCAAAATGGAAAAGTGTGCTGTGGTCTAACGAGTCCACATTTCAAATTGTTTTTGGAAATCATGGACATCGTGTCCTCCGGGCCAAAGAGGAAAAGGACCATCCAGATTGTTATCGGCGCAAAGTTCAAAAGCCAGCATCTGTGATGGTATGGGGGTGTGTTAGTGCCCATTGCATGGGTAACTTGCACATCTGTGAAGGCACCATTAATGCTGAAAGGTACATACAGGTTTTGGAGCAACATATGCTGCCATCCAAGCGATGTCTTTTTCAGGGACGTCCCTGCTTATTTCAGCAGGACAATGCGAAGCCACATTCTGCATGTGTTACAACAGCATGGCTTCGTAGTGAGAGTGAGGGTACTAGACTGGCCTGCCTGCAGTCCAGACCTGTCTCCCATTGAAAATGTGTGCCACACTATGAAGCACAAAATACGACAACAGAGACCCCGGACTGTTGAGCAACTGAAGTTGTACATCAAGCAAGAATGGAGAAGAATTCCACCTACACAGCTTCAGCAATTAGTGTCCTCAGTTCCCAAACGCTTATTGAGTGTTGTTAAAAGGAAAGGTGATATAACACAGTGGTAAACATACCCCTGTCCCAGCTTTTTTGAAACGTGTTGCAAGCATCAAATTCAAAATGAGTGAAGATTTGCAAAACAACAATAAAGTTTATCAGTTTGAACATTCGATATCTTGTCTTTGTAGTGTATTCAATTGAATATAGGTTGAAAAGGATTTGCAAATCATTGTATTCTGTTTTTATTTATGTTTTACACAACGTCTCAACTTCATTGGAATTGGAATTGTATGAAATCTTCAGTTTCTTGGCAAGCAGTCACATAGAATAGCCTCATTGTGCAAAAAAAAAAATACACTGACATGGATTCTTGAAACAGCTCTTTCAGTCTGGCCACTCTTGAACCCAGCATCCCAGAATTGAACTTTAGGAATGCCAGTACCTTGCAACCCAAGGAAAGACAACTTATTTCCTTCATTGAAAAGAATAACAGAAAATGTGATTTCAAGCAGTAATAGCCTTTAGCAACACTAGTAAAGTTTATGCTGTATTTAAAATCAATTTTAAATCAATTGATTGATGAAAAACATGAGCCTTTCTGGGTGATTCCAAATTTTTGGACACCAATGTACACAAAAAACACTTTTGCAAGGATATATTTTTACACACTGTTTTTTATGTTACAATATCTCAATTCTTATGTTTGACTATTTAGGAAGCCCCATTAATTTCAACATATGACCCAAACCCTGGATTGAAGAACAATGCATTATACAGGACATTTACACCAACATTCCAATGAAACAATATAGACTCATTAATTAGCCAAACAACACCTTTTAGAATGATGGCGGAAACCAAGTACCCAAAGATATCCATGTAGAGATGAAGCAAGTTTGTAAACTCAGCTCAAGACTGTACCCTGTCTGAGTACAGCGATTATTTCTCTGGAATTCTTAAGCAAAAGATCTAAACATTGTGCTGCTTTGCTTGCTTCAGGTATTAGCTATTGTAATAAAAATTATCATATTATAATATTTGATCCTAAAAGTTGTGGCTTAAGTTGCTTTATATAGCCTTGATATGTTATGCTCTATAACTCATAAGTATCAGACATGACAGCTTTATGTGGCTTCATCATTTTTTACTTAACAATGAAATCTTCTGAATCAATTAATACCAATCCTCTACATACAGGAAGTATTTTATGAATTCAGAACATTCTTTTCAATGAAGGTAAATCTTCATAAGCATTTTGCAGTCTGCTTTAGCCCTTTATGCACAAAAGCTCTAGTACAGGTTTTTGAAAACTTGAGCATGCTGCTTTGCATCACCATGCTCATCACTCACACCATCCATGCCATGTCGCATGCACTCCTCTGACCACATCAAATTAATACTCACAGTGTACTTTGTATACTTACAGCTTTGCTGCTATATCATTATTCCTAATAAAATGTTCATGCTCTTTCACTCAGTGCAAGTCAAGTAAACGTGAAAGTCTAACACCAAATTTGGACCGCTGCTGAAGGAGAGAAAAAATATATTCTAAACACAATTCACAATTACTAGGGAAAGACAGTCTGTGACTTTGGTGATGTGGCTTGTTGCGCCTTTCACAGGCAATGGAGAAGTGTCACTGCTGGCAATTTTTTTACATTACTTGTTATAGCAAATAAAATACTTGCCTAAAAGGAAAAGCTGCTTCGCACTTCACAGTAAACAAAATGAGATGAGAGCTGCCACCCCACTGTCTATGGCAACACAAGAGATGGTCAAGGAGGCAGACACTAATAAAATTCTTAGATAGTGCCAGATTAGTGAGAACAAAAGGATTCAGAATCCATCATAACCTCAGTGATTATAGTACTGAAAAAATGCATGGTGGTTCTAGCACTAGATCCTCATCACTCTGAACTATAGGTCTCAATATGCCTTATAGGCCCAAACTTTCCTTATGTACACATTTATGTAATTTACCTACCCATTTTAATGAAGGCAAGAATATTTCTATAGCTTTACTGTTTTTCTAAGATTTTAATATTATATATTTATTGAAATGATTAAGTAATTTTTTATTTATGTTTTTGAATAAATGCTTGTTTTGGAACGGGGTGGGCAATGCTGGTCTTGGAGAACTGCAGTGGCTGCAGGTTTTCATTCCAACCAAATTGCTTAATTAGAAATCAATCCTTGCCAATCATTTAACTTTATGGATTATTAGTCTGTAATGTTAGGTTTTTATATTGTAGATCTTTTCCTTTCCAAGGATATAATCCAAATGATTTGAAGCCTAAAACAGATATTTTCAGTCAGTCACATTTTTCTGTGAAGTGTTTAATTAAATCAAACCGTGCATGATGAATCCACACAGGTGTAAATGGAAACAAGTTAGATGGAGAACTGCTGGCTCCTTTGTCATTTGCATCTTATTGCTAATAAGGAGCCATTAAAAACAGTGAATGCAGCTATTTAAGACTGAAATAAGCAATAAAGGGTGGGAGACCATAATAAGCGAGACCACTAAAACGAACCATTAAATAAGTGCTTCATTAAATGCTTCATTAGCAATAATTGAATTCTCATGAAGAAAGTGGGTTGGAACAAAAACCTGCAGCCGATGCAACCCTCCAGGACTGACACTACCACTGTGTTAGAAGAAACGTGTTACACACATTAGGATCTTTGTCTATGAAAAAATATTTTAGTTCACAAAAGAATATGTTTCTAGATTTGCTGCATATTAATCTTTATTTTTAAGTCAGGTTTAATAGCTAACTAAGGGTATTTTTGGTCCTGTTTACACAGAATTGCTATTCAGTATGGTCTGCACGAGCTTTCTGCTTCCTGCTCTCATTATTGACAGTGAAGCCAAACTTGAAGTTGATTATTACCATATGTAGCTAGTACAGGTAGTCTTTCATACTGCAACACAAAACAGAGACAAGTTAAATACAACACAGTAAACAGTGCAGTATTTTTAAAGTGCACAAGGCAAATCTCAAAAACAAAAAAGACAAAACAAATTGTAAAGATCAGACAAGAAAAGTAAAGATGAGACGCAAACAGTAAGTAGAAAATACAGTAAGACAGCATACAGCTGACAAATATGTAATGGGGATATGTTGGATAATAAAAGTATTTTTATTTAAACACTAAGGAGAAATGGCTTTTAAAAAATCTCTGAGATCCTGTTGGTTTCAGATATATTAGACTAAACTAGTACACACAACAATAGTAACTACTACTGTGTTACAAAATTATAATCTAAAGCACATAAAAGGAATACTATCAACTTACTTAAAGAAGACTTTCGCTCTTCAGTTTAAAATAAAAAAGCAATGAAATCCTTGGTTATATGTTTAATATCTACTCGAGTTTCATTTTTAGTTCAGGATGCACAACAGCAATACTATTCATGAAATTTACCTAAAAATGTATTATTTAATATTTCCCCAGTATTTTACATGCCAATATATTTTTTATAAATACAGCAAATAGGAGAATAGTACAAACTTATAAGGATACCGCCAGAAAGGAT
Organism: Polypterus senegalus; assembly: GCF_016835505.1. Taxonomy (NCBI): domain Eukaryota; kingdom Metazoa; phylum Chordata; class Cladistia; order Polypteriformes; family Polypteridae; genus Polypterus; species Polypterus senegalus. Next base: position 87,501,471 of record NC_053163.1, on the reverse strand, counting down.
TCTATATTGTAACATGCAGCTTTCAGTGCTGGAAGGAGTTAATTCTCTTTTGAATACTATGAGTGATTAATATGACATATAACTAGGCTGCATCCTATCAAAGCTTTAGCAGCCACGTGTGCCTGAAAGCAGTATTGCTGCCAGCAAGGAAAGAGAAAAAATAAGAGAATGCAGAGAGGCATACAGTGGGCATGCTAAAACTGGAGAAACCAGAACTTTAGGAGAATCAGGCTCAACCACACCCACAATATACACGAAAGAGGACTGCAAGAAGATTGTTTTCATTGTATTTCAGTCAAGAACAGAAACTTTAAGGCAAACAGCAACAGATAACCAGACAACGTTCAGGGATGTTCTCTGTCAATGTTTCCTCTTCAATGGCTTTTGTACGCAATCCCTCAGCTCGTCAGTCCAAAAAGCATTTCTTCTTTCAAACGAAACAAGGCGACGCCAGGTACCTTTATAAAAATGTTGTAGAATGTTTTTAAAAGCTCGCCATTATACTTTCTAGAATTCACTTTAATACTTCATGTTTGTTAGTTTATTTGATTTTTAATCTGTAAAGATGTATACATATGCACATGTACTAGTAAATCTATAAGGCAGGTTAGTGAATGGATTTCAGCAGAAAATGGTCAGAATAGAGAAATCGGACTGTGCAGCTGGCATGCCCACAAGATACTAGAGACTGTAGAGTTACATACTACAGTACACTTAATACAATCATTACCTTTGGAATAGAACTTTGTAAGCTTCTCTGTCTTGCACTCAGAAAGAGTAGAGCACATTAGCTCCTTCTTCTGAAACATTTAACTCCTTTTTCTTAACTCCAGGGATTTAAAGAATGTTCTTGCCAACAAAAAATTTAAAAGGTGATGTTTTGTTCAGCTGAGCCAGAAATACATTGCTTAGAAAAGTATGACTTCTGCTGTCTCATTTCAGAAGGTAAATACCTACTTATACCTAATACTTAGGTGAGAAGCATAAATGATTGCTTCTACTGTGTATTCAAGTGTGCATTTAAGCTGCACGCAGTGATTAAGAGCCAATGCATAAAGGAGTTTCTGGGGTTGTTGTTTCTACACTGTAAGTAAAAACTTGCCAAGTTTTCATTATCAAAATAAGTAAAAACAAAAAATGGCAATATTTTCCTAGTTTTCTTTTTCTTGGTGCACCAGATCATTTCTAAAGGGTTATGCATATTTTTCCTCCTTTTTTTGAGTCTTTCATAGTTGAATAGTGTGGACTGAATGTAAACCTTGGAAAAAAAACACTAGGGATTTAGTTGTTTGATGAATAATGTCAGTAATGTTAGAAATGCAGCCAAGTGGCCAGACATGAGGCAGCAATTAACTCAACAGTGTGAGACAGCAGTGTATGGGGGTGGGGTTTCGTGGGGGTCGATGCTGTCACTGAATAGAGCAGAATTTGCACAGAGGAAGAGTATATGTACATTTACCGGATTCATGTGTACAATTAGAGTGAAGCTTAAAAGCTTAATTTGTCTTTTGTACATCTAGTAATAAAATACTAGAGTATTATAGTAAAATACAAAATAATACAAAAGTGATTTTTTTAGGAAATCAAAACTAAAAACCAAGTATAGCATGAGTGTGAACCAAGTCATGTTCCTTGTTTTTGGGAAGAACAGATTTTTTTTTAACAATGAGCTATGCAAATCAAATGACCATGTACATAAAGTTCTAGGTTATGTGGAAAAAAGCTGCAAAGATTAATAGGGAAAAAATAGCCTGCAAGTTGTGATTCTCTCCAGGTATTTAACACAAGAATGGAGTCAGGAGGAAGTGCTTGGCAAAGGCCTGCATTAAAAGGATTAACTGAGTAATGCAGCAGGCGGAGTTAGTGGACAGATTTCAAAACGAGAGCCTAAACAAGAACAGAATACGTTCTTCTGGTAAGCTACTGAAAAGGGATCATTTGTACATAGTTAATGAAGGAAAAAAATGAAGATACAAAGGATCTTTAAAAGAGGAAAAAAAGAAGACAAATAGATATGTAATAAGGAAGATGATGTAAACAGCATTCTAAGTTTACAACTATAGAGCAAAATGAATAGGCTCTTGTTGAAATCAGATTGTCTAACTGATTTGGTAAATTGTTAGAAAAGACAATCATCTGAGCAAAGTTAATATTTTAATATTTTTGCAGCTTCAGGTTCTAGCCAAATATAACACAGAAATAATGCTCATTAAAGAAAAGATCAGCAGCTGCATTTACAGAATAATAAACTCATAAAGATGTAAAGTAGAACCACATACCTGTATATCATGCATACTGTCATGTTATGCAGTCTATACCACAGAGATACATACATTTGTAAGAAGTATTTCATCTATTTATAAAAAACTTTAAGTTGATTTTAAATCAAAGGGAGTAACTAAACAAAAACATTATTTTTAAGCAAATACACACAGCACACAGTATGCCAAAATACTTTATAGGTATATAGATTTGCATGATTTCCTGATCAGTCCAACAGGGCAGTATAAGCATGTAAACTTATGGTAAGATTCTTTATTTTGTTTTTATGTTTTAGTTATTATAAGAGGAAGCCCAGAATGAATTCTTCATGGACGTTATTTTGCCCAATGTTAGCAGAAGGAAAATGTTTTCTCTGTATATTTCTATTTTGGGCAATATTGGATACCTGTACTAGCTATGAAAAATATTCATTCTGGTTAAACATAAAGGAAAATATTTGTGATAAACATTATAAGTGTGTCATTTAACATACATTTCATGTAACACAGAATAACTTAAAATTCAGTTTAGTGTAAGATTGGACCAAAATCTATTCTGCAGGATTGGCAAAGGGTAGGAGCCATCCTTAGAAAGGGCACTTGTCCATCTCAAGTCCCACTCGTGTAAACACCCACAATGACACACTGCCAGTTGAGAATCACCACTTGGCATAACCTGAGATTTGAGTGACATGTAACATATGAATGTGTAAAATCCACAAAGATGGCAATCTTATAAAGAATTCAAGCCCAGGAGACTGGATTCATGAAGCATCAGAGCTAACACCATGCCACCACACATTTGATGTGATACATTAAATATGTTATATATGATATGGTTATTGTTTTGGATATACACTATATTTACATTTACTGAGTTTCTATATCCTAAAGTAAGAAATATTTACAATTTTACATTCACTTTCTTAATGAATTTCAATTGCCTGTAGTAAGATGTAATAATTTATATGCTATTTATTCAATTTCTACAGCCCTAAATGAGATGTATTTGATTACATGATACATGTATATTCAATAAATTTCTACTGCATGCAATAATCTTGTACATTGTAATTATATGCATAAAATATCCTCTGCATAAAGTATTTATCATAGTTGTTAAATAATTATACAAATTTTGTAAAGCTAAAATATCTCTGTGATACACATTATTCGTATATTTATTGAGTTTCAACATGTGAAATTTTTCTGCTACTATGTTATCTGTTTCATGATACTTGGATATGTTAACGCTAACATATAGTAGATAATCTGTCACCTACTAGCTATTAATTTTCCTTCTTATTCAATGACTTTCTAATAATTTTTTAATTTTGCTTCTGTTTTTCAGAGAACCACGGAAAATTATTTTACATAAGGGCTCAACAGGACTGGGGTTCAACATTGTGGGAGGAGAGGATGGAGAAGGAATCTTTGTGTCTTTCATTTTGGCTGGTGGTCCAGCAGACCTCAGTGGAGAACTGCGACGGGGTGACCGTATCCTTTCAGTAAGTGACCATTAATAGGTCTTCATATCTCTTTGAACGTAACCCTGCCTCTATGTATATACTAACCACCGTGATTGTTCAAATTTATCTGCCCATTGCATATGTTGTGACAGTGGTGTATTTCAGTACTTACACATCTTTTCAATTGAGGACCAATAACACTTTTTTGTGGTGTCTGTTTCATACGTTTTCCACACACTATATGTTAATATATACAAGATAATACATATAAGACCACCTGTTTAGTTAAAAAAAAATTTAAATTTGGCAAGATGGTGCATTTAGAGAAATAGGCTAAGAAAAGACATTTTGATATAATTTTGATATATAAATATTTAGGGATAAACCCCTCCCCCTACAGAACAGTAGGCAGAACTTAGTCTGCTATCATTAGGGACCACATCCTTTTTTCTGCTGTGGAAGGGAAGGAATCGCACAGAGATGTGGGCCTGTCACTTTATGGAAATAAAGGCCATGCCCAAAAGCGAAGGGAAAGGAAGAAAGTTCTACAACGCTCAAAGAAGATATTCTTAGCAAGTTTCTTCCTTTCTACATGCAGTTCTCTTTAATCTGTCAGCTTCTTCTTACTTTTCATAATGCAGTATAAAATATATACTGATTTGAAAGGGGATATCCCCTGTGGATGGTCGGTTGCTCTTATATATGGCACATACTGAGGTGTCCCCTTGGACGTCAGACTGTGATGTGCCGTTACACTACAATTGACAAAGCAGAAATAGTGAAGGGCTGGTACAGCATACCCACTCACTTCAAGCTGGGAATAATGGCATGTCTTGGTAAGTTTAAACGTTTGCTTAGCTCAGTAAAGGACTCTTGCACTGATAAAGCATACAGGAGGTAGACACTGCAGTGCATTTTAGTGGATGGCTACCAGCATAAACCCCCACCTCCAAAGATTGAATGTTTATATATTGCAACACTCTGCCCCCAGTTCCCTTCTTCCATTCCCTTCAACTAATATGTTGTGTAAATTTAATAATGAAAGGAGAGAAGAAGCAAGACACAAACTAAACAAAGTACTGCCAGTAATTTGGTTCCATTTCAACCGTTGGGACATTGTAGATAGTTCACCATATTATTTCTTTTCAGCTTTTCTTATCCGTACAATGCTTAAAACGTTCAGCTCATTGCATCACTCACATAAATGTGCAGCCTGTAAATGTCAATGCTGTATGTAAAAAGTTAAAGTAAACAACTGAGTGTGTATTACTTTGATCTAAACCCTCCAAAACTTTGTAACGGTAAAGATTACAGATTAAAGGATTACATTCAAATCTGATTGAAGCTATCATTTTTACAGGATGTACCACAGAGTGAAATTATATTTACTATATACCCCAAATTTCCCATATTCCTTACTAATTACCTGTTTGAATTCAAAAAAATTAGAGTTTCCTGTAAAATTTTGTTTTCCAGTGTTCATCAACAAAAGCCAAGTTCAGGCAAAGCAAAAGTTCAAAAAAAAGAAAAAACTTCTAGAAAAGCAAAAATTGATCTAAATCACATGTGTTTTGCTTATGGGAAATTATATGTTGCATGTTCAAGAGTGAGGCGCTCCAGTGAACTAATAATATTAGTCCCTGATAAAAACATAAACATTGTACACAGAAAGGTACTCAGTTAGTTATATACAGTAGTACTTCAATACATCCGATTAACAGTACTATAACATAGGCCCGATGTCTTAGGAAATTTCCTCAGTACAGTTGGGTAACACAGGTAGTCATGAATAAAATTCACAATTAAACAATTGGTCCTTACCACGCCATTGTGCTTAATGATGAGTGAGCCTCCCTAATGTGGGCTTGGCATTCTCATCTTTTTCACTCTTTCTCTGCTGAAGAACTTAAGAATGTTGACGTAAGATTTACCAGGCTTTTCAAATAATTACAATCACTGGTTTGAAATCACTACATAGTGTGTCTTTGTTGTATCATTGTTTGTCTAAGACAGCCTTCATGATATTCCTGTATCGTCTGATTTCTGGCTGGTTTACTTTCTGTGTGGAGTTTAGAGTTAGCTTGTGTTCATAAGTCGGTGACACTAGATTTACTTAATATGAGTGAATGAGAATGTGCTATGTTGACTGATAGAGAAATTTATAGTCATTTCAGAAGAATAGCAGGAATTTATTCCAGTTGATCAAATTTGTAAATATATTTATCCTTGCTTAGTTGATTGTAATAACATGACTTTTAAACAACAGATACTCTATTGCATTCTGATTTGACTAGATTTGTCCATACAGTATGACTGCACACATTTGTTGATTGCTACCAATAGTCCAGACTAGATTATATTAAAAGACTGTTTTGCAATAGTGCAGTTAAAGCAATTTATAACTCATCATTGAAGTTTAAACCATCTATTGTGTGTTGACAGGCAATGTTATTTCTTGGCATGCTACCTAAACATTCTTGGTTGAGGGAAGAGTAACATAATTATGTTAATATAACATCATTGACATCATCCCTTTATTATAACAGTAATATATCACAATACACAAAATTTGACCAATTGTCAATTAGCAAGAATGCAAATGATGTGTCCTTTCAAACTGGTTTGCAATATAAGTGTGATTTATGTATATATATTTACTACTTTGATGATGCATAAACATCCATCCATTTTAGAACTTGAAGAATTCATCTCAGGGTCACTGTAGCTCAAGGCAGCAATCAACCCTTGATAGTGCATCACTGCATAACTATTAACAAAGAAAAGGAGGGCAAACTGAATTAAGTAGTGATGAGAATGTATATGGTAAAAAAAGCAAAGAGGCATCCATCAATTTTCTTAACAGCTTAACAGCTTATCCTGGCTGGTGCCTTACGTAGCTGAAGAATAGGCTGATAGATACACCACACTATACCAGTCTATAAAAGGTGTTCATAGACTTGTTTCCATTTTATTCAGACAAAGGCATACAGAACGTTGTAAGGAGCCATAACCTACCCTAAAGCAATTAGTACAAGGCAGGAAACAGCATGTAATAATAATTAATTACATTTATATAGCACTTTTCTCGCTACTCAAAGCGCTTGGACAGAAGGGAACCACTTCAACCACCACCAATATGCACACCCATTTAGACTCACAGCAGATCAGTATACATTTGTCAGTCAATATAATTGCCTGAATTTGGGCTAACAGAGAAAATTAAAGTCTCTGGAGAAAGCTCCGTATGAATGCAGGGAGAATGTTCACACTCGACACACGGAGCTCCCTAGCTAGAACTGAAATTGGCTATGAGCACTGGGGGACAACACTGCAACCTAATGCACTACCAGGCCACCCCTCATAAATCCAACTATTTACAGTTTTTGTGGGCATACTTATATAGGTGACAACAACAATCAAAATGTATCCAACACAGTTTCCTTTGTTTATTAAGACACAGGTATACGCTTTACTTCAGCATAGCAACTACTGTATTTATGCTCAGTATGCTGTAAATGTATTGCAATAGAATCCCAAGCAAAGAAATCCCATAGACACACACTGACCATTTCACTTTATCTTAAGTTGTTGGCACTTCTCACAGTCCTGCAGATACAGTGACTGATCACACTGACAGACGCTTGTACAGATTTACAGTATCAGACCACATTGTGGATAACCACATCCACAATTATGAATCCTGCATAATCCAGTTCAGAGTTATAGCATTATGCACCAAAATGAACTGTGCAGTGAAGAGGAAGTACATGTATAAAACTATAGTTTAAAACTTTATTATATTTAAATTACATTTATTACTCTGTTAGTGTTTAAATACATTTGATGTGGCATAGCAGTGTTTTATATTAGTAATATTTTTACAGCCATAGTATACAAGTAAAGAGAAAGGAGTAAGAATGTTCAGGGGCAAAAAAGCCAGCAGAAGGATGGGGTCCTGTAAATGGAAGGATAAGAAAACTGTCCTTAACTTTCTGTGAAAGTACACTTAATTGTGCCAATGACATAGAACTATGTAAACCACCTTCTATAAGACTGTGTCTGATTTGCTGCATTAACATGTCCCCGTAATACTATTATTTAAAAAATAAAGAATGACTATTAGCAAACAGTTTAATCATTTTTCTATTTAAATACTATAAACAAATAAAGGAATTAACAGTTGAGGTGTGATAACAAGGAAATATATTTTAAAATAGCTTCTTTCATTTTTTTATTTTGAATAATGCCCCAGTGTAGTCAGTCATTAGGCAGAAATCTACCTTGGTGGGGCACCAGTATATCACATGGCAACTAAGCATACACATTCACCTTCCCACCCACAAAGAGACAATTTAGAATTACAAACCAGCCTGACAAGCATATTTATTTGAGATCTGGGACAAACCCTGAAACACCTAAATATGCAAAATTCACAAAGAAAATCAGCAAATAAAAACACTGTGTCAGTAGTGGCCATCTTCAATTCACTTCTTACAGTTCCCATTCAAAGCTACCAGGCTTGCTTGAAGTTTAAACATGGCTTTTCTGAACTGATAGCTTTAGATCTCAATTGAGTCATAGTGTGTCCACTTGTAGCAGTCTGTTCTCTGTCTATAGCATCCTTGAACTGACATAACAAAGGTGTAAAAAAGTCAGGTTTACATTATAAGTCGAATGGAAACAATATTAAAAATTGGCCAAGAATGAAAAGACCTGTACATCAGCGTTTCTCAACCTTTAAGTATTTGCGACCCGAGTTGTCATAACAGTTTTAATCTCGCCTCCCTAACGTTTTTTTGAAACCCTAATAAAATGTATTCCTATTTTTTTTTGCTGCCAATACACCGCTACAAGTTTTATTATACCTACTAAACTTGTATTGACATTTATCTAACTCTATATTTATATTTCTAGTGTCAGAATAGAATGTAGTTTAAGTTAATTTGTTTTGGTTTCAATAGATGTATTTTTCATATATTTTCGATTCGTGTTTTCTTTTTTTCACATCTTCGCGCCCCCTTTTTTGTTACTTTGCGCTCCACAGGTTGAGAACCGTCGCTGTACATAATTTGTTATTGTTAAACAATAAAATGGAGATGACATGGTTATTATCTGTCCTCTGCAGGTGAATGGTGTCAACCTGAGGAATGCCACACATGAGCAGGCAGCTGCTGCCCTGAAGCGTGCAGGCCAGACAGTCACAATTATCGCTCAGTATCGTCCAGAAGGTAGGATATCAGGTGTGGACTACCCATTGCCAATGATATTATCTTACTTCCTGATATAGTGCCTGGAAGCTTCCAAACTTTATACCTTTGTGAAGAAAACATAAGAAACTTCTTTGTGTGTGTGTGTGTGTGTTTGAGTCAGGTAATTTTTTAATGAATTTTTAATTAGCTCAAGGCAGTATATAGTGCAAGATCGACTTTAATGAAAAAGTAAAACTTGGAGTTAATTATTGTTTTATGTTTAACTTATTTTTAACTATCTTGATTTTAACTGGAATTTTGGATTTTTAACTGGAATCTGTATTATTTTTTACACTTAGTTTAACATAATTTCTTTGGTTTTACACAGAGTGTTCAACTCAAGAATTTTACTCACTAGTGGTGTTCCCCATGGTTGTTTTGGGCCCTACTTTATTTATTATGTATTGTCTACCACTTGGTAATATCTTTAGGAGATTTGGTATTCAGTTTCACTGTTATGCTGATGACACCCCCTCATCCTTTCTGACTGCCTTTCTGAAATAAAAACCTGGTTCTCTTCTAATTTTCTCAAACTTAATATTGATAAAACTGAGGTTCTCCTCATTGGCACTAAATCTGCTCTCGCCAAACTTGACAGTTTTTCCTTGACAATTGATGGTTCTACAGTTTCTCTTTCTTCTCAGGTTAAGAGCTTGGGTGTTATCCTTGACAGCACTGTATCTTTCAAAGCTCACATTAACAATATTACCCGGTCCACATATTTTCACCTTTGCAATATAAATCATCTCCGTCCATTTATCACTCCTAATAGTACTGCTGTTTTTGTACATGCTCTGGTAACATCACATATATATTACTGTAATTCTATAATGGCTGGCCTCCCTCACAAGCTTCTGCATAGGCTTCAGCAGGTCCAGAATTCTGCTGCTCCAGTTATTACCGGAACCACTTACTTAGAACACATTACCCTGGTTCTTTGTGAAATTCACTGGCTCCCTGTTAAATACAGTATTAATTTAAATATTCCTTCATGTCTTTCAGATCTTCTACATATTTATACACCTGCTCATACTCGTAGATCTTTTTACTTAAATCTCTTGGCTACACCCTCTGCTCATTTATCTACCATGGGGTCTAAGTCCTTTAGTTTTGTTACTCCTCATCTTTGAAACTCCCTTCGTCAAGATATCTGCAGCATCGATTCCCTTCCTATCTTTAAATCCAGACTTGGAACTTATCTTTTTAAACTTGACTACTCCCCTTGATTTTGTCCCTCAATTGTACAATGCTGTACTTTTATGATCACAAATATATATAATGTTATTTTAATTGTTATATTGTTATTTGAGTCGGGAGTGGCAAAGAAGTACGTAAGAGTTGTACAGGATATGCGCAAGGGAAGTGTGACAGTGGTGATATCTTCGGTAGGAGTGACGGATGCATTCAAGTTGGAGGTGGGATTACATCAGGGATCGGATCTGAGCCCTTTCTTATTTGCAATGGTGATGGACAGTTTGACAGACGAGATTAGACAGGAGTCCCCATGGACTTTGATGTTTGCTGATGACATTGTGATCTGTAGCGATAGTAGGGAGCAGGTTGAGGAGACCCTGGAGAGGTGGAGATATGCTCTAGAGAGGAGAGGAATGAAGGTCAGTAGGAACAAGACAGAATACATGTGTGTAAATGAGAGGCAGGTCAGTGGAATGGTGAGGATGCAGGGAGTAGAGTTGGCAAAGATGGATGAGTTTAAATACTTGTGATCAACAGTACAGAGTAATGGGGATTGTGGAAGAGAGGTGAAAAAGAGAGTGCAGGCAGGGTGGAATAGGTGGAGAAGAGTGTCAGGAGTGATTTGTGACAGACGGGTATCAGCAAGAGTGAAAGGGAAGGTCTACAGGACAGTAGTGAGACCAACTATGTTATATGGGTTGGAGACGGTGGCACTGACCAGAAAGTAGGAGACAGAGCTGGAGGTGGCAGAGTTAAAGGTTTGCTTTGGGCGTGATGTGGATGGATAGGATTAGAAATGAGTACATTAGAGGGTCAGCTCAAGTTGGACGGTTGGGAGACAAAGTCAGAGAGGTGAGATTGCATTGGTTTGGACATGTGCAGAGGAGAGATGCTGGGTATATTGGGAGAAGGATGCTAAGGATAGAGCTGCCAGGAAAAGACGAAGGCCTAAGCGAAGGTTTTTGGATGTGGTGAGAGAGGACATGCAGGTGATGGGTGTAACAGAACAAGATGCAGAGGACAGAAAGATATGGAAGAAGATGATCCGCTGTGGCGACCCCTAACGGGAGCCGAAAGAAGAAAAAGAAGATTATTAACTAGGTGACTTCTCCTGACACCAATGAGGGCCTGTTTAGATTTTATATTTTGTAGTAACCATGACAGATTTCAGTGAATGAAGGTGACTGAACCATAGGGTCTGATGGAAATAATATAATGCAATTCATAGTGTTTTGGCAGAGCAAACACACAAAAACTAACACTTTCAAGTTTAACTTTAGTAAGGCACATTTTGAGCAGATGAGGCACATTCTAAAAAGGATAAACTAGAGGAGGTTAGAGAGAGGTTGGGAGCATGCACTAATTATAGCGTGTTGCTGCACCCACCATGCAACAAACCACCTGGATTGAGATCTGAGTGCAGGCGTGTAACGGGTGAAACCTCAGCACCACACGGAAGAGTGTGAGGCTTTTTACAGTGGCTGGAGTGCCAATCCTGCCACCAACCCCCAGATTTTCCCAGCAAGTTGAAGGACCTGCTGGTAGATTTGGATGCAGATTAACATTTATACCCAGGACAGAACAATTGCAGGTTATGGGCCTTGGTCAAGTGCCCAAAGGAGTAGAGTCACTTCTGGCATTTTACAGGATTCGAACCAGCAACATTCAGATTGCCAGTGCAAATCCCTAGCCTCAGAGCCGCCGCTCTGCCCCTGATAAACTAGATTAAGCATTTAAATATTGAGACAGCTGAAGAACAGTGGAACAGGCTTAAAAATGTTTACATCTAATGCAGAACAAGTTCATTCTAAAATTTACAAGCTATAAAAAAATTAAAGAATACTTGCCAGTGGGTAAATACAGGGATTAAAAAGAACATGAAAAGAAAAAAAAAACAGGTGAATAAGGCACGCAAGGCAGATCCACTTCCACAAAAACTGTAGGGCATATAAGACTATGAGAACAATGGCTACAAAGGATTTTAGGAAAGCTAAAAGGCGGTTAGACAAAAACAATGCAGAAAATGCGAAAGATGATCCAAAGACATTCTTTCAATATTTTAGTAGGAGTTGGTGAAGTGTATTAAGAACACTAAGGAGGAATTAAAATGTACAGATAGTGAAATAGCAAAAGCTGTAAACTTGCATTTATATGAGGTTTTCATGTATGAAGAAGATGATAACCTTCGAGCAGTAACAGGGCCTACCAATGAGGTACTCAGTGATCTGGAGATTGTCAAGGGAGAAACACTGCTTAGATTAGAGAGACTGAAATCAAATAATCACTGGGACTGGATAACATTTATCTAAGAATGCTTAAGAAGGTTACCAAGTATATATATATATCTTTGATGCCTATTTTTTCAAAGGACTGGATTCCTAGAAATGGTAAAGGCGCATATACAGACAGTGAAATAAAAATGCTTTAAATTCAGTTTATATGTGTAAAAAAAGTCAATAACCTCCCAAAATGAGCAAGAACTACTAAGGAGGTGATTAGTGATGTATTAAATATTGAAGGACAAGTGTTGCTTACGTTAAATGAGCCGAAATTTAAGAAATAATCAAGAATAGATAACATTTATCCTCAGGTGCTTAAGGTAATTACTGAGTGCATAAGTAAACCCTTGCCACATAATTTTCAAAAATCTCTGCACACTGGGGACTTTCCTATAAACTGGAAGCTAGCAGATATTATATATAATGGATGATTTGGACAGATCCAAGTAACTAAGCTTAACATGCATCACAAGTAAATTAATGGAAGCAACCATTAAGTAAAAAATGAGGATCACACATGATCAGGGAAGTGCATAAAGTATTTGTTTCTTGATTTTCTAAAACATTTTGATAAGGTCCCACATGAGAGCCTAGATAGTGAATTAAAAGAATTGGGAATTCATGGCACTGTGTGTATATAGATAGAAAATTGACCCAAACACAAAAAGAAAATGGTTATGGTGCAAAGAACCTTCAAAATTAGGTGATGTTAAAAGTGGTGTTTTCCTCAAGATTCAATGCGCTTGGCTGCTGCTGCTCTTTTTAATATAAATAAATGATCTAGAGAGTTCCCAAAATTTTTTTTGGCCGCAGACCCCTTTACCAAAAACTTTTAAAACCGTCGACCCCCTAGTCATTTACTTTACTTACTCAAATTAATAAATTTGTACAGTACTCGATATTAAATATTTCACTAGATATCAAACTTTTCATTTTAATCACTTGTAATTAATGATTCAAAAAGTTAAAGGGACTACAGAATATGACATTATCTTCTGCAACATTTAATATCGAAACCTGCACTAACGAAAATTAAAGCAAAAGAATATGAGCAGAGTTTTTTACATTTTTGACATTTATGAAATAAATATGTAAATTTAAAATAAGTACAAATAGTCCACGCTGTACTGTCTGCATTTCTTTTTTGGTTCAGTCATATTATTATCTGAAGAAATAAAAACTTTTATTAACAAACAATTTGAACAGCCCCTGTGATAAAAAAAACAATAAAATATGTACTTACTTGATTACTTGATTTTTGTTCAAACTCGATAAAGTAAACTGTGTCCTCTGATTTTCTTTTTCGTGGTACTGCTCCTCAATAAATAATTATATTCAAAGTTTAAATCACAAATAAGTACATGTCACATCAAACAAACCAATTTATAGTGTTTTATGAAAGCATGACCGTACAAGACTGATAAATTATGCTAATATCGAATATCTGTCGTCTTGTTCCACCGCGAGCAAGTGCGGACATGCAACGGTTTTTCATGTCCGCACTGGCTTTGATACGTTCGATAAGACAATGCACAGACATGTTTGTGCTACATGTATTTTCATGCATTTGCATTCTTACATGTGACTCTTTTGATGACACATTTTACCTTTTCATTCGCAAGTTTGGTATGTAATGTGTTTTTATCAAAAAAGTGTTTTTTTGAATTATTTTACTTCTTAATTAGGTACCTATTGGAATCATAGATATTTTGAAGTAACAAACAAATAGCAGTAGTAAGGGGGTCTATTTTTGTTCTCGTCGACCCCCAAATTTTTTTATTGAAACTATCGACCCCTAGAAAGTTCAAATCGACCCCACTGGGTCGATATTGACCGCTTTGGGAACTCTTAATCTAGATAGAAATATGAAAAACAAGCAGGTTAAGTTTGCAGATGATAAGAATTGAAGTGGAATGGTAGATAATCTAGAAATTAGTTAAATAATTACATAAGGACTTGGGCAGAATATAGACTGGGGCAAATTTATTACAGATTAAATTTAATGCATGATGTTGCATGTAGAAAGTAAAAATATTAGATTTGAACGCACAATGGAAGGTCTGAAAATTGAAAGGGCACCTTATAAGAATGGCCAAGGAGGCATAGCGGACTCATCACTATCTACATTCAGACAGGAGTACAGAAGCCATTAAGAAGGCTAACAGAATGATAGATGCATAGAGTACAAGTCAAAGAAGGTTATGCTTTATAACATACTAGTAAGCTCTTACTTTGAGCATTGCATGCAGTTTTGGTCTCCTGACTATAAAAAAGATATAGTAGTACCAGAGGAAGTCCAGAGTACAGTAACTAAGCTGATTCCAAGACTCCAAGGTATGAGTTATGAGGAAGGCCTGAAGGTGTTGAACCTTTTCAATCTAAGAGTAAGATTACATGATTAGAAAGTTTAAAATTATGAAGAGAACTAGTACAGTGGCATGTTGTTATTTTAAAATGAGTTCTTCAACAAGAACATGGGAACACAGGTAGAAACTCGGGAAGGGTAAATATCCCATAAATGTTAAGTAAGTTTTTCTTAAAACTGAGAACCATAAACACACTAAATAAATTAACCAGTAGTCTGGTAAAGAGTGGGATTTTAGACACCTTCAGAATGTGACTTGAAGTTATTTTGAAGAAAGTAAGTAATGGATAGAATTAGTCAACTTTGTTAGGCTGAATTGCCAGGTCTTTCAATTTTTTTCTAATTTTCTAAACTTCTTCAATAAATAACCATTTGTTCACCATCAAATGGTGCCTTACAAAGCAATATTTCCATTTTCTCATCCAGTTGCATCACTAGGGTTGGTGTCACCCAGTGTGGTAAACAAGGCCAGGTTAAGACTCCCACGGCCCCCTGGGTTTAAAGAGTTATCACACTTTAAACAATTGACCCCCAGCCATTTTATGCAGCACAGTAATTCCCACTATAATTGGTGCAAGGGCTCTTTATCATTTCATCTAGTGTGTAATGCTGGTAATTTCAACCCGAGAACACTTGATTGTGTCACTGAGTGGGCTCCCCCTTGGTGATTTCAGCACGCAGACATTTCATTTCATTGAACTGCTCCCCTTCATGATTTCAGCCTGTAGACAGCACTTGTGGGGTTCCCTCTTGACGATTTCAGCCCAAAACACTGCATAAAAATTTTATATTCAGTCATTTGGGTGTCAGTTCAGCTGATAGTGTCACCCAGTATGGTCTGCAGCCCCTAGTGATTCCACTGTTCTCACCATAGGAATAGTTAATTATTTTACTGTTTATATAATTTCATGAATGCTTAGACCAACCCCACTAATGAGTGCAGAGATAGCATGCAGTGGATAAGTTGTACTTCTCAATGATGGAATACACAGTATCCTTTCATTTGACACATCCTCAACTATTCACTGCTGACTCATCTGTACATTTTTCTTCAAATTAGGAAATATGTTTTTATGTGTAAGGAGCTCAGAAGCTGGGCTTTATGGCGGCAGATTCAGCCTCCATCATCCACTCTTTGTATAAGATATCTCCTTGTATACAGATTGCTTTTTAAAAAGTTTATGTACTCAGCACATGAATGTCTTGAATAAAAGTGTGATTTAGAAATGTTCACCCCAACACAATGTTTTCATTCTCTGTATACTTGAAATATATTATTATTGCTACAGTATATGTAGGGAAAGAAAAATCCACAGGAAAAATATCCAGTGGTCTGGGGAGTTAAAATCTTATCACTTGCAGAGTAGGCAGCACCCAGCACGTTTGGCTCTTCAGAACTGTGACCTTTAAAGTGCTGTATTTACATGCTTTTACTTTACTGGCCTTTTATTTCTGAGCGACTTATAAATCCAAAGTGCAAAGTACAATTGTTTCCACATTCCTAGTTTCAGGACTGGCATAGTTTGTTCAGGATTATACTTGCTTTGCACTTCTTGTAACATACAATAAAGACTGATGAACAGAATTTCTGCTCCAGATATATATTTACTTTTTGCACTCATTCGATTGCTTACAATGGACAGGCATCCAGTAATGGGTTTATTCCTATTTGGCGTTCTGTGATAAGCTCTGGCCAATACTTTATTGGAATAATTCTGTTTAGAAACTGAATAAATGAAGTCCGTGTTTTGTACATGATTTTGTCCAAAATTGTTATTTTTTTAATGTCAAGCAGAAAAACTAAAGTACTGGCAGATGTTAAATGACCATGCTTCGCGATGCTATCAATAGGTAGTTCCTTTCTCAAAGTGCTTTATACATCAAACCATAAGATGCAGTTGTGTACGCAACAAAGAGTCAAGTTGTTAGTAAACTCAGAGAGGCATGGATGTGTAAAACACAGGGAAAAAGCGGTACAAACTTAATGCAGGCAAATCTGTGGATATTTAAGACGCTGTTTTTAAGATTAAGGTAATTTTGCCGCAAAGGATTATCTTACTTTTTAACGGCCGTCATCGTTGTGAAATGCTGGCCCCTTAAGGCAGGTATAGCTTGACTCACGCTTTCAAAAAAGGCGGGTCGAGGGCGCTAATTAGGACACTGCTCCCCCTTGCTGATTGGCTGTATGGTGCGCAGCAGAACAGGGCGGGGAGCTGCATGAGACAAGGCAAGGCGAAGAAGAGGCCGGCGCACGACTCACCGGTAGTTTGTAAACCGGTCTGTATTGCCGGGTCTGTGGATGTTCGCGGCACTGGTGGCGCGTGACAGCAAGCTGTTCGGGAATGGGTACTATTGCAAAATAAGCGTTTTTATTATTTTTTCTTCATAAATAAGTCAAAAAAGTAAATGCATAGACTAAAGCGAAACACAGATTCGCAAAAATGTTCAAGCGACAACCGACTCTTAAGCATTCTACACAAGGGGGTGGATACCTTTACCTGCTGAAATTGTCAAGGAGGATTTCCGCTGTTGTTTTTGTCCTCGTGTAAGGATCGAGTTTCAGCCTCCACCCTTCCTACCTGCGGTACCGAAACCAGGAATGATCGTTAACC
Organism: Polypterus senegalus; assembly: GCF_016835505.1. Taxonomy (NCBI): domain Eukaryota; kingdom Metazoa; phylum Chordata; class Cladistia; order Polypteriformes; family Polypteridae; genus Polypterus; species Polypterus senegalus. The sequence goes on along the minus strand of NC_053163.1, from coordinate 87,484,042 downwards.
TGTGCACAGTGGCTCAAATTCCTTTCGACGCAGTTTTTCATTGATTTATAAAGGAGTGGCATACTTTAAAAAGAAGAGGAAAGCAAAGCATCTGGGGGCTGCTGCTTCGCCCCGGAGTGTAGCAACAATATTTGGGGGAGGGACAGGGGTTTTGGATTGGAGAACGTGCCTCTCCATCGCCGGTCACCTTACATCCTATACAGGCCACAAGCTTGGGAATCTGGAACCGGCAAATAGCTTGGCAGAGGTGAGTTGAAAACTTGCAGGCTGATCTATAAAAAAGTCGACGAAGCGGGGTGTGGCAACAGAGGCACTGAGAGTACACCTTTGCACGCCGGTGTGAATCGCGATCGTCTGAATTTATCTTTAGGCCGCTAAGAGCTTGGGTTCATCGGGATTCATTATGCGATCTTTTTAGTATGCATACTGAACATGGCAGCACGACATTCAAACGTTGAACAGAAATTATCTGTCCTTTTATTCATTGTTTTAACCTTCGCAGACTGCAAACAGAAACCCTAACGAAAGCTTGTTCGTTTCGAAGTTGCTTTACAAAGTAATTCAGTGGTTAATGCGATTTTTGTGCACACACTCGCAAAACGTGATGGAGTGTATACGTTTCAGTTGTATTTTATGTTTGCCTGCTCCCAGCGTGATACAATGAACACTGTATTCCAGAACGAGAGAGTTAAGCTTGTTAATTTTATTTATAGTTCCGGTTTGGTGGTCTTCTGTCCTCTCTGGCCTGAACTGCATGCGTTTTTGTAATCGCTCCCCCAGAGGCCGTGTTAATGTTTGATTTTTAAGACGAGCATTGTAGCAAAATTGGTTTTATTTCCAGTTACCAGTACACGTGTTTGGAATGTTAAATGTAATCTGCTTGTGCAACTGTGATCCCCGAAGAAGTCTTTTGCTTTTCATGCTGCATACTTATACAATATGATGCTTTATGATTGTAATTCATTGTGTGTTTATATATGGTGCTTTTTGCTATTTTCGGAATTAACTTGTATTAGATTAGCTATAATGAGATCGTATGTTGTTAGAATTGTTCACATGTATTTCACTAGTGCACTGTTTTCTTGCAAGTCACCTTAATTCAAAACTTAGACATGTATGTTTTCATGTTCGCATTTGTTCGAAGCTGAAATAATGAATTTATAGTACACATGGTGATACAGTAAACGTATCGGCTTATTCATAAATGCAGTTCATAATTGTTTTTGTTTATTTCATGCAATCCTTAGTTGACTTCAAGATCCTAAAGATGGAAATGTTCTGTTGGTAGGTTTGAATGTTGGGAACAAGTACGCATATTCATAATTTGGGTGTGGTTTATATACTTTTTTTTTTAAAAGAGAGATAATTATTAATGTATAGACTACAGAGGAATTATTAGCCGTGTTGCTTCCAAGATCCAGTGTAATTGTCTTGAATCATGAACTGTGTGAGTTTTCCTCTGGGACTTCTGTTTCCTCCATAACATCCTCAAAGACTTACAGGTTACATTAATCGTCGAGTCTAAATTGGCCCGAGTGTGAGTGCGGCTGTATGTTCAAATGAGCCCAGCGGAGGATTTGTGCCCTGCCTAGGGCTGTTCTGGCCCTAGCCACCCATAAATTGGTTTAAGCGGCTTTTGAGTATTGTTTTAAGTATATGTACCTTTGCCTTGTTCTGCATGTATATTTAAAAATATTTTTTACCTTTATGATTAGTCACATAGTAGTTTTGAATCTTTTGTCTAGCCTCATGTTAAATGGAGTAATGAGTGGTAAAGGTCTGCAGAAAATGCATCAATTAATTCAGTTTTAAACCCTCCAGTTTGTGTTATAGATGTGTAAATTATAGTAGAATTTTAGGTTGATTCAAGCTCTGTTGCAAATGCTTATTACTGCAGATACAGTATGGTTTGGAATTTGTTTAGGAACAATCCAGATATTTTTGTCAGTCTGTTTAGTAATGCTATTCATTTACAACTGGTAGCTGGCTTAGAAAACAATAAGCCATTTTTATTAAGTTTACAAGTTTTGAGACCGTACTCTTTTTATTTGTAGCGTTTTTTTTCTTTTAAATATTAAATATCCAGAGTTATTGAAAGTTTGTATCAGTGTAGGTGACTTAATTATCAGACATTTTCTACTAGGTACAGGATATTGCATGCCAGTGCACTATAGATTTTTATTTTACATCCATCTGAAGATTTATGTTCTGTTCAGTTTGTCAAATTTCTCAATTGATTAAGCAACTTATGGCCATGAGATCTTTTCCATTTTCAGTTTGTTAGTGGGTTTAATTAAATGCTAGTTGTGTTTATTACAGCATATCCTTTTCTACATTAAATATTATGAAAGATAACACAATTTTGTTTGCATGTCACTTAGGTTAAGCTAGTGTTTTTTGGGCTTCCATTTGATCATTTTCCTCAAGGAAAGGTTAGAAGGTTATTTGGAGCCTGAGGTGTAAACATTGTTAATGTTTAACTACTGAAGTATAATGTTAAAAACTAAAGTTATGTGGTGGAGAGATAGGTGTACACATGTGAGCATTTTTGTTTTATTAATTTGGGTCTGTTTTGTTTCACATGATGATAATGTTCAACTGTAAAGCAATTGTTAAGTTGTTTGATAAGAGGCTAAAAGTGGTAAGTCACAATTTTCCCAAAAACTGGTTTAATGAAAGACACAAAGTTTTTAAGTTGGCTTATTGTGCAGAATAAAACTGAGCATCAGAATACACCTGGTGATGATTAAGCTTTCATTGCTTGTAACCCAATGCAATTCAGATAGTTGCTTGAATTAACGAAAACTATTTGAGACCGTGTCTGCTCTGTAAGTTACTGTATAAAATTAATTGAAGAGTACAGTGAATGTCTTCTGTTTTCAGGCTACGTACAGCTACTCAGATTTGCTTTATCAAGATTATCATTATCTTCACTTTCAATGTGCATGACCATTTTATGGTTTGTGAATTTTTTTTTATTTATTTATTTTTTATATAAAACTGGCTGTGTTACCTGGCTTTGTCTTATACAATTTTCAGAGCAATGAGCCTCTGTCATAGTGCTGTTAGTTAATCAGATGTATCAGAACTACTGTGTAACTAGCTGCTTTTCTGTACACAATTTTAGTTGATTATTTTCTTTTTACCATGGTTTAATGTTCTTGCTAGGCACTGTGGTGTAGTGGCTAAGATTTTTGGACCTAAGACTTCAAACCCCGAGGTTGTGGGTTGCAATTCTGTTACTAACGCTGTGTGACCATGCGCATATCCATTTACTTGTTTCTGCAGATGGAAAAACAAAAAACAAATGTTACGATTTGTAACTTAAATGCTGTAAGTTGATTTTAATAAAGGCATCTTCCAAGAAAAAAGTAGTAAATATTATTAGGTCACTGGAGCTACGTAGTTTTGAAAATGCTGCACACAATTGTTCACAAGTTAAATGTTTGTTTCTGCAGTTTTTCCTAGTGATTTGGTGTTTTGTTGATGGTCATTGCTAGACTGAATTTTACAGACAAATGTATTCTCTTGAGTTGAAATGGATTATCAGCTATGTTCTCTCTATGCTATGTGGGTGTGCAGCCACATGGTCACTCAGCTTTTTTATTTGGATGCCGAGCAACTGTTATTGCTCAACTCACTCCCACTGCCGCTCAGCAGTTTGGAAGAACCGCTTGGCTGTTATCATGCCTTTCACCTTTTGGTGATGCACCCACGGTTCCTTTAACTCCACTGGTCAACAAACTTTCCACTTTTTTCATGTGAGAGTGCTTTGTGGCACCAGACACTTCAAAGGGGCTCACACGCTGAAAAGGTGGTAATTCGTGCAAAAGTGCTTTGCTGTGATCAATTGTTCATGCCAGGAGGTTGTCCGTGCAAAGCGAATAACCAAGATGAGAGCAGGTATGCATCCATTAGTGTCTGTAGTCAACAGCAAAAAAATGGCACTTACTAACCACTGAGCTTTCCATCCTCCTTCAGATTAACTGAACTTTCAAAACCTGATCATGTCCCTTTTTTTTTTTTTTTTTTTTTTTCTCCTTTCCCTGTTCAGGACACTACACGATCTTTTGTCATCTGTCCACCCTATTAGATTGTCATTCTGTTTGTGTGGCTTGTCCATTGCTTCTGTCCTTCGTTTGTCCTCAGCGCTGCACATGTACATTTGCATAATATTAAAATATATCTAACTATTAAAGTTTTCCGTTGTGTCCACGATATTCAGTCTTGCCCACTCCTCTCCACACTGCTCGTCCAATAGTTACTCCTGCACACATCTTGTCTCCATACCACCTTGCTACACTCTCAGTGCTAAATCGCCCATCAACGCAGTTGGTTTTAATGGCAAGGTAAAAAAAAAGCAAATTATCAATTCAGGAATGTCAAATTTTAGATTGCTATAGAAAAAGACTGACAAGAGCTAATAAAGAACAATGGAAAAAAAAGAATGAACAAAAAAGAACTGCTTACAATGACAATCAGAACAAAGAGAATCATCCAATAAACTAAAAAGAGAAAAATATCCCAAACATTGTGCAAACAGAAATGCAAAAAAACAGAGAATTTCAGTTAGATGATAAAGTAATTCATAATATTGTTTTTTGATGAGGCATTAATTTTGTATTTACGTTTTATTACTTTTTTTTTATTCATTTGTTTTTCGAATAGACAGTTGTGAAATACTGAAGTAACTGATTTTCTATCTATAGTAACTAAGCACCAAACAGTCTTCCTCCCGCACCCGGTGTACTCTTCTATATATTCTCTTTAAATACAATCGCTTTTTCCAATGGAGGAACACAGCCACGCCCTTCGAGGGGCTCAGCCGCAAGATAGTGCCCCAGGGGGTTGATGAGCAAAGTAAGCTAGAGGTAGAGCCCTCTAGGCAACAGATTAAACAAAAGCCATGTGTCGGCTAATTTTATTTTTGTATAATGTCACAAAGTTTCAATCAGATCTGTCAAAGCATTTTTGAGATTTGATTTGACTGATCTATCATAATGTCTTAGCAGATGTACCTTCCTGCCAAGTGTAAGCTTTTTAACTAAATGGGAAATAGTATGTTTTTTGATGGGTGCGTTAGTGAATGTGTCGGTCATCTTTACATCATTAAACTGCTACTGGTTTAATGATTTCCATTGTTGGGGAACATTACTTTTAAAGGTAACTTGGTTACTATATATTAGTTGTTTAATTATAAAAATGTAACTAAATGTTGCTTAGTTTCTTATTATAAAATGTAATATGTTACAAATGGTTTGTCAAGTTTGCATTACTCTTCTTTTGTAAGAAATACTGCACAGCATTTGGTATGAACTCCTGAGCCAAAGAGTCTCCATGAAACTGACCAGAACCAGTCAAATGTGGTCATTTCTTTTTGTTATATTGTGAACGCTGGCCCGGACACGCACAGACGGACGGAAATCGCTTTTGCACCCAACACACGTTTATTTACAATATTTACAAATTATTTACAAGCACACAAACCCCAGTGCCTCCAGCACCAATCCCCCTCAATCCAGGCCTCACAGTCCTTTGTGCCTTTCTGGCCGCCTCCAGTCCTCTCTCTCCAGCTCCGTCTCTCTTCCACCCGACTTCCGCTACCGAATGAAGGGAGGCGGCCCCTTATATAGGAACCCGGATGGGCTCCAGCTGCTTCCCGGCATTCCTCCGCAGACACGCCCCAGTGTGGCGGAAGTGCCGGCTGCGCACCTGGAAGCCCTCCGGGTGTCCCCTGTCTTCTTCCAAACCAGTACCTCCTGGTGTTGCGGAAGTGCTGGGCTCCAAACTTCTATAGGCACCGCCTGGCAGTGGCCACGGGCCCCTGCCGGGCTGGGCTTTCAAGCCCTCTACCCGTGGCCCCCAACATAACCAGGGCAGTCGCCCCCTCGCGGTCTGGAGGAGGTACAAGCCCTCCTCCGGTCCTCCTGATGCCTATATATATCTATATCTATATCTATATCTATATCTATATCTATATCTATATATATATATATATATATATATATATATATATATCTATATATATATATATATATATATACACATACACATACAGTGGTATGAAAAACTATTTGCCCCCTTCCTGATTTCTTATTCTTTTGCATGTTTGTCACACAAAATGTTTCTGATCATCAAACACATTTAACCATTAGTCAAATATAACACAAGTAAACACAAAATGCAGTTTTTAAATGATGGTTTTTATTATTTAGGGAGAAAAAAAAGCCAAACCTACATGGCCCTGTGTGAAAAGTAATTGCCCCTTGTTAAAAATAACCTAACTGTGGTGTATCACACCTGAGTTCAATTTCCGTAGCCACCCCAGGCCTGATTACTGCCACACCTGTTTCAATCAAGAAATCACTTAAATAGGAGCTGCCTGACACAGAGAAGTAGACCAAAAGCACCTCAAAAGCTAGACATCATGCCAAGATCCAAAGAAATTCAGGAACAAATGAGAACAGAAGTAATTGAGATCTATCAGTCTGGTAAAGGTTATAAAGCCATTTCTAAAGCTTTGGGACTCCAGCGAACCACAGTGAGAGCCATTATCCACAAATGGCAAAAACATTGAACAGTGGTGAACCTTCCCAGGAGTGGCTGGCCAACCAAAATTACCCCAAGAGCGCAGAGACGACTCATCCGAGAGGTCACAAAGACCCCAGGACAACGTCTAAAGAACTGCAGGCCTCACTTGCCCCAATTAAGGTCAGTGTTCACGACTCCACCATAAGAAAGAGACTGGGCAAAACGGCCTGCATGGCAGATTTCCAAGATGCAAACCACTGTTAAGCAAAAGAACATTAGGGCTCGTCTCAGTTTTGCTAAGAAACATCTCAATGATTGCCAAGACTTTTGGGAAAATACCTTGTGGACTGATGAGACAAAAGTTGAACTTTTGGAAGGCAAATGTCCCGTTACATCTGGCGTAAAAGGAACACAGCATTTCAGAAAAAAAACATCATACCAACAGTAAAATATGGTGGTGGTAGTGTGATGGTCTGGGGTTGTTTTGCTGCTTCAGGACCTGGAAGGCTTGCTGTGATAGATGGAACCATGAATTTACTGTCTACCAAAAATCCTGAAGGAGAATGTCCGCCATCTGTTCGTCAACTCAAGCTGAAGCGATCTTGGTGCTGCAACAGGACAATGACCCAAAACACACCAGCAAATCCACCTCTGAATTGCTGAAGAAAAACAAAATGAAGACTTTGGAGTGGCCTAGTCAAAGTCCTGACCTGAATCCAATTGAGATGCTATGGCATGACCTTAAAAAGGCGGTTTATGCTAGAAAACCCTCAAATAAAGCTGAATTACAACAATTCTGCAAAGATGAGTGGGCCAAAATTCCTCCAGAGCTGTAAAAGACTCATTGCAAGTTATCGCAAACGCTTGATTGCAGTTATTGCTGCTAAGGGTGGCCCAACCAGTTATTAGGTTCAGGGCAATTACTTTTTCACACTGGGCCATGTAGGTTTGGATTTTTTCTCCTAAATAATAAAACCATCATTTAAAACTGCATTTTGTGTTTACTTGTGTTATATTTGACTAATGGTTAAATGTGTTTGATGATCAGAAACATTTTGTGTGACAAACATACAAGAGAATAAGAAATCAGGAAGGGGGCAAATAGTTTTTCACACCACTGTGTGTGTGTGTGTGTGTGTATATATATATATATATATATATATATAGTTAGTAGCTAACATAGATTGGGACCTGAGACGGCCATGTTCTATATGTGGAGGAGAGCTGTCTGAGGGTTGGAATACTTGGATAAGCCAGCTATAAAAAGCAGCCCCCTAAACAGCAGAGGTGGGTGCAGACATGACACTAGAAAGTCCTGCGATTGCGTCAATCGGTTAGCTGCTAAACCACTTTGGCTTCTTTCCTTACAACCAGCGCTGCTGCGATGATCATTTGCCCCCCATCCCTAAACTAGGTAGATTAAATTTACTCCTTGGCACCTGCAGGATGATATGTATACTTGCAATATTTATTCGGTATTTTGTGACTTGAAACATCTGTACTATTCGCAAGAGCCACATGGCAAAAATCACTCCAGACGTGGTGTCTTGCTGCCACTTTGCATGCATTGTAGGGCTGCAACTAATGATTATTTTGGTAGTCGAATAATTGTTCTTTTTTTTTCCCTCCTGATTAGTCACAATTATTTCATGCATGACTATTGTGATGCCTGCGACCTGTGGTTGCACATCCTCCTCTGGGCTCCAGTGCATGTCTTACCTCATCTGCTCATGTCTGTCCACTTGTGAATGTCACCCTGATGTCTCTGCATTAACATAATTAAAATGAATAATAATAAAGTTAAAATGACAACCAGTGAAATATATGAATTTTAAAATAATCAGATGTTTTATATTAGTGTGACCATCACAATAAAAAAGAAATACATTACACAATACAAACTAAAGTTCACATAGTCTTCAAACAAAAAGTGCATTTAACTTAACCAAAAATGGCCACTGGTGTGTCTTAAAGTCCAAAAGTTTAAACAAAGCTTCAATGCAAATAAAATTAAAACAATAATGTACAGTTTATAAAAAATTCAGTTAATATATTCCTGATTGCAGTGCAGGAACATGAGCATTTCGACAGGCTTGCTCTCTTCTTTGAGACAATGTTCCTATTTTATTTTTTCTCCAGCCGTCTGGAGTTTTTTTGTTTTTTCTGTCCCTCCTGGCCATTGAACCTTACTCTTATTCGATGTTAATTAATGTTGATTTATTTTGTTTTCTTATTGTGTCTTTTATTTTTCTATTCTTTATTATGTAAAGCACTTTGAGCTACTGTTTGTATGAAAATGTGCTATATAAATAAATGTTGTTGTTGTTGTTGTTCCTAGCTGCTGAGAAGAGATGCTTGGAGGGTGTAGAGGTAGCAGGAATACACGAGAATGATTTTGCTTACAGAGAAAGATGTTTTAATTGTCACACTCTGAAGGAAAAGTGTTGTAGTTTATCACATCATGTACTATATTATGCCAAAATAAAAAAATAACGGACTAAAATATGTAACAAACTAATTACTGATATACTCCAAAACACAAGTTACCTAACATTAATTAGAGATGGTTTACTATTCATGTGAACTCAAATATTATACGAAAAAAGAAGAAAAAAAAAAAAACTAGGTCGGCTCAGCTACTCCTGTTCACTCGTTTACTATAGCTCCAATCACGTTGGCAAACATAACTGAAATTATATTCACTTAACTCTTAAACCGCCGCAACTGGCTAGAGTCGGTTTCCAATGCTATTTGGAAACGCGCCAAAGCCGAGTATACACGGCGCTGTACATTTATTGAACTCTGCAACCGGCTAAAGTTGTTTCTCAGTGCAATTTGCCAGCACGCAGGGGGCAAGTATATTCGGCGACATATAGCCAGTTGCGGGGTTCAATGAATGTATTTGCTTCACAGAACAATTTGGCAGCATGCCGGAGCTGATCAGTCAGTGACGTACATTCTTTGAGCAGCCAGCTCATAAGCACTGCCAGCCCCAGCAGCACTGCAGCATCACTGTCTTTAGGATACAACCGCTGCAGTAAATGAGTCTGGAATCATCAGCGTTTACCTCTGTGTGTTTGCGTGCAGCCAGTTCAAGCGCAGATGGCTCGGTGATTTACTGAATTTCATCAATTGGCTTCAGTTGCACCTTGAACATATAATAGATTGTTGCAGTAGTTTTTTTTTTAATAGTTTTTAAAGTTAATTTGCAGTGTGTAAAATGATCAGTGTTGCAGTAATTGCAACACTCTTTGCATGGAAAAATAATACGTGTTCCATTAAAATTTCACATTCTCTTTGTGAATTGTGACGTTTACTTAAAAACTGCAGCTAAAAAGTATTTTATGTCCAGGGGTGCATTAACCTCCAAGTATGTGTCGGTTTAAGGGTTAACTATCATTGTCGAAACCTTGATATACACATTATAGTACAAACATCAATGTTAACATGTAACACTAACTTTACTTGCTAAAACTTACCTCTCAAGAGATGGCGGCATCACAGCTCCAGGATGTTGCATTTCAGATGCTCTTGCATCGCGTTGGTGCTGCCATGAAAAGAAAGCTCCTCTTTGCATAATCTGCATTCAACTTTTTTTCTTTTTCGGTGAAGTGCTCCCACACTTTAGAAAGTTTCTGTCTCAATTTTTTTCCATCTCCTTCCCCCTCCTCTATCCAACTCGCCATTGCAACCACGTTTATTTTCCTGTACATTCTTCTTCTCCTCAGACGTTTTTCTTTGTTGGAAGACTGTGTGCAGTCTTGACAAACAACAAACAATACTGCCCCCAGACATTCATGTAGTGCATTGCAGTTACAAAACCCAATGTGGTTCTTTGTGACTGGAGCCTCTATTGAAGGTTCTGTTTATGACGCGTCCACAATAAAAAATCCGCATCAACAATTGTTTGTACTCGACATCGACGATTACGTCGACTAATTGTTGCAGCCCTAATTCATTGGGTTTTCCCAGATTGGTGAATTTCAAGGAGAGGTTGGTTACGTGGGTGTTGGAATGATGCACAAAGGGATGAATATGATGCAGCAAGTAATCAAAGCACAACATACACTTTAAATATTTTTGCATGTCTATCTTTTCATCATGTAGGTCACCCACTCACAAGATTATACTTGCTCTACCTTTACCAATTTTGGTTAATGAGTCTGACACTCCGCCTATCATTTTTCCCCTTAAAGTCAGTAATAACAGGTTCAATTCTTCCATTAGCACAGCCTTGCTTTTTCTGCTGTGACCAAACACTGTCACCTGCTGGCTAGAAGACTGGACCTCTACAAGTATTGTTTTGGTTGGTGACCTCACGCAAGCTTCACATGGAAAGCATAAACCAGGCTTTATGGCAACACTTAAGCAAAGTAACGCAGTGTTTTTTAGAGTAGTGAGAATAATCTTCTGCAGTAACATAGTAATACATATTTTTACTTTAAGAAAACAAATACAGTATTGTGTTATGTTACTCATTACTATAAAAAGTAAGTAAGGTTACTGTTGATGGTGAAATTAGCAAGACAATGTGTGCAACAATTAATAACTCTGAGAGAATTGGCAGTATGACTAGCAACATTGTGACCGCCTTAAGTCAGATAAAGTAAATATCAGTGTTCTTTGCATGGAATCTACATAGCCAGTGAGCATGATTGGCTATGGTTATGAATGATGGGAATGTAGCCTGTTTTGGCTATGGTAATTTGTTCATTATGATTATGGTGCCTTGGTTATTGGCTATTTGTCATATCTGCCCTGTATAGTTTGTTTACAAAGCCTATAAGGCAAACAAGAAATGCAATTTTTTTTATGTTCAAGTGTTCATTTCCAATAAACAGGTTTTCTTCTTAAGGTTTATGTATATTATTAAACTATTTACTAGGCTTAATTACATTTTTTACTGCAATTATTTTTATGTCCGTTGTGAAATAAAATTTCATGATTATAACAGCCCTAACACAAAATTGACATGATTCTTTAAAGGTCCCTGACAACATAACTTCCCTTAACCCTACTTCAATTACTTTCCAAGTGTGGTCATCTCAGAAATAAGAAATCTGAAGCCATCTGTGTTTTCAGGAACCAGTTGTAGTCTGTATAGTGAATAGTTAGGGCTCATTTATACTTCACGTGACGCGACGCATGCTGCAGCGGACGCTCCTGCTACGCAAGCGTTGTAGTGTTTATACTTGCGCGCGTTCTTTACGTAAATCTGGAGGAATCCACCAGGTGGCAGTGCGAGATATTATCGTGGTGAGAACATGTTCGGCTTCTCTGTGTTGTGAATTGCCTAGAACACCTATTAAATTCCGATAACACCTTACCGCAATATCTCTGAAAAGGATGTTTATCGATTAAATCCATAAATCCAGGAATGTATGTGTCCATTCCAGGAAGCATTGGGCACGAGTGAGAAACAGTCCCTTGACGAGACCTCAGCTCATCGCAAGGTGAATACAGGCACACACATACACTAGTGTCATTTTAGCGGCACCAAATCCCCAAATCTGCATATCTTTGGAAGGAAACCGGAGCATAGTGTGGAATGCCAGCAACATAACTCCCTGCGAGACAGCAGTGCTATCGCTCCGCCACCGTGACACCCCCATGTGTGTATTTATTAACAGTATTCATTATTTAAACGAAATTATATGTAAAATGTAACATACACATTTTAATGCATTTCATCATGAAAGTGATATCAAGTATAAATCTAAAGATTCTAAATGTGCAGAGAGTTGGAATATCATACATTTAATTTGTTCTGTTTGGTGATCTATTGCTGCTTTCCGCTGCTGAAGCAAAATGCCGACATACAGATGCATTCGTGGTGCTTTTATATTCAAGCGTCGCATATTCCCGATCGTAATGACACGATACATTTTAAAAGTCTCACATACCATCTTTTGTGCCATCTATTTTTTATTGTTTTACTTTACCTGCTGTCAGGTCCAAGAAGCTCGTAGCGATTAAAAACTGGGATGACGTTTACGACCGTCTGCTTTAATGATAAAGTAAACTACGAGGTTAAAGTGGAAATTTCGAGATTAAAGCCGAAATTTCCACTTTAATCACAAAGTACACGTTTTCACCGTGTCCTTTATTTTTTTCTCAGTGGCTCAAATATAACGCTATACATTATGTTGCTGTTGTTAAGTTGCAAAAATTAAAAAGTAAAAAAGACATATATAAATGACACGATACATTTTAAAAGTCTCACATACCATCTTTTGTGCCATTTTTTTTTTTTTTTTTTTGCAACTTCACATCGGCAACATAATGTATAGCGCTGTATTTGAGCCATTCATCAAACAACAAAGTCGCATCGATCCCGAAGGATCTCCATAGAGGCTTGCTGTCACATGTAGATAGTAAACAGAGACTCTGACGTCACGTTCCAACTTTTAGCACACTGTGCCCCCCGACTTTTTGCTGGTACTGCAACTCGCGCACGCGTCACGTTAATTTCTGAGGACCTGCTCAGAGGACGCGTGAAATGAACGCTGGGAACGCGTGGCAGCCATGATGCGGGCGCGTATGCGTTCTGAGCGTGAAGTATAAATGAGTCCTTAGACTTACTGAAAGTACAATGTGGCAATCTGACATGGCCTGAAGACTAAATCAGCTGTTGGGGAGAAAAGTAGGCATTGTTACTTAATTTGTTTATAATTCTGTCAATACATTCGGTATAGAACTATTGTATACAAGTTTGGCTAAATGTGTGCAGCTCTGTATCTTGGTTCAAATCAACATTTCGAATTATTTCTCTATGGTCTGAATCAGGGCCATGTCTTTTTCTGTATGATAGGTGATCGCATGAGTGCCTTCTAGAAAATGCTACTTTCATGAACACCTGTTTTTAGGTCATGCTCTTTGATGATGGCTGACTGTCATGTGGTTTCTAGTAGTTTCTTAATATTTATGCACAGGCGTGGCTTTCGAAGAGTTTTAAAAGCTTGGTATTGGTTCCACCTTTAGCTACCACAGCACATAAATATATTTTTTCTTGTTTAAAGACAGAAACTCTGAAACCAAACCATTTTAAAGGCTGGTCTCTAAAATAAAAATTTTCTGTTCTAGCCACAAAAGTGTTTACTAGTTTGTTCAGTACTATGTTAACTAGGGGAGCCAAGGTAAGCATGTGCAAATAGAGAATGAGATGGGTGCACAGTGAGATAAAAGTACAGTTAAAGCGTATGTGTTTTTTTTTTTTGTTTTGTTTTTTTGTTTTTTTTATGTAAGTAATTAAAAAAAAAAAAGTGAAGCACGGTATGATGGAGAGTAAGGTACTAGGTTTAAGAGTGATAATGAGGAGCAGGATATGAAGCAACAATTAAGGCAGTAAGAAAGAAGAATGAGGCATTAAGAAAGTGACAGGAGAAGCATGTAATCTAGATTCATCAGTGGAAATAGTGTTAGCTGGTGGATTGTGGTGCAGGGTCATACAAAACCAAAGAATAGAACAAGCTGCAGCAGATTCTGCTGAGCATTTCCCTGCCCTTTGTAGGGTGGGAAACAATAGAAGGAAGACACTGGTATGGTGAAGTCATTTCATATTGCTGATTGACAGTTGCTAGCATCTTCCATTATTCAAACATTCCAGCAACATGAAGTGTCTAAATACTATATACAGGTTAAATCCTGTCATAGCAAATACAGTGATCCGCCTATCGCAGAAGTTACGTTCCAGACCCATCAGCGTTAGGTGAAAATCCACGATTTAGAAAGACCATATAAATAAACATTTTTTTTTTTTTTTATATAGTTTAAGCCTTAAAATACCTCTCCCACACGCTTTAAACATGGGAGATTTGAGCGAAGAGATTGTGACCAGATAATCTCAAAGAGACACTTTGATGACAAACAAGACTAGACATTACAACCTTAGGAAGCAAAACTCGCGAGATGGTGACATTTGCACGTCATGCCCTGCTTACAAACAATTTAAAACAAGTTCACTGACATCTAACCTAGCAGTTGTTGGAATGCTTTTGGATAGAAAAGATAGACAGGTGCTTACAGCTCTTAAAACAACGACAAGAAGAACACTGTAGCTGCAGCAAGCCAGCAGATGATCTGAGCTCTTCTCCTTAGCATGTGTTCAGCCCTCACCCTTCCCCAACCCCTCCTAAGGACGCAAGCGGCAGAGACTCAAAGTGGAAAAGGACAGCTGCTGTACAGGCTTTTAAGTGATTGACACAAATTGTGACAAGCAGAACACACAGCTGGCCAGCAGCAGCAGCAAGACAGCAGCTGAACCAATCACATCTCATTAGCGTGTGTTCAGACCCCCTTCACAACACGAGCAGTGTTATAAGTCCTATGAGAAAGATTTAACCACCCAGGGCACAAAATAAAGGACAAATATTGTTTTTACAAAAGTTTTAAAGTAAAAATGAAAATAATGCATATGTAACTATTTCCATGAAAATAACAATCTCTTTAAATTGTTTATCCGGTAAACCAAACCTGGGGGTGGGTGAACGAAGCGAGCAAGGGACGGAGCCCCCTAATAATAATAATAATAATGCTAAATCTGCCATGTATCGGGGGCACGATAGCTGAACCGCGATATAGCAGGGGATCACTGTAATGAAGTTATAAGATTTTCAGAATATCAAATACTTTTTGTGGGCTCAGACAACCATTTATAGAACATCATGTTAAATAAATCTTATTTTAACAAAATTTAATATCGGTACAACGAATGAAGATGATAATGTGATGTAAAAAATACTTAATGCTGCTCCTACGTTCTCCACTCCGAGTCACGGGAACCCTGCAACAGGTTGTCTCAAAGAGAGATGCAGTCTGTTGCAAAATTTCCGGTGTTGGGCAGTCTCGGGAAGGCTCTGCCAGAGTATAGTCACAACATCAGACACATAGCCAAATTCTGAGTTAGTGCTTCACAAAGTGTCCATGCGGGTAGTTGTATTGTGTGTGGACACTGTACTGTAAGAGTTTCATAGCGCATCTCAAAGTTTTCTTTGGGATGAACAAAAAAAAAAGTGACAAACAACATTGTTTTACGCTAAAAGACAAATTACCAATCCTGGAAAAAGTTGATTCTGAAATAAAAAAAAAATTACATGGTGAAAGCATTTTGGAATTGTGCCTTTATCTTTGTTTAATTACTAATTTTCATTCTTTATTTTCGTACCTGTATTTCTATTAAAAAATACATCTAATGTCTCATTTTCATTGTGTTTATACCTGTATTTCTATTAAAAAAAGTTGCATTTAACATCTCGTTTTTGTACTGTATTTTCATACCTGTATTTCTATAAAAAATAAGTTGCATCTAACATCTCATTTTTAAATAAAATATATTTTTTGCAGTTTAAGAAGCGCTGTTTTTTTCTTTTATACAGGTATTGTCAAGCTTGGGTCACAGAGTTGTACGAGAGACAGGAAGATGAGTCCAGGTTTTCAAGGAAAATATGGGTACTTTATTAATGTATAGAGAAGGCAGGTACAGTCTCAGGACTTCATTCAGAATAGGAGCTGTTAGGAGCTGCAGCAGGGGCGGCAATCCTATTTTGCTCTCATCTTCAGATTAGATCACCAGCAGCTTGGAATCACAGTAGTGGCAGGCATGGTCCAGAGAAGACAGATCAGGAGAGTGTGAGGAAGAGCAGAACAAAACCCGTTGATAAATGTTAAACATTGGGGACAAGCACGATATGCAGTAACTCTGATTCTGCAGAGGGCAACCTGTTGCATTGTCCTTGGTTTACTGTTTACTGTTTACCAGATGCAGCAGAGCAGCAATGGAGCTGTCCTTGCACTGCTGCCATTAGACATGACAAATCGCTGGCGGCCCTGGTCACATTACTATACATATTTGTTATAATAAAATTTCTGCTATAATGAAATATTTGTAATAACGGGATTCCACCTGTATCTCTAAAGTGTTTGAGTTGCGTGATGAGTTTGGGTTTGGGTGCTGGGGCTTTCACTATATAGAAATTCGTAAAATTTGCTTTTGCAGAAGGACCTCGGTAATATGTTTTGTTTAATCTTTTTTTAATGTAATTAAATGGTTTATTTTATTGGTGTTCATGGTGGGTTTCTGTTTAAGTAGGAGGACACAATAGGGTCATGCAATATCTAAACTTCGTTTACTGCCTGTCATCTTAGCTCAAGGATATTGTACAGCAGGGAGAATTTGTGGTGTGAGTGTCGTGCTGTATCTTATTATTATTTTTTTTTTCCTTCTCAAGTTTAAAGGAATTAAGTTGAACACTTGCGATCTTTTCTTATTTTAATATGTGGAGCTTTAAATTTATTTAATTTTTTAAATATGCTGTTGCTCGAGTCGTGCTTGTTTAAATGCAAACTGTAAACTTGCATCTTCCTTGTATTATTGGACAAGCTTATAATAAAACAGTAGGGCACTCTCTAACTCTCTTACTATTTACTGTAAATCTGTTTCACTTTCTAAATCAACTTTTAAGCATTCCTCCACAATGACAAAATCCTCTCCATGAAATCCCATTCTCAGTCTTTAGAGTCACAATGGACATAGCATATATCTATTCATTTCATCCTTAGTTTTTGTGGCAACTCTCACCAGGATCACGCATTGATCACTGCCAGAGTCAAGTAAGGGAAGTACCTTTTGCCCTGCCACAATCTCACAGATATACAAAAATGTTATGTCTTCTCTCTCTTGGTTGAAATAATGGAAAAACACACCTTTGCCATGCTGATCTCCAATGATTGTGCTAGGGAACCTTGTTGACCACAACAGAAACAAATGCATTCATTACTAGTTAGAGTGCTGCCACAGTTGTGTCTTCTAACTGGATTGTTTGCCTGACTTCCCCCCTCGGCAGCTAGCAGAGCGACTGCATTTTGGTTGACTTGAGCATAAGTTTGAGGCCAAAGCTCCAGTATAACCAGGCGAAGAGCATAGCTTTGGGTGGTTTGAATAGAACTTTGTGCGCAAGACTCTGGTATAAACTTCTGCTGAATAAGGATGAAGCAGCATTTCAGGACTAGTGGTCATATTTGTAAGTTTGGTCCTACCCTTTGGAATAGGAGTAAAAGCATTTTATAAATGTTCCTAATTTAGGAAGCTACTCTTAACTTTGCCAGGATTTAGTCATTAGGAACTGTCAGAATTTGAGTTTCGGGAAGAGATTGGTGCGCACATTCCAGTGAAGTCGGAATGTTTTGGAAACACTGGATAACAATGAACTCGTAAGAAAGATATCAATTTGACATAGAGAGAATATTCATAACAAGTGTTGCATATTACATGACTGCCCCATCTACATGGAGAAGCCATGCTATGTTTGCTCAAATGAAAGTGTTGGTAGCGTTATGTGTAAAATGCAGCTTTGTAATAGTGATTTACTTTGTATTTCGAAAGGTCACAACCATTTTTTGAATTTGCACCTAAATTTGAATCACCATACAATGTGTGAGGTAATAAGCAAACCAATAAGTTTTTCCCACCACTCCATGTGAGGTAATGGTAAAGAAACCAGCATTCATGAAGGTTAGCACTTGCATAAAGACCATTGCCCAAAGGATGGATGAGCATGCATATGTAAATTTTAAGCGATATTGCAGTATTCACACACAGGTGTTCGTGGCTGCGAACTGTATTGTAGTAGCCAGCATATTACCCTGAACATAAGGAGGCTAGATGAAAAATTGACAGCGAAATGTTACATATTTAAAGGTACCTTTGTAACTTTATACTTTGTAAGTCACGAAAGGTTCAAGAAGGCAGGTGCAGCCTCCGTGACATTGAATAATAGATCCAGAAGATCAGGGAGGATACCTGAGAGAGCCTCTGTCAAGTCGCTATTCAGAGAGTACATGTAGAGGTGGTACACTTCTACAAGTACTTGGGGGACCCACATCAATAACAGGTTGGACTGGTGTTACAACACAGACAAGCTATTTATAAAAGGGAAGAGCAGTTTGTTTTTTTTTTTTTTCCTTTTTCCTTAGGAGACTGCATTCCTTTTAATGTTGGTAGTGACATCCTTCAGATCTTCTACTGTTCTGTGATGGCCAGTGTGATATTTTTTTTTTTTTTTCCCCCCTCCGCTACGCCATGATGTGCTGGCCTAGTGATATCACTTTAAGTGAATCAACAGGCTTATTAATGTGGCAGGCTCAGTTAAGGGATGCAAGCTGAATCCCCTGGTGGCAGTAGCAAATGAGAGAATGAAGACAAAACTGATTGTCATTATGAACAATGCTCCACATTCTCTCTCTGAAACACTGTTTTTTCTTTTTTAGTTTTCTTCCTTTTTAGTTATTCTGGTGTGTGTGTGTGTGCATTTATTTATATACACACTAGCTGTGTAAGCATGTGCTGTAAAATGCACAGTTGGCGGTTCTGTTTTGTGGACATGCTTGCCCCCCTTGTTTATCAGTGGCTAAGCGAGTTTCTTTCTTCTGTGGTTTCACTTTGGCAACGGAGTCGCTTTCTTTCAGCTTCATGCTGTAGCCTCATACTTCTTTCTTCTTCTGTTTTGTTAACTTGGGGCCGAATTGCCGGCTCTTTGAGTTTCATGTTGTAGCCTTGCACTTCTGTGCTGGCTGGACGGACAGACTGACTTCCATGGGTAGACTTCTATTATAATAATTTTTTAAGGCCTTCTGTTTAATGTTATATTTCCTCGTGGGGACAAATAAAGAGGAATATATCCCTTTTCTCTCTCCTCTAAGGGAGACTGCCCTCGCTTAGAAACAGGTGGGGCTGGATGTTGGTGATATACCATCACCAAACATTTTCAGTGGTCATTCCTTATCAGCTGCTTCATGCAGTCAATGTCTTATCAAAGTGTTTACTACTGTAATGTATGACATGTGCAAAACCTTAGCTGAACCTGCACTTGCTAAACTCTTATCTGTGTCAGTGTGTTTTCTCTGTGACTGAATCAACTCTAGAGAGAGTGCAGGCCAATAAATGACTAATGTATATAACCGCACAAATTCTATACAATACAGTATGTATTTGCAAGTGCAACTTTGTGAACTTTGTTGCAGTGAATCTTGTATATGCCATGAATAGAAAGCAGCTCAATGCCAGTAATACCCAGTTTCACCTTCTGCGTCCTCTGCAGTACTTTATGATCATGAGCTGGCTGAGCAGGTATCATAAGATGTGATGCAGGCAGCAAGAATAAACTCAATTTTATACTTGTACAAGTTTGTGAGAACAGATGGAGAAATGTGATCCTTCCTCAGTCATAGAAAGAAGTAGAGGTGCTGGTTAGCCTGTTTGAACAAGAGATGAAATATGTTGTGCCCTTTCATGTATGCAGTCAGGAGGTTTTGGTATGTTGTTTGAACATTCATTTATTTTCCATTGCTTAAAAGATTTGCTTAGAGAGAAACCATTTCATAGCATGGCCAAACTATCCCATCAACTTTCTTCTGATGAAGATAGTAAAATAGGTGGTAATGCTTATGGAAGAATCACTAATAAAAGATTCATTTATGTGTTTGGATTGTCAGCTGCCGTAAATAAAGTAGGCTGTTGAAGAGCTTGTAAACTCCTCAAAAAGTAAATTCAACTTTCTTTTAATATACATAATTTGTATCCTTTTCTCATTTTTCTCCATAAATTATTTACTTGGTGTGATTAGACTAATATACACAACTATCACCCTCAACCTTAAAACCATGAATTCGTGACATTAATAACACTGAATATCGTGTGTCTTGTTAGCATCAATTATAGTAGACAGCAAGTGAACAGTCGGTTCTTAAAGGTGATATGTTGGATGCAGTAAAAATGGGCAAATGTAAAGATCTGAATGACTTTGACAAGGATCAAATTGTAATGGCTAGATCACTGGGTCAGAGCATCTCCAGAATGGCAAATCTTATGGAGTGTTCTGTGTATGTAGCAGTGTTCCAAGGAAGGACAACTACTGAACTGGCAACAAGGTCATAGGTGCCCAAAGCTCACTGAAGTGTGTGGGGGTACAAAGGCTAGCCTATCTGGTCTGACTCCATAGAAAACCTACTGTACCACATACACACACACTAATACGGACTATGAGAAAAAGGTGTCAGAACACACAGTGTATTGTAGTTGGCTGCTTTTTGCAGACTGATCAGAGTGCCAATTCTGACCCCTGTCCACAGTTTAAAGCACCTACAATGGGCACCTGTGTGTGTGAGCTAGAACACAGAGCAGTGGAAGAAGGTGGCCTGATATGATGAATCACATTTTCTTTTAGATCATGTGGATGACTTGATACGTGTGCATTGTTTACCTGAGGAAGAGGTGGCACCAGGATGCACTACAGGAAGAAGGCAAGCCAGCAGAGGGAGTATGATGCTCTGGGCAATGTTCTGCTGAGAAACCTTGTGTCCTAGCATTATGTGAATTTAACTTTGACATGTACCACCTACCTAATGATTATTGCAGACCACTTACAACCCGTCATGGCAATGATATTCCCAAATAGCAGTGACTTCTTTCAACGATATAATGTGCCCTGCCACACTGCAAAAATTGTTCAGGAATAATTTAGGAAAGTGACAAAGAGTTCAAGGTGTTGACTTTGCCTCCAAATTCCCAAGGTACCAATCTGATCATCTAGCACCCGTGGCATGTGCTGAAAAAACAATTCAATCCATCCTTGCAACTTACAAGATCTGCTGCTAATGTCTTGGTCCCAGATAACACAGGACACCTTCAGAAGTCTTGTGGAACGTATACCTTGTGGCTGATCAATGTATATACTTTTATGGATTATTCAATGATAAAGAACGTAACCACATTAAAAATAATGTTCAATACATTTTAATGTAACAGATTTTAATTGAATCTAAATTAGCTTGGTGTAAGAGTGTGAGTAGTTGTGTCTTGTGATGGAACATTACTTTGTCTGGAGCGGTTTACTGCCTTGCGCTGATGTCTTAGAGAGTCTTTGGACCCTGTAGTAGAAGAAGGTTCCAAAAGCATACAGATGTTTGAATGTGTCATTTGAAAGCAGAATTTAGTGACTAAAAAGGATATTGCATAACAATAGGTGAGCAGATTTTGAATTTGATTCCTTGAATATGCCTTTGAAAAAATATTTTTCAGAGAAATCAGTTACTTAAGATGTTATAATGCAAGTTTGGGTTCTGTTAGTGTTTTATTATTAAACTAGCGAAGCCTGCCGTAGCATACGCCGTGTAAGAATAGGAACGGAAAACGGTGAGAAAGGAATTCAGAAATCAAGAAAAAAACACTCCTTGAAAGACGCTGTTGTGAATAGGTGTTTTGGTGGTTACGATAGACAATGAGTCGAAAGATCTAACCCTAGAAAAAGCCACGCACAACTGACTGTGGCTGAAAACTGGTTGTTAGAATTAATGTGAAGAGTAAACATCATGTGGGTATGAGGAAAGCCGCTTCTGAAATCCGATTACGTAAATATAATCAATAACAACCTCAAAAAGATGTTGTAGAATGTCTCTAAGTAATTCCTGCAGCTTTATCCAAAAGACTCTTACTACAATATCAGGTCTGTGCTCCGGTCTTTGGGTATCCGACAGTGCATGTAGAATTTCCGCCAAGCAGGATTACATGTGAAAGTGATAAATAATTGAGGCTGTCCAATTTACGTACTATGGCCATGGCAACCTGCTAGTTTTGTTGCATGTATCTAGGTCTTACTGGAAATGTGGACGGTAATATGGTCATTTTGTCTACACGCGTTGTTGTTTTCAGCGTTGCTTGCAGTGTGTCTGACAGTCCTTTGTATTGTTCCACGCGCAAATCTTGTTGATCTAATCTGAGATAGTTAAGGCGCGCCCTCTGTTTTAACATACGCATGCATCTAAGACGTACTGTTGGAATATTTCGCTGCTGGAGCGCAAAATACTAAATGTATTCCTCATTGCTAAGCTGTACGCGTAAAATTGGCATTGAGTAAGCCGCCTTTGCTTGGTGGTCCTTTTATCTGGAACATGTTGTAAATCTTTGTGCCAGCCAATGTCTCCGTAAGGGAATAAAAGTGGGTAAACCATAGGATCGCAATTCATATTGAGTGTGGAAATCTTTTACAGGAGATTCCTATGGGACAGATGCAAATGTCCATTTCAGCAGGCGGTTCGCCATCTTCTCCGACGGAAAACGCTGCAACATTGGTGTGACATGTCAGGGCATTGCATCGTCAGTAAATCCTGCCTAGGGTTTTCCTCGAAAAGCATTCGTACAGATGCTGTTGGATTGTACTAAGCTAAATCATGCATGTGTTTATATGATTTAGCGAAAGGTTTGATGGTTCTGAGCATGGAATCTAGCTGGAGAAGAAAATTTTCGCTGCATGTAGAGTTTGCTTTATTTTGTAAGCGTGCTTGAGAAGCTTGGCGAGAAAAGCTGTGTCGGCTGCATGTGGGCGGGACCGGTTTTGAAGAGGAGCCACTGGCAGCATGGGGAGGGGTTTAGAAGAGGACAAATAGGAATCGAGAAATGCCGTGTCGGCTGCGTGTGGGCGGGACCGGTTTTGAGGTGCAAGCAGGACGATGGTTCTAGCTTCCTAGCTCTGATGGTATGAATCAGGGTTTTGTAGACAAAGGTCTTCCCTGTTCCTGCAGGGCCATTTAAGAAGAAGCATGTTTGTCGCGGATGGGAATCTCTGTATGCAGCGTGTAAATATGTGTTTGGTGAAGTGTTGGGGGCGGGCACATGAGCAGGCAGTGCATGCCTCGAGCGAGGTGGATGCGGCGGAGGGTTAGAGTTGGCGGGGGGCTCTGTCATGCGTACCCCATGGTCGGACGACTTGGTCAATTTATTTTATATATATATATATATATATTTATATATATATATATATTTATATATATATATATATATATTTATATATATATATATATATTTATATATATTTATATATATATATATATTTATATATATATATATTTATATATATATATATATTTATATTTATATATATATATATATATTTATATATATATATATATATATATATATATATATATAATATATATATAATATATAAAACTGCTCAAAAAAATTAAAGGAACACTTTGAAAACATCAGATATCAATGGGAAAAAGAAATCCTCCTGGATATCTATACTGAAATAGACTGGGTAATGTGTTAGGAATGAAAGGATGCCACGTCGTTTGATGGAAATGAAAATGATTAACCTACAGAGCCCTGAATTCAAAGACGCCCCAAAAATCAGAGTGAAAAATGATGTGGCAGGCTAGTCCATTTTGCCCAAATTTAATTGCAGCAACTCAAAATTGTACGCAGCACTTTGTATGGCCCCTGTGTTCTTGTATACATGCCTGACAACATCGGTGCATGCTTCTAATGAGATGACAGATGGTGTTGTGGGGATCTCCTCCCAGATCTGGACCAGGGCATCACTGAGCTCCTGGACAGTCTGAGGTGCAACCTGGTGGCATTGGATGGACCAAAACATAATATCCCAGAGGTGTTCTATTGGATTTAGGTCAGGAAAGTGTGGTGGCCAGTCAATGGTATCAATTCCTTCATCCTCCAGGAACTGCCTGCATACTCTCAACACATGAGGCCAGGAATTGTCGTGCACCAGGAGCCACTGTACCAGCATAGGGTCTGACAATGGGTCCAAGGATTTCATCCTGATACCTAATGGCAGCCAAGGTGCCTTTGTCAAGCCTGTAGCGGTCTGTGTGACCCTCCATGGATATGCCTCTCCAGACAATCATTAACCCACCACCAAACTGCTCATGCTGAATGATGTTACAGGCAGCATAATGTTCTCCATGGCTTCTCCAGACCCTTTCACTTCTGTCACGTGCTCAGAGTGAACCTGCTCTCATCTGTAAAAAGCACAGGGCACCATTGGTGCATCTGCCAATTCTGGTATTCTATGGCGAATGCCAATCGAGCTGCATGCTGCTTGGCAGTGAGCTCAGGGCCCTTTAGAGGACATGGGGCCCTTGGGTGTCACCCTCATGAAGTCTTTCTGGTTGTTTGGTCAGAGACATTCACACCAGTGGCCTGCTGGAGGTCATTTTGTAGGGCTCTGGCAGTGCTCATCCTGTTCCTCCTTGCCCAAAGGAGCAGATACTGGTCCTGCTGATGGGTTATGGACCTTCTATGGCCCTCTCCAGCTCTCCTAGAGTAACTGCTTGTCTCCTAGAATCTCCTCCATGCCCTTGAGACTGTGCAGGGAGACACCGCAAACCTTCTGGCAATGACACATATTGATGTGCCATCCTGGAGCAGTTGGACTACCTGTGCAACCTCTGTAGGGTCCAGGTATCGCCTCATGCTACCAGTAGTGACACTGACTGTAGCCAAATGCAAAACTAGTGAAGAAACAGTCAGAAAAGATGAGGAGGGAAAAATGGCAGTGGCCTCCACCTGTTAAACCATTCCTGTTTTGGGGGTCATCTCATTGTTGCCCCTCTAGTGCATCTGTTGTTAATTTCATTAACACCACAGCAGCTGAAACTGATTAACAACCCCCTCTGCTACTTAACTGACCAGATTAATATCCCATAAGTTTCATTGACTTTATGCTATACTCTGATTAAAAAGTGTTCCTTTAATTCTTTTGAGCAGTATATCTATATCCTACATCTATATCTATATCCTATATCTATATCTATATCTATATAAGCAGCCGGAACTGAAAAGTCAACGTGGCTCAGAGGTGCATGTGGACAAAAGCCACTGAGGCTGTGTTTGGTGAGGTGTTGCGTGCGGGCACATGAGCAGGCAGTGCGCATGCCTCAAGAGCGAGGGTGGACGCGTATCCCATGGTCGGGTGACTTAATTAATTATATATATCTACTTGCAAAATACCCGCGATTCGCAGTAAAGTCGTGTGTTAAAGAAGTAATGAAAAAGAAAAGGAAACATTTTAATAATAACGTAACATGATTGTCATTGTCATGAGTGTTGCTGTCATATATAGATAGTACAGGCCAAAACTTTGGACACACCTTCTCATTCAATGTGTTTTCTTTATTTTCATGACCATTTACATTGGTAGATTCTAACTGAAGGAATCAAAACTATGAATGAACACATGTGGAGTTATATACTTAACAAAAAAGGTGAAATGACTGAAAACATGTTTTATATTCTAGTTTCTTCAAAATAGCCACCCTTTGTTCTGATTACTGCTTTGCACACTCTTGGCATTCTCTCGATGAGCTTCAACAGGTAGTCACCTGAAATGGTTTTCCAATAGTCTTGAAGGAGTTCCCAGAGGTGTTTTGCACTACAACTACCTGAAACCACCACCACTGGAAGAAGCTGTAAGCACTGGTAACTCAGGATCATCCTCTTCAAATGAAGAATTAGACTTTGATTCCTACTTGGACAAAATGGAAGTTTCAAAGCAAACGAACATCGCCTATGCGTGAAAGATAAACGACCAATAAATGTCCAAATAAAGAGATTCCAGCAGATGTTTTTAAGGAATTAAAAGTAGTTGAAAAGTACTCATCGAAACTGACTGTAGAAGAAGCCATCCTTGTTGATCCACAGATTATTAGTGATGTGGCTAGAACTGTAACAGCAATGCCACCCACCCAAGTCCGTGTTGAAAGACTATTTTCAGCTCTAACAATAATCAAGTCAGATTTAAGAGCTTCTATGAAAGAGGATCTGGCAGAAGCAATTCTGGATTGCATTTGCTATTCTACTCTACAACTGTATTCCAAGTTTAATATATAAACTGTTTTTTGTTCATGCAGTTAAGTTTCGTTTTTGTTTTAAAACTACCGAAGAATGTGGTTTATATTTTTTGAACTGGTAAAGTTCCTGTTATTAATTTTAATGCATGATTTTATAGCCACTTGATAAAAACAATAAATAAAACCTTATTATTTTCATTTTTTTGTTTTTTGTTTAACTGGCCAATATGGTACAGAGTCAGCTTCCTAGCCAGTAGTTATGTGGTTAAATAACGTATAGGTTGCCTTCCTTCAATCAATGGAAAATACATTAGCATATTAAATACAGAGGAGTCAGAGTCAGAAGTACTGAAAACTAAGGAGAAGAATTTATCTACTGACTCCACAGCCCTGCATGTAGGTGGCACAGTGTTAGTGCTGGTGCCTAACTGTAAGAGGATCATGTCCTGGGTGTTCCCTGCCTGGAGTTTTCATATTTTTTTTGTTTGATTCCTCGGGTTGGTTTGATTTCCTTCCATTGACATGCATATTAGCTGATTTGGTGATGCAGAAGTGGTGCTAGTTTATGTGTTTACCCTGAAATAGGCTGGTGCCCCATTGAAGGGTTTCTTTCTGCCACAGTATGGTTACAATAAAACTCAGTGTGTCTGTCAGCAGAGAGAATGTTGACCTTTTCGATAGATTTACTTGCCCGGCAGTGACATTCATGTGTCTGGTGACTGTTTGTTTTTTTTATGAAGTCAGTAGAAGATTGGGAGAGCATTGGGGATTGTGAGGTCACTGGATAGGGGTGTGTGGTGCTCCCGATATCTTTGTAAAAGGATAAAGGTCCAAATCTTTAGACTCTTGGTGCTCACTGTTTTGTTACATGGTTGCGATACAAGGATGCTATCCAGTGAGTTGAGATGAAGACTGGACTTCTTTGGTTCTGTGTCTCTTCAGAGAATTCTTGGGTACCGCTGGTCTTGACTTTGTGTTGAACAAGCAGTTGCTCACGAAGTCCCAAATGAAGCACATTTCCTGAATTGTAAGGGAGTGTCGGTTATGGCCATGTGGCATGATTCCCAGAGTGTGCTCCGGCTCACAAGATCATCATTGTTGAGCACCAGAACAGCTGGACCAGGCAAAGGGCACGCCCCCACAAAACCTGGCTATGGCAGATAAGATGGTCATTTCTGGGAGGTGGAACTGGACTGCATATCTGCCTGTGGAGTTGCCAACCAGGATCCCTAGCTGTTTGATTGTGTGGTGGATGTGGCAACGTGCTGTACCAGCGCAAGCTTCCTAACCTGACCTGAACCCTGTTACTATCACACTGGAGATTACTACTGTACCTTCACCTCCTTCTGACTTAACATATTACTTAAGGAAGAGAACTTCCCTAATTTTTCTAAAACTGCTCCACTGCTGATATCTAAACTTTCAATTTATACATCGGCATTCTGAGCATCTCCCTCTAACAAATTTACTCTAAATAACAAGAACATACTTTTTACATGCATGCTTTCCTTCACACCAATACATTTATGCTTCCATTTCCAACAACCTTAGCATTGGATTGTGCTCCTCCCAACACCTTTGCCACCCACACATTGCATGGCCATACTGGTGATCTTCCACACCCTCTATTCCTTCACTAAAAATAACACTTTTGGTATTTGCTACATTTTAAGCCTTTCTCTTCTAGCTTTCTATTTCAGTATCTTCTCCTATTGCATTTTTCAATTTATTACAAAATCTGCTACATGCAAGAGCTCCGACGGTAATCCTTCATGCACTTCTCTGATCACTGTTTCCATTACTGCCCTAAAAAACAGAATCTCTGGTGCAACATAACTTTCTCTACCCCATCTGGTGCCCTGACCGCCATTTATGAGATTCTTCATACAATGATATAATGCAGATATTTACTCTCCCTCCACCTTGATATCCCACATTTCCCAGATTCTCATATGCACAATACATCCCCATTCTCTCTTTCATTTTGATATTCAGATTTGAGGCATTTTTTAACGTCTAACTTCTTTATGAAGTTTACAGTAGTTTTATAAATTTCTGAGCAGATTCAGTCTTTCAGATTTATTTCTGCAATTTTAACTTCAGATAATGAACTTTTATGTTGCATGTAGAAATTTGCTCTCATATTTAGCAAAAAAGCCAGACTTGCCATGGGAAAATGCGTAATAAAATATCATCATCAAAAAATAATCTACAAAATGTAAAATATGCTAATAAAAGGATGTATTTTTAAATGTTTTTTTTTTCTCTTCCATACCATACTGTTTTTCCTGTCGGAGTTTAATTTTCTGTGTCTTTAAGACAGTTAAGCATTGAAAAGGCTGTAAGTGTGAATGTAATTAAGAAATTTGAGATATGGAAACATGGTTAACATATTTGAACTTGCGTGGCACAGTAGTGCACAATTACTAGCACTGCCAAATGCTATAGATCCAGCATACTATATAAAAGTCCAGCACTTATTTGTCTGCATGGAGTGTGCATGCACCCCATTTGTCTCTGTGCTGTTTTTCAAGGTACTCTAGTTATCCTTCCTCATTTTCAAAGCCATGCAAGTTTGGTTCAATGGTCCCAGTGCATGTGCGAGTGAATTCTGTGACAAACAGGTACCCTGTTCATGCTCCTTCCTGCATTCGACCGAGTGCTCCCAGGACAGTCCCTTGCTCCCTGCTACTATGAACTGGCTGACTAGGCCTATTTTTAGTTTTAGTTTCTCAGTGAGCATAACACATTTTCTTTGAGATTACCATAAATGTTTGCCAAAACCAAAGGATTTTTCTTAAAGACCATAAGTGAAAAATAAAGGTGAATTGTGCTATCATAAGGAAAGGTGTCCTATAAAGTCTCATTTCTTAGCTGAAATGTTTATTTTCAGAGTCAGGCAGCCTTGGCCATTGGTATATCTACCACCATATTTCTTGAAAGTAATCCTTGAGCTCTTTTTGTTTGTGTCCGTGAATTTACTTTACACATTCAGGTTTAAAGGCAGTCAGTCCACAATAAATATTTTAAAGAAATGGCAATAGTGTATCTCAGTGAAGCTACACATTGGCAATGGTCAGTTTGTCATAAAGCACTGAACAATCCGAGTACATTTCTGGAATTTTTTCGATTTTAGCACAAGAACCTTGATTTCAGTCTTAATTTATTCTAAATTTGTGTATATTTACAAAATACAATTAGGGTTGGTCTGTAAAACTATTGAAAATCTTTTTTCTTTGTTATTTTGTCAGCTAAGTAAAGTTTCATGTGAATTAACATATCACGGATTTTTGTTTTTATTGCATTTTGGAAAATATCCCAACTTTTGTGGAATTGGAAGTGTGTGTGTGTGTGTGTGTTAGTTACAATACATACATTGGTAGGTAAGTAGGGTTTTTTCTTTAAGAAAATCATTACTACTCTTTTGAGTTTTGTATCTCAAGTGCCAAGGCATTATTTATAAGTGTGTGTACTTCAAAAAGCAGGATTGTTAAAATGGGTGAACAGGTAAATTATATAATAACGCCATCTTTCAGGGAAGAACAGTGTTGTACTGGATATACTGCGTACATCTGATGTTTCTGTGACTGAAGACTGTGAAAGAAGTTGGTTCATTAGATAATGAATAGATTACTGACAGATCGCAACATTCACAGATTCATCTGTGCACAGAGATGTCCTAACATAGCTGTCTAAGCCAAGTCTCCTCGAAACCAACGTTTGCTGCAAATTCAAAGAGTGAATTCTAAAGGTGTATTGTATTGTTCTAAAAAAAATCATACTATAAGTACCACTTGTCATTATTTTTTTGTTATACTGTAGTGTTAAAGTTTTCAAGTTAGAAAAACTCTTTCATTTAGAAGGCAAACTATTAACAATTTAGGGCAGTTTACAGCAATGGTGCCACTTTCTGACATAACCTGTCATTATATTTGACTGAAGTGATGTGTATTGATTTTTGCTGGGCTATATGATTTATAACACAATGTACATTTGTGGGCTTTCCCCCAAAACCAATAATGCTCATTCCATCAATTAAATGTATTTAGAAGGGATTGTAGGTCAAACTTCTAAATGGAGGTAATGATTATTTGGTCCATGTCTTCTACTTCTTTCTCTTACAGAATACAGTCGTTTTGAATCCAAAATTCATGATCTGCGAGAGCAGATGATGAACAGCAGTATGAGTTCAGGATCAGGTTCTCTACGTACCAGTGAGAAGCGGTCTCTCTATGTCAGGTAACTCCGTCTCTCTCTAATCTGTTTTCATGTTGTACGTACAGAGTTAAAAAGTCTGTCACAAGAGTTTATGGACTGGGTGTATGATAACTGTGTTTGCAAATAAGAATTCGATTACTTGAATTTAAGTTCTGGTTTTGGGTGGGGAAATGCATCAGGATTTTCCTGGTATCTATCAGTATTAACTATAAGCTCAATTTAAAAAAAAAAAAAAATTCCTTTAGGTAAGATAGGTTTGTTGATTTCTTGTACTGTTTGCCATTCAATTAGAGCTAAAATGTGTTGTACTAAGTTTGTGCTAATGTATTACAAAATACTGGGCATGTCCACATTCCTGAAATATTTGAATGTTAATATTTATTTTTTGTCTGGGAACATTCCAAATGTCTACATGAAAATGCTTAAAGGAAAAAAAAAATCAATTTATTAATGGTAAGGTTTAATGTTTAACTTTACTAATGTGACTGGTACTCTGAACACTTACTTTGTCAAACATCTTAAAATGTTCATGTCAATAATAGAATTTATATAGCACCTTTTCCAAAAGGAGATGTTTTGTCTTACAAATCATTTTTTGTTCCTTTAAGCTCTTGAAATTTAATAGCCAAGTTTAATGACATCAGATTTATAATGACAGAATTGTGAATTCTCAAGCTTATTAAATCTGCTTTAGCAGCACTGGGTACAATGCACTAGCCTTGGACCAGATTCCAGTTCATTGCAGGGCCCAGTCAGGCATGAATGCACTGGGGAAATTTATAACAACATTTAACCTAACATTTCATAGCCTTGGGGTTGAACCAGGACATTATTTTTAAACCAGCATCGTTACCCACTAAACCATTATACAGTTTATTGAAAGAGTTCAAAATAAATTACGGAAGAAATTTCCCATTTTTGTTTCCTCACTTGATAGGCATTTTTTTTTAATGAATGCTAGTCCCTTATATTGATTTTTTTTCCCCCCCAGTATAAAGTAAACTGTAGTGTGCCTTTTTAAGTTTACATTTTTATGCCTATATAATTTGAAAACATTTGTTATTTTTTTACTTGTGCAATACAATGTTTTATACAAGAAAAGTTTGAAATTGTAGATAACCAAAATTTTTAGGTAGTGGTAGCAAGTGTATTCATACATCCAGCAATTACCAGAATTCCAAGTGTCTTGATAACATAAAACCTGATTAAGATAAAGAGCGTAGATACTAGGTGTATATTCTGTGCACAAAAAGTATATGTAAATTATAGTCCATTATTCCATTGACCAGGGTAAAAAAGGTACAGCAAAGAGCATGCAAGTATATCTGGTTCTTTTGTTCCCTGAGGAAAATTATAAGGAAGAGCAAAATTGTCACATGTAAAGAACTACAATATCTGGTTGTTTCTTGGCTAAGGATTTTCCAAAACATTACATGGTACATTGATTTCAACAGGCAATTTGGAAGGCTTTATAAAAAGAGAATCTGTTTTGATGAAAATAAACTAATGCAAAAGTGGTGGTATATCTTAAATTCTTTTAAAGTTAAAAATCAGGTTGATATCCTGTGTTCTGGAGATCTTAAGGTTAAAAGCCACAAAGGTTCAGTGAAAGAGGCAACTTTTAGTGTGGTTGTCTGTTTTCTTTCCCCCTAGATGTTTAAATATAGAAAATATAACATTTTATTAGCCTATATTGCAAGTTAAACTATATCAGAAATAGTTGTAAGGTTTTTGTAGAGAGATGCAATGGTTATAGTGGGATGTTCTAACAGACAAAAATTTAATTGAATGTATATGTTAGATATACTGTAGATATATGGATAGAAGGATCTAGAGATGTTCAAAAGGGCCATACTAAGTACTTGACATATAATTCAGGAATTTATTCACATTGGTTTTATAAGAAAGTCTATTGCCTGTTTGATGATATTTTAAGGCTTTAATTCTTTTGTTTTATTAAAAATACATAACTGTACTCTGATTTTTTTTTTTTATGACTATCCAATTAAAAATGTTAGGCAAATATTTATTTAAATTTGCATTTACAAAGTGGTTAATAAAGGGTTAAT
Organism: Polypterus senegalus; assembly: GCF_016835505.1. Classification (NCBI taxonomy): domain Eukaryota; kingdom Metazoa; phylum Chordata; class Cladistia; order Polypteriformes; family Polypteridae; genus Polypterus; species Polypterus senegalus. The sequence goes on along the minus strand of NC_053163.1, from coordinate 87,451,583 downwards.
ACATTTTGATATTTCTTAACATTTAGTGGAAAAGTTGCCTAAACTGCTGCACTCCACCACCACCCCCTCCACCTCTGCCAATGTCACATTTTGTTTACTGTCATAGGTACTGGGTACCTTTTTAAATTCACACTGGGCAGCTGATAACGCTGCAGTATTTCAGTGATTATATCTAAATCTCTGGCCTGACATTAAGTGTGTTTACATTATTTTGGGTCAGGATCACTTTGTCATGGTCGGCAGTCACCCTAAAGGTGATGTCTTTATGACACCACTTCTCCAGCAATATTTCAGTTACATAATTAATTTACATAATCTTAGCAAGTCAGGAGAAGTTGCATAGTGTGACATACCCAGCGACTCATTCCAACAGACTTTGTCTTAAGTCACAGGGGTAGGCACCTTACTTCATTGCGTAATTTAATGACACGTCAGTCGCATTCTGATATCTGTTCATCTATACATCTTCCCATCCATTTTCTAAACCTGGTTCAAAATTTAAATGGAATATGGATTTTGTGATTTCTACATGATGATCTCTGCAATGTAAGCTCCAATTCAGCACAGAACTCCAACAGAATGGCTGTAGGACATCTAAATCGGCTTATAAGCCAGTCATCACTGAAAAGAACACTAATAACTTTCACAATATTTAAATGACAGAAAACATTGTGCTTTTAAGTTTGTTAGTCTGTTTGTTGAATGTAGCAAAATAATCACTTTCTTTTTTTTTTAGAAGTTAAAATGTACACATTGTATGACAGGGTGTGAGTTAGTTAACTGATTTTAAAGTTGAAATGTGTTCAGTAATTTGCTTCATCAAAGATACCTATGTCACATTTCTGTTTTTTAAATGTTTTGTCACAGTGCAATGTCTGAAGTGGACATACCTAGACTGCCACACCACTGTTTGTACAGGCAGGCAGGCATAAGCCACATTTACACACACTACCATTTCAATCATTCATTGCTGACTTCCAAGGATCTGTGTTCATGACAGGAGTATCTTTCAGCCATGTAAAAGAGGAAAATGCTGTAGAAAAAAGTTGAAAAAACTTTCTGAAGATACATTTGAAACAGTAAACTACCCTATAATTGAAATTGTATTTCTCTATGTGTTTTAAGGCTTGGCGACATGCAAGTGAGACCTACTTTGGGCCAGACAAATTATTCACTGATTCACCCATCCTCTTAACCTTCTTATCCAGACAAAGACACAGTGCCAGTACACAAAGTGTGCACACATAGACCTGCACAGACACACATGCACACACATCAGAGTACAATGTGACATTATCAGTTTAACTAATCCACATGTGTTTGGTCTGTGAGTGGAAACTGGAACAATTCCAAACATGGAGTACCTGGGACCCGAAACCCAGACTGTTTACTATAAGGCAGCGGTGCTACCATTGTGTCACCATGCACCTAATTAATTTATATTAACTGTGGCATTAAAAATTGAGGAAAAAATACCCTTTGAGACTTATTTTTAGTAACATCCTTATTTAGATGCATCTTCCAAATATCAGTAATACCTCATGTTTGCATTAACTGAAGTTTCGTCTTCTGTGTACTCCAGTGGTTTGAAAGTAAAGATGTCATTTAGAAACATGGCCAGATTTTATATGGTAATTAAGTCATGAATATTCAAAAGGTTCTTCTGAAGCCATACATGGTTATTGGGGGTTGGTGACAGAAAGTAGCTAAAATACATGCATGAGGATATAGCTTTAAGTTGATTGGAGATTTATAAAGAAACTTGGTGTGGGATCTAGCGCATATACAGTTTCATAAATCAGATTTTTATTTCTTCAGTGCGTATGCTGTTTTTGCCGTTGTAGTTTAAGGAAAATTTTAGTATGGAATCTAAGCAAGGTTTTGTACATGAGGCCCCTGAAGAGCAGCATTTATTTTTCCAAAAAAATAAAACCTGTCCCAGCCTGCCCCACATATCCAGTTTGGCCTGCGAATGACTATATACTGTAAAATTGCACATTTAATTTTAAGAAGTTAGGCGTTTTTCTGAGCTTTGACGTCAGTCTGCTTTTGTGTTTCAACTCAGGCGGAATTGTTTTTTGCTGCAGGGTACCTTGTTTTTAGTCAGTCAGAGTCTCTCTTTCTCTCGGCACAATTAATTCTCTCAAAAACAAGCTCACATCAACTCAAGCTAAAGGATTTTTGTTTAATTTGTTAATGCCTTTTGGGCCTTTAAGTGTTTGATGGCCACATTTTTCTTTATTAAAACTTACATGTAACCTGAATGAAAAGGAAAGAATGCAGAGTATAGAAATAATGTGTTGAAGTGAACTAGTAAATATCTAACTTAAGTAGTAAGCGGCATCAGTTGACTCTTGGGAAAAGAAATCAAAATCTTATTAACCCATATTTATGTTGCAAAATCAAGGTTATTCAAAATTCTGTGTTTATATATAAAATAATCTATTTTTTCTGAAGTTAGCAAAATGAGGAAGTGCTCAGATCATCTGAAGCATTAAATTGTGTGTTTCAGAGTACAGTTATACTATATGAGACCGATCATAATCTACTTCCTTGAACTGATTTGGATACATGCTGTGTAGTGAAAGGGATCAGATCATCTGAATACTATCATGTATGCTGTGATTATACATTGAAAAAGAGACGACAGACACCTAGCAAATCAATGAACTTAAACTGCAGCATACATCAGTTGTCTTCCTCTTCTGTTGTGCCTTTTTGTCATCATATCTGGATTCCACCTTTTTAGGTAGTTGAGTACAGTAGTTATGCTTTAACAATACTCCATTATTTTTTCAGATACATTTTACACCCCTTATCTAGTAGAACTCAATAACCACAGCGTTTTTATAACCAGTCTGCTTGTATAGGTGTTTTGAAATTTTCTTTCTATAACTAACATATTGCTGCATTTGAAATTACACTTTTAATTGTGCAAATGTAAACATGTTGATTTAAAAAAAAAAACCTTCTGTACTGTAGTAATACATTTGCATAAATGATTCCATTAATTACTCCAGTCCTAATTATAAATGTAACTGAGAAAAAAGATCTCCTAGATTTCAAAAACTTATTTTCTCTTTAAACAGATTACTTTAATTTGCAACCTTTGCATAAGTCAGTATTTAATATCCTGCATTACCACTTTTCTGTTGAAGTTGCCACTGCCAGCTGCTTCTCGGAGTAGTGTCACTGACCTGAGGTTAGCATGTGGGTTTTCCTACATCTCTGGAAGTAGATTGTGTGCTTATTTCATTATGGAATGTGTTTAAATCTATCCACAATGCAGTACCTGGAACTTTCTGTCTTCTCTTAAAAGCATACTGTGGTTTAAGAATGGGTAATAACTGAGAGACTCTGTGAGGGGAGGACATTGTGTGACTCTCCAGTCTTTGCTCAAGCCCACTGCTTGTACAGCTGCAAATGTATACCAACGTAGAGGATTATTAAGATGTTTTATTAAATGTGGAGACCATGTGGAATTTTGCTGTGTGTTAAAGCATGCATTTGAGAAATCTGATTATTTCCCCATGACTCTGTATATACACAAAAGGTATAGTCAAAAACAAGCCAAACTTTATTTTATTAAATATTGCACAGCAAAGAAGATGGCTGTGTCAGTGTGCATTGCCACAGAATGGTAGAAATACAGTAGTAATAACATTGTCTACCAAATGGCATTTAAGTGTGTTGTTTGCAAATAAGCACCACCTCATTCAGCAGAAGATGGGCAGCGTCTCTGGATGGCTCAGAAAGGGCAACTCATTGTCTGCAACAAATGAAAAAGCAACTGATATTATGTATCATGTGATTATGGAGATTATGAGTAGCTCTCGGTAAAAGTCCTCCTTTGAATCTCTTTCCCTAAACATACATTTTTTTATAACCTTATTCTATTCCCAACCATTTAAAGTCCAAGTACACTGCTTTCACATTTTGCACAAAAAAAGTAAAAACACTAAAATCTAGTGCTTGCAATGTTGGATCTCCATTATCACAAGATTACCTACTGTAATTCCAATCTCCACCCATGTATTCATTATATTGTTAATCAACATATATTTTTTGAAACAATAAAGATGGTTTTTATGTATATAAAATATTGAAACTCCTTGTAGATTATATCTCTTATTATCTATAATAAAACTGCTTGTAGATTATTTTTTATGCAGAAAACTTGCATATTACATTTAGCAGCTGCTTATTCAAATAAAATGGTTAACTCGTAACTAGGTCTTCCTGAGCGTTGCATTTACACACAAGGAATTGGAACAAAGGTAGATGTTGACAGTATTCATATGTTGGTATTTAAGTTGTAGATTTTTGCATAATGAGTGTTCTCACTAATCTCAAATAAAACATGAAGCTCAGTATTACTCAACAGATCAATACCTGGAAATGTATCATAATTGTGAATGTTTAATTTTTAGCTACATGAGTTTAAAAAAGAAATTGTATACATGAAAGCCTGGGCTGAAACAAAGATGTTTTGACATGTGAAAACCAGATAGTCATTAATTATTTTCCATATATTAATAGGCTTATTCATGATAATGTAAAACTTACATTTAAATTCATTTCAAAAAGTAATGCAATAAAGATCATATAATGTTTATATTTTACATTTAATGACTTAAAACAAACTGTGCTTTTCTTAATTATAAAATATAATTTGAAGTGCAGTCTACTAAAACCTAAAATGTCTCAAGTTTTTCTATTAATTGAATTTATTTAGTTTTTTTGAGTGCATACAAGTCCACTGCCATTATGAATTAATTTTAGAAATAAGACAATACTTTGTGACACTGGGCATAGTAAGCTGTTAAATATTTATTTCTAGAGGAGTATATAATTTGTAATTATAACAGTTTAGCAAGCCAAATAAGTTTAAATTTCATGAACTTTTACAGTTGTTCACATCACATGAATAAACAGAATATATTTTAAGACTATCCAATCGGAATGTACCTCTGTTCTCTGGGCAGCAAGTCTGGAGTGAGGTCTGTTTACCGTTTCTTTCATTTTCTGCAGGGCCCTGTTTGACTACGACCGGACACGAGACAGCTGCCTGCCCAGCCAGGGACTTAGCTTTTTGTATGGAGATATTCTGCATGTCATCAATGCTTCTGATGATGAATGGTGGCAGGCCCGACTTGTTACTCCACATGGGGAGAGTGAGCAGATCGGGGTCATTCCCAGCAAAAAAAGGTACCCTAGCCTTTTGATACGCACAATGAGGGTATGTGTATGTTGTCTGTAGAGGTGGAAAGGGGTTTGCACTTCGTTCCACCCTGCTGTTGTCAACTTTGTGTCTGGTTAAATGACGTTTTCACCAAAAACAATTACGGCAGAAGTAGGGTAACTAAGCATTTTTAAAAACATAAAGGTATATAATAAAATGTTTGCTAGTGATTACAGTAAATTATTGTTGCTTGCTCATCCATCTACAATAAATTGCCAGCATATTGGATATGACATCATGGTTTTTGGTAAAACAAAGTGTGGCACACTTGTTATGCATTTAAAAAAAGAAAAAATAAATAATAAGAGACAATTACAAAAATCATAATCCTAATAAAATTTGCCAAAGATGTATGAAATATACTTGTTGCCAGATTTTCTTGGAGCACTGTTTGTTACAACAAGACTTTTTGGGTCAAGGTGTAATAATGCTTATAGAAACTATGAATCAAAGTTGTCTATGTGTTTCTTGTCTTACTGTATTTGTGCCATTGTGGTGCTTTTTTGCCTCAAAATGTAATTATGCAGGTTTCTCTTTCTTTACTCATTTTAATGTCTTTTTGTTTGTTTGTTTGTTTTTTGTTGTTTTTAAAAATGCTGACAATGGATTGTATATACAAAGTTCAAAAGTTTGCAATTGCTCAAATATGTTAATTTTTGTTATAAATTGACATTTTTTATCATTGTACTATTAAATTGATTTATGTCAATTTACCTGCTTTATTAAACAGAGTATCAGGTTTCAGTTGTGCTAACATAATTACAAAGATTTCTCTAATAACCTGTTACTGTTTAAACACATTTGATTTAGGGGGAGTTCAGCAAAATGTTGAAAATGGGGCTTTGCAATGATATGTGGATAATACATTATAGATCAGTTATTTCAAACAGTAATGGCCATTTACAATGTTTGCAATGACTATTTTAAAAACGTTTTATGATACCTTCATAATAAAAGTATTGTATATTTGGATGATGCCAAACCTTTAGAGTGAATATGTATGTATATAAAGTGTGTGTGTGTGTGTGTATATGTGCTACATATCCCTGAATGACTATTTGCAGACAACCTAATTGATGGCCTATAAAAAAAATACAAAACTGTTTGAAAAGTCATTGTAAGCATAAGAAAATCAGTAGTGAAGTTTCTCATTTAATAGTTGGAACTGGTCATCTTTGCACCGTTTTTTATGGCAGAAATATCATAACACAGATGATAACCTGTCTGACCACAAGTCATCTGCATTGTGGTTCAAGTGCTGCCTGTATCCTTTTTATTCTCGATCAAATTTACAAAAATAGTCATTTCTTGCCTTTCATGGCTCTGTTTGTTCATGGATTGGCCCAAAATAAATAACTTTCTCTATTCCCATGTTTCTCACTCTGCACTCTGCTAGTGGTGTGCATTCTTGCCTTTGGTAGCATTTTGCCATTTTTGTTTTTCATTCAGGTGCTTGCATCTTTAATTAAATATAGGGCTTAAACATGCTCCTAATCCTTGCATGAATTGGCATGCACGTGAAAAGGCCTGGAAGGTGAAGATTCTTGGGGAAGAATGTGTCACTTGTTAATATAATAAAAGCAGGACACTTATTCACTACACATATACAGCACACAGACATGAAGACATCTGTGGTTCAGTACATTTATAAAAAAAAATCTAATTTATGAAAGGTTTGTTGCTACTGTGGCAAAAACTGCAATTATGATGCTTTGGGTGTCACAGAAGGTTGGAGCTTGTTCCAGCAGGGCCAGGTATAAAATTAAATAACTAAACAACCCTGAACATGAGAGTACATACACTCACACAGAGCTAATTTGGAATTGCCAATTGACTTAACATGCACTGTGTTATTAAACACAGGGCCCAGAAATGGAATAAGTAGGTGGGTGGCGGGGCGGTGGGAGTCAGTCTAATAAAAGGCATTATACTGTGACAGTACAGTATAAGCAATGCCCCAGAAGTGAAACCTTCAAAGGTACCAAGTTGACAGTTTTTGGTGCCCCGGGGCAACAAGTCTACAAAAGGTACACACTGAGAGGTCAGGATGATCCACTCCAAAGCTGATAGATTCTGATAGAAACACCATGTTTCTCCGTGTATTGTGTGTGTGTGTGTGTGTGTGAGAGAAAGGAAATAAACGCACACTATGTTTGAGATCATGCTTTCTGCCTTGGTACTTTGCTGGAAGTACACAATTTTTTTTTCCCTGTTCAGTTCTTATAACAAAACATTAAATATTTTTTGATAAAGCCACAAAACAATATGGAAAAAGCCATAATATGTGCAATAATACATTACATACTGTTTAAGGTTTTTAGCGCTGCTACTAGTGATAAAACAAGAACATTTTAATACAATTCAAATTAAGCTATTTTAACCTGAGGACAGCGGACAATGGGGGAATAAAAATTAATTTCTACTGTCCATAGATCCTAACTAAAATATTCCTCTGGGGACCCGGGCAGTTATTGTGGAGGGACGAAAATGCCCTCCTATCTTTTTCCCTGAATTGAATAGATAAAAATCCTGCATGCAGTTTTACTGCAAAATATTGAGGTGTATCCCCTCTAACATCCACTGAATTAAAAGAAGTTTCTTCAGTAACAATCAGCAAACTAATAATAAAAAATTTACAGTTTCAAAATATAACATTTTATTGTGTGTGTGTGTGAAATATTCATTTTAATCAACCAACCAACCATTTTCCAACCCGCTGAATCTGAACACAGGGTCACGGGGGGTCTGCTGGAGCTAATCCCAGCCCACACAGGAACTAATCCTGGGCAGGGTGCCAACCCACCGCAAGACACACACAAACACACCAAGCACACACCAGGGCCAATTTAGAATCGCCAATCCACCTAACCGGCATGTCTTTGGACTGTGGGAGGAAACCCACGCAGACACAGGGAGAACATGCAAACTCCACGCAAGGAGGACCCGGGAAGCGAACCCAGGTCTCCTAACTGCGAGGCAGCAGCGCTACCACTGCGCCACCGTGCCGGCCTTAATTTTAATCAACAACTAATTAAATATTGTTTATTTATTAACACAAGAACAATACACCATTAAACTGCATGTTTAGATATATAGTGGTGTGTAATGTGCAGTGCTTGTATCTGTAACACTCTGCATTTTTATAAGGGTTATTGTTCCCTATAAAGTTAAATTAATAGTAAGCATTACAGCTAAGTTTGGTTTTTGCACAATGTTTTTGAATAATATATCAAATAAATTGTATAGCCTTCAAATATAAAGCTACAGTATATAATTACACATACAAATGTGACAATGATATGACTTTTTAATGTGTATAAAAGAGGTCAGCAAGTTTCTAAGAAAACAGTACTAAAAATCTTTTGGAATTAATTTTTCATTTGGAATCGAGACTTTGTCCCTTTACAGCATTCCAATGTTCCTTAAAATATATACAAATTAATTTTTCAGCAGAGTTGCTGTATGATGTTTAGACATGCAAACCACCCTTTCACCCTGAGGTCAGATCAATGTGCTTTCAATACTGTTTGAGGAAGCATTTCAAGTTGTGAGCAAAACCCTCCTGGTTCAACTCAGAGTTTTCATAGTGATTATTACTAATCTTTTATTAGTATCATCACAAAATTGCAGTTCTTTCAATCTACTTTACTTCAGTTTTTCAAACTTTAGAACAGTTTTGACAAGAAAAATCTATTCAGCTGAACAAACTTAGAATTGTATTCACCCAATGCTGAGTTTTGAAGGTCCACAAAGTAATACTGTGTACCACACTACACACTACTTTGTAGCTTAATCTATGTGTCTGCAGTTCTTTGAGTGAGGAGTACATTTTTAACTATTGTGCAAAATCTACCCTTAAGAGGTTTCCATGCTTTTGTTGGTAAATGTACTTCACTCATATCGTTCATGATTAAAAAAAAAAAAAAAGGTCACCCTATCTATTTTCTTAAACTAAAGAAGTTTAGCCTCTTAAGTCTTTCTTCATATCTTATACCTTGTAGTCTTGCAATCTGTCTAGTTGAAGTCTTCTGTTCTCTAGCAATACACAACTTTGCTATAACAAACTTAACATACTTACATTGGGCAATAAACCTTAACTTTCTATTGAATTTCTTAATGGCTAGTGTACACAGTAAGTAATCTTATTCACCTTTCTGATTATATGTTTTTGCTACTTCCTCAAGGAATTCTAACCTTTCAGTTAAAAACAATTTTTACCCCGGCTAACTAATACACCTCTTCTAGTCATGTGATATTCTATATTTTACTTAACTGCATACATTAATTTTCCTGTGATACAAGCTTACTTAACTGTAGTCCACTCTATTAGCCTAATTACCTTTTTTATGTAACTAGACGCTACCAAATATTATTCAGTCTTGGAGATTTCATCAGTTTGAAAATGATGTGTGAGGGGTTTAAATATGTAGTTACTTCCCTGCACTCTAAATTATACTGCTGGGAGGTTTTTGACTATTTAAACGTAAAAACTTGAAGGGAGAAACGTACATTGTAAGCCTTCAGTGTTTCTCTGTATATTTTAACTCCCCATTTACTGTTTCTGATAGGCCACACAAGCCTCTTTGAAAGGAAGCAATCTCTTTGGGTCATCTTTTTGCCATTTCTGCAATATTTCTGTTTAATAAGATTTTATCACTCCTAATATCCCTTTTAAACGATTTCTTTCAGAATGGCATATGATTAGTGCTGGAGTTAGTTGTGTGTTATGCTTTTATACAATTTTTTTCTTTACTTTGAAGTTCCCTTTCTTTTAGCTGCTCTTTTGTACAGTATAGAATTCTGTTTAAATTCTAATGGCTTCTAAATTTCAGGATGAACTTGTCTTGAGGTTTATGTAAGACATTCTTAAACCAACTCTAGGGGTACTTGACTGATTGTCCACTTAAGTTTATTCCAGTTTGCATTTTTTGATTTTTCTGTATCTGCTCAGAATTTGCCCTATTAAGGTTATAGCATTTAAATAACGCACTCTGCCAATTAGGAAATTTATTTTATTACATTTACTAGATCCTAATACCACTGACATTTTATTTAGTTATTACAAGATGCTAAATCTTAATATACTTATCCTGTTGTTGTTTTGACATAGTGCATCAAAAACACTCGATTGAAACTACCAAAATCATGTTCCTGTGCTCCACTATTTTTAAGGTGACCCCACTTAACACTTGAGTATTTCAAGTCTTTCATGACTACAATATCCCCATGCAGACTTGAGGTTGTTTTGTTTTTTTTTTTTTTATATATATAAAATTAAAAAGATGCATATTGAAAGGTTCCTCTGAAATGGATGGTCAAAGAAATTTTTTCAGTATCAGGCCTCTATCTTTTATGCTTTTTAGTTAAATCCAGATAGCTTCATTATGATGTGGCTCATCACACAGTTAAAGCAGAGGCACATTCACATTCTGTTTTGCCTAAATGGCAACTCTCCCTCCTTTTCTATTTTGTATATCTTTGCAAAAGATTGTATACTCATGAGTTATATCCATCCCCATCTCTCTGATTTAGCCAGGTTTCTGCCATTGCAATATCATAATTATGTGCAGCTAAGAGTAACTCTAACTCTCTTGTTTTAGTCCTAATATTAAGGAAAGCAATTTTTCAACATCTTACATCAGGGTAACTTATTCTATGACATCTTCAGTACGTATGTCCACTGAGGTGTATTAAATTCTAAAACTTTAAAGGAATGATATAAGTTTGCAATTCACCGCTCATTAGTTTTTACTCACAGCCCTTGGCTGGACAGAGTTGTTACTCTTAGAGTCCAACAGTCTGTTATCATGGTCTGTCAGCTTGAAATGTTATAAGGGTTAAACACTTATCTTTGCAGCTTATAGTTGGCATGCTATTTTGTTTTTGAAATGCTGAAAGTGATGCTTTGTTTTAAATGATATTGTTAAATATCAAATATTATTAAAGTTGAATTGTTGACTTATTTGGGCCAGTCATTTATTTATATAGTGCAATCCATTGTGTAAAATCTTTAACAGATATTTAAAATCATTCGGTAGGATATGAAGTACAAAATATATTGTCTGTTAAACAACATCACAACTGAACTGTTCCACGGTTATTCTAATGCTTAAACGAATCCCTTTCTTGTACAGTATTTGGACTTGCGTGTAAAGAAATGCAATTTATGGATTCCCAACCGCAGTCTGCTGTCCACACCTAGACAGCATACAATCAGTTGATCTGCTATGCAAATTCTAATACATGTTTACTTGAATAATGTGTTAGGTGTGCCCGGATAGCACAAATAAGCTGCTGAAATAGAATGATTTCAAAGCCCATATATGCTAATTACAAAAAAAATTGAATATATTATTACCAGACTACCAAAATTGTGCACAAGATCGGCAGATGGAAAAGGATAACAGAAAATTAATAAACGTAGAGCAATGCAAGGCTTGCCAAGTTAAACAAATATCACATGCTTACTAACTCATTTAGTGGCTGGTCCACTTGCTCTGTTAAGAACTTTTGCTCGCATTTCTTCTCATTTTCCACTACTTTCTGCCAAAAACCCTTTGGTCTTTCTTCCACCTACCTGTTTTACCTTTGCCTTCCATCCCACATAAATAAGTATAATGGCATATTGGCTGAAAGACCTTTAGAAAGCCCCAGTCTATAAGTACTTCAGAGGTTTTTTTCTTCCAAGCCTGTCGCCTGAACCGTGAACAGGGGCACCAGATTACAGCTTCACTTATTGGCACCTGTTGTCCATGGGTGGAACCCCATTGGGACTGGTTTACTCTGAATAATAGGTTCCTCAAAAAAAAAACACGGAGCACTACTGTGCCAAAAAGGGTCGAATCATCTTAGTATGTGTGATTATGTGAGAGAGGTACTCTTTTTTTTTTTTTCTTTTCTTATGGTTCCAACCACAAGTAGAAATTACATTCATATACACAGTGAAATGCTCAGTTTAGTGTAGTATTTCAGGGGGTTATTTATTCTAGACTTCCATTGGTAATCTCTTTTCTTTTGTTTATAGTTAGTTTAGTTTCTCTGTGTCAGGTAATCTACTTTTCCTCTTTTTCTGGATTTTAGAGTGGAAAAGAAAGAGAGAGCAAGATTAAAAACAGTGAAGTTTCATGCAAGAACTGGCATGATAGAGTCCAACAGGGTGAGTGTGGCATTTTTATTGTAAGGTTTATCTGTTGTTTTCCCCAAAATATGTAAAGAGGGACAAAAATATTTTAATATACAGTGTATAAAGTTATATTTTATTGACTATATAATTGTGAAATCCCTGTTAATCCTTTTTGAAGAATAAAGTTTTCATTATATCCTTACCGTCCATTAGGTGAGGGTATTGCTTAATGTTATATACTGAAAGCAGTGTATTATGTTCATTTGTTTTCTGATTTGCTTATAATCAAAATAAAACCTGTGCTGTATCTTTTCATCTTTGATTAGATGCATTGTATGTGCATTAACTATTGGGAAAGATGTAGAATCGTCAAACATTTTTTCTTGTGAATAAACATCTTCGAACTAAAGAACGTCAGTTCCGTGCTCTGCTTATAAAAGGCTGTGTAGTCTGTCCTTAAACCTAGAAATGTCTTTATATTGAGTTCTAGCACAGTGGTAAGGTATATGCTTTAGTTTGGGCATCGTGTGGGGAATTCAAGTAGGTGTGTTTTCATTTTGGCATGTCAAACTTAATCATCTTCATTTTCCACTCAATATGCATGCACTGTATCATGTCATAGTCACCTACACTACTTTCTTCATATAGAAGTCTTTAATTTTTCCATGTTTAATTTTAAGTATTACACTCTTCAACATTTTCAAGTGTGTGTATATATATATATATATATATATAATATGTGGTATTCTAAGAAACAAAAAAATCAGGCCAAAATGTTTGGTTTACGGTTGCCATAAGTACACCAGCCACGTTAACAGAGATTATACTGGGGGAAAAAATGAAGCACTTTCTGAATGAACAATACCGTATACAGTAGTATGAAAAAGTTTGGGAACCCCTTTCAGCCTGCATAATAATTTATTCTACATTCAACAAAAAGATAACAGTGGTATGCCTTTCATTTGCTAGGAACATCTGAGTACTGGGGTGTGTTCCGATTTTTAGTGAAGCAGTATTTAGTTGTATGAAATTAAATCAAATGTGAAAAACTGGCTGTGCAAAAACTTGGGTCCCCTTGTAATTTTGCTGTTTTGAATGCCTGTCACTGCTCAGTAATGATTACTTGCAACACCAAATTGGTTGGATTAGCTCATTAAGCCTTGAACTTCATAGACAGGCGTGTCCAATCATGAGAAAAGGTATTTAAGGTGGTCAATTGCAAGTTGTGCTTCCCTTTGACTCTCCTCTGAAGAGTGACAGCATGGGATCCTCCAAGCAACTCTCAAAAGATCTGAAAACAAAGATTGTTCAGTATCATAGTTTAGGGGAAGGCTACAAAAAGCTATCTCAGAGGTTTAAACTGTCAGTTTCAACTGTAAGGAATGGAATCAGGAAATGGAAGGCCACAGGCACAGTTGCTGTAAAACCCAGCAGGTCTGGCAGGCCAAGAAGGGTACAGGAGCGGCATATGTGCAGGATTGTGAGAATGGTTACAGACCACCCATAGATCACCTCCAAAGACCTACAAGAACTTGCTGCAGATGGTGTTATCTGTACGTCGTTCTACAATTCAGCGCAATTTGTACAAAGAATATCTGTATGACAGGGCGATGAGAAAGAAGCCCTTTCTGCACTCACGCCACAAACAGAGTCACTTGTTGTATGCAAATGCTCATTTAGACAAGCCAGATTCATTTTGAAACAAAGTGCTTTTGACTGATGAGACAAAAATTTAGTTAAAAAGCACTTTGCATGGCGGAAGAACACCACATTCCAAGAAAAACACCTGCTACCTAATGTCATATTTGTTGGAGTTTCCATCATGCTGTGGTTCTGTTCAAGTATCAGTCACAAAGTTGAAGTTATGCAGGGGTTGGATATTCCAGCAAGACAATGACCCAAAGCACAGTTTGAAATCTACAAAGGCATTCATGCAGAGGGAGAAGTACAATGTTCTGGAATGGCCATCACAGTCCCCTGACTTGAATATCATTGAAAATCTATGGGATGATTTGAGGCAGGCTGGCCATCAAATTTAACTGAACTGGAGAGATGACGTATGGAAGAATGGTCAAAAATGCCTCCATCCAGAATCCAGACACTCATCAAAGGCTATAGGAGGCGTCTAGAGGCTGCTCTATTTGCAAAAGGAGGCTCAACTAAGTATTGATGTAATATCTGTGTTGGGGTGCCCAAATGTATGCATGAATGTGGAGTCAATACTTTAATGCTTACATAATAAGAACAAATTATGAGGTGCCCAGGAAAGATTCTTACCTTAACATTTCTTATGAGCACATCATTTTGGATGCATGACATAGTATTGTTGAGAGGGGGTGACCTTCACATTGCAGAGCTCTCTCACATTGATCTCCCGTGAACCAGGGACAGCACTAATCCATAAGCACTATAGTAACTCTCCTTTTGTATTGTCCTTTCTGGGACCTGGTTATATTATTTTTCTAAAGGGGCCACTATTGTCCTAGTCACCCACTACTTAGCTGCTCACTCTGTAACAATGTATGTAAGCATATACCTGTGTGTGAGGAATACAAAATGAAAGCAATTATTTTCTTACACTATTTAAAATCCATTCTCAGTGCATGCATAAATACAGTATTTACTGTTCACATAAATTTTTCATTTTTAATTGTAAATTTTGATAATTTCATTTTAAGCATTATGATCATTGCCTTTGGTTCATTTCTTGTTTTGTTGTGTACATTGCATTGAACCCCATTCTGTATTTTTTTTTTTTGTTTTTTGTTTTTGTTTTGTTTTCTTTTCTTTTCTTTCTCCCTCCAACCCTGGAATATTTGTTCCCTTCATCTTCATGATTCTCAGCAGTCAGTCAAATCAAAACGTAAAAAGAGCTTCAACCTTTCACGCAAGTTCCCCTTCTACAAGAGCAAGGAGAACATTGTGCAGGAAAATGTGGACACAGCACGTAAGTATCTATGTACGGTACATGGGAGTTCTGTTCCATTTCCAATCCCTACTTTCAATGTTGCATCTACACCTCACTAGCATTCACTGTAACCCATTACAGCATTGTAATAGAGAATTTGATTTCACAATACTTGCATAAGGACAGCAGATGTTTAGGTTTTCCCAGCACTCTGAAAGATTTATTTAGATTAAGATTTTTTTAACCACTCTTTTTCTTGATAATTATCTTTTTTATGTTGCTCTGTATCATAAATCATAATATTAAGAACTTAAAACAGAGGATTAAAACATTTGCAGTTTTAAAACTAGGTTGGAAAAACTCAGTCCATCTGTATCGTCAACTTGTATTTGGGTAGTTTGGGTCTTGGGCACCATCTTTGTATATTTAGAATAGTATGCTTGTGTTTATTACAACAAAGAGTTTTAAGAGCTTAGGCTCTGAAATATTATATAACAATCATCAATATAAAAATAATCAGGTTAGAGAGAAATTAAAACAGATGTTTTTGAAGACTTACTTCAGGGCACATGCAAAAGCTACATGACTTGGCAAACTCTGCCATCTGCTGGAGAATTAATATTTGTGTGGATGAGCTTCTTTACTGAAGCACTCAATCTTTCTGCAAGTGTGCTGGTAGCGTGATATTTATTTTTTCTTAACTTAGTAATTGATTTTCTCCTAAATTCTAATTTTTGGAATTTATATTTACAGTGTAGTACTAGGGTGTTGTACCGTGTTAGCCATTATGAATGTTGAGAAAAGCCAAGCAAAATGACACGTTTTATTGGCTAACTAAAAAGATTACAACATGCAAGCTTTCGAGGCAATTTGGGACCCTTCTTCCTGCCTGAAGAAGGGGCCTGAGTTGCCTCGAAAGCTTGCATGTTGTAATCTTTTTAGTTAGCCAATAAAACGTGTCATTTTGCTTGGCTTTTATTTCTATTTACAGTGTATGAATATGCACATATATAGTATGTATAGTATATAATTGCATCAATTGCAGTAAAGTCATCTTTATCGTGAGATGTACAGCATTGTCACCAAGAGTATGTTGATTATACCTCAACAGATGATGTTTGAGATTAAATTGTATTTTATTACCCCAAAAAAATTGTTTTCATCTATGCAATCTTCAAACCTGATTTGTATAGTTCAAGATTCTGTGAGGGCTTGTCCCAGTAAAGTTGAGCAAAGGTACAAACCTGTTGTGGATGAGTTGCCAGCTCATCACTTGTCTCACTCTTACACAATCCACAGTTTTACACACCAGGCCAGCAATGCTCTTTTTGGAACTTTCACAAAAAACCCACGGAGAGAGTGCTTTAGCCAGGAGCTGAACTAAGAACTCGAGAGCTAAGGTGCAGCAGTGCTAACGGCTGTTTCTACTATGTTGGCAAACAGTTTTCAAATACAATAATTTATTGTCATTATTAAGCCCAAATATCATTTGACTGCAGAGATTTTTTTTCTCCTTTATTGGGAAGTATTGAGAAATATTTGGTATGAATTAGCATTTATGAGAAGGGCAATTTTGCTTTGCATAAAAGGGCTTATTCTGGCTCCTTGTGATAAATGAAAATGATTTTCTCCAGTGTCTTCCTGTACTGCTTGTTGACTGTTATGTTGAAAGCTTTGCTATCAGGATAATTTCGGAGTGCCCTGTGGTGGACTGGCGTCCTGCCCAGGGATTTGTTCCTGCCTTGCGCCCTGTGTTGGCTGGGATTGGCTCCAGCAGACCCCTGTGAACCTGTAGTTTTGGATATAGCGGGTTTGATAATGGATGGATATTTGACTGTTTTTTTATGTTCTAATGAAATGAGATTTCTGTATTTGACAAAAGCTTGTATCAGATATTAATTGTTCTTGATTTTATACTAGGCAAATGCTGACGTGTATACATTTTTTGCATTTCCTTAGAGCCATAAGGAACAACTGATCTATTTGATGGCAAAAACTGTATATACCTTTTACTAAAATTATAAACTGACAAATTGCAAAATCCAGTACAGTTGGAGACATTTGACATGGGAAAAATGCATCAGTTCCAACACTTTGCCAGGCCATGCAGGGCTCATCAATAAACTTCTAAAACTGATGGCCAGGCTTGACAAACGGGTATCAATTTTTATTTGCCAATACTGAAAATATGAAAACTTATTCTAGGTTGTCAGCTTTAACATCCGAAATTTTGAATAATAGATACTATGCAGTTTTATGTCCGTTTAATAATGAAACCATAATGTAAAATGTTTTAAAACTTCATTACCCAAACTAAATTCTTTAAAGTTTATTTTACCTGCTACTTCAGTCTAAAGTGTTGTCACTTAAATTGTCAAAAACAAAAGTCAAAATGTCAGCCATCACTGGTATAGAGTACCTCCCAGTACAGCAGTTATTTTCATATTGTTCACAAGTCCTTCAGACATGAATCCAGGATATTGCTGTTTGCTTGCTCATTTATTGTCTTTTTCAAATTTTGGTCGTCTTGCACCAAGTGCAAGGTTATTTTCAAAATGTTGCTACAGAGTACAACCATTTACTTAAAGTGCACTGAATATTACTCCATCCTGAAATCCATTTTATAATCTTGCTTTCATGTTTTACTGTGCACTGGCAAATGGAAATAAGCTGCTTAAACAAGCATAAACTACCAGAGTTGGCTTCACTAAGCCATTCCTGAAACACAAATTTAAAAAGTTTCTTCCATCTTTAAAGCATAAAGTCCCAGATCACAAGTCATGACAACTTATCAGTAATTAATTATTTTTAACACAGTACAATATGTACTGTCATTTCTGCACACTTGACTTGTGTTATGTCTTTTTTTCTGTTTTTCCAAAGTATTCATAACCACTTCTCTTACTTGTCCCTTTGGGTTTCTAATACATCAATTTTTGCATTTGTTATGAAATAAAAAGGCAACCAATGCTAGCAAAATATACTGGTGTTTAATGAGTTTTATTAATAATACAGTACTTTGAAGTAGGTTTGTCGTGATACCAGACTTTTTGTACACAATACCAATAACCGCAAAATATTTACTCAATACCTACTTGATACCACAGCAAAAACAGAAATCCCATTTAATGGATTTGTACTAAAAATATCTATTATTCAGGTGAATAACATTGTGCCTTTTCTGTAATAAAATATCTTTCTTCGGCTGCTCCCTTTAGGGATTGCCACAGCGGATCATCTGTTTCTATATATTAAAATGTATAAATACAAATGGCAACAACAGCTTTAAAATGCATATCTATCTATCTATCTATCTATTAACCAGTTATCATAAGTATGTAAAACAAACAAAACAATGCAGGGCTTGAATGTTAATGTTGTGATACAATGGTGAAATCCCAGAGTCTAACAGGTAGGGCATATGTTATAATTGGGGGGGATTTCTGGAAAGGGTAAAAAAAAAAAAAAAGATGATCTTACCTGGTTTACTGCATGTGCACATTCTAAATTTATTTACATTTTCTCTTCAGTAACTGACATGTACTGCTTAAAATCAATAAAAAAAAATTAACATTATATCTGTAGTGAATTTCAGGATCATTCAGAATATTTTCATTTAAGCAAACCCTTTAAAAGCTGTTTTTCTAACATGCTTTTTCTGGTCTGTCACAGAATTCCTGTTAGGTTTAGAAGATTTACTATTGTAAGATTTTAATTTGCATTATTAGCTGATTTAAAAAAAAAAAAAAAAAAAACTTCCTAAAGAGTAATATATGGATGTA
The DNA here is from genome assembly GCF_016835505.1 of Polypterus senegalus. Lineage (NCBI taxonomy): Eukaryota > Metazoa > Chordata > Cladistia > Polypteriformes > Polypteridae > Polypterus > Polypterus senegalus. Next base: position 87,432,528 of record NC_053163.1, on the reverse strand, counting down.
TCAAATTAATTCAAATTTTAAATGCTACAAGCTCGTAGTGCTTAACTGTCGAATGTCTCACTGTTACACTTGTCCAAATCTGCCCATATACAAATACAGAGTTAGAAAATTAACTCTACTAATGTTATCTGAAGTCAATTAATCGTAAGTACTCAAATACTGTATGTACATTTGATTATTCCAATCAAAGTAAATATTCTGGGTGTTATACATGTATATTTGTAATGCTTCTTTAATATGCTTTAATATAGTAATTGCCGCGCAACAAGGACACATTATAGCAGCAAAAAAAAAATCATAGCAGTACTTGAGCAATTGTTTAAAATACACATCACAATAGGTTTGCAGCACAGTGACATCAGCTGAGTGCTACAAGACCCACGCAATACTGTCATAAGCACTTTGTGATTTGCAGAGTCATTGCAAGTTGGGGGGAAAAAGGTAAAAAAAAAAAAAAAAGTATCCTCTTTAATAAAACCCCTGTGTGCGTCCAAGTGTCCGTGTGTCTTCTGGTGAAGTGCGCATGCGCGTGCCCCGCCCATGCGCTCGGCACGTGGACGCACACACATTGGAAGCTGGGCACACAGTGAACGGCCGCGGTTGATAAGATATAAAGGAGACCATTGCTGGGGAGAGTGCTGATTGGGTAGTCGCGGCAGCACACATAAAATCCGTTGTTGGGGAGACGCCACACAAAATAATCAGTTGCACGCCCCCACAGATTAAATACTTGCTGGGGAACTGCACAGTACAGTACTTGCTGGGGAGACGCCAAAGGCACGATTATAAGCAGCACGCCACACATTACATCAGTTGCTGGGGACACTGCTGATTGCCCACTGTTGTGACAGAAAATTAAAGTCATATTACGGACATCAAAGCCAGTATTACTGTCAGAGAAAATTACAGGCATTTTATGGAAATACAAACCAGTATTATTGCGAGAGAAAATTAAAGACTTATTAAAGGATGCATATTACAGCCACATACAAGCCAGTATTACTGTCGGAGAAAATATTACGGACGTATCTACTAACAACATGCCAACCAAAAAAAGGACACGTCAAGTAGGACAAAAGACACAGACAATCAAATCCTATATAAGCAAAATCTCCTGGAAGAACGGTCAGCTCAACAAGTAAACATCAACAAAAGAAACGCTGAAAGACAAAGAAAAATACGAGCAAATAGATCGATTGAAGAAAAAGAAAATGACTGTCAGAAAAACGCTAAAAGAGAAAGACTCAGAAGAGCAAACCTTAGAAAAGGTTGGCGTTTACTTGCCAGAACCAGTATTCAGCCGTGGTCAGTTATATGTTGCATTATCAAGAGTTAGAAGTTTTCCAGATGTTGTTGTCAAGGTTGTAGATGGTCCTGATCAAGGCAAACTGTTGCTAAACTCAGACAGAATATTTACAAGAAATGTTGTCTAATGAAATTGTACAGAAAAAGTTCATGAGGTAAAACAATTGAAAATTTTTCCTAAATATCTTCTTTAGATATTATGTCTTACAGATTGTTACAAAGTTTTACACTAAGGCAATATTAATTATACTTACTGTATTGGCATGTACGTTTCTATTTTATTTTTATTATTATTTTACTTTAGGCTTCTTGAAAAAATATTTTTGACAAAAAAAAAATTAAGACAAGAAACAGAATGAGGTAAAGGTCCTTGCCATTTAATATAGACTTCCTACTAATGTTTATGCACTACTGTTCTATCGCCCGTTATTTTAACGGGCTTAATGTCTAGTATATGTATAATAATGTAGTGGAGCACATGTGGCTCTTAAGGGTTTAAGCTCTTTTTTTGATGCTGCCTCTATGGCTCACTGTTCTGACAAGGATCACGAAGAATGTGGGGCAATTAGTAAGGCCATGTGACTGGGAGAGAATAGTGAGCAAAGTAAAATAGCAGGCAAGAGGTGGGCTTGTTTAATTATTTTGGAGGTGTCCAATGGGCAGCGGCAGGTTATACGTAGAATCATGACATTCAGAATAATTGGCACCTGTGTACTCAAATGGAAAAGCAGCTCCTGTATAGCTTATGAGATCATAATGGTGATACCAGTCAGGGTTTGCACAGTCCTTCTCTTTTACAGATGCAGCTACTGTATATTTTAATACAGAATATTTTTTTACAATAGAATATCAGCTTTTGCCTTCAAATAACAAATTTGAACAATAAAGAATAGTGACGTCCAATATGACAGCCATAATACTCATGAACATTAGCATACGGTATTCTCTTGGCAATTATGCATTTTTTTTATAATGTGTCGTAATACTAGGAACTTCTGCTTTGAAGCATTGAAACACTAAATTGAATTTCTTGTTCAGTTTACAGTATTGATGGCCACTTTTTAATTTTTTTTTAAATTTGCCTTTATTTTTAATTGTACAACTGTAGTTAGAAATTGCCAGTTTGCAGTTAACTTCCACATGCCATGATCCTGTATGTGTAAATGAGGATGCACAGTCTCTGAAAACACACAAATCTATTTCTAAACTAAATCCACAATGTGATAAATGTAGCAATGGCAAAAACCTGTGTGTGTGTGTGTGTGTGTGTGTTTTGGCTTTTTTTTTTTTATATGAAAAGTTTTTTTGTTTTTTTTAAAGATAATTCTAACATCTGTGTGATGAAATTCTTTTGCATCAACCACAAAACATTTCCAGTCTGACTTCAGCAATTTCTCTTTTTGACATGCATTAATGCAGTGCTGTATTATCACCACTGTGAGCTTTTTAATATTTGCTTTTTACTCGTGTTTTTCTCATGTATTATTTTTCCCTCAAAAGTAATTTGGTCAACATGCAGTCCCACATGATTGCGGTACTGACTTTTCACTCGGAACTATCAATACTATAAAAAGGATAATACCATTATATTTTTGGAATTTTGGTATTGAATTGGTACAGATATTATCAAAAAAGAACAAAATGAAATCAAAAGGAAACTGTTTTTACTTGCACTAAAAAAAAAAAAAATGTTTAAAAAGTCAGCATAGTCTGCAGTATGATGATAACTTAAATTTCTATTGTTATATTTGTAGCACCAAACCTCTTCACTTTAGTTCAATCATGGCTGACTTTTTTTTCTGTCACATCTTGCAGTTAGTACATCGTCACTCTTCTTACCCTTTAATGGACTTCCACAATGCTGACATATTGTAGTGGCCCCATGTTCTGTGGGATTGGATTTTTAATTTCTTTACATTCGTCTCCTAGCTGGATTTTTACTAATATTTGTCCTATTTACATATATATTAAAGTAACACTAAATATCCATTACATATTTAGAATTTAATGTTTGTTATTGATACTATTAAATTGTGGTTCTTGATTTAACCTAGCACACATCTGATTTTTTTGAATACAGACAATGAATAATTCTTTCTTACCTGGTACTTAGGATTATCTAGATCAGAGATAATTTGGATATAGGGCAAAGGTGTAACTGTCACAAAGGACGATAAAATCCTCACAACACTACCAAAAAGCAGAATACTGCTCAATTAAAATTTCTATAGATATGCCAGTTGAATTCTGACCAACTGCTTGGACAAGTGAAATAAAGGTAAATGTCTGCTAAAGTAATGGCAAGGAAAAGGTATTGAGAAAGGAATGAAACATTGGGTGGAGGTATCGTCATGATCTGGGATTCTGCAGCTCCCCTTAATTGACTGATGCTTTCAATAATATGTGTTAAAATTCACTTGCTGGCACTTGAAGCAGAAAGATCTCAGACACATTGCTAGCAATATCCAAGTGTTCATGGTTGGGGGGGATTGAAAATACCTAGACAGACCAAGCCACTCTACTGGTTCATTGCTAATCATTCTTCAGTTTTATTTGCTGTAAAGAGAATGAAGTTTACCTTCAGAACATCTATTAACAGCTACAGCAAAGGTTTCACAATAGAACACGCCAAGCATCTGGCAATATTGATGAGTCAGGGTCTTGATGTACTTGTTGGGTTGGAAAGAATTACAGCCAAAAAACAAGTTCTGCATTTCGTCCCTTAACCTTAATGTTTAACTGCAATGGGGAAGTGTGTAACAAAAGTTGTATATAGTAATTGTAAAATATTAGTGTATGTTTGTAGAAATAGTTGAGGAAAAAATGTACACTGCAAACTTGTACTGCATTTTATATTGTAATCCTATTATGAAGCAAATGTTACAGCCCTCCATAAATACAGGGCCAAATATGTTTGAAATTGTTACGTGACCAATGCGTTTCGGGCTTGGACTAAGTGAATCTGTCTTTTCCTCTTATTGTCTTTCAGTGGTGCACTATTCTGTTTATGTTGATTCTTATTTTAAAGTAGAAATGACTATAATCTTATGATGTCTTACGCTTCCTAAAAAATACCTGTACATAAATCATTGAAGCACACTAACCCTATTATCACAATGAAATCTATTATTTCTTTACAACTTGTTGGTGTTTCCCAAATGAATTATAACACACCACACTTATGTGACTCACGTTTTGGATGGATATTCTGTCAAAATATACTGTTCTCTTAATACTAAACAGATCTGTCAGCTTTCTTTCTTAGTTCACTGCACGCACTAACCTTCACTTCGTCTTTACTGTTCTGTTTTTTTCCTTTCCTGCTTTCGATGTCTGGAAAATCAGGACTTCCCAGGGTTAAGCGATGACTATTATGGAGCAAAGAGTCTGAGTAAGTGTGGTGTTCCCATACAGCTGTCCCCCTTGGTATCGAGAGGAGTATTTTTGAAGTTTGACATAATACCGTAAATTAAATGATCAGTTAAGAGAAATAACTGTTATACAACTATACTACTGAAATTTATTTTAACCACACATGTAATATTAAAACAATCACAGCATTTGCCAGAATTAACATATAAACTGCAGACTATAGTGTGTTTTTTTTTTTTTTTTTTTTATATAAAAATAACAATAGCATACCTCAGGAAATCCATCTATATAGCACTGAACACTGACAGAGAAAGCAATTCATTTCCTATTGCTGTCTCTCTTGATTTGTGTGTTGACTTGTGGAACACAAAGAAACAGAAGGTGCTTTAAACACTAACAAAATGCATCTTCTGCTAGTCTTTCACTTTGTTGTATTGTTTTTATTATTGAGTGTTCAAAGGTGGTAACTGTAGGTCAGGTTGATAGACGATAGATTTTTATTTTATTTTCTTTTTAACACCAGTCCTCTCACTTGTGCTGCTTGGATATTATCAGAGAATAGTTTCTTTTCAGAGTAATTAAGATTGCCTTATTGTGAGGAGAACTTTTAAAGACAGTGACTCTTACTGAAATTCTCTTTTTCCACCAGAATGTGTGACCTCCAACACTAGTGACAGTGAAAGCAGCTCCAGTAAGTGGTTATTTTTTCATAGCTTCTGCTCTGAAATTCAAATCTGCCTTTAAAGAGTTAAAATCACAGCCGCCTTTGTTTTGTTTTTTTTTTCTTTTTAGAATTGCTGTGCCTTTCACATTAAATTAGTTTCCCTTAATAATATTACAGAGCAGAAATTGGGCAAATACGAAGACAGAGTCTTAAAGGTGTTTAAGACACTCTGTCTTATCTGTAGCAAATCTTTTTTTTTTAATTTATTTACCACTATAGGATAATGGAGCAGATAAATTACATATCATTACTGAAATAAAATTGTATAATTAACCCAAAGTAATCCTGGATCCAAGCAACAACATTTTTGGGCTGATGTGGGAATATTATTAAGAAAATAAACTTGTGGTGTAATGTGACGTGATGTGGCATTGTTGTGACGTGTGTGTATCTTTTTCAGTACTTTTTTGTATTTTAATTCCCGGTGCCTTTTTCTTTTTGTCCTCTTTTCCAATTTTAGAGGGCCAGGAAGATGCAATTCTCTCTTATGAACCAGTTATAAGGCAGGAAAGTAAGTCATTACTTGAGCATTTTTTGCTTTAACTAGATTACATATTCCAAATCCTAGTCTGTGTTAGTTGAAATTAAATCGGCCTGTCTCTTTTGATAATGGAAATATGTACTGTTAATGATTTTTCTGAATGTGAGGGGGGTTAAATAAATAAAAGTAACACTGAAACTATATTGTAAGTAATGCTTCTTTATGTTTTAATGCTGCGTAGCACTGGATCATCATAAATTAATTTTGTGACTTTAGTTCTTAATATATCAGGAAATTCCAGACAAATTATTGATGTTTGTAAAAATAAATAGTTGTATACATGGTCTTTCAAAAGTCACTGACTGATCCCAAAACATGGTGCTTTATAGTAGTAATGCAATCTGAATAAAGATTTCCAAATGTGTGAAAATCAAAGTAATTCCTGTCTAACACAATTAAAAGTGCTAATGAAAACATTGGTGACCTGCTTATATTAAATCATATTTATAGTGTTTTATAAATTTCAAGACCATTACTGAACATCGTTATATTTAAATTTTAATTACAGTACCAAAAATCTCTTCCAGAGTCCTCAAGATTTTTAAACTGTGACCCAAGAGAAACATTCTTAAGCAGCTAGAATATCTGTTGCATTCACTCTGCGGAGTATTTGCATTTAGAGTGAACATTCTTGTTTCAAGCCTTGAGGCAAATCATCATTAAAAATAAAGTACAGTCACATTGCTCTGTGATGTCAGTCTGTATATGCAATGACACCTTAAACTCTTGCTCCACTGTGCTTTATGTAAAACTAGTTGTACCCCATGCCTCTGCCCACGTAATAGTGAAACAGGACAAATTTCAAAAATCAATTACAAAAAAAAAAAAAATAGTAGTAATAATAATAATAATTCTGGCCAAGTGGAAGGTAGATACGCTCCAACATCAAACATTGACACTGTATCTGATCGTGTTCAGCTCTGACAGGTGAGTGTCCCCCGTTTGGCAATCAGCAGCTACCCTCTAAAACACACGTAGCCCTGCTCTCTCTCTCTGTCTCAAAAACATCAAATGTTACTCCTTAACAATCTGTAGATGGCAATGTCTGTTGAACAAATGGGTATCCCTAGCTAAGTGGTGGCAAGGTAGGCTCTAACACGTGATGAGAGATAGATTGACTCGAATGGAGGCAGGCGCATGAATCAAGGGAGGGCCAGCCCCTTAGCCCACAGTATCTCTCTTGGATTTGCATAAATAAATCAGTAACGCAAGTGAACTATGATACTTAGTGTAACGAGAAAAGTTGCAAAATCAACTGGAATGTTCAAGCAACTTATAGAAAAAAAAAAAACAATCTAAATTCGTAGTTCTCTTGTGAAAGGCAGACAGACATACAGACAAACGTATTTTATTTAGATAGATAGAGATGTGTGGGTAGCACCTGTGTAGAATTAAGAAATTACAGTAGCTACGAAATACATTACTTTTTACTAGTTAAGTATTTCTTGGCTATAACTTTCAACAACCTGTTTAACCTATGGCCTGACAAATTCTACCTGGTGTTGGGGCATGTGGAGGGACTAGTGCTCTCTAGCAAGGTGTAACCAATTAATTGACCACACATTGTGTTGGAATTAATGCTGCATAACACTGCCAGTTTTTTACATTTAGTAGTGCAAGGAATGGAATGGCATGCATGATGAATTTTATTATTTTATTTACATTCTTGCTGTAATAAAGAGGTTATACAGCTAACAGTTGATTGTTAAAACACATTGATGTTTACAATTATCTTGCTAATAAGAACAGGAAAAAATTAAGTATTATGATTTCTCATTTTGCCCCATTCTAGCCTCACAAACTGTATGTAATAGTTTATAAATGTGTTTGTTTAGTGAAGAGTTTTTTATATGTATTTTATTTTTTAAAGTTCACTACACAAGACCTGTGATTATTCTTGGACCAATGAAGGACAGGATAAATGATGACCTGATATCAGAATTTCCGCACAAGTTTGGCTCATGTGTACCACGTAAGTTTCCCAGATCCATATTATAAGGTATGTTGTTATAGTAAGGGTTTTGTATCTTTGGCTAACTTTGATTAAATTTTCTACTTCCATCAGACACTACACGTCCAAGGCGTGAAAATGAAGTGGATGGCCAGGATTACCATTTTGTGATATCTAGAGAACAGATGGAGAAGGATATTCAAGAAAACAAGTTTATTGAAGCAGGACAGTTCAATGAGAACTTGTATGGGACAAGCATTCAGTCTGTGAGAGCTGTTGCGGAACGAGTGAGTTCTGTCTGTAACTGTTGGGATAATATATACTACTTGAAAAATGTTGTATATGACCAAGTTTTGCTACAGAATCTCATGAATGTGCTGTTATTTGTAAACTTGGCAGTATAATTCAGTTAGGTGGTTGGATTGTGTCATCCCTGCACTTCTGATAAAGTCTTAATTTTATACCCAGTTATTGCTACATAACAAAAATCAGATTAAACAACTTCATATCTAAAATAAATACAGGGGAATAAATACCAAGGAAGCCAAAGAACTATTGAATTTATTTAAAAAATAAATACTGAAAGTACGTAAAGAGCGAATAATAGCAAGTAAGAATTTCACTGCATTTTGTACAAGTAACAACTGTACTACAATAGTGCTGCCTCACAACGGTCCTTCCAGGAGTTAGCATATTCTGTTTTTGCTTGTGGAGGTTTTGAAACCTCACTAGCCACTCGGCCGCTACATGAAGGATTAGAGATAGATATAGAGAAAACTGGTATTAAATTGGTACTGGTTCTGGACTGGTCAGTACCAAAATATCAATAAGCTCTTGGAAAAATGGTACCGCTATCAGTATTTTTGTAATGTTACTTTACTCTACTATTAGTGGCTTTTTAAATTCCTAACTGTCCCCTAATGATGACGACATTGCAAGTGTCAGGCAATCACGTTTTAGTCTCGTAGCTACACGGTTTCATTTTGTCACCTCCAGTTTCATGACAGACAGGCTAAAGTGTTCAAAAGTGTGGGCTCAGTTTAGTAAATGATAATGCAGGTAAAGCGCAGTGTGTTTGACTGCTTTAAGAAAGCGGCTGCTGAAACGTACTCTCACTGCAGCCTCCCAGCTTCCGATGCTGCTGGAATTGGCCAAACTGAAAATGTGACTAGACATCGCAAGTTCAAGGTAACACTCGTTATTGTTATAAAAGTAAGTCGGTAGTTATTCACTCGGGTCTTACAAAGTGAGCATCAATTTCTAACTTGTGTTTAGAGAGAGTCAGTCAAGCAGTAGGCACAGCATTTTCCGTGGATACCAGAATTCAGACATCCACATCCACCCCATTCTCCATTGCTCCATGAAGAAAAATGATGAAGGAAAAACAGCAGAATGCCACTGGGCTGTGGTAAACTTCATTGTGAAAGATTTACAGATTTCCTTCAAAACGTTGGATTCGTTGGTTTAGGTATGCGTATCATAAATCGTTAACTGCTAGGTAGTAACCTTAAAACTGGGTTTGTGATGTGACATGTGCTACTGCAGACGCTACTGCTACGCAAACAGTATACTGTTTATACTTGCATATGTACTTTATGTAATCTGGAAGATTCCACCAAGTGGCAGTGTGAAATGTCACAACAACATTCGGCTTAGATGTGTTGTGGATTGCCTGAAACATCCATTAAATTCCCAGGACACCTTGCCACATCTCTGAAAATGATGGATGTTTAATGATTACATCTGTCAATCCATGGACATGCCCATTCCAGCTAGCATCAGGTGCAAGACAGAAACAATCTGTGGATGGAGCATCAGCTCATTGCAAGATGAAGACAAGCACACACATACACAAGCTTCATTTTAGCATCACCAAATCCCCAAACCTGCATGTCCTTGGAAGGAAACCAACCAGAAAAACATGCAAACTCCAGGCAGGGATCTCCTGGGACTTGACTCCCTACTGCGAGGCAGCAGCGATACTGCCACTTTGCCACTCCCACATGTGTAATTATTAACAATATTCATTATTTAAATAAGGTTAACAATTTATCTGTAAAATGTAACATACATGCTTTAACACATTTCATCATCGAAGTGATATCATGTATAAATCTAAGGATTCTAAATGTGCAGAGGGCTGGAATTTCATAAATTTTTGTTCTGTGTGGCAGTTGCTGCCTGCCACTGCACAGGGTTGCCAGGAGCACGTATCGATTAACATCTGGGTCAGTTTTAAGATGTCATTTACAACGTTCTACTTTAATGACAAAATAAACCCTGAGTTTAAAGTTGACATTTCCACTTTAATAACAAAATAGATCTTTCTTCATCACAGTGTCCCTAATTGTTTTTTTCTCTGTGGCTCAAATAGGCTTCCCTACACTCTGATGCTGTTGTGAAGGTGCAAAAAAATTATGTAATTATATTTAGAAAGCTTTAAACTTAAGTTAATGTTGGTATTTATGTTAACTTATTTTATTAATTTGGATGGTAGCTAATGAAGGGCGCAGGTCAGAGGTGAAGGAAAAAAAAAAACAGAACCAGGGAGTAATAACGTAGGTATCAGTAAAATTGTCAACAAGATAACTATATTTGAGCATTTACCACGAGAAACTTGTTTATATCAATGAAACTTCAACTAGAAGTTTATTTAACAAAGAGCTGATTCCAGAACAGAGTTAACCTTCGGGAGAAAATACATGGGTGTGCTGGTAGTTGGATGTACTGTATCGAGAATGCCAAACCTGTGACATGTAGGCCACCGTTTGTGAAAGGCTAAACAAAGGAGACGTTTGGTGGGCATTGAAGTTCGTCATCACTATTGGATGATGTTGCAGTTGACCAACAATCACAGCTAACTTGACACTTGCTACAACAGATACGAGTGTCTGCTTGCTTCTGCTGGGAATAAGCAATTTCCTTATGCTCTGTTAAAGCGAAGAAGTCAGTTGCCAAGTAAAGCCACAATCTATTTTATTTTCTTTTTTGACGGCTTAGGGTTAATAAGGGGAATTTTACTTATTTTTTCTATAATCTTTCAGAGTAAGAACTGTGGAGTAAACACTGAAATTGTTTTTCTGGACTTAAATCTACTGAATTTATGATTTTGTATGGCATGTTGGATGCATGTATGTAAATCCATAGTTCATGCAGTTAACTAAACAGTTGAGTTCTTGTGTGTTTTTGATAATAACTGGCTTTGTGGTAAATGTGGTTTAGCAACGGGGTGCAATTCATCGTAAAATTATGTAAATTATTGAGTTAACTGGCTAAAATATCTTTTTTGTCATAGTATGAGTTTAGCAGATGAGTTTTAAAATATTCCATTAAAATATTAACATAGGTTTGTTCATTAAAAGATAGTGCTGAGTATAACAAGAAGGTCATGTTTAGATTTATTATTTGGGCGGGGAACTGAACTCTGGTTAGTTCCTTCATTAAATGCTGGGGGGTGTTACATAAGCAATGCAAAAATGAACAAAGTTAATTATCTCATCACTGTAGGGTGATGACAACTTCCCTTAAGCCCAGTTACCAGCCCGAGTTCAAGAGACGCATTATCTCACCACAATATGGAGAGTAGTATTGATAAGAGAATCAATAAGTATCTGTATCAATGAGCAGTATCAGTATCAATAGTGGTATCGATAAAATCCTAATGATACCCATCCTTATGAAGGATTGTATTCTGCAATGGACTGGAGTCTCATGTTGGTTTTAAATCCAGAGCTGCCAAGATTGATTGATTTGTCCTTCAGTGACCAAACACGGGTTCAGAAATCTGAATTACATTTTGTACAGCTTGGCCTTTTCGTGCAGTGAATGTAAAACCATGTACATAGTATATAATTATCCTTTAATTGTGCAAAATTAGATTAATTTATAGAAGCTCCAAATTTACTACATATTCATTGTTGTTGGTACTGTGGCTTCCATAAATTGTTTACCTTTACAGAAAGCCACCAATGTTGCGAATAAGCTGTAGTTATAATGGACAGAGATATTCAAAGAATATGTAGTTTGTTTGATTCCAGTCAAAATACTTTGAATAGTAATGTCTCCATAAGCTTAACCTGCACCTTTCAAGCAATTGTAATCCTTTTTACAGGGAAAGCACTGTATCTTGGATGTGTCTGGGAATGCTATAAAGCGATTACAACAAGCACAACTTTATCCAATTGCCATTTTCATCAAGCCAAAATCAATTGAAGCCCTTATGTAAGTACTGGGAAAGCTATGCAGCAATGCACCAGAGAACCATGCTATCTATGTACTGCCACTTTCATTGAAGGAAGTGCTTCTGCTGACTTATTTATTTTTGTATACACTGTGTGTCAGTCATGTTACAGTGAAAATGATTAATTTATCATTGTATTTTTTTAAAATAGGGAAATGAATAAGAGACAGACGTACGAACAAGCCAATAAAGTTTTTGACAAAGCAGCAAAGCTCGAACAGGAGTTTGGGGAGTATTTTACAGGTTAGTTAAATTTTACAGATATTATTAAATATGTGGTTCAGAATTAGAAAATTGATTTTTTTATTCTATATTACAAATTGTTTACAGCACTAGGCAAGTAGTGCCTCTTTATTTTTTTTGGCAGCATTACTTGCCAATTGTTTATTTACTGATAGATGTACAGCTAAAATGTATAACTATATATTTTATGTGCATTTTAGTTTGAATTTATTGATTATAATAATTGATTTGCCCAATATATACAGTGTGCAGTGCATATCCATGTAAATATGCATAACACAGTATGTGATCAAGCTCGTAAGTCAATATACTCATATCTCATATCAATTTTCCCCATTGAAATTAATTGAAATGAGATTAATTCGCGCCAGCCCCCCAAAACGCCACCCCAATTTTTTGTTACATTTTTCAACATAAGAAAAATGTATTTATAATGAACAAATATTGTATACAAACAAAATAAAACCTAATACATAAAAGATTCTAAAGAAATAAACAGATGTTAGCAATGCCGATTAGCGTATTGTAATGTTTTTTCTTTCACTTCACTTTTGCTTAAGTTAATTTTCTTCTTCACTAGTTTTTTTTATCTTTTTTGCCACGATTTTGTCACTTTCATTTTCAAGGCGTTTCAATAGAAACTTATCCATGGAGCTTTGTTTAGTCCTCTCCTTTAGAATGTTTCTGAAATGAGTTAGGCAAGTGTCATTAAATAGCACCGCTGCATGACCAGTTGTTACTTTTTCAGGGTTTCTTTTCAATAAAGTTCGAAACTTTTTCCCACATTGCAAACAATTCCTTTATCTCACTTGAAGAGAGAACATCCTCCGTGATACCGATCTCCTGCAGAACCTCTGTATGTTGCCGCGTCTGTAGTTCCGTCAACTCCTCCGTCATCAGTTCCTCGAAATGTGCGGCGGCAAGCTCTTTGATGGCTCGTATTTCGAATTTTGGCTCGTAACTCAAGGCAAAAAAATCGACCTAATTGACCGCTCGTATCTCAAAAAACTTGTAAGTTGGGGCACTCGTATCTCAAGGTACCACTGTGTGTGTGTGTGTGTGTATATATATATATATATGTATGTATGTATGTATATATATATGTATGTATATGTATATATATATATATATGTATGTATATGTATATATATATATATATGTATATATATGTATGTATATGTATGTATATATATATATATGTATATGTATGTATATGTGTGTGTGTATATATACTGTATATATATATATATAATATATATATATATATATATATATGTATATATGTATGTCGATTTATAAAACTGAAGCGGACTACTCAAATTTTTAAAAAACAAAAATATGTGTAGGATTGTACATCTTAGGCAGTAGGCATATTCTAAGAAAGGACATTTCACTATTTAGGAGTAAAACTAAATACCCCAAAATCTTAAAAATACTTTGATTGATTTGAGTCAAATTTTTTGACATTATAGAAAAACGTAAATTATTTGAACAGTATTTTGTCAGTACATTTGTTGTTGTTTATTAATATTATGCTAATACACAAGCTCTTAGAGGTAGCTTTATACAAACAAAGGCCATGGCAAGAAGTGATAGATAGATAGATAGATAGATACTTTATTAATCTCAAGAGGAAATTCACATACTCCAGCAGCAGCATACTGATAAAAAACAATATTAAAATTAAAGAGTGATAAAAATGCAGGTATAACGGACAATAACTTTTGTATAATGTTAACGTTGACCCCGGGTGGAATTGAAGAGTTGCATAGTGTGGGGGAGGAACGATCTCCTCATCAGTCTATCGCTGAAGCTTCTCCTCTGTCTGGAGATGACACTGATCAGTGGATGCAGTGGATTCTCCATGATTGACAGGAGCCTGCTTAGCGCCTGTTGCTCTTCCACGGATGTCAAACTGTCCAGCTCTATCCCTACAATAGAGCCTGCCTTCTTCGCCAGTTTGTCCAGGCGTGAGGCATCCCTCTTCTTTATGCTGCCTCCCAGCACACCACTGCGTAGAAGAGGGTGCTCGTCACAACCGTCTGATAGAACATCTGCAGCATCTTAAGGAAGTATAGTCTGCTCTGTCCTCTCTTGAACAGAGCATCAGTATTGGCAGTCCAGTCCAATTTATCGTTCAGCTGCACTCCCAGATATTTATAGGTCTGCACACAGTCGTCTCTGATCATCACAGGGTCCACGAGGGGCCTGGTCTACCTAAAATCCACCACCAGCTCCTTGGTTTTGGTGATGTTCAGTTGTAGATGGTTTGAGTCGCACCATTTAATAAAGTCCTTGATTAGGTTCCTATATTCCTCCTCCTGCCCAATCCTGATGCAGCCCACGATAGCAGTGTCATCAGTGAACTTTTGCACATGGCTGGACTCTGAGTTGTATTGGAAGTCCAATATATATATAGGCTGAACAGGACCGGATAAAGTACAGTCCCCTGCGGTGCTCCTGTGCTGCTGACCACAAAGTCAGACCTGCAGTTCCCGAGACGCACATACTGAGGTCTGTCTGTAAGATAGTCCACGATCCATGCCACCAGGTATGAATTGTGGTTCCACAGAATCAACTCCCATCTCTGTCAGCTTGTTCCCAAGGAGCAGAGGTTGGATGGTGTTGAAGGTGCCAGAGAAGTCCAGAAACATAATTCTTACAGTACCACTGCCTCTGTCCAAGTGGGAGAGGGATCCGTGTAGCATATAGATGATGGCATCCTCCGCTCCCACCTTCTCCT
Organism: Polypterus senegalus; assembly: GCF_016835505.1. Taxonomy (NCBI): domain Eukaryota; kingdom Metazoa; phylum Chordata; class Cladistia; order Polypteriformes; family Polypteridae; genus Polypterus; species Polypterus senegalus. Next base: position 87,417,409 of record NC_053163.1, on the reverse strand, counting down.
GGTATGTGAACTGCAGAACTACCCAATATGTGCTGTCCTGAACAGGGGGGGAAAGAAAAACAAACCGTGATCACTTTTGGGATATACGACGAGGTATGAAATGGAACTAGAAAGTTTGGCGAAGCTCAGTGGTTGGCAAATGATGTAAACCTTGAGGTCCAATAACAAATGCTATAGTTGTGAGTGTAGGTGTTGCTTCGCTAGAAGCAAAAAGGAAGGGAAAAAAAAAAAGCAGAGGCATATAAGTCATGTTGTCAGATGCAAGACAGGGGAGACCGGCAGCATATATAATTTTAAACTTAACAAGTCTCCTATGAGCTTTTGCACTGTAATATACATTTTGCATGTACAGACTATTAAAGGGAGCGCCCACCTGCATGGCAATGCAAATGTATATGTAAAGAATTTGGGAGAGGGTATCTGTGGACTTTAAACGGGGACCCCTGATCGTTTAAGTAGGCTCCAAATAATAGTACCATCAGTTGTTTTTTTTTTTTTTTTCTCCACTTTAAGCAGTAGAGAAAACATCCCCATAAGTAAAAGCTTTCAGTTCATTACATGGATCACCTAAATGTGAACACTCTAAACAACACTTCTGTTTTGTAACATGTTAATGTTGAACACTGTTCAGTGTTAACACTTTGTCTGCCAGTTGCTATGTAAAAAAACATACAAGCTTGGACATACAAATGATGAAAAAAATGGAAAGAAATACTTAAGTGAATGCCAAAAACAAGTGAAAATTGTAAACCTTTAATGATGATGATATATACTTAAATGTCATATTATTCCTATTGATTACTCATTTTAATTCAAAAGAATGCAGTTTTCAGTAAAATCATGTTTTGCAATGATCATCAACATTAGCCATGTCACTAGGAAAAGAAGAAATTGATCTAATGCAAGAATGTTTTGTAATTCTATCTATCTATCTATCTATCTATAGAGATAGAGATAGAGATATATATATAGATCATTCTTAAAAGTTCTTAAGTAGCTCTTGGAACCTAATATTATTTTCACTTATTATTAGACTAACCCCTTTATCCAAGGAGACTTACAATATCTGAGATACAATTGGTTACATTTCTTTTGTTTTTCTGATTGGACTATAGGAAGGTGAAGTGACTTGGTCGTGGTAACACTTTGTTAGCAGCAGGATCTGAACCCATAACATCAGGGTTTTAAGTCTTAGGTCTAAAGCCTTAACCACTACACCACTCTACCTTCTCTGGGGGTGGCAGGGGGTTGTGGGGGTTACCTACAAATGCTGCATACAAAAAAGCACTTTAGCTTCACAGTACTCATGATGCATCTGATTAACCAACGGCACTATAACTGAGGCCCACTATCTTAGGACTTAAAAAAGTGAGCCGTTTGCTGGAATTGATGATCTTTCATGGAAATCCCTTGTATAAAGGAGTATTGTTAACACAGAGTGTATTTTTTGACAGAATCTGTTTGTTTTTGAAAAAGTGCAGTGCTGTAGTTATAAGAAGAAATACTAAGTCCTTTAAACATTGACGAGGAATGATAAAGGAGTTAAAGGACATTAAAATTAAAAAGCAAATGTGAAATTATGCTGTGTAGTTGCAGTGTTTGAAGTTATGTATAGGGCCCTTGCATTTCTCCATTGAAAAGGAACACTTCTATAGAAAGTCAACTGAATCAAACATCTATGTATAGAAATGTGATCAAAAGCTATATACCAATTCTGTCTGTAGTGTATATGCCATACCTACGGGAAGCAAGCAGTGTTACTATTGAATGAGCGTACTCCATATTTCATTAATGTAATAGAAAGGTAAAGGTAAATATGACCTCATACAGATTATAAACTATATTTATTTGTAAACATTTTTCTCTCCCCTCCTCTCACTAACAGCTATTGTACAAGGTGATTCACTAGAAGAAATCTACAGTAAAATAAAACAGATAATTGAAGAACAGTCTGGTCCATACATCTGGATTCCTTCTTCAGAAAAACTCTAAAGCTCCTTCCTCTTTCAAGCTCAACCATGGAGCGAAGATTCCCCTTTCCAGTCAAGCCCTGTAACCCTGCCCCTTTTTACAGAAATGTTGCATATCAAGTTTTCTTGTCATCATTCTGTTTCTCTTTAAAAACAAGTCTTATCACTATTACCGTGACTGTGCGAAACCCTGCATGAGTTTTTCAAGAATTCCATCGAAGACTGGAAAGGTCTTTCCAAACAAATTTTATTACAAAAGCTAACGAAAACACTACAATTTGTTTATGAAGTACAGAGAAGATGGAATGTCTAAACACATTGAGAAATGGGATGTGGACATCTTGACAGGGGAATAACGAACAGGTTGAAATTATTTGTAAATGTTTTTAAACTCTTACTACAATCTAGTTGGAAGGTGAGCAGCAGTGGTCACTGAGGTTTATTTTTTCCTGCGAGGACTAGCTACCAATCAAATCCCTTGATGGTCATCTTCTGGTAAAGGAATCTTTGTCCATTAGTTCTTAAACAAGTGATGGGAAGAAAAGAAAAAAAAACTGTTGATCACAATTTACCACAACCAGCTTACTAAGATTGGCTTCACATTGTTTATGAAGCAGCCTGTCCTCTTTTCTCACCTCAGGAGGTGGGAAGGAAAGAATAATGACAAATCTTAAAATTTATATATATATATCAGACAGATGAAATTACAAAAATCCTATGGAGCAAATTTTAATACATATTAAAAATAAGATTGTTTTACACACTGAAACAATGGTCTTGCATGGAGGGCTCTCTGGTTTTTGATAAGCTTAATTCTAATGCTAATAACTGATAACAACAGGTAAACCTATAGTGTGACTGGGGTCCTAGTAAAATCCTCAACTGCCTTAATACAAAACTTCATTTAACAAGGTTGTGGGATTATGTATCTTGTATATTTAAACTGTCATGTTTGTATTATGATCAGATGTACCTGTACCACCAAGATTCAGAAGGCAAACCATATTGGTGTCTGATCAGTTACTGGCCATCGTTGAGTTTACTGGCTCTAGACATCCTCCAACCCCCACAAAAAATAATCATAGGTAATTACTGATTCATTGTTCAAAATGAATCAAAATGAAGCAGAGAGAGTAAATTATGTCAGTTTTATATATGCAACCATGATCTTTGGTTCATCACAGTCACAGTTTCCCCATTAGTCATTTTCATTTAGCCTGCAGTTTTACATTCTTTCGCTGCAAGCTGCATTTAAATATATGGTCAAAACGGGTAGAAAAAAAATTCTTTGTTTTTCTTCTCCTTTTTCTTTTTTCCTCCTTGTAGATACAGTAATTGGCATTAACTGTCTTTTGTCTAATGCCCACTGGATGGTGTGCTAAAACAACATCCCACCCCCTTTTTTATTATTTAATTTGAATTGCAGCCCCTCATATCTTTAGCTATCTGAGCAAGCTATCATACAACATGGGTTGCTGCTTAGACAGAGCCACGTGGAGAGTGCCACAGAAATGGCAAGAAAAAGTATTTAAGGAACAGCAAAGGCTTCAGATGTTTTTTCCTAAAGTATCAAATGAAGATCTGTGAAATCCAGAAGGTTTTACTTTAATTGTCCTCCTGGAGGCATTTTAAAGTGTGTGTATGTATATAGAAGTTGATTTTATGTAATGATCTGCTCCACAAAATATTATCAGTAGGAGGAATTTTTTGCAGTACAGTAATTTTTTTTTATTATTTATTTTTTTGGGAAGATCTTGGTTTAATCTTTCTGTTTGTGGTCACTGTGACTATATGCAGATTTTTTTTTTTTTTTTTGCAGTACAGTAATTCCTGTTTTTGTTTTTTTTTTTTTTTTTATATAAAATACCTGTCCTGTCTATATACAGACACACACTATCTTAAATTATTAAATTTATAATCCACTTTCCACTTTTTTATTGTAGTCGCTTAATATGGCATTTATAGTAAGCTTCCCGTTTCTGCACTGTATAAATACTGTACATCTTAATTTACTTTATGGTGTACTGTAGACTACATTCTATATTTTATTCACTTTGGCATACACTGGAGCAACTATTTAGTTATCTGTGACATTCCCTGGTGATTTTCATGCTGAAAATATTACTTTCTATAATAAAATAGGTTTTCTAGCCTCATGATTGTTAGTAATGGGTGGTGAGCTGCTGAGACACAAACTCCTATTAATACCATTCTAATTTAATTTCAATGTAAAACTTTATAATTAGGGTGTAGGCAAAGCCCAGCTCTATAATTTGCAGGTGACGTCTCTTAATATGTGCCAGTTTGTAAATGGCACCTCTACAAAACCAGCTGTAATTCACTTTAAAAGTTCAGGGAATAAAGAATGGGAACAGAGCCAATATATTAATTGCTTTTTGACTGTTTAGAATATTGTTCTACCTGTAACTGTCTTCTACTCTTAAAATACCCCACTTTTGTATGGTACAATAACCATGTGAGTGATCCTGAGACCGGAACTTTGAAAAATACATGTGACAGTATCAGTCACTCATCTGTTTTCTGCTAGATGGATTAAAACATGGAACACAAGTTCTGCTTAACTCCTCCTGCACATCACATCTTTAGTACACCTCTGCCACAGCAGCAGGCAAAACTGAATGTGAGACTCCACAGTGGCTTTACTGTTTGAATAAAGGATTTGAAAAATACAGACAACATACTGGAAATGTCAGATGTGTCAAAAGTGAAAAATCTGGCATTTCAAGACTGGCTGTGAACCTTTTTTTTGTATTTTGTTTTTTTTTTTTTTTTTGGGTTTGTTTTTTATCCCCTTCCATAGGAGACATATTGATTTCTTGTATTACTGGTTTGTTTAAAGTTTGCAGACTGTTAAACATGTCTCTCTTACAGTCAGCTTGTCAATAACTAGCCCAAAGAATAGGGTACTGTGCTCTGAGAATGAATTATTTATAATGCCTTTGTGTTAATCTCGTGAGGGTGTCAAAGTCCTTTGGGCCAGGAGAACTTTCTAAAAAATAAACTGTATTTTTTGTCTTTTCATTTTGTCATTGGGTTTTGAGAATCTAAGCCAACAGCATTTTTTACACCTATTTATTATTGCACAATGCAAGTTGCAAACTGTATTGTCATGCTTTCTTCACTACAGTAAGTAGCAGGGCCCAAGTGCAAAAAATAAATCCATGGTGAGATGGTTCCAGAAACGTCTACTGCCCAAGGAAGAACATATTCCATTTTCAATACATAAGAGGCATTAAAAAATAAAATGTCAGAAATGGGCATGTTTCAGTTTACTTAAGGTATTTACTTGAAGTGTTTTTTCAAGATTTAATATTTAAAGGTAAGTGTCTTTTGCACATTGCCATCCATTTTGAACAATGAAATATCTTTAATAAACGGTCTTGTTTGTTGCATCAATTTATATTTTTTTTAAGGAGTGCATGGAAGAGCTAATATGGAAACAAAAACATGATTTTGATTTATAAGAAAGGATTCAGCAGTAATAATTTTAAATCCCCAAGCCAAGCATAGTTGCAATTTGTGTAATGGTAAAAAATGTGGAAATGCCTTCTGGTGAAGCGTATTTATAAATACTTTAACAACAATAGAGTTGATACTTTACTGACGTGAACTTTTTCTTTCTTTAAATAGAACCATGAATAAAGTGCAATCCTTATGAAGGCAAAAAAAGACTTGTGCTTATTCCAAACATAAGGTCTCAAATAACCTAGTTCTGGAAGACTTTCCTCATTAAGAACATTACTGTTTGTTTTAAGGTCTTCATGGAATATCTTCTAAATAACTAATGCCAACTAAATTAAGTTAATATGATTTAATATATTCATACCAATTGAATCAATAAACCTTGGGTTAGAGTTATTTGAAATAAAGCTAACTTTAATACCTCAAAGAAGGCAGGGTACAAAACATTATGTGAGGCATATCTGATTTTTAATGTATTTCATAGGGCTAGTAGCTAACTGAATTCATTCATGTGTCTGCTGTCACTACTCAACCTTCATTGTAGAGTTGTCACTGTTAATCAGCAACAATATATTAAATTGTGTCCTTGTTAATGCTTTCCTTGTGGTATTTTTTAAGTTATGGTAGGGCCTTTGGATATGAAGCATAATTTGGAATAAAGACTAAAATAAGAAGGTTGCAGTAACTCATTAGTTAAAAAAGAAAAAGGCGGAGTGGTGGCTCTGAGGCTACGATTGCCGGTTCGAATCCTGTAAATGCCAATAGGGACTCTGCTCTGTTGGGCCCTTGAGCAAGGCCTTTAACCTGCAATTGCTGAGCGCACATTTAAAAGTTGCACATTTTATACACTGTGCAGTCAAATCATAATGTAGTTTAGCAATAATGCTCAAAGATGTCCAAAACTCATTATGTCTGTTCATATATGGAAAGGGTCTGCCCAAATGCATTCCTGTACAAAGCAATGAAATCAATAAACATTAACAATGATTCAGCAGTTGTAAAGTTGGCTGGAATAAAAGGCCACAGCCACAGGATCCAGCTTGGGAATCACTGTTACAGAGTATATGAACACCTCTACATACCAGTAAGACCAGTTTACCTTTCACTGAACAGACTTCCAAATCAGTGGATTAATATTCAAGACAGTAGTCCTCAAACCGGGGGTCATATCCTAGTGAAAGTGGGGTCACCAAACGCCCTGAGGATGGTGATGTCAAATGCACTAAGTGGGGTGTCATGTACTGTAGGAACTGTGTACGTTTTACAAGTGACATCAAAATGATGATGAAACAAACAACAGATTGACCTGAGAAGCCCCTTGCTCAAATATTCCATTAGGGGGCTGCACACTGTGGCTTACTTCAGCTTTTCCATTCGTTTCATGCTAGTGTATCTATTCACAGAGTGGTATTTTGAACTTGGTAACCTTGACTTTTCAAGCATTTGGTTGTATGTTGTATATACAGTATCCTCGATCGCGGTGGTTGCGTTCCAGAACCCCCCGCGATAGATGAAAATCCGCGAAGTAGAAGCCATATGTTTGTATGGTTATTTTTAGATATTTTAAGCCCTTATAAACCCTCCCACACTGTTAACATTATTAGAGCCCTCTAGACATGAAATAACACCGTTTAGTCAAAAGTTTAAACTGTGCCCCATGACAAGACAGAGATGACAGTTCTTTTTCACAATTAAAAGAATGCAAACATATCTTCTCTTCAAAGGAGCGCCGTCAGGAGCAGAAAATGTCAGAGAGAGAGAGAGAGCGAGATAAAAGCAAGCAATCAAAAAATCAATACGTGCTTTTAAGTATGCCGAAGCACCGCAATAAAGCGGCATTTTGTAGAGGAGTGTCCGTATCCTCTGGGCAAACAGCCCCTCTGCTCACACCCCCTCCGTCAGGCGCAGAGAATGTCAGGAGGGTGAGAGAAAAGCAAACAATGAAGCACCGCGCGGGAAGAATATCTTATATCATTGAGGAGTTTTAGTCAATATGTAATACATGCTCTGATTGGGTAGCTTCTAAGCCATCCGCCAATAGCGTCCCTTGTATGAAATCAACTGGGCAAACAAACTGAGGAAGCATGTACCATTGTCCGCAGAAATCCGCGAACCAGCGAAAAATCCGTGATATATATTTAGATATGCTTACATTTAAAATCCGTGATGGAGTGAAGCTGCGAAAGTCGAAGCACGATATAGCGAGGGATTACTGTACTGTGTGGTCGGGGTTTTGCTATACTTTTTTTTTTTTAAATCAATGTTTTATTTTATTCATGTATTTTTGTGTTCTTTTCAATTAACAGTTCTTGGATCCTTAGGAGAAAGAAGCAGGGGTTATGTTATGTTTTCGCTGTGAATGTGTGGTCTTTTCATTATAAAATTTAAAGACCGGTGTTCAAACCCCTTTTCTGTTACAAGTGTATGTGTGCAGTATGAGCATGTTCCTGTAAAATCTGAAAAAGTTTAGTTTATAAACTCATTAAATCCAACAGATTCTTATTGGAGCTTATAGTAGAAAATAAGTACAGTAGGTGAAGGGTTTTTAAAATTTTACTTAAATGGGTTTGCACTGTAAAACATTTAAAAATGACAGATTCAAGCCTTTTGGATATTAAACTTTGGAATGATTCTCTATTGGGTAGGAGTACCAAATAAAGCAGTATTTCAGTACATGTCACTGTAATATAATAACCCTTTACAGCTGCGTCCATATTACCTTATCACACCATTTTTTGTGTATTAAGTATTTAAATACTGTATAATTTAAAATGGTTCAATGGGTGGTTCAGATTATTTTTTATGCCTTTAATATTTAACTCTACATTTAAATATGCCTTATTTTCAACTTATGAAATAATGAGAAGCATTACATTGTTTCTCTGTTTTGTATAAAATACAAATATGTGTACTAAAATGAGTCTGGATAAAATACATCTGATAATCAAGTAACAAAAGTTATTTTCAATACATATCTAGAGATCTGAAACAAGTTTTTTTGAAGCCAATATTTCAGTTAGAAAGAATTTCCTGAAATTTAAAAATCTGGTTGAGAACCCTGTAACCAGAAATGAAAAATAACAATTTGGTGATTTGTGAACCTGATTGTTTAGCATACATGCAGCTGATGTAAGGCCATTAGTGATTAGAGCAGGTGTACTGTGTACAGGGAGGAAAAAGGGTAGTAGCTGGTCTTAGAAGAGCACAGTCCATAAATAACATGGTTCAGATTGTAGTTCTGCATACCTGGCAAGTTCCATAAAAAGCAAAATGTATGGGTATTTATGAAGGTGGGGGATCATCCAGAAGTCATCTGCCAGCTGCACTCTGCCAAACTGGACTTAAAATCATCAGCATTCCCCACTGAAGAACTGGATGATGATTGTAATGCTCCAATGGCTTCTCTTTGGCCTGGATATGTATGTATGTATGTATGTATGTAGAAATGATTGCACTGCAGTGTATACTAGGAGTGAAAGCTGCATTTCAAAGCAAGTTAAATATACTGTATGTATCTCTCTTTGTACCATATGTCTCTCATCTGATTGTTTCCATCATGGTTACTGAAGGGGTATATATACAGGTTCAAGTATGTCCTGCATTTCAATTGAGAACACAATCCCAGTTAGCAAGTGCCTCCTGCAGGATATGAACCCCCACAACAGTTATGATTTTAATTAATGTTCCAAAGAGTTGACAGGAATTCTTGGAAGGCTGTATTTTTCTGTCAGACATTTCAAATAGGGAACCAGTTATTTATGGTGAAACAATCAATAAACAAGCAGTGTTTAAAGGTGTACATTTTATAACTGATTATGCAGTAGTTTACAAAGTGGCACCACCCAACCATGAACATGATAATCCAGGCTGTAAAATGAGAAATGGGCAACAGTGTTTTATTGTTTGTTTTTTTTTATTCTTATCTTTTAAATTTACATATTAGGCAAAATTTAATTCATTAACTTTTTTGTGAATTAAAAAAACATGCATAAGATTACAAAAATTTGGAAACAGTAAAACAGTAAAGCATATTGTTTTGCATTTCTAACAGCCTAAGACCTGTAAAGCATGGAGCGCAGTTAAATGTATCAACTCTCTGAATTCAGGGTTCAAGCATCCCACCATTTTTTATCTTTGTATGTGTATAAATACTGTATATCAGGAAAAATGCATATTTACATGTAATTATACTCTTAATTACACTGCCTACTGTTAAATACAGCTATACTGTACAAAGCATGCAATTTAATGAGAAGAAACAGTAATAAATTGGACAATACAAGATATCTCTTAACTTTCTGGTGCCATCTCCTGTGGTGAATTTGAATTAGTAATATTTTTCTATTTAAAAAAACTAACTGTTTTATTTGGAAACTTCTACTTGAAGTACAAATGCAGTAAATGAAAATAATTAAAGTTTTAGACTGTCTTGCTTACCTTTTTATATGTTAGTTGATGCAAGTGCTAAGAATGAGCCTGCTAAATGTAGCAGTCTTAAAACAAAATCAGTCAAGACTTTTTGTTTGCAGCTATTTCACAAATTAGTTATTAATTTACTGAAAATGGTACCCTAATCTTCATTCTTCAGTGACAATGCTTTTCTTGGATGTATCTAGGCGCTCCAGTAATTCTGCATAAAGACCAGTCATCTGGAATGTAAATTTTATTAATTATTGTATCTTCATAATTTTTTTTATTACAAAATCTGCTTGCATATTTAGTTGGTGCTTCTAATATTATTCAAAATGATGATGCATACAGTCTAGAGAGACTGGTGGTTTAGAGAAAAAAAACCCAAAAACCATACCATCTCACCTGGGCTTCATAACTTTCCTGTAGTGAACCGAGGTGTCTCAAGAAACTCATACCAAGACCACACCATTTTTCTGCTTCAGTGTACTTCTTCATGCTGTACAGAAGAATTCCAGTATTCCAGGCTTTTGTTAGAAGCCATAGGATCTCCACTTCAGGGTAGCTGCCAATCTGAAAAGAAATCAGAACCAATGTCTGATTATACAACTTTACAGTTTATTCTAAATCAATACATATACAAAAGATCCCTGTTCCTGGATATTATTGAGTAATATTTTACACTGCCATCTATATTAATTTTGATTCCAGGTTATTTGTTCCATTTTGATTTCTTGGCCAAAATGGGTATGAGGAGCATTTTATTCTACTTGTCCTGCCAATATACTATTACTTGATTTTATAAAGGGTTACCTGCATGAGTTATCAATGCAACTACACCTGCATTACCATAAGAATCATAAAATAATGCTTATTGTGCTAAAAACAACAAATAAATTATGCAGGAAATGTTTTTTTTAGTTGCCATGCTATCTTATATTACTTTGCTTAGAAATGTTGCTAACTTTCTAATCAAGGCACAAACTGTTTGCAGCATACAGGATCATACTGTTTCTAATGGATTTTCCATCCTAAAACAATCATGCTAATTGTTGACTTTTGAGTGTTTTGGGGATAAACTGACATTGTGTCAACAACTGTCTGGTTTGTCCTTGCTCTACATGGCTGTGTAAAGAAAAATGGACAGATTAAAGAAAACACATTTGGCTGTTGTGAAATTTGCAGGCAAATGCTTACTAAAATAGGGACTGGCTACAATAAATAATACAGTACTCTATTATAACTGCCTTCAGCAAAGAATTCTGCAGATGAAAATTAGATGAGCTGATCCCATGTTTGGTGCTAATAAACAAGCTATTATAACTTTACCAAAATATGGAAGGGTGACTACAAATGAACATTATTAGTACTACTAATCTTCTTCAGCTCCGCACATTCTAATAAAACTTTCAGAATCTTTTAACTGTCAATCAACACCAATTCTATGTCTAAGGCATTCTATAAAGGCTGGTTTCTTCATTCTTGTTACTGTTTTCCATTCACTGAAAAAATGTACCTAAATTCACTGTGCTTGTAATAAAGCACAATATTTAGTACACATCTGGGAACTAATTTTACTTGACTTAAAAGTACAACCCCATGTAACAAATGGTAATCTAGAAGTCCTACTATCTGTAGTCCTCCAGCACTGATTGCTTTGAACAACTTTTCATCACAGGATACTCTGGTTTTCTTACTGTACTATTGATAATGATCATAGCATCTTCATAGAAGGTCCATGCTTCCTCCAGCACTTGAGGCTCCATTTCAAGGACTCCAGTAGGCAGCGACAGCTGAATTAGACTGTGAAGACACTGACTGCAGATACATGAAACCGATTAGCAAATAAAAGACCATATAATTTAATAAAATATTGGATTTCATATTTATTTAAATTATTCCTGTCCAGACTTTAACATTCAACATTGCCTAAAGCACCAAACACTCAAATTACAATGCTTTCTGTGATTAAGCATTACAGTTTTAATAATTTCTTACCTGCATTGTACAATGTCAACATCCTGGTACTTTCTCAAAAGGGACAGAGCAATCCGCAGGGCCTTTTTGCACAAAAATGGAAAGTAAGCTGGTGGCTCCATTGCAAGTGCTAAGTATGAAAAAATATTTTGTCACATTTGCACTGCACTGTAACTAAAGCAGTAGTGAGCAGGGTTCACACAACACCTTATGCCATACGGCTCACTATGAAAATAACAGTAATAAATCTGTAACCTTTCAATAACATCCATATAATCTAGCAAGTCCAAAAAAATTTATAAAGTATATTTAAAACAACTGAAACAAATTAGCTGTATTCTGAAATCCTGGGAAGGCAGAAAAAATAGAAATAAGATATTTGCCTCAAAAATGGAAAATAACGAATGGAAACTTTTTATATTGCATTTATTATTATTATTAAATATTAGGTTAAAAACAGATAATGTTTATTTACTAAATATAAACTGCTTGCAAACTCCAAGACAAAAAAACATATTTGCTATGTATATTTTTACATTTTGTAAACTCTCTTTTAAAGTGATCAGTGTGCTCTGTAAATGTTTCTGTGAAAAGCCTGCATATGTGAAATAGTGCTATTCAACATTTAGAAGTTTGATACACTTTACAGTCTTCTACTTAAAATGGTGATTTGTGTAATTAGAATTTTTCATCTATTCATTTTCTGAATTTAGTTGGTACAACACTGTATGAATATGAGGGGCTTGATTCCATTCAGAAACATTTGGGCAGAAAGTGGAAACTAGCCATGAACTGCTGCGCACTCACTATCATGATCATCATTATCATCACCTTCACAAGTTTAAAAGCCATTCTCAAGGTTTATCTAGTCGTCCAGTTTCCCCTTCCCCCAGCCGTTTTACTTCTAATCCCCATGGTACTTGGCAGCCATTCTTTTCATATCATGCAAAAACCACCATCAACTATGTCTTTAGCTATTCTCTGGGCCTCCTCCCCTCCACATCCATCATGGTGCACCTCTTCACCCAATAGTCCTGCCTTTTGCTTCATATATCCAAACCACCTTAGTCTGATTCTTCTCAGCACAATGCCTATCACTTCAACACCAAGACATTTTCTTAACTCTGCAATTGTTGTTTTCTCACTCCTTGACACTCCCAAATCCACTTCATGTTTGTTTTTTGCAGCTGTCTTACTCACTCTCTTTGGACATACCACAACTCGGATAGTTTTCAAACATTTGCAAGAAAGACTCCTTTAGAAGAGGTTATAACTTCCACACACCTCCATCTGCACTCAATGACCAATCTATTGCTATTTCTTTGAAATTTGACAACAAATGTACCACATTTTTGTTGGTCAGATACAAGTACAAGTAATTTTATTGGACCATAGCACAGATGCAGTTTGGGAAAGAACCTAAAAGACCAGACGTGTAAAATAATTACTGGCTGTCGTTATTGCAGATGTTGCTTGTATTGTTCTTCTGTCTTTACTGAAAAATCACACCATATTATAAATGTACCTAAGATGCTGCTGTTTCTGTGCCTTGAATGTATTATGGCTTTGAACCTCTAATTGTCTTGCCCCTTTCTCCACTCTGCACAGTACGTTGTTAATTACACTCTTATAACCATCTTGATCCTTTTTCTCTAGCCTGCTTCCATCCTTATTATCCACTGTTCTCTTTTTATTTTTAGATTTCTGATTGTGCATCTATTCTCTCAGTTTTTGTTTCTGTACAGATTTCACGTGTACTTCTTTGATGTTTTCATGTTATATATAATTTTATTTATTCAGTTACTGTATTTAGAATATTGCAGCACAGCAAAATGAATGTGGTTATGCGCCAATTATTATGTAATTATTTCATCAGTGTCTGTGTTATGCTGACCTTTCTTGGCTTAAACTATAGTGCTGCATTGCAAATACTCATGTTCGTTGTAACTCCGAAATTCAATTAAGAAAATGTGATTGGTAATATTTTTCCTTTTTATTGCTTACTGCTACACAATAAGGGTCCTCTGTGAGCAGTACATACAGTAGAGTTAATTTGAGTTAACAGTAAAATGCATATTTTAGAAGTGTCAATCTTCATTTATAAGCTTAAAAAACATATTCAGTCATTTTTACATTAATTATTTTACACTTCACATATATTTAGTATTGGGAAATTATGTAAGTCTTCTCAAACTTGGCTGTGGCCAAAGTTGATTCTATGTTATAGAAAAAAAAATATGATGACTATGAAACGTACTAGTAATTTTCTATTTTGCTAAATTATAAATAAAATAATTTTTTCAATGATAAGCTACTTCCAACACAGGAATGAGAGCACAGCCCTTGGGCAAGAAATGAGTAAATGCACACCCCCTTCCAATGATCTGTTTGTCTCGTATTAAACAGAAGTGGAAACTGACAGTAGGCACCATGTAAAAGAAAGAATTGGAGGCACAGCCAAGAGCATTTTTTCATGTAACCTGTAGCTTTAAACTTATTAATAATTTCACAGCCTCTTTTGAGAGTCTGCAAAAAATTCACTGTTTTAATTAATCAGTGCACTTCTTTTAAATAAAGTTACAAATCTACCTCTAGAAGATAAAACAAAAGAACAATATTAAGTTGGAAAAAAACAGCTCAAAGACCTGCTTAGACACATGAGTAATTGATTTGTAGCATATAGAAAATAATTCCATTCACAATAATTCATGTAAAAATAATTTGTGTCAATAGTTATTTTTCAAATTTTTACAAACAACCAAAATAACAAAAAACTTTAGTTTGTATTTACCATCAAATTCCAATATTTACCATAAATGTATCTATTTTATTCTTGCAGTTTATTAAAAACCATAGAGTTTTACACAGATTACTGAAAAGTAAAATAGAAGTCAGTAAACACTTTTTCATCGAAATTAAAATAAAAGCAACTGAAAACAGCTTGAAATTAAAAGAAAAAACTCTCTCCACTTGAAAAAACATATTCATAACTGATTCTGGCCTGCTTTTTCTTACCAATACAGCCTAAAATAGTCTGATACCATCTTCCTGAGAACATGTGGTACTCAGTTGGGAATACTGTATACTTAAGGGGCAACAGCTACAGAAAAGGCAGGCTAAGACCGATTGGAATCCTTTGTTAGTCTTGCTTTTCTCATTGCGCTCCCTACAGTCATATTGTAACTCATTTTCCCATATGGTATTTTACTTAACTGAAAAAGAATATGTGAATCTCACATTCACACATGTTTCTTACAAGCAATAGTTTGTAGAGCCTTTGGTTCAATCTGTGGCAGCTCCAAAACAGACTCCAGAACGGTTTCAAGCTTTGGGTCATTCAGTTTAGCTCTGGCCTCGAACTCATAAAGTAGCATAATTATATCCGTTGGGTCTTTGGAGGAACTGCAGAAATCACCTATGGCAGCATATATTTTAGTTACCAAATATATCTAGACAAAGTGGAAAAAAATTGTTTTTTTTATACATATTGTACTTGAAAATCAGAAAGTTAATATTTTACATATTCTTCAAGAATTTGTTGAGGCAAGCTGGCATTTCTTTGGCGTGTCAATGAAGTACATTACAGCAGTAAGACTATAATATTTAAAAACATATTCAGTATCAAAGACACAATAAATAATCCCTGAAACACATTTAATTTACAATAAGCAATACCATTAGCTGCTGTCAAAACCAGTGGAACAAATGTAACACTGTCCTTCAAAGAAAGAAGTAATTTCTAGCACATATCAGCAGGACTCATTTCAGTCAGCAAATGGATGTTTTTTTCAACATAAGGAACTCTTAATATGATGTAACAAAAAGAAAACTAAGCACTGTCATAAAATAACTTAAAATATATACAGTACAAACACTAACAATTTAAAAAATTGAATAGAAATTCAAATATTAACTGATGACCTTTAACCCTTGATCCAGTGGTTGAGTTGCAAGTCTTGTGGCTTTGCAGGCAACATTTTTACTTAGCATGCCACTTAGCATCTTCTACACAAAGTTGGACTGGGATAAGGGAAACATGCTAGTTGAGTTGAGGAGGCAAGTTATCTATTTTAATTAATGGTCCATCAAAGTTATGTTGTAATAGTTTACTTACTCTTGTATCTATATAACCCCATAACACACAACATCAAAAACACTTAATCATGAATCTTTTAAAATAGTGATATATCCAACATATGTTGTGAAAATACTAACCTATGAAAATTTCACAACTTCCCTGAATTCCACTTACTTGAGATTTTCAAAGTTCTCCAGATGTCCTTGCAGATGTGAAGATATTCCAGTGCCTCCTTGAACATGCCCATCTATGAAGGACATTTTTAAAGTTAAATTCTACCCATTCAGTTAGCTTAATCTGCCAATGCCTTTATAATCACTGTTCATGGTTTGCTAACTGTGTGAATCTAAAGCAGAATATACTTAAGACGCTGATTTTAATGGTAACATACAACTCATCATATATTGAGTCAAACTGCATTTTTAAACTTCATTGAACTGTCAGCTCCTCAACAACAAATCATCAGTCTGTTAGGTTAATGGAACATTCCAGCTCATGATGAGGCAAAAAGTCATCTTAGTATAGTATAGATATATATAAATACACACACACACACACACACACACACACACACATACATACATATATATATATATATATATATATATATATATATATATATATATATATACATATATATATATATATACACACACACACACATATATCTACAGGGTGGGCCATTTATATGGATACACCTTAATAAAATGGGAATGGTTGGTGATATTAACTTCCTGTTTGTGGCACATTAGTATATGTGAGGGGGAAAACTTTTCAAGATGGGTGGTGACCATGGTGGCCATTTTGAAGTCGGCCATTTTGGATCCAATTTTTGTTTTTTCAATAGGAAGAGGGTCATGTGACACATCAAACTTATTGGGAATTTCACAAGAAAAACAATGGTGTGCTTGGTTTTAACGTAACTTTATTCTTTCATGAGTTATTTACAAGTTTCTCTTTGTTTACAGCCATTGACATGTCGCAGAGGTTAACACATGAGGAGCGGATAGAAATTGTGTTGATGTCTGGTGAACGCAGTAACCGGGTCATTGCAGCAGATTTCAATGCAAGACAACCTACAAGACCACCCATCTCCCATGCTACAGTTAGCAAACTGCTTGCTAAGTTTCGTGAAACTGGTTCAGTGTTGGATTTGCCAAAATGTGGACGCATGAAAACTGTCACTAATGAAGAAACATCAGTGGCTGTCCTAGCTTCATACAGCAAGAGCCCACAGCGTAGCACTTGCCACATGTCACTGGAGAGTGGCATTAGTCGAACATCCCTTCGGCGGATATTAGCTACTCACAAATGGCACCCATACAAACTCCAGCTACTGCAGCATCTCAACGAGGATGACCCAGATCGGTGCACTGAATTTACAGAATGGGCAAAACAAAAATTGGAACAGGACCCTCAGTTTACGCAGAAATTTGTTTACGTGAAATTTTGTTCAGTGAGGAGGCAGACTTTTATGTGAATGGTGAAGTTAACAAACAAAACCACCGCTATTGGTCTGACACTAACCCACATTGGATAGATCCCTCCAAGACTGTTGGAACAAAAAAATTGATGGTATGGTGTGGTATATGGGGTACAAAGATATTGGGGCCATTCTTCATCAATGGAAACCTCAAGGCCACTGGATATGCGAAATTGCTACATGATGATGTGTTTCCCTCTTTATGCACTGAAGCTGGCACGTTCCCTGAGTTTTTCCAGCAAGATGGAGCACCACCACATTATGGGTGTCAGGTCCGAGCATTCCTAGATGAACAGTTTCCTGGAAAGTGGATTGGTCGTCGTGGGCCAGTGGAATGACCCCCAAGGTCTCCCGATCTGACCCCCTTAGACTTTTATCTTTGGGGTCATCTGAAGGCAATTGTCTATGCTGTGAAGATACGAGATGTGCAGCACCAGAAACTACGGATACTGGAAGCCTGTGCTAGCATTTCTCCTGCGGTGTTGCTATCAGTGTGTGAAGAGTGGGAGAAGAGGGTTGCATTCACAATCCAACACAAAGGGCAGCACATTGAACACATTTTATAAGTGGTCAGAAACTTGTAAATAACTCATGAAAGAATAAAGTTATGTTAAAACCAAGCACACCATTGTCTTTCTTGTGAAATTCCCAATAAGTCTGATGTGTCACATGACCCTCTTCCTATTGAAAAAACAAAAGTTGGATCCAAAATGGCCGACTTCAAAATGGCCACCATGGTCACCACCCATCTTGAAAAGTTTTCCCCCTCACATATACTAATGTGCCACAAACAGGAAGTTAATATCACCAACCATTCCCATTTTATTAAGGTGTATCCATATAAATGGCCCACCCTGCCTCACTGACTCACGCACTCATCATTAATTCTCCAACTTCCCGTGTAGGTAGAAGGCTGAAATTTGGCAGGCTCATTCCTTACAGCTTACTTGCAAAAATTGGCCAGGTTTTATTTCGAAATTCTATGCGTAATGGTCATAACTGGAACCTTATTTTTCTCCATATACTCTAAAGGCGTTAGCTCGATGGCCGTGTTGGGATGGGGAACGGAGCTGCGTGTGACATCATCACGCCTCCAACGTAAATCACATGAACTGACTGTGACCGCAAGGAAGGAAGAGCTCCCAAAGAGCGCTGAAGAAAAACGCCGAATACTTTATTCGCGAGATACAAGTTTAATGAGAAGACACAAGGTATAAACGAGACTTTGGATCACTTTGTAACAAAGTTAAAATTGCTGTAGCGAGAAACTTTTAAGTGGCGGGTCTTAGCTAACATTAAATAAAGCCGTGGACATCGCAACATCACACAAGAGAGCAGCTCACGTGAACTGACTGAACGCAGTACGAGTGATCACTTCCATGCATCAAACCTGTTCAAAACACGCATTACACAATTGACAATGTAGGTAAAGAATATGCTCCGAGTTGAGCTCCACAGCTAACGCGGTCTTGCGGAAGCAACTTCGTCACGCTGCCACCAAATACAGAAAAATCCACAAGTTAATACACGTGCTGTCTCTAGAGTTTCTCCACACTCAATGTATTCCTCCCATCCCCTTTATACCCTCTGATCTCCCATTTCAATTCAGATGCCTCCAATTTCCAGTAAGGCTCTGCTGCGCGATGACAGGTAATAAGTCTCAGGGACAGACCCTACAAAACGATGCCATTGATTTCAGGCAAGATTGCTTTTTTCCTGGACAACTATACGTTGCATTCTCAAGAGTGAGCTCGCGCAGCTTCGTCGTATTACAACCGGAGTGCTGAACTGACAACATGCTATATAAAGAGAACTATAACAATCGTAATAAATGTACAATAAAACAGGGGAGAACCCGTGGATTAAATAAAAAGGCAGCTTCCTTAATGAAGCAAGGAAAAAGGATGGCCTTGTATGTTGTTCGTTTATAAAACAGCGGAGAAGCTGTGTAAAGGCTGCTTCACAAAAAATCAGCGGAGCGCCTTATATGAGCAGGCAGTCAGCTAAAGAAGGGAATCAATAAATATCTATAATCGTAATAAACGAACAGAAAATAGTGTACAAGCGGCGGATTAAATAAAGGAAATGGGTACCTGAACAGTAAAGTAAGTGTCAAATAGCTACACAATAACTACAGCAATTGTAATAAACGAACAATAAAACAGTACAGAACCGCGAAGCAAGGAGAAACGATGGCCTTATATGGCGACCGTTTATAAAGCAGTGGAGAAGCTGTGTGAAGGCAGCTACACAAAAAAAACGGAGAGCACCACACTCTGAATGTATTCCTCGCATCATCGTTATACCCTCTGATCTCCCATTTTAATTCAAATGCCTCAAACTTCCAGTAAGGCTCTGCTTCGCGATGACAATTAATAAGTCTCAGGGACAGACCCTACAAAAGGTTGCCATTGATTTGAGGCAACATTGCTTTTCTCCTGGACAAAACTATATGTTGCATTCTCAAAAGTAATCTCAGTGCACAGCTTGATCATATTACAACCGGAGCGCTGAACTAACAACGTGGTATACAAAGAGATCCTTAACAGATAGTTATTGATATATTTTCCCTCAGTTTAAAAAGGTTTTCTTTTCTTCTTAATAAAAATTTAAAAGCAGTACTTCGTCGCTGCGAAGCGCGGGATTTTGCTATATACAGTATATATATATATATGTATGTAGCTATGTAACAGTATATATATGTGTATATATATATGTGGATATGTATATATATATGTGTGTGTATATATGTATATATATATATATATGTGTGTGTGTGTGTATATGTTGATATGTGTATATATGTAGATGTGTATATGTATGTATATATATATATATGTGTATGTGTAGATATGTGTATATGTAGATATGTATATATGTATGTGTATATATATATATACTAGCAGAATACCCGCGCTTCGCAGCGGAGAAGTAGTGTGTTAAAGAAGTTATGAAAAAGAAAAGCAAACATTTTAAAAATAACGTAAGATGATTGTTAATGTAATTGTTTTGTCATTGATATGAGTGTTGTTGTCATATCTATCTATTTATATATATATATATATATATATATATATATATATATATATATAAAAAATAGCTGCGATTGGCAGCGGAGAAGTAAAAAGAAAAGGAAACATTTTAATAATAACGTAACATGATTGACAATGTAATTGTTTTGTAATTGTCATGAGTGTTGCTGGCATATATATATATATATATATATATATATATATATATACACATCTATACACATATATATATACAGTTATATATATATATATACATATACACACATACATATATATACATATACATATATATACACATACTGTATATATACACACACACATATATACATACTGTATATACAACATATACATATCTACATATATACTGTATATACACATATATATACAAATCTACATATATATATCTACATATATATATTAGGTGGGACTCGATTAAAAAATTAATCCAATTAATTAGAGGCTGTGTAAGAATTAATCTTGATTAATCGTATGTAATCGACACGTAAATTTGCCCCAAATCGCAAATGTTTTTTTTTTTTTAAAACGGTTTTAGTGGGCTTACAGAATCAAATAATAGACATGGACATGAATATTGTAAACTGAAGCTGTTTTAATTTCTGAAAAAAGCTTTTAAACTGCATTTGAATTCAAAACAGAAACAAAAATATCATCCCTGGTTAAAATTGGGCAGACTTAAAAATAAAGTGGTAGTTTAAGTACTTTAAGTACATTTTCAGAATAGTATTGTCTTTAAATAATAATAACCAAAATTTCACCATAAAGTGCAGTTTTTCTTCTTAAAAAATAAGTCAGAAACATAAAAGGTAATTTGACCAGCTTACTCTTTAAACTCTGAGTAACATTAGCCAAAATTATTTTGTACATTAGGCTAAAACAGTGTGATCATTGAACATTTTGTAATTAGATGTATTTAGAATTACTAACGGTCACGGAAGTCCAATGATCCCCAGTAAGAGCCACAAAGTCCGCTTTCTGTAATGCATCTAATTTTGCTTGCTTTTCAGTGTGCACAAAACCATGCTTTTATCAAGGCTTCTCGGTAGTCGAAATGATCAGTCGTAGGAACGCGCTTTATTCCGACTCTAACATTTTTGTAGCTGTGATGTGTGCATCAGTGTAATGGATGTACCAGGAAATCATGCATTGACAAAAGTTCCCGCTTGCTTGGAATTGAAAGTGTGATTAAATGCGTTATTTTTTAACGCGTTATGGAGTACATGCATCGAAGCTTCTCAACTGTGCTTGTGCTAAGAAAGGGAAAATTTTAAAAATAACGTAACATGATTCTGCTAACCTAATATTTTTCATACGTCCCAAACCAAGGAGATGGGAAGGTAAAATGAATCGGTAGCGCAGCGTACATAGTCAGTACATCCCTCTCGAATCGAACCTCGAATGTCGGCGTTAGAGGCTTAAGACTCTACAATTGCGCCACCGCTTGTCTATGCTAAAGTATGTATTGTAGATCGGGCTATAGATATACATTTATATATATACCCGTATCGCAGTGGAGAAGTAGAAGTTATGAAAAGAAAAGGGAACATTTTAAAAATAACGTAACATGATTGTCAATATACAGTAATTGTTTTGTGAGTGTTATTGAATGTTGCTGTCATCAAGGATTTGATTATCATTATTTCTTTCAATCAGGCTCGTATTTGTACGATGTGTTCAAGTTACATTCCGTGTTTGTCAATCGTTGTAAAGATAAGAGGTTTCATTCATCGATTAGTTCCTTACTGCATCAATAAACAGCTCGTCTTCCTTTTTATCTGTGATGTGACAAACTGCATGCACGGGTTTTTTTTTTCGCTGTCTTCCTTTAGCGGGACATTGACTTTTTCCACCGTGTGCTTTGTTTCCACAGTAGCTGCATTTATGAATATGCTTATCAGACGCTTCATATTTTTGCTGCCTTTTCAATTGTGTAATTCGGTTTTGTTCAGCTCTTTGGAACTGTTGCTTTTATCTGTGCACTGCATCAGTTCACGTGAGCCACTCGGTGTACTTGCATCGAAGGTTCCCAGCTGTGCTGGTGCCATCTCGTGCTATGTCCATAGCTTTATTTAATGTTACCTTAGTCCTGGCACTTAAAACTTTCTCTGGCAGTTTAGCTGAGTTTGTGTCAAACACCACCCTGACCATCTCATCTTCCTCTCCATAAGCACAGTCCTTCACCCGTGAATATTTACCCGTGGCAGTTTGCTATTGGATTGCCGCTGACGGATGGCCTTATATGGGCAGGCACTAAATTACAAACGCCAGCGGCAGCCTGTCTATGAACTTAATTTAAAGTGTAGGTTTACATCGTGCTTTGTTTCCGAAGTAGCAGAACTCGCTTCTTATTGTTTCGCTGCCTTCTCAATTATATAATGCATGTTTTCTTGAGCGCTTTTTTGAGGTCTTCCTGGTTTTCTATGTACTGCGTGATTACGTGGGAGGCGTGATGATGTCACACGAAACTCCGCCCCCACGGCGTTGAAGCTCATCTCCATTACAGTAAATGGAGAAAACTGCTTCCAGTTATGACCATTACGCGTAGAATTTCGATATAAAACCTGTCCAACTTTTGTAAGGAAGCTGTAAGGAATCAACCTGCCAAATTTCAGCCTTCCACCCACACGGGAAGTTGGAGAATTAGTGATGATGAGTGAGTGAGTGAGTGAGGGCTTTGCCTTTTATTAGTATATATATATATGACAGCAAGACTCATAACAGTGACAAAACAATTACACTGACAATCATGTTACGTTATTTTTAAAATGTTTCCTTTTCTTTTTCATAACTTCTTTAACACACTACTTCTCTGCTGCGAGGCGCAGGTATTTTGCTAGTATATATATATATATATATATATACACATACAGACACATTTACATACACACAAGATATCTTCAGGGATGCAATACCGCCTGGGACACAACAGGTTGCTGTTGCTTCACCTTATCTTCAAAACTTCAAAGGGAAGTCGATCGAGGCAGTAAGTTTCATTCAAACACTGCACCTGATTTAACTGCCATGGGCTCTTCTTTCCTTTTCACATTTAGCACCCTTATATGATTGTTATTTTCAAACATTTATATCTCTTATCACAACATAACAGAGGCCCGCTGGTTCCCCAAATCTTTTTGTGGCTCATGGAGGCTTGCTTTTGATACAATTATATACATCTATACTAATAAAAGGAAAAGCCCTCACTGACTAACTGACTGACTCATTCATCACTAATTTTTATTACTCTTTAATTTAATAGTTTTTTTTTGTATCAGTATACTGCTGCTGGATTATGTGAATTTCCCCTTGGGATTAATAAAGTATCTATCTATCTAATTCTCCAACTTCCCGTGTAGGTAGAAGGCTGAAATTTGGCAGGCTCATTCCTTACAGGTTACTTACAAATGTTAAGCAGGTTTCATTTCGAAATTCTGCGTGTAACGGTCATAATTGAATCCTACTTACGTACATATATATGTCCATAGCCTGCAGCTCGGTCGCCGTGTGAGGCGGCGTTGCGTCCCCCATCACCACGCCTCCCACGTAATTGACTGCCTGCCCATATAAGGCCGTCCGTCGCTCCGGTCTCCTCATTCCCTTCCTTGATTCACCACGGTATTCACTTCTCCCTGCTGATAACTGCAGCCTTTTTATTTAATCCACGGCTTCTCTGCTGTTTTATTGTTCGCTTATTACGATGCGAAGTTATCAATGAAGTCGGTTGTATGCTTACAATGCTTGACAGATGCCGAATGTCACTTCAACACAAGTCCTGCAAATACTAACGTAATTTAAACAAACCATGAAACTCAAACCGATTATGACAGCAGCAATCCAAGCTGTGAGAAAACAGTAAAAAGGAGGCGTGGCAGACGTCGTGGTACATTTTCTGATGCAGCCAGACGGAAACCACTTTGTGACGCTGCTGCCAAATACTCACAGAAAAATTCACAACTTAACAGACATGCTGTCGCTAAATAATTGCAGGCAAATCCACAACTTAATAGAGACGCTGCCGTTAAATACTCACAGGCAAATTCACAAGTTCATAGAGACGCTGTCGCTAAATACTCGCAGGCAATTCCACAACTTAATACCAGGAATGCCTGTTAAACATCTTAGATTCACGAGTAGCAATTTGGGTAGTGAACACTTCGATGAATGAAACCTGTTATCTTTACAACGGTTGACAAACACGGAATGTAACTTGAACACAACATGTCCTCCAAATACGAACCTGTTTGAAAGAAATAATGATAATCAAATCCTTGATGACAGTAACACTCATAACAGTGACAAAACAATTACATTGACAATCATGTTACGTTATTTTTAAAATGTTTCCTTTTCTTTTTCATAACTTATTTAACACACTACTTCTCCACTGCGAAGCGCGGTTATTTTGCTAGTATATAAATATAGTGAGCAATCTGGCTTTACTTTCACTTTTTAGAGCTGAATTAATTACACAGAAAACATACTCTCAGACACATAGCAGTTTAACAAGTATGGGAGCAGCTGCAGCTTTGCACAAGTCTCCCATCTCATGGAAGAAAAAACTCTAGAGCTGGTTGGTTCCCAATACAATCAGTTCACTGCCTGTCTGGCTTTTCTAATGCAGACTGTTTGCGGCATTTGGGGTCTTACCCCTTCCATAGCATCGACAGGGATAGCTTTGAACTCTTTTAATTTAGAGGAAGAGACGACTGGAGTCAAATAAGTGAAAAATGCTATCTCGTTTACTGTGTTCCTCTAAAAGACTCCAATATTGTTCTTCCAGTTCAAGAATAAACCATGATTAGAATGACTTTTCTGAATATTAATCATGAAACTCCGGACCCAATGTAAATCAACCAGAAATAATTTGTTCTTAAGTAATTTGTACACTTTTTATTATAGCTATAAGGGTTTATGAAGGGTGGCCAGTAGACAATACATTTGAGGTGAACTCAAAATCCAGATAAGGCCCAAAAGACCAAAAATATCCTATTACGTTCCTGAACGCTGTCTTAGCAAGGCTTCCCTCCTAAACACCCAGTCCATACGGAGTGTGCATTGCCCCAGCTGGTTACAGTGAACGTGAAAAGATAGCTTTACTCACCAAGAACATCAAGGCTGAGAATCCGTATAATTTAATGTAGGTTTTTGGCAAGAGGTTATACAAACTTTTAGGATGTGATATAACCATTGACAACTTGAAGGTAAAATGACAATAATCTCTTTAACCTACAAATACAATATGGTATGAGGCAAAGCTAAGAATAAAGCAGCACCAGTAGCAAAGAGAAAGCTAGGGACATATCAATATGTATCAAATTAAAAGGGATGAGGGTAGGAATATACCAAAACTGGAAAATAAGAATATTAACACACTCCCCGTCTGGTATTGTCCAATACCACTATTAACTTTGAATTTTAAAAGAATTATTTTCAGTAATAAATCTGTAACATAGAAGAAATCTATCCTTGGGAACCTAAAAAACAAGAGAAACAACCGCAAACAGTAACCATTAAAAGAGTTCTGAAATTCATTAGAGTCACTAGTAAATCTTCTTGAACACTGAAGATGGTGCAGATTGGTGCGACCTCTGAATGTTCAAGTTACATCAGCTGCAGTAGGACTGGATTGGACTCTCTGACAAAGTAATAGGACAATCTCAGTGACTGTCCTGAAGAAGGTCTTAACAGTCCCATCTCTGGCAGTCTTCACTTCAACTTTGTGGACCCTTCCATCGTCACTGGGAATGATCTTTACTATGAGACCAATGGGCAAATCAATCAGATAAGCTTGGTGATCCCTTCAGTTTAAGATCAAATCTCTCAATTGTAGGTTAGGCATTAGTACTTGCCATCTTCTGCTGTCTTGTAAAAGGTTCAGATACTACTTTCTCCATCTTTTCCAGAAGCAGTGGCAAAGTGTTGGACACGTCTTCACTGGTTTCTGTGAAGGTCATGGCTGTCAAAAATCCACATGGAGTTGGAATCACCCCGATTTTCTGTGTCAAAAGGGCAGCTGGGGTCAGAATAACTGAAGACTCTGGATCTAAAGAAATTTAAGAAGATTGGAATCTGGATCTAAAGAAATTGATCTGAAGAAATTCTTTCCCACACTCCACCCATATGTGAACAATCTGGTGGATTAAAATTCCATTTACAACCCTGAATGCACAAGTGGCTTTCAATACGCTTGGAGTCAATCTAACTCATTGCATGTGCAAACAAAATTCGTGCTATAATCTGACCTTAAAACCTTCACTGATCCTCTAATGGCAAAAAACCTTCAGAGAGCATTAATTAAGCTTGAGGCGTCCATCAAATCAATCACTTTAATGTGCAAAGTTCGTACACTTTAACAAGTGAACATCACTATCCAACTTTTATTATTAGCTTGTCAACCATGAGTCTTTCGTGTCACAGCTGGTCTGAAAACATCAAGCCCAACAAAGGTAAAGGGAGGTTCTATGTTCAGACCAATCAACTGGTAGGTCAGCCATTTGTTGATGTTGTTGCCTACCACTTAGTTTTTGGCACTTGACACACCTTTGTATGATGGTGGCAATTTGTCTTTATGCTTAAATTATGTGCTGTGTGCTTCTGTAACACCAGTTCAAAGGCAGTTGGCTCTGTGATTTACTGAATTTCATCAATGGTATCAGTTGCACCTTGTACATATAATAATAGATTGTTTCAGTAGATTTTTTTAAATAGTTTTTACAGTTTATTGGCAGTGTGTAAAATGATCAGTGTGGCAGAAACTGTGATGCTCTTTGCATGAACAAAACTGACATTTCCTTAAAAAGCGCTGCAAAAAAGTATGTGGCAGTTTAAGGGTTAAAACATTTTATCTTTGTTGTGTATTCTCACAGTACAAACAGCACATAGTCTTCTTTATCACAATCCTCTTTAATGCTCAACTTCAACTCGAACTCCACGATCCCCTCCCCCCATCTCCTCTACTCCTCCATGCCTACTGCCT
Organism: Polypterus senegalus; assembly: GCF_016835505.1. Lineage (NCBI taxonomy): Eukaryota > Metazoa > Chordata > Cladistia > Polypteriformes > Polypteridae > Polypterus > Polypterus senegalus. The sequence continues at coordinate 87,389,985 of NC_053163.1, read as the reverse complement.
TCTACTGCACACAGCAGGAACACCACATATTCCCTCTTTAGTAAGTAAAGCTTGTAACAAATTACATTTTGTAAACTAACAGAACTTGAACTGAATCATCCCAATCAGCACACAAGATTTTTACAAGATTTCTAACTCTTTCACTCCATCTAACAGGTTCAGACTGGGTAAGTCTGTGTGGCATAACAGGAACAGATAGATGCCTTTCATCATTTTCCTCTCCGGGGTCTGAACGAACAGGGGCAAGATGAAACGCAATCCATATACCTCCATCCGACAACTCATAGGTATACTGTCCTTTCTTTCTCAATACTTGAAGTGGTTTAGTAAACTTAGATCTTCCTTTCTTCTGTATTCCAGGTTTTTTTACACACACAAATGATCCAGGCTGAAAATCAACTTCCCTGGCTCCTGTTTTTTGTTGTACTGCATCCATAATAGCTTTCTTCTTTGTCTCCAGCTTTATATTTTCTTTCAACACTGTAATATTTAACTTTGTATGCATCTGTCTACCATGAAGTAGCTCTGAAGGAGGCATCTTGGTTGTTGCATGGCGAGTTGCTCGATAGTTAAGTAAATACTCAGAAACAAATGCTTTCCAAGGTTTTCCTTCAAGGCTTGTGGTTAGTATCGTTTCTTTGAGACTTCTATTGAATCTCCCAATTTCATCATTTGCCTGGGGATAGTATAATGATGACTTTCTGTGAGTTATATTCCTCTCTCTCAGGAAAGGTTTCAAATTCCGCAGAGACACAATGTGGCCCATTATCTGAAATCAGTTCCCTTGGATATCCTTCTCTGCTGAAAACTGACGTGAGGAACGTAATGACAGTAACAGAGGTTACTTGAGAAGTAAAAGCCACTTCTGGCCATTTGCTGTAATAATCTATCAGAGTAATTGTAAAATGGCATACCAGTGCTCCATCTGCAAATGGCCCTACAATATCTATTGAAAGTTTCTCCCATGCAAAGTTAGGAAAAGGTACTGGCTGAAGTGGAGGAGTGTGTACAATTTCTGTTTTGTCATGGAGTTGATATGTTACAAATGAATGAATTGCCCCTTCCACTGGTGCATCCATTCCAGACCACCAAAACAGATCTCTCAATCTTTGTTTGGTTCTGACGATACCTTGATGACTCTCATGTGCAATATGTACCAGTTTATCCTGTAAATCCAGAGACACCAACAAGCAGTGAGATCCGCGAATGATATAGCCATCCATTAAAGACAATTCATGCCTCACTCTGTAATAGACTCGAAGATTTGGATCGAGGTGTTTTTCCGATTTTGGCCATTTCTTTTGTAAAAGCTCTTTCAGCTTAATATGTACTGGACATTTAAGACAGGCATTTTTAAATTCTTCTGGAGTAATAATGGAAGGCAATGCCTTTATAAGTACAACCACCTCAACGTCCTCAATTATTTTATCTATGCTAGGTAAAGGTAGTCACGACAAGCAATCAGCTGTAATATTCTTTGAACCTGGTCTGTAATGAATGGTGTAATTGAAATTTAGAAGTCTGGCTGACCATTTAGCTATGCACATTCCCGCTCTTCCCAGTCCTTTACTTGTCAGTAATGTCGTCAGTGGGCTATGATCTGTCCGTAAAGTAAAGTGACATCCCCACAGATACGTTCTCCACTTTTCTGTAGCCCATACGCATGCCAGAGCCTCTTTCTCTACTGTTGAGTATTTTCGTTCTGTTTCGCTGAGTGTTCTGGATGCAAATGATACAGTTCTCTCCTTATTATCTGAGTGAATCTGTGAAAGGACTGCACCTAAACCATAGTCTGAAGCATCTGTGGTGACCACAGTAGGTAACGCTGGGTCAAACAGGGTTAGTGATGGGCTATTTACAATTAATTGTTTGACAATATTAAAACTGTGTTGAGCTGCATCAGACCACGTAAGCACTGAAGTTCCACGCAGTAATGCTCTCAATGGTTCAACCACTGATGCGTAATTAGGTATAAATTTAGCATACCAAGAAGTGAGACCCAAAAAGGAATGCAATGCCTGCAGGTCAGAGGGTGCAGGGGCTTGCGTAACTGCTTTCACATGTTCGGGTTCTGGTTTTAAGCCTTCTTGAGAAATTATATGACCTAAGAATGACAATTTGTTCTGTCTAAACTGACATTTTGAAAAATTCAGTTTTAATCCTGCTGCATTAATGTGGTGCAAGACAGCTTTAAGGTGTTTTTCATGAAGGTCAGGAGTAAACCCATACACAATAATATCATCCAAATAACAATGTACACCTTGAATATTTTTTAAAATTGACGCCGTCATCCTCTGAAAACAACCAGGTGCCGATGCAAGTCCATAAGGAACACGTTTGAAGTGGAATAAACCGTCATGGGTGATAAATGTAGTGATATCTCGGCTGTAAGAGCCATTTTCCTAGTTCTATAAAATGTATGAATATTTACTAGATGATAATGCATAAAATATGGGAGGTTCCTAAAACCCCCGTGAATAGAATTGAGTTGGTATTTTCCTGTCATTTCTTAACAGTTTTTGAGTAAACAATGTTCTTTAGTAAGTGTTTAGCCTTGCCTTGTGTAAGGTATAGAGGCATACGGTTTTTTAACCATGTCCTTGAACGAATTCCTTTTTATGCTTGTGTTCGTGCATATGCACGTCACTGAGCCTGGCGCATATCTAAGTGCCAACGGCCTAAGGGTCTTTTGAGTGTGAAATAACTCGTAAATTAAAAGATCTAAGTTTTGAACCGTATGTTTAAAGCATACAGAAGAAGAAATAAATACCCTTTAAGTACAGAAGTAACCAAAGCTTCATAAGAAAAACTAAGTTTATAGAAGATACATTTTTCCCTTTTTTTGCCTTTATTCTTTGTGTGTAACTATTTTTCTTTTTATTCTTGTATGGATTTCTTTGACACGCGTCTTACCCATGCCCGAATTTGCCTTATACAAAGGCGGCTACATCGGCTGTCCTCATGAAGAAGTACTTGATAATAGGCACTTTGAAGGTCCAGTGTTGAAAATACCTTTGCATCTCTTAGTTCTGCAAATATTTCTTCTATAATTGGTAATGGATAACTATCCATTACAACTGCTTTGTTAGGTTCACGCAGATCAACACACAAAAGAATCCCTCCTGTTTTCTTTAAGGTTACTACAATTGGCGAAACCCATTCAGATTTTTTAACTCCTCTGAAACAGCATCTCTTATTGAGAAAGGTAAATGTCGCAATTTCTGTTGGACAGGCTTCACCTCTGCTCGTATTTTTATTTTATGCACAAAGTCTTTTGCACAACCCAGAGCACTGTTGTTGACTGATGGTGTGAGTGCTGACACTGCTTGCAATGAGGTAAAGGGCAATGTAGTAATACAGCCATCCATTAATTGCAATTTAAGTGCAGCAAATAGATCTCTACCCAGTATAGATGTTCCTTCCTGTACTATATAAAACTCTGCATCCACACTGTTGGACTGATATGTTACAGTCACAGGCAGGCACCCCAGAACAGGAATTTGTTCTTTTAGGTAACTAACCAGTCACAGTTTAGGAGCTGTAAGTGATTCCTTTGCGAAATAAGCAGCATAAACTGCTTCAGGTAAAATCGAAACAGCTGAACCAGTGTCAAGCATCAAGCTAATTGGAATCACTTCTCTATTTGATACAGTAGTGATGGAGACAGTGCACAGGATCTTGTCCAAAGTATTAATATTATTGTTTTCTACATGCAACACTGTAACTTCAGGAGTAGTTACTTCATGGACATCTGTATATCTTGCACTGCGGCAAACGTTTGCAAAATGACCATGCTTTTTACATTTACGGCACTCTGCATCTTTAGCAGGACACCCCGCATGATTCGCTGTGTGTTGCGCTGATCCACACCTAAATCACTTCTTTTTCTGCATATCAGTTAATTGTCTGGTCAGTTGTGCCGGCACTCTACGTCTTACTGTACTGCTTTTGTGCAGAGGTGTTTTGTCCAATTTTTGAGTTGTAAGAACAGCGTGCACACTACAGCAGCCCCTTGGCTAAGTGTTTTGGCCATGGCGTACTCAATCTGACTTGCAATTGTAATTGCTTTTGACAAAGTTAAATCCGACTCCAGAAGTAGCCTTTCTCTGATACAAGAAGAATTAGTCTTTTCCACAACCTGATCCCGTATCATTTCATCAGTCAGTTCTCCAAACCCACCAAGTAACCACCAGTTCTCGTAAAGCTGCAACATATTGCTTGATCGACTCACCAGCCCTTTGGCTGCGCTGGCGGAACTTGTAACATTCAGAGACAACATTAACTTTCGGCACAAAAAACTTTTTTAGAACCGTTACCGCAGTGTTTGTATGTATCATCTTCAGCTGGTAATGTGTAAAAAATACGTTGTCCCTCTGCTCCGAGACAATGAATAAGCAAAGCACGTTTTCTCACGTCGGGCAGATCGACCTGATTAGCGGCAAGCATGTAATTCTCAAAAATGCGTAGCCAAGCAGTGAAAGTAACTGTAGGATCACCCGGGTGTGGAAGGAAAGGTGCCAGCTGCTGCAGGGATAGTAAAGACATCCTCGTCCCCAATATGTTGTGTATTCTCACAGTGCAAACAGCACGTAGTCTTCTTTTTCACAATCGTCTTTAATGCCCTACTTCAACTCGAACTCCATGATCCCTTCCCCCCTTCTCCTCCATGCCTACTGCCCTCTACTGCACACAGCAGGAAAACCACAATCTTTTCTGGGAAAGTTTTCTCCTGTACATGACAGATAATGTTTATCTCTGCTTGCTCAAGTTCAGACATATTTGGTGGCTCTTTACACATGTGCTATCCATGGCAATTCTGTGACTCATTCGTCTCCTGGAAACACAGAGTAATGTGGGTTAAACAAGCCTTCATGTGTACAAGTTTTGTCCAAAGAGAGAATTGTTTAAAGGAGTGTGACCCAAGGATTATGGATGAGCGAGTTGTGGTGCTCAGAGAGGTAACTTCAGGATGAATTTCAGGATCATTACCTGGATCTGTGAGATGGTAGGTACTTGAAGATATTGCAGAAGGTCTACTTAGCAGAAACTCTGGTCCTGAGAACCAGGAAGACTTGGTGAGAAGAGCAGCTGGGACTGACCTGGTAGCAATATCTGTGGGGTTCATGTCAGATCGAACATACTGCCATTGTTTAGGTTTGCTGGTCTTCCTTATATGCTCTACCCTGTTGTCAACATACACATGAAATATCTTGGTGTGGTTATATATATAACCCAGCACAATTTTATTGTCTGTATAAAATTTGATAGCATCAATTTTAGTGTCCATCTCATTCTACAGAAAGTAATTTCTACATGTTGCACCACACAGTTCAAGTCTGGGGATGGGATGGTTTTGGAGCCAGTTAGGCTTTTGTCAAAATAAAACCTACATGGGTTTGTCCTTCAGGATCAGTCACCCTAAGGTAGGCTACTGTAGCTATGGCTTCTGTGGATGCATCTGAAAAGATATGGATTGCTCTAATCTGACATATTGTCAGTGAAGCAGAGTAATAACAACGTGGGATGTAAAGTTGTTCTAAAGCCTTTAGGAATTCTTTCCACATTTCCCATTTTAACCTTAGGTATACTGGTAATGATGCATTCCAGTCACTTTCCCCATCGGTGAACTATCAGAGCATTACTCTTCCTTGTATGGTAACTGGGGTCACAAAACCTAAAGGGGCCACACAGGCTGTTTACTACCAATAGGACTTCACGTCTGGTGAATGGCTTTTCAGTTTGTGAAACTTGGAAAGTAAATGTGTCAGAAGTCACTTTCCAGTGTAGGCAAGAGTTTGTTGCATAGGTGGTACATCCAACTCTTAGGTCAAAGTCCTTCAAATCCCTTGCATGGTCATCAAGGTGAAAGGCCTTCATCACATTGTTGGTATTGGATGTTACCTTATGAAGCCTAAGGTTGTCCTGAGATAAGATCAGCTTGGTTCTCTTGACCAAATCAATGGCTTCTTCAGCTGCTGGCAAGGATTTAAGTCTGTCATCTATGTAGTCTCTTTCTACAAACTATCGGGCACCAGAGCCATATTCTTCCCCTCCTTTTCTAGCTGTTCTTCTAAGCCCATATGTCGTTACTTCTGTGGATGAGCTCTTTAAAAAAACATACGGTACCATACGGTAGACTAAGACATCATCACTGATGTCACTGTTGCAATACCAGAGGAATCTGAGGTAGTTTTGTTGATCTTTCTTAACAATGAAACAATGGAATATCTGTTGGATGTCAGCTGTCAAAGCAGTGGGTTCTTCGTGAACTGTGTAAGCACTTTGATTGGGTTATTAGTTAGGTTTGGACCAGTTAAAAGTACATTGTAGAGATATGCTTCTGTACTGTGCACTTGAATAAAAGACTACTCTCATTTGTCCTGGCTTGCAAGGATGGTATACGCCAAAGGATGGAAGATACCAACATTCTTCACCCTCCCTCAATGGTGGAGCTGGTTCGGTTGTTGTCCAGTATCTTCTGCATGAATGCTGAAGTGCTCTGTCACTGCTGATCTGTTCCTCAGCCTTCTCTTCAGTGAAGCAAATCTTGACAGCGCTTGCTCACAATTATTTGGAAGAATGGGAAGGGTAATGGAGCTACCCAACTGTTAGCGCTATCTTTACAGAACTCCTTATCTTCAATAGAAGGAGCTACCTTATTGTCATCACTGGTGGTCTGGAAAACTGTATGACCAAGGTTGTCTTCAGGCATAACCATACTGAACTCTTGTATGTTATCAAGCATATTTGTGTGCAGATTAGGTCTCTCTCTCACATAATAGTGGCATGGGCATTACCTGAAGTAAGTGACATGCCACTTTCCAACCACACTTGTCTTGTAAGAATTGACACTGCAGAGTCTCAGAGTTTTATTTATGCAGACACTCCCACCCCCAACCCATGACCAAGCCTAAATCAAGTCTCTGGACATAAGGGGCATCATTAGGGCCATTACACTGTTGACATACTTTACAGACTCTTAGAATGTCTCTGCCTAGCAAAAGCAAGGTGTTAGCATCCTTGTCAAGAGGGATTCAGCTGGCTCTAAGGTTCAGATAGGGATGGCATCATGCTACATCAGGTGTAGGAATCTCCTCCCTGTCACTTGGTAACTGATCACATTCTATCAACATAGGAAGTGGACTGCTTCCACAATAAAATCATTCGCTCTTATTCCTGTAGTATTCACTAGGCCTGCACATGTGCCTAAGGTAATGGGTGAAGAACTTCCTTTTATATTACACAAGTCAAAGATCTCTGGACTTGCAAGTGAATGATTGCTCTCTTCAACTAAGATAGCATATATCTTAATGGTATTCTCTGGTTAATCCTTGAGGAACATCTTTACAAGACATATTTTAGCACAGGATTCTCCACAAAGTCCTTCTACTCATACCTTGGTACATTCAGATATACTAGTCTTGGCAGTTTTCAGATATCTCCCCGCCATGCCTGGAGATGAGGATAGAGTCCTCTTGGGAATCTGGATGGAGAGCAGTAACGTGCTGATTGTTGCCACACTCAGAGTATTGAATAGTGGCTTTAAACACTCTGGCAAAGTGCTTTGTTGAAGCACAACACCTGTAGCAGATTTCATGCCTTGCAATCGTGTATGTGTTTCACTCTGAAAGAGCAACACTTCTTTAGGGAATGCGGATTTTAATGTATTGGGCAGCAGTGGCTAGGATTGTCAACTGGCAGCAGTGGCTCGGATTGTCAACTGGCAGTTGATGTGCTGTCTGAGATTCCTGTCTTACAAATGAAAATAGTACCCCTTAAGTCCTTATGTCTAGCACTCAAGTTCTCATGCCTTGCAGTTGTTGTGCTTGGCACATGTACTTAATTCACTGAGAATTTTGACTTTGGTAATGTGTCTAATGAATTCCAAGAAAAATGAAAAGGGTGAAAAAGAGACTTGATGCTGCTGCTCTAGTTCTCCCATGGGTGAGATGTCTAAGTCTTGGGTTGCTGTCTTAAATGTGGATCTCCAACTCCTGTAGTTTTCTGGGTGGTCGTTGAACCTCGTAAGACCATTATTGATGAGTTTTCGGTGGATCATGCACTTTGCAGAGTCTGATATTTTAGTCTTTTAAATTTTGCAGTTCATTTTGCTCAGTGCAACAGAAGATCCAATGTGCCAGGTCTGCCAGTGCATTTGACACGGATTTTCAAGTTCGGCCAAGCAAAAAAGTCCATATCTCTTGTCAGAAAATGGTGACAATTGAAAAGGCCCAATTACATTTTACTCATTAGAGTGCATATTAAATACCACAGTCCATTTGTGTAAATTGCGAGTGTGCTAAATTTACCAGAGAATTAAATCAGTGTACTCACATTGTGCTTCAGAAACTTCACATGCAATCAATATGTTAAATATAAATTGATTTCATAACTTTTGAAAGTAAGTAGCTGGCTGTGAGCTAGTAATTAGCTGTGAGTAGTTAGCTAACAGACAGAAGTCATGTCCTTCACATAGTAGTGCAGTGCTTAGCGTTGCTGCTTCGCAGATCCAAACACCTGGGTATGAATGCATGGCCTACTTTTATAAACTTGCCAATATCCATTTCTGTAACTGTGTACATACCGTCAAACTGTTAAGCGATATGTTCTATTCACAGAAACACAGACACAATAATAGGTGTCACAACCTTAAAATACTTGTTGTACAGGTTATGGGAAGTGATGAGCATGAGATAGTAAAGGGTGAGCAAAAGATAATAAGTGATAAGCACAAGATAGTTTCCAACAACAAAAAAAAAAATTACACCATGTCCCCTCAGAGGCTCTGTCTTCATAATCTTAAGTGCTATAAAAAAAATAATGAAATTAGGTAAATAAATAATAGCCAATCCTCAGAATAAAATTTTGAATTATTTTCTCAATCTTCTTCCCTATTCTTCTTCTTCTTACCTAATAGTGTTTACACTGTATGCCTAATAAAGTTAGCAAGGTCAAAGATCTCAAAACAGTACTAACCTGTTCATATGAATCAGTAGATATCCTTCCAAGCTCAAGAGAACTTGCTGCGATCATAAGGAGGCATGTCTTCTTTCCAATCAAACCTGGAACATCTGATGTGCAATACTCAGAAAGCTGAAAAAACATTAGTTTTCAAAATCTTCATATTTACGGTTCCTCTATTTTTTTCCATTCTAAAATTATAGACAGACTGGTTTATGTTTTTGTTTTGCATGCTTTTCAAGTAAATGCTCTTATGTCTAAAAGTAAGCTAAAGATTCTAATTATTACTTGTTTCCTGAAATGAGCAAATTATGTTTGACTCTTGATAATGTTTGTCTATGCTCATATACAATTTAATTTATAACAATATTTAACTGTTAGAAACAATTTCCACACACAGATGTATTCCATATAGTACCCACACTGTACCAGAAAACTACTCGTATGAATATTTTTTTTTTTTTTTACAGAAATAGAAATCAACCTATAAATTAAGAACTACCACCAAGTTGATCCAAAAGATTTGATTGAAGGTTAATATGAACTTGGTGCTACATGTTTTTCATTTTAGCTGTATTCTTCATAATTCATAGTTGTTCTTAACCTTTGAACTTTTTAGGCTTTTATTATACAGCATATATCATTAAGTAAAAATGAGGTCTGCATTGGTTTTACTCATTTTATTTAAATTTTCTACTTGAATTGATATAAATGCAATGCTAATTGAGTAGAATCATAGATGAAGACATGCATCAATACAGCAACTACCGATTGAGCTCAAATCTGCTGTTTTGACACCTCAGAAAGAGGACAATTTACACAAAAATGATCCAAAGTTTGAATAATCAAAGCAAGGTAATAAAGAAGGGAAGGAGAAATACATAATAGTACCAATGAAAAACATTTTTGGTAGAAACTATCCTCAGTTGCATTTGGAAACACAGAGTATAGAACTCTAAGACTATATGTGGTCTCTTCTGGAATATTATCAATTTGGTCTGATCTGTTACTGGGTATTCTGGCTAATGGCAGTATTCTTGATTTTGCTGCTGATTTAGATGGTTTTACTCTAATGCAGATTGTCCATAATCAGCACAACCATGACAAAATGGAAGTGAAGAAACAGAAATGTATGCACATGTCAAAATGAAATACCAAAAAAAAAAACACATCACCGGGATAAAAAAGGCATTTTCAATTAAGACTTCTAAACATCAAATGGCAGATTAAGGAGGCATATTGTATTAAACAGAATATTTTATCATTATTCTGTCATTTTATGGTATATATTGCCTTTTTGTCTGCTGTTTTTTGTTATTCAATTATAATACACATGTCCAATTGATCACTGCATTACTATGCTGTTACTGCGGATGCCTCACAGATCCAGCATTAGACTTTTGAATCCCACATATCAGCTATTTTCTATGACAAGATTGCATGTACTAATAAGTCCTCCTGTGACGCTAAATTAGATTAAACACATTTGAAACCATATGTGTACGTCCAAATAATAATCTCATTAAATGGTAATAATGGCCATTTTGATCTTGAACGTACTCTGAAATAGGAAATGACAAATTATGTTGGGTTGAAGCCCTATCTATCTATCTATCTATCTATCTATCTATCTATCTATCTATCTATCTATCTATCTAATCATATTAATACTTTTTCGTGTTCATATATGGTACAGTACTGGGAGTTCAATAATTTGTAGACGAGGACTGCAGTTGTAACATAAATTGAGTTTTTCCTTTAGCTTGCTTTGCAATATCTTTTTCATCCAGAAGATGAAGTCATTAGCTTTTAGAATGGTAAAACAAAGAAAACGGGCATGAAGAAAGCAAGGGTGTGAGCATGTTTAAACTGGAAAACCAAACACCAATGCCAAAACAAAACCAAAACTTGAATTCGGAAAAGAAACAAAAGTAAAAGCCTAAATCTTAGTTGTTAACATTTCCCCTTATTTTCTGTGATGGGTTTTCATATGGGAGCTCCAGTTTTCTTACCTCCTCAACAAGTTTAAGTGTGTAAAGACACAACTGTAAAAGTGCCCTGAGTGAGTGTTAATTTGTGTGAGAGCGGGAACTGTGATGGACTGGCAGTTTGCTTGGGGTTTTTATTCTGCCTTGCATCTAATGGTGCTGTTGTTATGAATCCCAGGCAAGAAGCAAATATAGCAGAAATAACTGGAGTGATAGTAAAATGATGGAGAGATGGAATGAATGCAAAGGTGCTGGCAAAATGTTAATCTAAGAACAAGCAAACTAAAAGAAGGCAAAACTGGTTATCAAAGCCAAAATACTGAACCAAAAATTCACAGCTAAAAAGGTAAAGTGCTAAAAGGTTTTAACATGAATTTATTTTTTATGCTCACACTCATTAATTGCAGTGAAAGAAATACAATGCTCCAATAATAAAATGCCATCAGTCAGTCATTTTCTGTCCCACTTAGTCCTGAATAGGGTCATGGGGGGTGTACTGAAGCCTATCAAAGTCAGCATAGGATACAAGGCGTCAGTTCTATCACAGGGTGAACACACACATGCACTAGGGCCAATTTAGTATTGTCAATCCACCTAACCTGCACGTCTTCGGGCTGTGGGAGAAAACTGAAGCACCCAGAGGAAACCGACAGAGACATGGAGAGAACATGCAAACTGTATGCAGGGAGTACCCAGGACATGAATACTGGTCTTCTGACTGTGACGTTGCAATGCTACCTCTGCGCCATCATGTTGATTGACTTAATTGCAGGAAAAAAAACCCAAAAACAAATCAGTACAGGTTGAGTATCCCTAATTTGAAATCCCTGGAACAAGAAGTATTTCAGATTTTGGAATATTTGCATATACATAATGAGATATCTTGGGGACACCCTTGATCAAGTAGGGCAATGTAACCAAACCAGCTAAATGACAATGCATATAATAATTCATATCACTAAGCAGATATTATAATGTGAATTGATGTGACAAACATATTTACCATCAAAAGTAATGAATATAATGTATATACTGTATTTTAGTTCTCTTTTATGAGGACAAATGCTGTACATTTGCAATGAGAAACTTTTTTGGTTTTTCATCAGTTTATATATAGGTGTCACTTATATAGTTTTCACTTTTCAAGGAACTGGCCCATAGGCCAGGAATATCTCAATCTTCACTCCATCATGCCCACTGTGCTGGAAGTCATTAACTGGCTGACGAGGTGCTACATTCAGTTTTCGGATGGTTCGGGTGTAAATATATACAACATTATGTTTTTGCTAACATAAGGGAATTTGCAGCAGTATCCAGGTTTCCTAACATAATCAGAGCAATTTACTGAACTCATATTGCAACATAGGCACCCAGTAAGAATGAAGCTATTTTTGTTTAAAGTTCATCAACTGTGTTTTATGGTTGAGTGGTGCTCAATGCCTCACAGGTTGGCACCCCAATTATTGATTCCGTGTCATTTCTTTGTGGTGCTTAATGCTTTGCATGTCCAGTTCCTCAATTGCCCCTGGAGCATTGTTTCACTTATTGGCATATACATTTAACGTGCAAATCCAAGCAAAGTTTTGGTGCGGAATTTTCCACTTGTGTCATTATGTTTGTGCTTAAAAAGTTTCAGATTTCAGACCATTTTTGGGCTTGGAATTTCAGAATAAGTATACTTAAACTGTATTAGGGATGTTGCTTCTTTCTTTGACTTTGACTCGGGTCTGTGCTCTGTCTTTGAAGTTTGGTTAGCTCCTCTTCGTACTTAAAAGTCTGCCAGTTTACTAGGACTTTGTTTCTGAATGTACACTTTAATCCCTCTATCTCAGTGAAAGGCAACCTTTTTCGAGTTGTGGCGCACTAAGTCCAAAAAGTTTCTTTCGCGGCGCACCTGAGGGACTTCCCATAAATAAAGACGTGACGACACAATCTATGGACAATCACCAATAAAAACAGTTAATTTTACAAGTTTGAAAGACATTTTATTAATAAAGGAATCAAAAGATAAATCTCAAATTTAATTAATGTGAACGCTGAGATTGTTTTTCAGCACATATGAGATTTATCCGATGATCAATTTTCGAAAGACAGACGCGCATTTCCTTGTCGATCATTTGAAGTCTCTCGCGTTTCTTAGACTTCATTTCCTTAAGTGTTCCATTATCTGTTTTTCCAACATAAAATATATATTTTTAAACATTATCTTTTTAATCAACCAAAAGTTCAAAAACACCAGCAATTTTAAATATTTTACAAAAGTTTTCGCGGCGCCCCTAGAAAATTCGCACCGGTTGCCTGACAATGCTCTATCTCCTGGTCCTTTATCTTCATAATCCAAGAACAAATACCAAAGACTTATTCATCTCAGGCTTTCAGTATACTACTTAGAGGAAAATGTTTGGGTAGAATTAGAGAGAGATTGTAGCCTCTAATCCAGAATAAATCTCCTAGTACAAAGTGTGCCTTATTTGCCATACATATCCATACTTAGCAATGTCTAGATGTTGAACTCATCATTCTAAGCCTTAACTGCTTGCAGTTGTGTATGGTGGGTTATGGTTTGAATTTTCACAAGTGAAAACAGTCTAGTGGGCCTTTTATCTAACAGCAAAATTACAGCAGGCATTTCACAAGTAGTTTCATGGAGCTCCAGGAGTCATGTATCCCAACCCTGATGGAAATCCCTAATTCCATTATATTGGTCTTGCAATGATGGAGAGTGGTTATGTTTTTGTTACCTCCCCAGCTGGAATGTAACTTATCAAATGAAGATTGGGTTAACACTAGAATTCCTGAAGCCTAAGAAAACCTTAAATCCCTTCGCACCTCTCCATCAGCGTCTTTTGTTTTGTAAATGTGTCTATCAGCACAAGCAGCTAGCAGCCGGATATCCCACCTTGGGCAAAAAGCTCTCCCAACTCAAGACAAGGCTCCTTATCTGTGTGTGTGGTGCCTGGAGTTGTATAGGGTAAATAATATATCTTCATTTGGAATACATACATGTCATGTGTGTTCAGTGCCTACAACAATCTGTGTAAATTGTAGGATGAAGGCAAGGCAGGAATTGTTGAACACATAACTAAAAAACAAACAATTTTCAAAAGTAATAATAACTGACAAAATATACACATTAAGTGTATAATGTGTTAAGATTGAAGTCCAAATATCAAATAAACACTTTTCCAAAAAATACAAGTATAGCAAAACAAGTGCGCTTTTATTCAAGAATATAATCATAGAAAAAGAAATCGGTTTAGTGTACAACACTGACATGATAGCTTTGTTGGCGCAGCTGTTAGAACTGCTGACTGGTAATCAAAAGGTTGCCATTTCAATTCGGAGCATGCCCATTTTGAGTAGTGAGCTGCTCTTATTCTTACTATTATACAATAAAAACATACATTTGATTTGAGTCTGTAACAGCCAATGTAAATTTATGGTATTTGTAAAAGTTACAGTTTTTTTTATTCAGTTTTATTTTCCCATTCACGTTCATGCTCCCCCAGATCTGACACTGATGTTTTCATATAAAGACGTGCCAGAACACAGGTGAACTCAGATGATGATGAGGGTTCTACATCAGAGAAAGAGATCAGAAGCCCTCCCCGCAAGAAATGTCCACTCACACAAAAGAACAAGGCAGCTGCACCAGGTGTAAAGACGAAAAATGGCACCGTTTGGATGCAGCAACAGGTCAGGTGTCATCCTGCCAGTCAATGTGCCACACACATGTCACATTTGTGAGCATGCCCTTGTTTTGGCAGAGAGCATTTTTAAAAACAAATAGTTAAATTTAAATTTAACAGGTTAAAATCTGAGCAAATACAGAAAAGTCTAATTAATATAAATTTAAGTGTAGAGACAGTTGAACAGACGTGAGGCCAGTCTAAAAGTATCTTACATATAATGCAGGACAAGTTTAACCCAAAATTTAGAAGTATTAAGAAATTAAACAACTCCATGGTGGAGTAGAACACATGACTGCATGAGGGCAACAGTGGAAAATGACATTAGGAAATTTAAAAGGCAGAAGGAGAGAAATATTGCAGACAAGCTGAAGGATGACCCGATGGCCCAAAGAGATTCTTTCAGTATTTTAGTAGTATATACATAAACTCTCATTCCCTCATACTGGGGAAATTCCTAAATACTGGGGCATAGCAAATATGGTATCCTCTTTAATAAAACCCCTGTGTGCGTCCAGGTGTCCGTGAGTGTGTGTCTTTTGGTGAAGTGCGCATGCGCAGGGCCACACAGCACGTGTTCAGTCTCTTCCTGTGCATTCCCTGTGTGTGCAGAGAGAGAGAGACACACACACAGGTGCGTGCGTGCAAGAGATGACAGACAGACAGACACGCACGCAGGCAGGCCCGCGCGAGAGACACACACACGCACGCACACGCACAGGCCCGCTCGAGAGACAGTCACGCACACACGCACGCACGCACGCACGCACAACAGACACGCACGCACGCAGGGCCGCGCGAGAGACACACTCACTCACTCACACACACAGGCAGGCAGGCCCGCATGGGAGACAGACACGCACGCAGGCCCGCGACAGAGACAGACACAGACACGCACGCACGCACGCACGCACGCACACCTGCGACAGAGACAGACACACACACACACACACAGGCGCATGCTTGCATTGTTGCAATGTTACTTTTCTTGGTTGTTTATTAGATTACGGATTTTTCAAATGTTAATTTTTTTCCCTGTGCTTAAAACTCATTAAAAAAGGTGTTTTTAGTGAGCGGGTCGTAAGGCTATAGCGCGAACTCTTGCAGTGTTAGTTTTCTCTGTTGTTCAAGGTTTTCTTAGTGTTATTCAATGTTTTTACATTTAGTTTACTATTGCTCTGTGCATTCAATGGTATAATTAACTATATTTGTGCTTAAAATCTTAAAAAAATATATATTTACATACAGTTCATACGGTCTGGAACTGATTAATTGTATTTACATACAATCCTATGGGGGAAATTACTTCAGTTCCACTGTATTACTGTCCGACAAAATTACAGGTATTTTACAGAAATACAAACTAGTATTACAGAGAGAGAAAATTAAAGGCACACAATACAGTGACGCAGCCACATACAAGGTCCCTTGCCATTTAATATAGACTGTTCCTACTAATGTTTATGCACTACTGTTCTAGCGCCCATTATTGTAACGGGCTTAATGTCTAGTCATTATATAAAAGGATAATTGGGCTGATCCAAGCAACCATAGGCCAGTAAGCATAATGTACAACACAAATTATTTAAGAAAAGATCCAGCAGCACATGTCTAAAACAGGTATGGAAGCAAATTGTTAACATGGATTCAGCCGGGGAAAGTTGGGCTTCACTAATATGCTAGAATTCTATGAGGAAGCAACAAATGTATATGATAAGAGAAGACCATATGACAGTATTTATCTTGATGTTCAGAAGGCATTTGAAAAGGTCCCACATGAAAGGTTATTGATTATATTAAAAGAAGGGAGAACTGAAGGCACAACATTTAGATGCTAAAAATATCTCAAAAACAAGAAACAAAGGGTTATGGTGATTGGAACATTTTCAGAATTAAACACTCCAGTTCTTAAATCATTACATTGGCTTCCAGTTAAGTTTATATACAATTTGAATACCCTCATTTTGGCACAGTCTTATTTTATAGAATTTACTAATACCCAGACTCTGAGTCTATACATGCGAACTGAGTGAACTTTATAATCTCAATATGCAAGATTTTACAATTCTAATAACAAACAAAACTACTGTAGGAGACAGTCTTTATTCGTATGATCTAGACTCTGGAATGGTCTACCTAATACCTCAGAATTTTAGTTTAAGCCAAAGATTTAACATTTTAGCATAGTACCTCTGTTAGAAACTCTGTGAACTTTGGAAACGATTTATGACCTCCAATAACAGACTCACAGTCTTGTTGTTCTCCCATAATCATAACTTATATGTGTGGCGATTCAACTGAACTGACCTAGAACAGCTGGATTTTGGAATTAAATTTTTTTTTATTGCTTTAAGAAACTTTTATTAGTATTTTATTATCAGTATTATTATTGTTTTAATTTTAATTTAAAAAAATGCATGTACCCTACAGTTTTTCTGTTGTGATTTTAGCATGTGATTTTCTTTTAAATTTGACTGTATTTCTAATTAATTTATAGCAAATAAACTTAACTGAGCCACTCAGACTTACAGGCACATCTATTATATTTCCATACAAAACCAAAAGATACAGCTGTAGGGAATGAAAGTATAAACTTAAAAAAATGAATGAACTCAAGTTGTGCAGCATAAAAGTGAAAAGATCAGGTCAAAAATCACTGGAAGCTGTGTACTGCAGTATAGTATAGTATACACCTTATCGAAAGACTAATTAGTATTTTAGTAAAGCTAACCCTAAACAGATACACGCAAACAACATTCATTCAATTAGATTATAACGAGCACTAATATGTCAGATGTATAGATATGGCAAATGTATTATATTTTCATTTTCTGTTTACATAAAGATTGACATTTTTAATTATGGATATGAAACAGGAATGTTTCTCATCGTGTCAACGCTGAAAATGATGAGAATGCATCCTGAATCCCAAAATCTGCAAGAAGAGTATACATTTTGTTATAAGTTGTTGGGGTTGGCTTGTTTTCTGCAATGGTGATTTAAAAGCTATGTACTGCCATGAGGTTCTTGCACAGTATTGTTAAGTTAAACTTGTTACATTATAATTTTAGGAATTTGGTTATTTAGGAGTACTCTAAAGTATGGCTATTGCTTCTCCAGATTGAGAGGACTCAGTTCAGAAAGACTTAGCATGTAGTATTTGATCCCATTACATGTTAGGCACATTCCACTGGATGCAGGCTCAGACAGTGAACCAGAACATGCTAGAAAAACTATTTCTCCAATGGCCTGAGAGTTACTGAGAATCCCCCAGAAGATGCTACTGAGGGTAGGGTGGCCTAATCAGCACACTTCAGCTGCTACAATAATTCAAAATGAAATGAGGTGAAGATGCATTGCTGATGCTGCCTTTTCAATACATTAATTATTTTAAAGGTACAGTAATTGGATTATAAAATAATTTATATTTAAGTAATACAACTAACAAACCTGGTATGAAAGCACAAAGAAATCTTTCATTAGTAGAGGATATCCGTCACATTCTAAAGCTAGATTCCAAGCTGTGGGGGAAAAAAAAAAAAAAAAAGAGTACAAATTCTTTTAAATGGCCTGTAACTGGGAAAATAATCTGAAACAGATATTGGGTTTTTATTCTGTACATGTGATAAGCACCCTGTTTACCTTTATAATGCACTTGTAATTTTTAAAAGTACCAAGTCAAACATGATAAAATCTATACAGCATATACTGTACTGTATGCACATCTTAACATCATTTGCAAAAATAGTTTACCAATTTTTCTGAACCAGTTTGCTTCCTCAGTCTTTATTTCTAGACTTGAATCTTCTCTAGGGTTTAGCAAGGAAATCTTCTGCAAGGCTATAAGAAAAAATTTCATAGCACTTGAAAATATAGTATTCATGTTTTCAGATAGTAACGAAAACTAGTGAATTAAATCTTATCGACTTATTTATATAAAACAAGAAAAATACAGAAATATACAGTACTATATTACAGCCCCTTATGCTGTGAACTCAATGTCTACTCGCCATTTTGTTTAAAGCATTAGTTCCTTATAGCCTAGCGTATACTATTTAGAACAAAAATATTGTTTATCTGCTTTTGACTTACCCATTTTAATGTAAGTTTGTATTACATCAAAGTGCATGCCTCTGCAACATAAAATAAAATAAAAAGTAAACATTATATTTGCTTTATGTTTGAGTTATGTTTCCATTTTAAAAATATACAAATGACTGCATTTTTTAATAACTGCTTATTTATCTCAGTAAACTGCCTAAAATCATAAGACAAAGTTGATTCAGTATTTAAATATATGCCATAATATGAAGTTCCTTCATCCCACAAAAAAACAAGTCAATAACTCAATGCATTATCAGCAACAGTGTTAAGTATTTTCTGCAAAAGGAACTATTGAATTTACAGATGTTCTAAGATAAAAGTACACCATACATGCAAAAAGACTACTGTACATGCAGTTGTTTTACCACATACCGAGACCAGTTCATTTAATGGATGCACAAAGAAAGTAGATTATCCCATGATCCCAAGGACTTCAGACCAGCTGCTCTTATTTCATACATCACAAAGACCTTTGAGAGGCTGGTCCTAAAAAAGCTATGATACCTCGTTTCAGAACATCTGGGTCCTATGCAGTTTGCCTATCAGATACATATAGGTGTGGAGGATGCTTTCATCTACATGCTCAACACAGCCTACTCCCACATGGACTGGTACCACAGTCAGGGTAATATTCTTTGACTTTTCCAGTGCTTTTGACGCCATTCTGCCTTACTGACTGAGGAAAAATTCCAGGGCTCCCACAATCTCCTGGATCACAGACTACCTGACCAACAGACAGCAGTTTGTGAGGCCGAGGGATTATGTGTAAGAAATGATGGTGTAGAATAATGAGCATCTCACGGAACTCTCCTGTCTCCCTTCCCGTTTACCCTCACACAATAGACTTCCAGCACAATACCGGTGCTTGCCATCTACAGAAATTTTCAGATGACTCGTCCATCATAGGCTGCATTAATAATGAAGATGAGCCAGAGTACAGGAAAGCTGTGCAGGACTTGTGGTCTTGCGATGCAGGGACAACAACCTGCAACTCAATATCAGCAAGACAAAAGAGCTAGTGGTGGACCTCCAGTATGCAAGAAACCTCTGAGACCAGTCACCATTCACTGGGAGGTTGCTGTACCAGAAGGGCCAGAATAGACTTACCTACTAAGCAGACTCAGGTCTTTGATGTGTGCAGCAAGCTGCTGGAAATGTTTTACCAGTCCATAGTAGCCAGTGGAGTGTTCTACAATGCAGTCTCCTGGGGAAGCATTCTGAGGTCAAAAGAAGCACAATTCCTTAACAAACTTATCAGGAAAGCCTTCTCCATCACAGGACAAACCCTGGACACAACAGAAGCTATTGTGGAAAAGAGGATGATGGCAAAATTAGATGTCATCATGAAAAATTACCTCCATCCCCTCCAGGAGGTGCTCTCTAAGAGCACTTTTAACCACAGGCTCATTCCACCACAGTATGCTAAGAAGCACCTCTGGGGGTATTTTTTGCCCACTGCTATCAGGCAATTCAATGCTTCCACTCAAATTACTCTTTAGGTTTATTTGTATTATTTACTTTGATTGACTGTATTATCTGTCCTGTGAGTCTGTATCCTTGTTTTTTACATTTCTGCTGCTGCATGCATCTGAATTTTCCCATGGGATTAATAAAGTTTATCTAATATAATTAATTCTGAAGCATTTTAGTAACTTAAAAAAAATAAATAAAATGGCCACAATTAAACACAAATGTACTAACTGATTTCTTTCAAAAAATTATTTTGTGTATAATTGGGTAGGTTACAAAACTTCAAGATGACTAAGTCATACTGGTAGAAGAAGGCTGATAATGAAGTATATATGCAGTGCTACAATTATAATGTATGCCATGAGGATCAATGCAAAACTAAAAGATGCAATGAACTTTAACCATGTGTCACACAGTTTCACAGGAACACAATTTATTTATTTTCATTACAGCATAAATACTATAATAGACTACTTGAGTTCACTACTATATTATATACTATTTTGGTTCTCAAACTTAGAGGCCTGTAGCTGCATGCTTTTGTTTTCCAACCAGTTTCTGTTTTTAATTGGTTTCCTAGCTAAATTAAGTAATCTTTTATTTTCCAATTTCTGTGTTTTGAAGTCAATGCATAAATTATAAACCAAAGTTTGTGAATTATTATTAGAACGTTCCCAGCATTTATTTATCTTACATGGTGATAATTCTGTGTTTTTAAAGTTTATATCATCATCATCATTATGATTTTCTTTTTTTTTATTTAAATTTTATTGATTTTATTGCAATCATTCCATACAGATAGATCAATTTTTACAAACAATAGGATTGAAAACAAATCAAATTATGATATTCATTCTGCTTTTCCAGATGTTTTGGTTATTTAAACGATTGCTTTGGTATTTTTCAAATCGGTTATTTCTTCACAAACATAGCACAGTGTACAGTATATGCATTTGCCACACAAAACTGTGTTCTGAAGACAAATGTTTTCTGTAAATCTAAAAAAAAAAATACATAGCCAGTCCTGGCATGTTATAATGAAACCTAAAGGGGCACATATGAACCCCGAGAAAATAAAAGCCTAAAAAACCTACAGACTATATCCTCATTGAAGAGGCAAAAGTTTCAATACAAAAAAACATGCCTTACGTATTTCCAATGTATGTTTGTGACAACACAAAGAGATCTGGAAATAATAATTTTATTGCACATTTCTGGTACTATTTTTCTCGAGGTAAGGACAGATTTTTTTATTCTTGTGATTGAAGTGGTTTTCCTGGGAGGGGTTCCCACATAAATACAGTAGTTAATCAACACGATCCCAAAGCTTGTGGCACAAGCAGTTTACTGTCATTTTGCCTTATAAGAGGAAACAACACCCCTTGGGGTGAAAGATTGTTGTGAAGGAAGATAGGTGCTGATGCAGTATACACAGCTGGTCTTCTTTGGAAATCTCATAATATTGGTGTTTTTTGTTCAAAAATGACATGCATAATACATTTTACAATATGTGCATAAACTCAAGGCACAGATTAATAGTTACTTGGCTTGAAAAATGGATGTATTTAGTAAGTTTTTATGCTTTTGGGTTCCAAGCATCCTGTGCCCCATACTTTCAAATATACTGTAAAATGCCAGGACTAGCTATGTAAACTGCTCAAAAAAATTAAAGGAACACTTTGAAAACACATCAGATCTCAATGGGAAAAAGAAATCCTCCTGGATATCTATACTGATATAGACTGGGTAATGTGTTAGGAACGAAAGGATGCCACATCGTTTGATGGAAATGAAAATGATTAACCTACAGAGCCCTGAATTCAAAGACGCCCCAAAAATCAGAGTGAAAAAATTATGTGGCAGGCTAGTCCATTTTGCCAAAATTTAATTGCAGGAACTCAAAATTGTACGCAGCACTTTGTATGGCCCCTGTGTTCTTGTATACATGCCTGACAACATCGGTGCATGCTTCTAATGAGATGACAGATGGTGTTGTGGGGGATCTCCTCCCAGATCTGGACCAGGGCATCACTGAGCTCCTGGACAGTCTGAGGTGCAACCTGGTGGCATTGGATGGACCAAAACATAATGTCCCAGAGATGTTCTATTGGATTTAGGTCAGGAAAGTGTAGTGGCCAGTCAATGGTATCAATTCCTTCATCCTCCAGGAACTGCCTGCATACTCTCACCACATGAGGCCAGGAATTGTCGTGCACCAGGAGCCACTGTACCAGCATAGGGTCTGACAATGGGTCCAAGGATTTCATCCTGCCAGCTGTTGGCCAATTTAAGGCAAAGACCCTTTCTTTGCTCTGGGTGGTACAGTCATACCAGTTAGCCAGTGTGTATTGGGCTCCCTTGGTATTGCCTGTAGTATGCTCTTTTCTGTCAATCACTAGATCCTTCTGATGGCTCTGAGGTCACATCTGAGCAATCTCAAGACTTATCCACAAGTCCTATACATACTAAGGCCCTGTAGTTGTGTTGATATTGGGCTCAGGGGGTGTCCTAAATGCCTGGGTTGCAGAAGTTCTAGCCTGAATATCAGCATGCTAGTTGTGAACCCAGTGGACTCCTGGACAGCAGAACAATAAGCCCACAGTATGGCAGGAAGATGTGGGTCCCAGTCTCTTTGATGCTCTGCTGTTAAAATGGAGAGCTGGGTGACCAGGGTCCAATAAATTCTTTCCATATGCCCATCGCTCTGAGGGTACAGTGGTGTGAGTTTTGTGGATATGGATGAGCTCACATACCTCATTCATTTGTTCAGACTCAAAACTTTCAACCCTGGTCCTCAGGAGCACCAAAATGGCAGAACAACTCTTCAGTGAACCTCCTAGTGAAGGTGGGTGTACTCTGAGCCAGGATTGGGTACTCCCTGGGTGACTTTGTAAAACAGTCCATAGCCACAAAGACATAATGATACTTGGTATCTGTGATTGAAGTGGGTGCAACAACGTCCGTAGTCACCCACATGTAGAGACTGAAAAGGGGCATGTGATTGACAGGTGGGGCCCTTGTATGCGGTGCAGTTATCACAGTATTGGATGAAGAGTTCAAGGTCCTGCTTTAAGCTGGCTTAGTGGTACTGTTGTCACAGCCACCATTGTGTCCAACCCATGCATTCTGAGTACTCTACAAAGGTCTTGGTAACATAGACATTGGGGTATCAGCAGTGGTAAAAAATCTGGCATCCTGGAAGTTGGCTTCCCTTCTTCAATAAAGACGCCTGTCCCAGATCTTCAAACTTTCCCACTGCAAGCAGTCTGTCTTTACTGTGGGCTCACTGGGTATTAATTCAGCCCATTGTGGGCACTATCCGACTGCTATCAATCCTCAAATGGCAGGCAATATTGGGACTTCCTCCTGTGCCTTCTGGAATTTAGTTGTGCTGAAGCCACATAGTGTAGTGAGGTTGTTAGGTTTCTTTTACATTGCACAACACATTAAGCATTGATAGCATGTTGTTGGTTGGCCCTGACATAGTGGCAGCTGTTCTCCAGGAAACAAGGTCTTCATGAGAGGACATCAGTATTAGTGAGTTGAATCTGAGCTCTGTGCATGACAAAGTCATACTTCTATAGTGCTTCTAACCACCTTGTCAACTGATCCTTTGAATATTCGGACGCCAGGTAAGCAAGGCATGGTCTGCCCATCAAGTGAACTCGTGCCTGTAAAGGTATGGACGGCGTATACAACTGTCAGCATGGCACTGGCAGATCTAAACACTAGCATGGAGAGTTGCTCACATACTGAAGTGACTTTAGCTGCAGGTGGAAGTCCATTTTACTTATGGTGTCAAGCAGAGTTGTGTCAAGGTGCAGCAATTTATTAGCCAGCGAAATCTCTGTGAAGAAGATGTCTGTTGTTACGGTTCTGTCTTTGTCCAGAAATGGCTCCTTAAGCCTTATGACCACAGACTCGGAAAGCCTTTGCCTTTGGTTGTAACTTAAAACACAGTTATTAACAAAACGTTACCTGATGTTCAAGATCGCAGCAAATCTGTCGTTTTTCACATGTTCTGCATGGGTGCCTTTTTTGTCAAAACACAAATACCGCATAGTCTGATAGCAGTCACGAGACTTGGTATCTTTGATTGTTGTTACAACAAATACTTCTGACCAGGCATCAAACACAGCACCAACAGTGGTCACCGCTGCTCTTGTGAAAAGAATGGAGACAAACAGCATCAACTCGGAGAGGGAGAGTTAAGTTCGTTGTACCACTGACAGAATAAAACTGTATAATAAAAAAAAAAGCTTCTACAAGTAGCCAAAATTTACACTGGGTGTTACAGACTCAAATCAAATGTATGTTTTTATTATATTATAGTAATAATAATAGCAGCTCACTACTTAAAATGCAGAGCACCCGGAGTCGAACATAGAACCTTTTGGTTATAAGGCAGCAGTTCTTACCTCTGCACCATCCAAGATTACATATCAACTGTCTGTCGATTGAAATTTGAGCTTGGGTTTTTAACTCATTGACAGCAACATGTAAATTGAATGATTTTTTTTTTCTTTGGTTATATTCTTGAATAAAAACACACGTGTTTATTTGATATTTGGACTAAAGTCTTCACACATTATACACTTTATGTCATTATTAGTATAACATGGAAAAAGTTCCTGTTTTAGGTATGTGTTCAGCATTTCTTGTCTAGCATTTCCTGTCATCCTACACTTACTCAGATCGTTGTAGACACAGAATACAAATGAAATTTATGTATTCCAAATAACAATATATTATTTACCCTATACAACTCCAGGCACCTCACACCCAGATAAACACACACTTGAGTTGGGAGAACTTCTTGACCAACTTGAGCAGCGGCGGTGGGGGGATGGGATAGCAGGCTGCTTGTGCTGCTCGACACATTTGCATAACAAAAGACACAGATGGAAAGGTGCAAAGGGATTTAAGGTGGCCAAGGATTACGAGTTTTTTCATAGGATTCAGTGATTCTAGTGTTAAAGCA
Organism: Polypterus senegalus; assembly: GCF_016835505.1. NCBI lineage: Eukaryota > Metazoa > Chordata > Cladistia > Polypteriformes > Polypteridae > Polypterus > Polypterus senegalus. Next base: position 87,364,792 of record NC_053163.1, on the reverse strand, counting down.
GAGCCAACCAGAGTTCACGTTTAACCTAGAGATGCCTAATGGTAACTCATAGCTATCTATTGCCGTGTTAAGTGCAGTATGCCAGTCCTCTGGTGCTCCATGCTTTGTTTCTGAGAGCAGCACCATCCTCAGCAAAAAGATGGTGGAACTGGTGTCTAGCAGGACTTCAAAGAGGACATATTCGATTTTGCACGAAAATCTAGGTTTACTCGAATGACTCAGGCTGCCGATGGTGAACTTGTTTGTTCATGGACATCTGGGGGTAATGGGGTGAAGCCTCCCTCAATGTATTGTCCTGTTGAAGTTTCCTCACTGACTGCAGAGGAGGCTCTGCGTATTTTTGAGCCTTGTGGCCCTTCTTCTGGCATCACCAACATAATTTGTGCCAAGTGGCAGTCTGATTTCTTCCTGTGTTTCATGCTTTCTTCACTTATTGCTCAGCAGGGAAGTTCACTGGGTTGACACATGACAACTTCAACCTTCTCAGTTTCTGCATGTGCTTGACTGAAGCTCCTACTGCTGCAGTTTCAGGGAAGCCAGTGCCATGAGGATGTTTTTAAGGGCAAGCTTCTCTTGGAGATTTTCTGGGGACTCCGGGTATTCATAACGAGTAAGTGACAAGATGTTCACTGCCAGAGCTCCAATCTTCTCTTGGTCCCTTCTTTACTTAGTACACAAATTAGCCTTGATGTGTTCTGGTATCATCCTCTGCCCAAACCTCCTCTCAAACACTGTCACCAATGCAGTCAAGTCTCCCTGATCGGGTTGTGCAATGAACACACACACACACGCAATTTAATTAAAACACAAACACTTTCAATTAATTAAACTAATGAAACTCACAATGTGGCTTATGTATTCAGAATGACATTAAAAAAAAACTTCAACATTAAACATGTATTTTTTCCTTTTCTGTGAAAGAGATGATTTACTGGCAATGTTTCAGGTAAATATCTGACCACACCAATATTCATGACTTTATTAATTTCTTTTGTTTTGTAAGTCAGCACAACAAACATCATTGTCATATGGTGGATAAATGTCCAGACTAGTGTATAAAACTAAGTTCTTCCTTAGCTATATAATATGCCGAGTTTATTTTAACTTAAAGTGCATAAAATGAATCATCATTCTTTGTTTTCTTTGTGTCTGGAAACCTTTTACCACCATAGATTCTTTGGCAGATTTGCTTGCATTCAACACACTGGTACAGCCTACTGCATGTCATTTACTATTGGGAGTGTACTATTAGATTTCCACATTTGAAAGTGTGTGATCCTGCCATCTATCATTCTGTATAATTAATTCTGTTGCATATGCAAGTGTTTTAATCTCATTGTAGAGGGCATAACTATGACTCAACTCATGCTTCACTTCAAACCAAAAGTCATGTCATTATGAAGAACCTAGTCATGTTATAGTCATATATCTGTATCACTTAATGCTGAAGTAGCATTTAACTTAATTGAATGACGGCGAGCCTGTAATGGTACGCTTCTTTTCCAAATGTTTGTGTATCACTGTTGTGCTCTCATGTCACACAAGGTCAGATCTACACATTTTGCAACTGACAACCTTTTTTTCTGCATTCAGAGGAAAGTGCTCCCAACTCATCAAGTCATAGGTCACACTGTCTTATCTGTCACTTCCTTACTGTCTACCATTTTCCAAATGCGTTCATAACATGAATGAAGCACTGACGCAACTGTGCACCACAATATACTTATCCTAATGACATAATCAGCTAATCAATGAAACTGACCAATTGCCAATGATTATTATAAATTATGATGGTTAGTTGTTGCAGCCCTACATTTTACCTCCACAAGTTACATAGTAACGCCAGGATGTCAGCACCTCCTCCCTTGAATTAGCAGTGGTCTGATAGGCTATTCGAGCCCATAAGCTCAACCTCATACTTAACCCATTGTGTACCCTGGTGGAACTGTCCAGCTCCTCGCATTGGTATCCCTGGTTACAGCAGTGCAGCTGACCACATTTCTTTGCCAGCTCCCATGACGCACCACTGTTCTTCCTCACAGACAACAATGTACCTCTTTACTCTACTGAGGCAAGGTTACAAACTAACTTTTAAGTTGGGTAAACATTACACTTGGTTTCCCAACTGCAATTTAAACTAAACTCACAACTCTGCCTACTACACCCACCTTGAATTAGTTTTAAAATGAGCCGGACATAATAAAACAGCAAATACATGCTTAATAAAAGGACAAGTATCTGTGTGTGTGTGTGTGTGTGTGTGTGTGTGTGTGTGTATGTATCTGTAGTCCTTCTGGGGCTAGGTTTTTATTATATGCCATTTGTTTTGAGGTTCATAAAAGCAGAGCCAGTGATTGTGATATGTCATCTGTTGAAATTAAAAATGTAATGCATTTTTACTATATGTATAACAAAATAGATTCCAATACATGGTACACTGTAAACATTAATGCTTAGTATGTTATAAGTCTGCATTGATTACTTAGATTTTAATGGTTTTAAAAATTCTACTTACTTCATTACTTTGGATGATGCTTTATCTACTAGTCTCAGAAGGTTTTGCACACATTTACGAAAATTAAAGTATTTTTTCCCTTCTAGTACTAGATTTTCCTGGTCATTTTCTGCTTTATGGTAAAATAGGCTGACTTTAAGTCCTGCAGATGGATTTGCTGTTTATTATAAAGTTTCATTTCACTGATTATATTTGATGATGTATAGTACAGTAACAGATCACAGCTAAATGCCTCATGATTACAATATTTTACAGGTTAGTCTTTGTTTTTTTACAGATAAGATTTTTATAGATAAAAGTACTTTGCAATTAGTTGATTTTCACAACTCATCTATTAAGAGAGCATTTTTCCAAAACCTGAACTTTAGCATTTACCGTATTTTTCGCTCCATAAGATGCACCTGACCATAAGACGTTCCTAGGGTTAGAGGAGGAAAACAAGAACAAAAATATTCTGAACCAAATGGTATACTAATATATTTAATAAAATATAGCAGCATAATATTTCAACCATATAAAGTCAACAACACTATTATGAACCATCATCACTGTCATTAACAAATGAGGAGAGACTTTAAGGTTCAAGCACTCTTCTAGTTTTCTGGAAACCCTAAGAACTCCTCATCGCTAGTGTCAGAATTTATGAAGCTCAGTTGCTCACAATCACTGATATCAATTTCCTTGCTATCTTCATATATTATACTGTCTTCAGTTCCATCTAAGGCATTGCTAATGGCAGCTTCCACCTGCAGCTATAGACTCTTCAGTATGCGAGCGACTCTCCATGTTAGTGTTTAGATCTGGACGGTGCATGTGCCAAAGCATTAACACTTATATGTTACTTACATAAAAGCCAGATTGAATGTTATTTACCTTGATTTATTTACTTACTTCCTACAGCGTAAAGTCACAAGTAGACTGCAGAGCTTCCAGTGTTTGATCGATACAGGCATGCTCAAAAAATAAATGGGCAATGCCACGAAAAGTGCACGCTGACACTTCAGTTCGTAAGCAATGGTACAAGAACGCAGTTAGACTATTTTTTGGGCACATAAACCGTCCAGATCTAAACACTAGTATGGAGAGTCGCTCGCGTACTGAAGTCTATAGCTGCAGGTGGAAGCTTCTGTCACTGTGCTTTGTATACAAGAGCCAGACCGAATGTTATTTACCTAGTTACCTTGATTTATTTACTTACTTCCTACAGCGTAAAGTCACAAGTAGACTGCAGAGCTTCCTGTGTTTGATCGACATGGGCATGCTCAAAAAATACATATGTAATGCCAAGTAAAGTGCATGCTGACACTTCAGTTCGTAAGCAATGGTACAAGAATGCAGTCAGATTTTCTTTTTGGGCACATACACCGTCCAGATCTAAACACCAGCGTGGAGAGTTGCTCAGGTACTGAAGATTCTATAGCTGAAGGTGGAAGCTGCCATTGCTGTACTTTATATACAAGAGCCAGATCGAATGTTATTTACCTATTTACTTTGATTTATTTACTTATCTTCCTACAGCATAAAGACACAAGTAGACTGCAGAGCTTCCCATGTACATATATAAAGTACAGCGACGGCAGAAGTGCGACGTGCATTCTTTCTCCGATGTAGAACCCTCATCATCATCTGAGTTCACCACATCATAGGAACTCTTTATGTGAAAACAACAGTGTTAGATCGGGGGGAAGCGTGAACGCAACTGAGAGTGAAAAAAAAAACAAAGCTAACCTTTACAAGTTGTAGACACGGAACACACATGAACTGTGTGTGTTCAAAATAACAATATAGTATTTATAAAAGGTGTCATTTTGCTCGACTTCTCACTCGATACTCTAAGCAACTGACACGCAGGTAAACAGACTTGAGATGAGAAAACTGCGTGGGGGTGGGGAGATGTCATAGCAGGCTGCTGGCTGCTTATCAACACATTTACAAGACAAAATACGCTGATGGAGAGGTGTGGAGGGATTTAAGGTGGGACGGATTTACAAGTTTTTTCGTAGACTTTGGTAATTCTAGTGTTAAGCGTCACCAGTGGTTTCTCATGGGCCTATCACTTTTTTTTCTAACATCTGTCACTACGGCTGACAGGTCAGGTAATACACATCACAGTCTGTGATGCAATATTGGCTTCATAAGACGAACAGACATTTCCACCCACATTTGGGGGAAAAAAAAGTGCGTCTTATGGTGCGAAAAATACGGTAATATACATTCTTTTGCACAAGCTTCAATCAAATGTACATGGGTATGGTTTATTTTCAGATATTCCCATGCTTTAACAGTGAAAGTCACAAAAATACCCAGTGGTTGAAATAAAGATAAGTTTTGTTTTTTTTTTAAGTCCCAAAAAATAAGTGGTTCATCATGAATTAGTGTGGGTCTTTAGATATGCCTTGACATTCACCACAAGGCTAAACCATAAGGAGTGAGAAATTACCAAAAAAATAGGCAACATAAACAAAACTTAATATTTATTTATTTAACTATAATAAAAATAAAAAGGTACCAAAAGGGCCAAACAATTGTAAAATTAATAAGAAGGAAGAGAAAATGGAAAAGAATTAACTCACTGTGACAAAGTCCAACATTCAAAAACCCAAAATGCACATAATTAAAAAAATCACATTGTTAAGTAACAATTAAAAAGCAAAAGAAAAGCAGAAATCAAATTAAATATTTTAGTAATAGTACAACGAAAATCCAAACCTCAAAACTTACTCTGTAACAATACTTCAAAAACCAGAAAAGCAAAACAAAGTGCAAGAGCAAGTTCACAAAACAAAACATAGCAGAACACCATAATACAACTTATTATCACTATGAGAAAATAATACAAATAAAAACAAAAACAGAACACTATGGAAAAAGAAGTTAACATAAAAAACAGAAGGGTTAAAAGACAAAATTGCAGTGTTGCACCCAGAGCAGGTGAATGTGCCCTAGTTACTATGAATTTCTGTTTCATTAAAAGCTGACTCCTTCCTGCAAAATATGGCAGGAACATGCACTGGCTTTTGCGGTGGAAAATGCAAGTTAAGAAAATAAAGGTCTAGATTGTATAAATGTTTTAATAAGTCTTTAAGATAAGAGAAGATGCTACTCATTCTATGACCTCTATATTCATATTAAAATTTCATTCAGGTTATTAAGAAATTTTAATGAGAAACCTACCTTGCACCTGCATTTTCAGATGTCAGTTTCGAAATAATGAGTCGCACAAGACACCTGCAAAATTAACAGGTAGCAGTTAGAACTAAAAGCTTCTCACTAACTTTCTTAATTGTAAAATATATGTTTGATAACGATGCATCAACTATAGAAAGGTACACTTTCCTTGTGCCTGCTCCTGGTTCATCTGGACTTTCTTTTATTCTTTCTATACAAAGCATTACCAAGAACGTAGTGTACCTCTAACATTTTTAACAAATTTAGAAGTCACTGTATTTTTACATGTTCTTTAATTACTGAAAAAACATGTTTATGCCAGAAAAAATAAAACAATTCACAGTACAAGACAATAAACATAAATCTAAAAAATGACATGCATATACTTAAATTAATAAAATGAAAGTACAGCATGAACAGATGATCTTTAAAATAATATTGAATTAATTATAAATTTTAGAAATATGTTCATATTTACAGGTCTAGTTTTATGACCACTAAACAAATAGTTCTTTAATTCAAGATAAAGCTGTATGAATGCACACATATATAAGTGTCTTGGACACTTGGACAGATAATTAAAGTGTATGTTTTTTACCATAAATAGTTATACTTACATAACATGCTGCATTTTTAGAAGCTGTATATCAGAAATCAGGACCATTATAAATTATTTTTGAGCATCATTATTTAATAATGAAGGAGAATATACTGTATACTTTAATTAACATATAGAACCACCCTTGCATCTTACCTGAGTGGAGTAAAAATGTGTTTTGTATCTTCTGACTGTTCACAAAGATACTGTAGAGCTTTTATAGCTAAATCCTCTTTATTATTCTGTAATCAATTAGAAATAGTTATTTCAAAGCTCCATATTGTCTCTTCATTTAGAAATAAATGAAACTGCTTTCATCAGTTGCATTTATTCTAACCAAAGTCTAAGATCACAAAAGAAAGGAATGAAAGGCTGTGCCCACAGAAGGTTTTTAGTTAATAACTACTGGCTTAATTTTCTGAAATTTCAGCTTAAGTTTACTGTATATCTATTTGATAATTTCAAACAGTGCAAATGTATCTTTCTGAAAGTTTCAAGAAACATACTCAAATTATTTAATACTATAGACAAAAACACATACCTCCAGAGCAATTTGTGCTGCTAGACTTAAAAGCTGTGATGCTGTAATACCAGCTGTTAACATCCCGTTCTCATTTCTAATAGGATTTTCTAGCAAATTTCCCATTGACCTTAAGGCCTGAAAAGCTTTATTGAACAGTAAAAGTGACAAAAAATTACTTCAGTCTCATTAAGAAAACTAATACTAGTAGTTTTTCCTAGCTACATATTATAAAACTTAATTTGTGCTGCATTTATTTTTTGGATACTCGCCTCAAAGTTAACAATCAACATTTTTCAGCAGTAACTTTTTGCCAGCACATCAACATTCTGATATTATCTGGAAATAAGAGTTTTCTTTATATAATTAACAGAAAAGACTCTGCAAACACATTTGCACAGTTTTATGAAATATTATTGCTTCTGGAAAAAATGGAAAAGAATTTAAACCTGGAAAATTAAGCCTTGACCTATACAAGTCTAATTTGTTATACTTCCTTTACTAATATTTGCATCTTTATCATAGCTGCAAGAGGCACAATGCAACATTAATGAAGTACTCCAACTAAAAAATATACATATATTTTTTTTAATCTTACACCATGTAGTTTGTAGTGAAGGCAAACACAAAAATTTTATCTCATGTTTTCATGCAGAAAACGGATAAAGTTTCTGATATAACACTATGGTGACCAGCAATGAACAACATCAAACAAAATCAAGAAGTCTATGAAAAAATCTCACATTATTTGTGTCATTAAATCCACATGTCAAGTTGTCCAATCGTATGCTCATAATTTTCTAAATACACTTATTTTTATTAAAATACTACTAAATAAACCACCTCCAGAAAACACTTTCTAAGAATAAGCATTTGAATTGTAGACCTGCCTCCTGTCTTATATTCATATCTCAAACTGGAGTACCTCAGAATTATTAGGCAGTAATCTGTGAAGCTGCATGGATGAAAAACATATTCTCTTTCTGATAATGTTTTCACCCGCTTTTCTTTAACAATTAATCTTTAATTTTACATGTCTCTATGAGCACAATTTTTGTGGACACCACATAAAGTGCAGTGTTTGCCAATGAATAAGCTATTACTGGGCTGGACTCCTGACTAATGAACGACATGGGGAAGCAGGTCTTTAAAGCAAATGCTCAGACGTGTCACTGAACTAATGTATAAGTTTAACACATTTATTGTTTAAGAATATTTGTGAGAAAAGTTAAATTTTTGGTGAGATATCTCAAATAGAGCACACTGTAAATATTTTTTAAATTTCTGAAACATTGAAAAGCAGCGGCCAACTTTTTAAATTCTTCAATATAAAACTAGAAAACATTAAATTACATATTCATTTACTGTTTTAAATATACTTTGACAAAGGTTAAGTCAGCTTCTTAATTTTTTAGAAATTTTTCTTTTAACTTAATCAACAGCCACTCAAAACAGGAAAACTCCAGAAGAGGTTATGCACACAGTAGCAACTTGTGCTTGCATAAACCTCGGCCCCAGAAGCACATTCATCTTACTTCTTGAAATTGTAGTGGGTAAAACCATAGACATAGAATTACTAGACACCGCATGATCAGCAGCATTGTATGTCAACGTCGCCGCTATATCGCGAGTGGCACTGCTGTGGAGTGAAGTAGTGGATAAAGATGCCTCACTAATGTGCTGCTTGGGATTGTACAAACCACTGTACACTCCAAGCCAGATCCCGGGGGATTACATTTCATAGATACGGCTAAACAATTGTTTTGGTTATATTTGACCATTAGAAAATCCCGTTTTATAATCTTAAAATATGCCAGGCTAAGATAGCAAAGCTATGCATTCATGTACTGTGCTACCATGGTAATTGCATTGCCTTTATAATATCCTCAGACTGACAGCTGTGATTGATCGATTTTGTAGGGACAGACAGACAAGAATGTAAATCTATCACTTTGTACAATTTATGAAGCCAAACTGTTAATAGCAGTGCAGATTTTTTTCTTTCTCAAGAAATTTAACTGAAAAAGAGTAAAGATCTGTAAAAGTGGTGCATGTGTGTTTTAGGGGGCTGGAATAACAACCCTTTTTTTCCGTCATCTCAAGATTCGGTGTGGCGCCTCTCTAAACACATCTGGAAACGTGGCAGCAAAGGATGAGACTGTCTCCCTGTCTGCTGTTGAGATGTCCTCTACACAAGCAGCAGCAGAAGAAGAGCTTCCATCCCCTTTTGCAAATATCCATGCAATTGTGTGTGACCATAGCTACTCACCAACCTGTTTTGGTGGCCTCGTGGAAAATGCCCTTGTTTACATTTCAGGGTTTGTCATTCGACAGATTTTGAGAAAGCTGTCCTGTGATGTGTGCCGTGCTAGTTTGGTAACAGATGCTGCACCGGCATGATCAAAGCAACCACTTGCTCACATTAAAAAACAAAAGAGGTTTGATGATTCCTTCTGAGGGTACAGTCAAGGTGGACAAAGTAGCTGAGCATGTTATCTGACAGTCGACACTTGGGCAAGCTGTCAGTGTATCTTTGATCGATCAGTTTGTTCGGGCTGAGATTAGTTCAGATGATGCGTTTTTTTCTCAAGGAGCACATTGAGGAAACACAGTTTGAAATTGACAACCATCATTTATGCTCATGTCTTTAGTTCTGTCTGTCTTCCACAAACTAAGGCTGCACCATATTGCCAGACTGAATACACTCTAATTACAGAGTGGCAACACACGGAAATAGTTCTGTTTCAAGGATTTTAGATCCTATCCTGTACATATTTAAGTAACCACAGTGTGTGTGTGCGCGTGAGAGAGAGAGATTGAGAGAGGAATGAGTGAAATGTTTTCAGAAATTATTAAGCCAATTTGTATACAATAAAATTGTTTATTTTTGTCATTGAGTGTATCATTTCACTGTTAAAATAAAGATCACAGTGCCAGCTGCAGTCTTACTATTTTGACTTTCAGACATTGGTCAAGTTTTCATCTCAATAATTGCCATTACTAGTGTATAAATGAATATAAATAATTGCATTTAAATGATTCGTCAAAATCTGTTGTGTGTAAACGATACTGTTTTAAATGTTATTGTTTTTTCATCAGAAAACCCAGTTTCCACGTCTACCTGTATTAGTTTAAATGGCACTTTTGCCACTCGCAATACGGCGGACTTGCCGACATATCGTGTCAACTGGGCAACACAGCAAATGTGGCATCCACCTATGTATGTCTATGGATAAAACATGCAAGCAACATAGCTTAAGTACAAAAAGGGATTCAGCTCCCTAGCTATGGCCAAGTGACATTGTGTTGTGTTGCAGAGCAATATAAACAGCAATCACAAAAACAACTACAAATCTTGGAATATTAAATGGATGACACTTCGACAATTATAAATAATAATTCCTAATCAGGCAAAACCTTTTTAGAAGGACAATTTTAACATTTGAGCACTTAATGTAATTCACCATTAAACACACACCTCCTCCTTTGCATTTAACATGACAGTTCAGTATGATCCCCAGAAAAGACAGTAAAGCCATCTGGGTGTATTCCAAGGCTGCATTCTGTTCATTTCAGAATGATTCAACATTTTCCATGGATCACTGTAGCCAAAATATTTACCATAAGATTTGACAGATTTTAAATCCCCATTGGGTACCTCTTTCAAAAATGTCATGTTTAAGAAAGTCAAAATCCAATTAGCCATTGACCCTTCAAAACCAAAAACTAACATTAGCATATGAATCAAATCAATTTTGTCACTGACTGTTTTGAAAGCTATTTCAGCCCCCACAAGCCAATATGAGTTCTGCTAACAGCTACATGACACATGTAACTATATTCTATTATCATTGTTATTTTTGAATGTGACCCACAGTTACAAAAATATTTTGAGAAAACCTAAAAACAAACTCTTGCATGAAGTCACTAGAAAATTTCAAAATGCTTTAACTTTCAAATCAGTTACCCAAGTATCCAAACACACCCCAATGTTACACCATGTATACATTTTCTTACTTATTTTTAATTGGAAAAACCTAAGTGACATTCTGTGAAAATCCTGAAGCTATTATTAGGTGTGACAGGTTAGGTCTGTATTGCTCCCTTGAACCCTTGTCCACAACTCTAGACTCCAGATAAAAGTCCAAATGATGACTTTATTTTTATGCCACAGTGCACAAAGCACCCTCTCCTCCACTATACTCATACAATTACAAATCACTAATAACAATAATAAACAATCCTCCACTACCAGACATGTTGCCCTCCTACCACCCAGCTCAGCTCACCGTCTGGGAGCTCCCACAGTCCTTTTATCCTTCCTGACCCGGAGGTGTTCCCAATCCCCAGCCCACATGATTCTCTATCACTTCCGGATCAGGTACGAGTCCTTTTTCTCACTCCGGAAGCACGTCGCTCTTCCTTTGACGCACTTCCGGGTTATAGGGCACAAATGAGTCTTCGTTCCTCCCTGCAGCTCCCTCTTGCGGCCCCTGTAGTATCCAGCAGGGTTGTGTACAAAAACTACATAGTCCATGACTCCGTGTTGGTCTTCGGGGTACCTCCATACTGCAGGGAGGGCTCCATCTGGCGGCCTGGGGGTATTGGTTGGGATAACAAGCTGGCCAAAGACCACATAGGGCACGCCTTTAATGTAATTCTCCTTGGAGATTTTGTTCTCATAACAAAAGTGTGCAAGACAGATGTAAGCTGTTGAATGCATACAGATCAGAGGATGACACTTTGCTTTTGTCATTCAGCTGCAATAAGCTGCATGATGCAGCTGTCCTTAAAGAAACCACTGCCATTGAGACACTAAAATCTAGTTTTAAGTTTCAGGGAAGTTAGTTTGTAAAGCAGCTGAAAATGTTCATATCTTTTGCAATAAACTGACTATACTAGCTATAACAGTTAATGATTTCCTAGGGGTGCTTGCAATTGAACTACTTCTATCTTTGATTTGAGTGTAAGAAGTGCTTTCCCGTGGCAATCCGTTATAACATTCAATGCCTTCCCTTGATCAGCCATGAAAGTATTCTATGCTGTTGTTTTCTTTGTTATTTGACCTTGTCTAAACGAAGAGCTGAAAAGAATTCAAGCAGTACATTGAGGAAACTGTGTTTGGTGTTTAAAATGTAATGGCTGACCCTACAATATTTTGATAAAACAGGCTTATCACATAGTGATGGACAACAAATGTTTCTGACAGGAATACTAATCAACTTGGAAAAGGATGGTCCACATTTTCAAGATGTGTTTGAAAGCAGGGTTATTAAAGAATGGACCTCATGGAAAGTATTGAATGAATGGAAAGTGAACCATCTCAATTTGAATCAAAAATATCATACAATTCAGTTACAAAACTTAAAAACCAATTGAAAGGTATGTTGACAAAATAAAAGATTAACATAATCTAAGTAAGAACATAAAGACAGAAAAGAACTTCTGCAGCAAACAAAAGCAACACCCGACAAGGTTACATTTTCAATAGATAATGGTAAATAAATGATTATGCTGGCAAATTTGTGAAAATACCAGATTGTTGGTGAAGTAAAAATTCCACCTTTGAGTTCATTGAGTGTAATAATTCAACAGTCAGTCAAAACCAAAATTAGAAAATCGGGCAAACGCACTTTAATAATCAATGAATCAATTGACATAACTGTTTTAAACATGTTATTTTTATTTATTAAATTTAGGATTCAAAGGGAATCCAGTCAAATCCAATGTGTTCTCTGGCATTGTAACATTAACAGCTTGTGACAGTTTATCTACTCTTGGCTATTCAACAGTTTATATATAAAACAAGTTAAATTTAAACTAGATGGTTAACTGAAGAGCACATTAGTCATTCATGAAAAGGTGTAGCTGCTCTTTTCTGGCAGTTCAATCCACACTTATCAGAGCAACCCTGTGGTACATCGTGAGGAACTTGATATAGATGATACTTGATAAGTGACAATGAGACTTTGCTAAGGACTTTAAAAAACATCATCAAGCAGGTCATCAGTTGACAAGACAAAATTTGAAGGACTTGTCAAAGCTACAAAGACAAATGTGATTGCATTTAAACCACTAAATGAAGTTCAAGATACTGATTAAAGAAAAATTAGAATCTGGAACTGTAAAGACATTTTCAGATATAGTTATATTTACTAAACAACAGGATCACTTCAAGGTGTAATTTTCACTTTTGGATATGTGTAGCACATTCCAGACCTTGAGTGCTGACTACAGGATTTAGTCTAATGAACAATATAAAAACAAAACATAGAAATTATTTAGATGCTTGAGAATTTGGAAAACCTGATAAGAATTATTATGGACAGAATATTAATGTCCATTGAGTTTATAAGTTATGGAAGACAGAACAGGTCAGAAGAAAAGCTATTTGACTATTTAGTGAAATTTTGAGTAGAAATAAACTTTTTATTTAAACAAAAATGGCATCAGTTCAGTTAATTTCTCGATAGTTACCATTAAATATGGAATAAAGTAAATAATCACACATGTGATGGTTTTTTGTGCTATTTACAGATATGCATTGCTAATACTGGTGCTCAAAATGGTTGTTTTTTAGAACTTGTTAATCATACGAAAAAAAATATTTGCATACTTCAGGCTACTCCTTACTGAGAACATTGCCACTAGTATTAATGTCAATAATAGGTACCCCCAACAAAACTACAGGCCTAACATCTCATGAAGTATTAATGGAAGGACCAATGCAATAACCACCATTTAACTCTTCCATAGATAATGTTACAATACTGACCAACAATTAGCAAAACTCCAGTATTTATACCTGAAGGTAAAGGCTACCCTTTTTAGGTTACTGAAGATATCAGCACATGTGGTTGAACCCAAGATTAGATAAGTGTTCAAGAAAAAGAATTGCCAAGCTCCAAGGTGGAACAGACCATAACAGGTACTCCTAACCTTTAACACAGCACTAAAACTTGATCAAGCCATTAATCAACTGAATCTATGTGTATTGCTACACACTCAAGATCCAGTTAAAGGGATCATGTGTCCCCAACACAACGTAAGGGTTACAGACCCCCCAAAAAGGGAATCAAGTATCATCAGTGAAAAGACAGTTAAAAATTCAGTCTCCAATTGCTATAATTAAATGAGACAGTGCTAAAGACGGTGCTTTAATTTACTTTTACTTATTTGGCTGACACGTTTATCCAAAACAACTTACAACATTTGAGATACAATTGGTATCATTTCTTTTAATAATAATGTTATTTTTGTAGCGCCTTTCATACACTCAAGGACACTTTACAATTAAATAAAAGACAGTAGTAATTACATACATGAAGGAATAATACTCATTGAAGAAATGTGTTTTTAACAGATGTTTGAAATTATTAATAGATTTTTCCATTCGAAGGCTGAGAAGGAGAGAATTACAAATTTTAGGGGCTATCACTCTGAAAGCTCTCCCACCCATAGTTATTAATCTGTATTTAGGAACAGTGATTAATTTAGCGTCCGATGATCGTAATGCACCGGCAGGAATGTAAGGAAGTAGCAGCTCAGACAGATAATGAGGAACTAAACCATGAAGGGCTTTAAAAGTGAGAAGGATAATTTTAGATTTGATTCTTGAAGAAACTGGTAACCAATATAACTCATAGAGGACAGGAGTGATGTGAGCAGATTTTTTAGTGTGTGTAAGTAAACGAGCAGCAGAATTCTGAACATATTGTAATCTGTTGATATATTTAGTTGGGAGGCCATAAAACAAAGCATTGCAATAGTCCAGACGGGTAGTGATGAAAGCGGGAATGAGTGACTCAGTATCTTTCACACTGAGGAAAGAATGCAGATGAGCAAAGTTATGAAGATGAAAAAAGGCTGTCTGTACTATTGAGCTGATGTGTGATTGAAAAGTAAAAAGCTGATCAAAGATGACACCCAAATTACAGACTGATGCTGAGGGTTGAACCAGGATCCCATCAATGTCAATTTTTAGCCCACAAAGGGTTGAGAGGACAGATTTGGTGCTAACCAATAAGATTTCTGCTTTATCAGGATTGAGTTGTAAAAAATGATCTGTCATCCAATGATTGATTTCCCAAATGCAGTCAGTCGGTGCAACAGGTGAAGATGTTTTAGTTCCATCCAGGCTTACATAAAGTTGCGTGTCATCGGCATAGCAGTGGAAGCTCAGACCATACCGACGAATAATCTCCCTTAATGGGAGCATATAGATGTTAAAGAAGATTGGACCGAGAACTGACCCTTGTGTGAAAGAAGTAGTGGCACATTTGAATTCCCTAATGAAGACGTAATACTGGCGATCACTGAGGTACGATGTGAACCAAGAAAGAGCGGCACCAAAGATACCGATAGCTGAAAGTCGGGACAGTAAAATGTCATGGTTAAGTGTATCAAACACTGCGCTCAAGTCAAGAAGAACTAGTATATCCCAAATCTGCAGTTATAAGTCATTGGCTACCTTAAGTAAAGCAGTTTCAGTGTTATGTAGGCTCTGAATCCAAAATGAAAAGGCTCAAGCAGGTTCTTCTTCCATTTGGAGCACAGGGAGGTGTAGTGACTTGCTCAGGGTCACACAGTGTCAGTGGCAGGATTTTAACCCACAACTTCAGGGTTTAAAGTCCAAAGCCTTAACCACTCTGCCACACTGCCAATGGTGTGTCATGTTCTTGTAATCTTTGACACCAAAGCAGATGTAAACCTGTCCTAAAGTGACATTTTCTATCTTTGTGGGTTGTAAATCATAGAAGGCACCCATTCACAGTGGATCAAGAGTTCCAAATATTAATGTCTTTTTCTTTGGAAAATTGGACACCAAAGCCTGATTAGACCATATTGAATTACCCAGTGTAGAAGAGGATTTGCCACAACCTTTTATCTATTTTTCTGCAGCAAAGCCTTTCAAAGAGAATTTAAACCATGAAATAAAAGGAAAACTACTGCCAAACTTAACAAGGTAATAGAACCATCTATACAAGAAACATGTATTTATTGATTATTTGTAACTTTTATTTTCATCATGGAAATAATGAGTGGTTATTTTAGATTTAACTTGTACACCAATAAGGATGTAGCAAGGAATTTAGGAAATGTGACTAGCATAATAACATGGCATGTACCTAGTGGCAGCAAAAATCTGTTAAAGTGTTACTATCTTAAGACTTAAGTCTAATTAAAGCATAACTTGGCAAATGATTGATAGATAGATAGATAGATAGATAGATAGATAGATTTTATTTGTCCCCGTGGGGAAATAAAAATTTGACAGAAGTTCAAGAAATTATATATATCGCGGCTTCACTCTATCGCACATTTTATATGCAAGCATATCTACAGTAAATATATAATGCAGATTTTTCACTGCTTCGTGGGTTTCTGCAGACAATGGGTCTTTTTACTTCTGGTACATGCTTCCTCAGTTGGTTTTCCCAGTTGATTTCATACAAGGTACGCTATTGGCGGATGGCTGAGAAGCTACCCAATCAGAGCATGCAGTTAAGTTCCTGTGTGCTGAATGGATCAGCGACAGAGCGCTGAATTCGATCCCGCTGCATTAACCAAGAAGTCTCATCTCATTCAGCATCAACGTGTTTCACTGTGTAAAAAGTTAAATTTTGTGCTCTTTTGTATTTATCTTTGTGCATAGTCAAGCCCTTCTCAATGGCTCCAAAACATTCTGCTCCTGCTACAGCTTCAGGGGCTGTGCCCAAGCGCTAACGGAAAATGGTAACGATTGCCAAAAAGGTAAAAGTTTTGGATATGTTGAAGGAGGTGAAGAGCTACACCGCTGCAGGACACCATTAAGGCCTCAATGAGTCCAAGATTCTTTTTATTTAAAAAGGAGGAAAAGAATATAAGATCTACAGCCGCAGTGTCCTTTAACCAGGGCGCAAAACGAGTTGTAAGTGGATGTAATAAGGCAGTAGTCTAGATGGAATCTTCTTTAGGGATTTGGATTGAAGACTGCCGGAAGAAGAACAACGACGGTGCTACACAATTGCCTGAAGAGGCTCTCCTTTGTTGTGCAGTAAAATTAAACTCATCGTTATTGGACAAGTCGTCATGTCATTGTTGGTGAGTAACCATAATTAATTTTTTACGTACAGTACTTATTACATGTACATAGTTTAGTGTCACTGTACACACATTTTACTGTATACAATTTTTCTTGCATTGTACATGTTTATTGCTGCTGGCCTGTCTGTCGTAATGGCTGTAACATATGTGATATCAGAGACGCTCGATATCTTTAAAATAATATTTAGGTTTTACAGTATATAAACAGTATGTTTACATACATAATTTCAATGAATCTTACCTAATATCTAAGAGAATACAAAGGGTTTATGCTGTATAACTGTGCGGGAAATGTTTCTAATAGTGTGGGAGAGTTTACAAGGGCTTAAAATATATAAAAATAACCATATGAACATATGGTTTTTACTTTGTGGATTTTCACCTTTCGGATTCTGGAACGCAACCCCCGCAATTGAGGAGGGATTACTGTGTGTGTGTGTATATATATATATATATATATATATATATATATATATATAACCAAAATACCCGTGCTTCGCATCGGAGAAGTAGTGTGTTAAATAAGTGATGGAAAAGAAAAGGTAACATTTTAAAAATAACTTAACATGATTGTCAATGTAATTGTTTTTGTTACTGCTATGAGTGTTGTTGTCCTCAAGGATTTGATTATCATTATTTTTTTCAATCAGGTTCATATTTGGAGGACGTGTTGTGTTCCAAGTTACATTCCGTGTTTGTCAACCGTTGTAAAGTTAACAGGTTTCATTCATCGATGTGTTCACTACCCAAATCGCTGCTCGTGAATCTAAGATGTTTAACAGGCATTCCCGGTATTAAGTTGTGGAATTGCCTGTGAGTATTTAGCGACAGCATCTCTATGAACTTGTGGATTTGTCTGCGAGTATTTAGCGACAGCGTGTCTATTAACTTGTGGATTTTTCTGCGAGTATTTGGTGTCAGCGCCACAAAGTTATTTTCCTCTAACTGCATCAGAAAATGTACCACGACGTCTGATACGCCTCCTTTTTACTGTTTTCTCACAGTTTGGATTGCTGCTGTCATAATCAGTTTAAGTTTCATGGTTTGTTTCAATTCTGTTAATATTTGCAGGACTTGTGTTGAAGTGACATTCGGCATCTGTCAAGCGTTGTAAGCATACAACCGACTTCATCGCTAACTTCGCATCAAGCTTTTCAGAGTTTAAACATTCATAAACATCAAAGTGTCCACTACTCAAATCGTCACCTGTGAATCTAAGATGTTTAAGAGCCTTCGGCGGTTCTTCAAAGGTGTAAGATATTTGGCCATTTCGGTACACTTGAAAGCGACAACCGAACAATTCAGCGGCAGCCATCAACTCACATGCAGAAGCATAGGTGAGGGGCTTAAGCATTTCACTCTTATAGTGCTCCTGTGTAGTATAATTATCTCCTGTACCGTCATCAGTCCACACCTTGAACCTGACCCAGTCAATCAATACGCAAGACACAATGTTCCCCCGGATATCAAGATTGAGCCTGATATGGCAGTGCAATATGTAACACAGAGAATGTAAAAGGCAGGCAGCATCTCCAGGCATGGAAACCACTCGGTAAGTGACAGTTCTTTGATCGATGGTGATCACTTTGATAGACATCTCACTACCCAAATCGCTACTTGTGAATCTAAGATGTTTAACAGGCATTCCCGGTATTAACTTGTGGATTTGCCTGCGAATATTTAGCAGCAGCGTCTCTATGAACTGGTGGATTTGCCTGCGAGTATTTAGCGACAGCGTCTCTATGAACTTGTGGATTTGCCTGCGAATACTTAGCGACAGCGTGTCTATTAACTTGGATTTTTCTGTGAGTTTTGGAGGCAGCGTCACAAAGTTGTCTTCATCTAGCTGCATCAGAAAATGTACCACGACGTCTGACACGCCTCCTTTTTACTGTTTTCTCACAGCTTGGATTGCTGCTGTAATAATCAGCTTGAGTTTCATAGTTTGTTTCAATTACGTTAGTATTTGCAGGACTTGTGTTGAAGTGATATTCGGCATCTGTCAAGCGTTGTAAGCATACAACTGCCTTCATCGCTAACTTCGCATCGTAATAAACAAACAATAAAACAGAGGAGAAGCCGTGGATTAAATAAAAGGGCTGCAGTTATCAGCTGGGAGATGTGAATACCGTGGCGAACGAAGGCAGGGAATGAAGAGACAGGAGCGAAGGACGGTCTTACATGGGCAGGCAGTCAATTACGTGGGAGGCGTGGGGATGGGGGAATATGTCCTTAATCCATTCCAGATCCTTGGACTTATACGGAACAGGACGTATACTAAACTAATTTTTCCCATAAGAAATACTGGGAAAATGATTAATCCATTCCCATGAAAAAAAATCCTATTGTTGTTGGCATATTATACATTGATGGGGTTGTATAAAATAATTGAAACACTGTTTAATATTAAAATATATAAATACAAAAGCAATTAGATGAAATAAATGAAAATTTAACCTCACTTTACTTTATAATAACGTCTTTGTTTTTCACAATCGTAGATACTGTCGTTCTCGGCAAACGGTATACAACAGCCATGTCCCGGATACGCATGCCACCTTCATACTTTTCAGCAATCAATTCAAATTTACTGTACGTGAAAAAACACAAAATCATGTTGTGGTGATGTGGATTTGCTGTATGCTCCCATCTGCTGTCAGGGAGCCCTTCAACCCTACACTGTCGGTAATGTTACCGATGAGCTTAGCAGTGAGGCACAACAAAGCATGGGGATGGTGAAAAAGTGCAAAGTGCTTTTATTAAAACAATCAACAAAACAAGGTGTTCAAATTAAAGTGCAATGTCCAAAGTTCCAATAAATAATCCATAAAATCAGAAGTGAAACGTGGAGGCTAAAATACAGCAGGACGCATTCTTTAAAAAAGAAAAACAAAGCAGGGGAGTCGCCCTACTTGCAGCTGACCTTCATACTGCCAACTTCAGCTGTTCAATTCACCTCTCCAATCCCTGGCTCCGGTAGGCTCCTCCTGACAACGAAGTGGGATCCACAGTGACCAGGGTGCCTACGCTGGGGAATACACTCGCCCAAGTCCTTACATGGAAAGTCACCCTCCTTTCGGTCAATCCCGCTCCATGATCACTCAGCGGGAGTGACCACTACTACTATTCCCCTGGTGTCGGCCCAACACCCAGGCTCCCTGTTCAGCTGCAATGCTCTCCTGCACCGTCTCTCTCTCTCTCTCTCTCTCAATCTCCTGTCCGTTCTTTCTTTTTCCTCCCCTTCTAGCCAATTCGCGCTTCTGTTTATCAAGATAAGCAGCCCCAGGAACAATCACGAATGCGGATGGTCTCTCACCTGTGCACCTAGGTGAAAAACGGCCACATCGCAAATTGCCCTGAGAACCGCTTCAGTCACACAACCACCACGCCCTCTCACCAAGCTCTTAACAACTCCCATAAATCAATTCACATGATAAAAACTAACAAAAACCCATGTATAGAAAAATGTAATTACTACACTATGAAAACAGAAGCTCTTGGTACTAGAGTGTCCAATCCTATTAATAAAAATAGAGATATATATTCAACTAACAGCTGTTTCTAGCAATACAAAACATAATTAATATTGACTTCTTAGGCCAAAGTAATATAGAAAATAGCTAAACAAATTAATAATTAAGCACAACAGAGAAGGAGTGTTTTATGAAGGGAGTCGCTGCATGTTTGCAGTTTGTGAACTGGAAAACCCAGATACAAAACAAGGATCCCAGCTGGTGGCAGAAGATTTTTCAAAGCAGTAAAAAGCTCAGATAAAACCCTTTCAGTTCAGGTATATTTCTGAAGGGGGTAGATGCTTTGCATTAATGAGAATAATACTGACGTCTGCTGAAGGGAAGAGTGACAAATATATTTTATAAGAGATACTGCCCATCTTTAGTGGAAACAATGGTGGAAGCCTACCAGAGTCCACCGCTGGATATACATCAGGTGACTTTGTAGAACTGATCAAGTGTGATAGAAAAATGGTTTTGTTTATATGAGGACTCTTATATTTGTTCATTCTTGCACTGGTCATTGGCATAAACTGGCAACTTTGATGTTTTTGAAGTAAATGCTACAGATGCCTGTGTCGCTAGTAATGGTACTATTGAAAAGTATGACTGTAGACCAGTTACATTTTTGCAAAGCAAATATGACTAGTATTTATTGGATAGAGGGAAATCAAATAGTTTCTCTAACCATAAAAAGTATGGCATTGGTGAGCAGTTCTACTATATCTGGAACCTCAAGTGCAAAAACACATTGCTGATATTTATAGAAGGACAAATGCACACACATGATTAAACAATTAGACGCAGAAAAGGTTAATGGACTTTAGGACAAATTTAAGTCATAGTTGGTGGAAAGTCTTTTCAAATTGGTCAACTTATGTTAATTTAATTGCATAGACAAACCATTATTACGTTGTTATCGGCTCACACAGAACTATGTTATTCTAAATTGCCTCAGTGTCCCCATTGCAAAAAGAAAAGGCCAAAAAGGACTCAAGTTCCAAATACAAGGTAGAACCATTGATATCAGACCACTGTTCTTAAGGAATATAAACAATTATCACAAACTACATTCTCAGATGGTAGCAGGGCTTGCTCATAACAGCAACTCGTATTCTTATTTTGACTGACTTTATATCAGAAGATTGAATTATATTTAATAATATGTTTTCAAATTGAGGTTCAGGATGAATCTGGTGACTGTCATGATGGAGCATAATTCTGTATAAATGACAATAAAAATTGATATCGGATTTAAGCCATGTAGTTAGGGGGCTAGTAATGTTATATAGAATTGTTATTAAGATTTTATCAGAATTACAGAGGCTCACTTCTTTACTTTTGTTTTATTTTGAAAAGTATGTGAGTTAGAATTTTGACTTTCATTATTTTGATTAAGTTGTTGATTTAAAAGTATTTTCCTTTTGATTTCAATTCTTTGTTTAATTAGTTTCGTACCTGTTCTTTTATGCATAATTACTAAATTAACCTTAAACAACTGATTATTTTTGAAGTTTTTAAGGCATTCTCCTTTTGCAAGCATAAAAATCTGACAAGACTTTAGGAAAAAAAAGCATGGTCATTTTCTTCAATAGCATTGTAAATTCATTATATACTGTAACAAACGACAGCACCTCTTTCTTCACAGTTCTCCAACACTGCAATTTTGTAGATGCTGAACTGAGTAAAAATACTTTCCGGATCACACCTCTCAGATTCTTTGATTGCTTCATTAGCCTAAAAAAATTACATATTTTTATGCAACATATTTATGTTATGTACAGTAAACAGAAATAATAAAACTGTACACTAAAAGAACAAATTATTCATGATTATGCCAAGTAATATAATTTTTACATTTATGGCTGTAGATTTTGCAAATGTAAAAAACAAAACTGTGAAGTCCATATAATATACTATATTATACAGTACATATAACTACTAAAAACCATGAAAAGACAGCAAGTAACAAGAAAGATATGGAGGTAATCCAGAAGTAAAATATTTTCGTATACAAATAAAATATCACAGCCTAATCTTTATAAAAATATATGCACTGGTGGAAAATTTTAAAAGAGACCTGTAAGCATAAAATTATAAAACTGAAATTTGAAATGAAGAATAATTTAATTGCATTAAGAATATAACACACAAAGTGATACAATGTGATTTTTTCAATATATTAAGTATCACGTGTTACCTTTTACATTAATATACTTTGGCATGGAAGCGATCATACACATGATGAATAAATATCCTTTTGTGGAATATCACTCTATATCCTTTTGACCTGGAGGTCCCACTGGTTGAGACTGATAGCTAGGATAGTAGACATCTAATCCAGCATGCTTGACCAGGGAGAGGTCCAATGAGCGAACTAACCAGGGGAGTTGCTGAAGAGCCCCTATAGTATGTTGAGTTGCATGGCTGGAATGTAGGCAGACAATGTATTGCAAGAAGAATACATCACCCATTTTAAACTAACATGGGTTCAGGACCAGTTGGACAGTGATTTTGATAAAGATTTCATTATTTCATGTCTTCTTCACAAACACAAGTCACAAACAAGCACTGTAACTGATAGCACCACACACTACGATAGTCGGCTTGGGCCTTGCGTATAATAGATGTATTCGTAACAGACATAGTTGTTTTTAGGGTCAATTCTTGATACGTACATAACCATTACTCATTCTCAGGTACAATCTGTTTCCATCACTGAGACTGTCATTCCGCCTTCCAATTAGCCAATTTGAAGCATGACAGCAGGTGTGTGTGTGTGGCAGTAACAATGATTAAGTGGCAGTTTTGCCATGTGAACATGTAATCCCAGTTCTGCTAAAATACAACAGTTGCATATGGTCCAAGTGGACATTCCTGGTACAGCAGTGTCCCTGATATGAGCCAGAGTGTCTATTCTGTGAAGTGTTAGTCTTGGGACTATGATCACAACATTATCTGCATTACACATTTGCAATATTATATTACATTATTCCAAGCTGGATTTCTTCTGTGTGTTTTTCCCCACTGGTGTATATATTAAAAAGAGCAGCAAGTCCAGCTGTAATGACTAAATGCAAAGAAAGCAATCATTCATTTTTAAACTAAAGATCAGACGATGGAAAGTACACTAAACAGCAAACCAAGAGTGTTAATCAGAAATCAAAAAATATCAAACAGAAAAAATGAGGGTCAAAGGTCAGTTGATGACACCAAAGCCAAAATGAAAGATGTAGATCATAGTCAAGATCAAATTGTAACAAAATAGACAGTCTGAATGTAAAGATTCACCATCAAAAACTCACTTGACTAGCAAATGCATGAATCTGACCTTTCAAGCCCTTGAGATGATTGCATCATTTGTTGCACATTCTCAGTCATCCAGCCCAGCAACCATTAGGCAACCAAGCAAAACGAAGACAGAAATTGGCAGTGTCCATATTAAATACAAGGTTGTGTCATGAAAGAACATACTGTGAATTCAATGTTATTAAAAATATATCAGGAAAAAAAGGACCACAACAATTCTTGGGCCTCATGTATAGGGAATCCATTCAAGTTGAGAATCCCGCATGTCATTCCTGGGAATCCTGGGCTACCGGGAATGACACAGTGCACGGGCATCTCACATGTGAACGGTTTTAGAACGACTGACACTTATTTTTAATAAAACTACTGCAATATGTTGACACCAATAAAAGACTAACCTTATCTACAAGCTGTTCATCCTGTCATACAAGTACATGTATCTAGTTCAGGGGTGCCCATACTTTTTCGGCTTGCGAGCTACTTTTAAATTGATCAGGTCGAAATGATCTACCTACATTAAAAATGCTATATACACACACACACACACACATATATATATTGTTTGTATATATATATATATATATATATATATATACAAACCAGATTCCAAAAAAGTTGGGACACTAAACAAATTGTGAATAAAAACTGAATGCAATGATGTGGAGATGGCAAATGTCAATATTTTATTTGTAATAGAACGTAGATGACAGATCAAACGTTTAATCTGAGTAAATGTATCATTTTAAAGGAAAAATATGTTGTTTCAAAATTTCACGGTGTCAACAAATCCCAAAAAAGTTGGGACAAGTAGCAATAAGAGGCTGGAAAAAGTAAATTTGAGCATAACAAAGAGCTGGAAGACCAATTAACACTAATTAGGTCAATTGGCAACATGATTGGGTATAAAAAGAGCTTCTCAGAGTGGCAGTGTCTCTCAGAAGCCAAGATGGGTAGAGGATCACCAATTCCCATAATGTTGCGCAGAAAGATAGTGGAGCAATATCAGAAAGGTGTTACCCAGCGAAAAATTGCAAAGACTTTGCATCCATCATCATCAACTGTGCATAACATCATCCGAAGATTCAGAGAATCTGGAACAATCTCTGTGCGTAAGGGTCAAGGCCGTAAAACCATATTGGATGCCCGTGATCTCCGGCCCTTAAACGACACTGCACCACAAACAGGAATGCTACTGTAAAGGAAATCACAGAATGGGCTCAGGAATACTTCCAGAAACCATTGTCAGTGAACACAATCCACCGTGCCATTCGCCATTGCCAGCTGAAACTCTACAGTGCAAAGAAGAAGCCATTTCTAAGCAAGATCCACAAGCTCAGGCATTGTCACTGGGCCAGGGATCATTTAAAATGGAGTGTGGCAAAATGGAAGACTGTTCTGTGGTCAGACGAGTCACGATTCAAAGTTCTTTTGGAAATCTGGGACGCCATGTCATCCGGACCAAAGAGGACAAGGACAACCCAAGTTGTTATCAACGCTCAGTTCAGAAGCCTGCATCTCTGATGGTATGGGGTGGCATGAGTGCGTGTGGCATGGGCAGCTTGCATGTCTGGAAAGGCACCATCAATGCAGAAAAATATATTCAGGTTCTAGAACAACATATGCTCCCATCCAGACGTCATCTCTTTCAGGTTAGACCCTGCATTTTTCAACAAGATAATGCCAGACCACATTCTGCATCAATCACAACATCATGGCTGCGTAGGAGAAGGATCCGGGTACTGAAATGGCCAGTCTGCAGTCCAGATCTTTCACCTATAGAGAACATTTGGCGCATCATAAAGAGGAAGGTGCGACAAAGAAGGCCCAAGACGATTGAACAGTTTCAGGCCTGTATTAGACAAGAATGGGAGAGCATTCCTATTTCTAAACTTAAGAAACTGGTCTCCTCGGTCCCCAGACGTCTGTTGAGTGTTGTAAGAAGAAGGGGAGATGCCACACAGTGGTGAAAATGGCCTTGTCCCAACTTTTTTGGGATTTGTTGACACCATGAAATTCTGAATCAACATATTTTCCCTTAAAATGATACATTTTCTCAGTTTAAACTTTTGTTCCGTGATTTATGTTCTATTCTAAATAAAATATTAGAAGTTGGCACCTCCACATCATTGCATTCAGTTTTTATTCACGATTTGTATAGTGTCCCAACTTTTTTGGAATCCGGTTTGTACACACTGCATAGTTTTACTGTCAAATAATGCAGAGTACGCGACACGTGTTTCGCCCCTTACGTTGTGCCATGGTGTGTGGTTCGTTTATTTGACAGCATGTAGATCAGGGTAATTACATTCATGGCATTCATAGTCTGAATCACAATCTGACTGTATGGGTGGTTACCTACCAGGTAATGCTTGTGTCGGCAAACATCCGCCATGGTGCCCTCTTCAGTTGCGAGAAGCAGATCATAGAATGTTGCAAAGTTTTAGTGTCAAATAATGCAAAGAGTACATGACACATATTTGCCCTAATTCTGGGCTCATCAGGCGTACACACTCACTGCACCCCCCCTCTTGGGAATCGAACCTCGGACGACAGTGTCAGAGGCGAAGCCATGGCGTGTGGTTCGTTCATTTGACAGCATGTAGATCAGTGTAATTACATTCATGGCATTTGTAGTCTGAATCACAGTCTGATTGTATGGGTGCATGTGGGATGACCAGTGTGTTAGAAGGAAAGAGATCTCAGACTGGCTGCCCTGTATGTCAATCAAGTGGCAAATTCCACAGGGAGGATATATGATAGACTAACGTTTTTGAATGCAACGCGATCTACCCAATCAGATACTGATACACTTGTTCTAAACAATGCCCGCGCTTGCCGTTGCTCTGAAACACCTCCATTTCAGCTTTTACTGATGCATCCAAATTCTTGTCATCATTCTGTGATGGCAAGTTTCTTGGCACAGATAATGCGGATGCAACAGACTGACGTATTGCAATTTTAAGTTGTGGTTCAAGGCTGTTGTCTGACAGACGTCAATGAAGTCTCCCCTGTCCCGGCATTTGTGAGCTGGCGAGTGCAGACTCCTACCAGTCCACTATACTCAGTCTTAGTTGGAGCCGGGAGACTGACGACTGCTGCTGGCTGACTACATCAATCTGCAAAACACTACACCATGGGCCAAAAAACCGTGCCACTTAATTATTTTCAACTATAAAACTGTTATTTCTTGATCGATTTTTACACGCTATATATGCGAGCTTGGCCGTTCCCAGTTTCCCAGGAATTACAGCAGTTTCATTCCCGGGAATGCAGGAATGAAAAATGTCTGGGAATAGATTCTCTACTCATGTATAAAATTGTGTGTAGAATTCACACTAAAACATGGTGTATGGACAAAACTGGAAACGTGCAAACACACAAAGAAAATCCAGATGTATAAAACTGTGAGCACGCCAAGTTCCACTCAATTCCCCATTACAACTTCAAATGAATGCGAAATTTAACGCACATGCCTACATCACTATCCCGACTCCTCCCATTTCACATATTTTAATATGCAAATCAATATAAATTGCCCCTTTCATTAACTGTTTTGTGAAAAGACAATGGTATAAGCACATATAAAAAAGAAGAATTTCAGCGAATGCAAAGTGGAGGCAAGGAAAAACATACTATTTGTTGGCTTAAGCAGTGGTATAAGCAACAAAAGGAATTTGTTTACCTATATTTGTTTACTTATCTTTCTACAGCATAAAGTCAAAGTAAACTGCAGAGCTTACTGTGTTTGATCAACACAGGCATGCTGACAAAGTACATGTGTAATGCCACTCTTTATTCAGGGAAAGATCCCAGTCATCCCATAGGAAAAAGACTTTCCGAGACTAAAGTCATAAAGCTTACGGACCCTTTTCTGGACAAAGGCAGAACCATAAATATATATACAGTGGGACCTCGGTTTGCGAGCATAATTTGTTCCGGAAACGTGCTCGCAATCCAAAGCACTCGTATATCAAAGCGAATTTCCCCATAAGAAATAATGGAAACTCAGATGATTCGTTCCACAACCCAAAACTATTCATATAAAAATGATTAATACAAAATATAAAGTAAAAATACATAAAAAAAATTAACCTGCACTTTACCTTTAAAAAGAATCATGGCTGGTGTGAGTGAGTTTCTAAACTCATGTGGGATTCCACCCAACGGGACGACACGCGGAAGAGTGTCCCAAAGCAATTGCAGTCTTCCAGCGCTGTAGCAGTTCGCCGTATAAGCGCATCCAAAAAGATCACAGACATGCTATAAGCGCCTGCCATCAATGGGTGATACAAGGAACATTATAAAGATCCCACTACAATAAATAACAGCACTGTTGCTGTTTCAAGCTGAAGGCGGCTGGTGTTGTTAAAGTACTGAGACTCAGCTTCGTGTTTTGGGGCGCAAGATGGGGACTCGCACTTCACAGCGCACACACACACACACACACACACACACACACACACACACACACAGTCACAATGCTGTAGTAAACAGTATACGCTCGTACAGACTAAATAAGTGAGGCACACAGACTCAGACGGAGAATAGGAGACAATTCCCCTCAAGGGAAGAGAGACGCGCTGCGCGCGAGCAAGAGAGATAAGGAGAAAGAGAGAGCGAGAGAGAGGTGAGTGCGAGCGAGATAAGGAGAGAGAGAGACGCGTTGTGCGAGCAAGAGAGATAAGGAGAGAGAGAGAGGTGTGCGTGTGAGAGAAGAACCATCAGCTTAGTTGTGATCACATGACGCTAAGCAGACAAAGTGTATCCATACTGCTCGTATTGCAAGGCATCGCTCGTTTATCAAGTCAAAATTTATTAAAAAATTTTGCTCGTCTTGCAAAACACTCGTAAACCAAGTTACTCGTAAACCGAGGTTCCACTGTATACTGTATATTGTCACAGATGAGCGGGGACACTGCCCGGCCGGGATGCCTGGATAGTCCCAGAGTTGGACGATACTTCTCCTCGGCAACGAGAGGGCAGCCGCCTGGGTTATTTGGGGGCCATAGGGACGGAGCTGGGACGCTCATTATGTAAGAACGTGGCCCCAGCCGGGGGCGCCTGGACAATTACAGAATCCTGGATGGCAGCACTTCCGCCACATCAGGAAGTGCTGCCGGAAGCAATTCTAAGGATACCCAGGTGCTTTCCTGACATTTCCGCCACACCAGGAAGTGACGTCAAAGGGAGCACCTGGAGCTCATCCGGGTCATGATAAAAGGGGCCGCCTCGCTCCAGTAGACGAGCCACAGTTGGGAGAAAGGAGACAAAGCTTGTGAGGAGGAGAGAGGAGGTCAAGAGAGAGAGAGAGAAATAGAAGAAGAGAAAGAAGAAGAGAGTTGGTGAAAGAAGGCATTGTGGTGCTGAAAATATTAATAAAGAAGTGTGTTTTGGACATTCTGGTGTCGGTCTATCTGTGTTCGGGGGTATGCTTTCCACAATATATTTTAACTAGATATCTCAAATTTCTTAAATTAGCAGCATTCAAAGTTACAGTTAAAATGTTGTGGAATGTAAGATGAGTGATATCTAGCATATAAATTGAAAATCTTTATTTGTAATGTGAAAGAGTCAGGAAGATGGACAAACCAGTTTTCTACCCCCAGAGTTTCATCGATAAGGAAAGCACCTTCTGGGCTAATTTTTACGGTTTATTTCCTTTATTTCTTGTTTGGAAAAATGTTAGCTGTTTCATTGATTAAAGTTACTCTCCCATATTAATCGTGGCTGAACTGCGAAAGAGGGTTGTGCATGAGCTGTTTCATTGGTGAATAGCCTCATGAAGTGTTTGGCAATATGCGTCAGGAGTGTACAGGGGACAATAAATATTGAACCTTTCAAAGGCATGCTCTCTCAGCCATTTTTCCATTCTGAAAAGAGCAGACCAGAAATAATACAGTGTAACAACAATTTTATGTGCCATCTAAAATTACACATCTAAAATTATAAATTGTATGCTATAGTTTGTAACCAACACTCAAATTTTACTCTGTTTCCTTATAATTTGGGCATATTATCATTGATGCATCATTACATGTATACTTTAACTTTTACCTGTTCTTTTAAAAGTGTTTGCTGGAGGGCACAGCTGAAGTAAATTACCCGACACTGTCGTAAGAGTATGGGATTTAAAATATTTTGTTAAAGTGAACATAATAAAGAATATAAAAGGAGACAATTCAAAACAAGTACCTTTAGGAAATTTGCAAATATATATATATATATATATATATATATATATATATATATATATATATATATATATATAATTCACTAAGGCAAGACAACCATGAAAAGCACGCGGAAGGCGTGGATTCACTAAGCGCCGACAAGTGAGACACCTATGGCGCCGAAGGAAGGAGCCACGCCCACCAACTCCATTGGATACGGCGACAACTCGCAGGGCCACGCCCACCAAGTCGGACGCGAGGACACAGAAAAAGTGCGTCATTTATATTCGTCTGTCGAGGAGGCCACATGCGGTGCAGGGCAGGTTAATGTCATGCACCTCCGAGCTCGTTGACTGTTCATAGAGGCGAGTTTCTGGAGGTGAATCGCCATATGCAGCAGGTGAGGGGTATCTCATGGGATCTTTAAAACAATCCTTTACAACTGAGATTAAAACACAATGAAGTAAGCAGTCTTTAAAAACCGATTTTTCGGTTACAACGCATGACCGCTTGCACCATAGCAAACTGTTTTACACACTACATACAGATTCGCATCCGCGACAAACATGCGACTTCTTAGATACTCCTGCAGGAACACGGAAGACATTTTCCTACCCACCAACACTCCTTTTTCACCGGCCCGCGTCCCCTCGCTCTCTAGGCATTCACACTGCCTGCCCATGTGCCCGGACGCAAAAACTCACCGACCACCCAGTTAGCCTCTTTCGTCTTTGCTAGGAGTCCACATGCACGTCTAAGCCACGTTGACTTTTCATTATTCTTTTTGGTTTCGACACCATGAAAAACCATGCGAAAGGAACAACGAAGCCCCGCCCAGAAACTCTACCCCTCCTCCCACCTGCTAAGGAACGCACCTCAGACCACTGCCCGCCAAATCAAACAGCTCATCAAACACATACTCACTCGCATTGGTCTGTGCTCCGGTCCAAACTCAGCTGTGAGCCACGTTGACTATTCTTTTGCCCTCCATGGCTGCCGCTTCAAATGTATTTCATGGAAACAACAATTATTTCAATGTTATGGAAATTCCTGCTTCAGGTAATTGTTTGTTTCTGTCAGTCGGGTTTTTTTTGAAGAAATGTCATTGTGAAACTGTTGCTCTCAAACTTCGTGACATGGCTCTTAGCTTTGTTTGCCAACATTGGGATAACTTCGGTGATGTGGTGTCCGTTGTTCTTAGTCACAGAGGCATTATTATACAGTCTGCTCAACAATACGCTGATTACATGAATATGTCCGGACTCTATGGTGCAGCGTGTCAAACGGTTTGCGAGGGGTATCCCATGGGATCCTTAAAACAATCCTTTACAACTGAGGTTAAAACACAATGAAGTGAGCAGTTTTTAAAAACTGAGTTTTCGGTTACGACGCTCCACCACGTGCTCCATGGCAAACTGTTTTACACGCTACATACAGCAATTTGCATCCGCGACAAACATGCGTCTTCTTAGATGCTCCTGCACTTTGTTCACACCCCCCTCCCACCTCGCTACTACCGTGGTCAGGTGTCTTGGTGGATTATATATAGAAAGGCAGCCGAAACCGCACAGAGCAATGAAAAGTCTAGAGTTCCATCTTTTCATTCACTTTCTGTTGTATCCTCAAACCCTCCCTTTTTAGACAACGGTGTCTTTCCAGAAGTGTTTAGCATTCAATAAATAATTATGCATGACATTGACCGTGTGTCTACCGGCGTGGGTAAGCCGTTGAGCCCCATTCGGGCTGCAAACCGTGGAATTCCCACTAAGTGCAACTCATACGCTCCCCAGGGCCGATCCTGGCGACGGGCAAAAAGCGTGCCCCGACGCGGCGCCAAACTCAAAGGCGGCCGTTGAGGAGACGTGCAGCAGCCGGCGACACTGCGACCGGCAGCTGTCCACCTTTGAATTTTGAAGTCTGAGCGTGGCCGACAACTATAGCAGCGGCGGCGTTTGCAGTGAGCAAAGTTTGACAAAGTGGCGTGTATTGTAGTCGATGCGTTGATGCCTATTAGGGACTCCACATACATAGCGATTTGCTCGCGAAGCGGCGAAAAGCCTTTGATGGTCGCCGCTCATCGCACGCTCTGTCTGAACGGTTCCATTGCTTACCATGTGTTTACGCACGCTCTCTAAATGTGTGTAGTCCCTTAGTCAACGTTCAACTTGCATATTTCATAGTTGCGTGCGGCGATAGATTTCATGTGAGACGCGTGACGTTCCTCAACGGGATTGCGAGTCAAGAGAAGCGGCAAAGACAGCGGAGCTGCGGCGATCTCTGAATTGACTGTCACTGTGTGCAGAGCTGCCTGTCGCTTAGAACGATTAAATAAACCGGCTTTCTAATCTAGGCTGGTTTGATTTGAAATTAATCGTTTGAAATTAAATTTTATTTATACATCCCGACTTTAACCCTAACACCGTCATAATCCTGTTTGAAGTAGTACATGTAATAGTAATATCCGTCATATCATAATAGAAAATAGGTACGTAGGGCGGCGAAACCACATTCGCACAAAGGCGGCCGTCTACCCGGATCGGTCCTGGCGCTCCCACTGGTTGCGTCGCGACAAACGTGCGTCTTCTTAGATGCTCCTGCACTTTCTACGCACCCCCCTCCCCCCTCGCTACTACCGTGGTCAGGTGTCTTGGTGGATTATATATAGAAAAGCGGCCAAAACCGCACAGAGCAATGAAAAGTCCACGTCAGTCACATGTGCATCTGGACTGTGTAAAGACGACGACACAAGTGACAAGTTGGAGGTGGGCACGTGACCGGGCAGTACATACTGAACGAGAAATCAGCAGACTAGCATGACGGACGGAGCTGAATGGACGTCCTTCTCTCCTCCCGTTCCACTCTCCGTGCGTGAACCCCCATCCCTCTGTCTGGCAGCAGAAGGCGCGGGACGATCCGCCGGTTTTCAGTCACGGACGATTGTGTGTTGGTTCGTTCCGTGCATTGTTACAATGTTGCTTTTCTTGCTGATTTATTACATTACCGGTGTTTCAAATGTTAATTTTCTCCCTGTGCTTAAAATTCAATAAAAAACCGGCCTGATTATGCGGCGTATGGTACGCCGCGAGTTGGTTAGTATATATATATATATATATATATATATATATATATATCTTTCAATAACGGTACCACCCTAAAATCTTGAGTCAGATATCCAATAAGCTGATACTGTTTCAACACATAACTAGGAAGGGAGCTTGCCTGCTCATTCTGGTAGATCCCGTATCTTTACACTTGGCAAAAAATACACTAACAGCTATGTCACAAGGGCAGACTAACTTCATGTGTCTACCCAACTGAACCCATTAAATGAAAGTGTTTCTTTCTAGGACATATTTAAAGATACCATGCTAGAAGTTCCCAAAACAATAACCATAACATAAACATAACTAAAGAATCTTACATTATATAAAATGTTCCACAGGCTCATAGGAATACATTTCAAAAGAACTTGGAATTAGTCCACCTACTCAAGGCAATCTATATTATTTTTTAAGATTTGGTTTCAACACCAATTAATTTCAAATCCTATGCTTTGGATATTATATAGTGTAACACATACCATTTCCATTTGCTGAAGCTGTAAGTAGCAGGAAGCCCTGTTCCTCTGAAGTTTACCAAGGTTTTTATCTAACTGTCCTGGAGAATAGAAGTTCAATGAGTAGTTGTACCACTGCAAAGATTCTTGATATTTTTCTGCCTGGGTGAATAATGGAATAGTACAATTTAAGCTTAGGAATAAATAAAAATATAAAATAAAAATATGTATAATTTCTACAACATTACTATACACAAATCCTATTCAGCTGTTATAGTAATGATGATAGTTACTCTAAAACTTCCAACAACTCTGAGGGACTACTACTAATCTTTTACCAACCGGGGGCCTCATGTATAATGCCATGTATAGAATTCACATTAAAACATGGCATACAGACAAAAACAGAAATGTGCGTATGCACGAAAAAATCCAGATGCATAAATCTGTGCGCACGCTAACTTGCACGTTCTTCCACTACATACATACTGGTCAGTGTAAATTGTAACGCACCTGCATGCGCCGGCCGCCCCACCTTGACTCCTCCCAAAATTACAGCTGTTTGAATATGCAAATCAATATAAATAACCCCTTAACTTCAGTGTTCTGTGAAAAGACAAGGCAAAAGCAGAGTGAAAAATGAAAAATTTCAGTGAAAAAGAAGTGGAGACAAGAAGCAGTGGTATAAACAACAAAAGGAAGTTGATCGAGTGACATACAGCAGCAGAGAAACTCAAAAGGTCAAGTTCAGAAAGTAGCACAGTCCTCGAAATATAAAAGAAGTGGTCAGATATGAAAGTTGCCATTAAAAGGTGAGTTGCAGCCCACTGTCTGAGTGTCATATGGAAGCATGAGGTTACAGAGAAAAGAAAAAAAATAGGGACACAGTGGGGGAAAAAAAGGTCAAAATGTTAACTTTAATCTCGAAATTTCCACTTTAATCACATAATCTATGTTGTCATTAATACAGAAGCCGAGAAAGGACAATATTGTTATTTTTTTAAAACTGTTTCCTCGAGATAACAGACTAATTTTATCGAGATTTTGAGAAAATGAACTTTCTTTCCTTGAGATAACAGAATTAATTTTATCGAGATGTAGAGAAAATGAAAATTTGTTTTCTTGAGATGACAGAATAATTTTATTGCGATCTCGAGAAAATAAAACTTAACCTTTGCTCATGGCATTAGGCTTGCTTACACCTATATAGCTGAAGCCTTGCTAACCCTCTTCTTAAATGACGGACACTAACGTTATTATTTTCTAAACTAAGGCATAAACATATCTCAGCCTGTGTTAGCCCTTGATTGAACAAAAATGTGACATGCTGATCAATACAGTTCTGCTCTTCTGCCATTTCAAACAGGACTTGGCCTAAATAAGCTAACACATTAAACGTTAGATACAACGTTTCAATTATTTCATAATTTAGAGAAAACAAGATCTTTTGTTTTATTGAGATCTCAATAAAATTATTCTGTTATCTCTGGAAAACAAAGTTCGTTTTCTCGAAATGTCGATAAAATTGGTCTGTTATCTTGAGGAAACAATTTAAAAAAAAATAACGATATTACACGTCCTCTCTCACCTTCCGTACATTAAAGTAGAATGTCATAAACTTCATCTTAAAATTGTTTAATTTACTAGTTTGTCAAATCCAACCGTAACTAAAGTGGCACGTTAAATGCTTTGTATTCTATATTCTTCTATGTACTCTATGTGTGTGAATCACTATGTGCTTCTTAATCGGATTTTCTCTTACACCAACAGGACACAGAATACATTACATTTACAATATTACAGCTCTCTGAACAATTTAAATACTAAGATGTATACTTGATATCATTTTAAAGATCACAGGGATTAAAGCATGTATTAAATATGGGGGAACGGTGGCGCAGTGATAGTGACGAGCTGGTGCCCCATCCAGAGATTGTTCCTGCCTCCCGCTAGATGCTTGCTGCACTGTGCACGATGCTCAATGAAATAATTTATTGCCGCAGTACTGTCTCTTTCAAACATAATAACACCCAATTCCTGTCCTTCCTTTTCTTTCTCCAAGTAACCAATCGTCACACAATAAGCTCTGTAATAAATGTCAAGCAATCCGTAAGCATCGAAAGATGGTTCTTCAAAACATTTAAGGAATATTGTAATATATTCGTTGTACATGTTTTAATTATTCCATCCATCTATCCATCCAGAGTCGTGCAAGTCCCAGTAAGCATACTGCGCGAGGCAGGAATAATCCCTAAATGGGGTGCCAGCTAATCGCTACCACTGCGCCACCATACCTACACGTTTAATTATTAACAGTATACATTATTTAAATTAAGTTAAAAATGTATCTGTATAATGTAATATACATACTTTCCTGAATTTCTCTTAAAAATGATATCAAGAGCTTCAAGATGATAGCACTTGGAATTATATATACAGTGGAACCTCGGGTAATGACAGTAATTCGTTCCAAAGCTCTGGTCGCAACCCGATTTGGTCGTGACCCAAACTAAGTTCCCCCATAGGACTGTAAGTAAATACAATTAATCTGTTCCAGACTGTACAAACTGTATGTAAATATATTTTTTTAAGATTTTAAAGCACAAAAATAGTTAATTATACCATAGAATGTACAGTGTAATAGTAAACTAAATGTAAAAACATTGAATAACATTGAGAAAACCTTGAACAGAGAAAACTAACATTGCAAGAGTTCATGCTATAGCCTTACGAACCACTCAATGTAAACACTTTTTTTTAATGAGGTTTAAGTACAGGGAAAAAAATGAAAATTTGAAAAATCCTTAATCTATACTAATAAAAGGCAAAGCCCTCACTGACTCACTCACTCACTCACTGACTGACTCATCACTAATTCTCCAACTTCCTGTGTAGGTAGAAGGCTGAAATTTGGCAGGCTCATTCCTTACAGCTTCCTTACAAAAGTTGGGCAGGTTTCATTTCGAAATTCTACATGTAATGGTCATAACTGGAACCTATTTTTTCGTCCATATACTATAATAGACTTCTGCTCGATGCCCGTGGGAGGCGGAGTTACGCCTCCCGCGTAATTTAGTGCCTGCCCATATAAGGGATTAATCACAGCACAATACCTCTCTACTCTTCCCAAAGAACAGTCCATCGGCTCCGGAGTGGGGCACGCTGTAAACAGATGTCCTACCCCTCCACACTTGAAACAGCGCGGTGGATAGACCGGTTTCTCTTTCTTCCGGGTAGAGATGTCAGGAGTCAATCGGGCAGGCTCATTAAAAGGTACACGAACCTTTCAGGGTGGGCGAGAGTACCGTTCCGATCCATCAGATTTACAGACTGCCCAGTGCCTTTCTACTATTTTAACGAGGTCGTCCATATTTACAACATCTTGTTTACGGACCTGCTGGGCAACTTTCTCAGGGAGACCGTTAATAAAAGTTTCAATGGTCACAATCTCTGCCATTCGCTGTGCACTATTAACGTCTGGCCCCAAACTTCGTACACTTGTGTATGGACGTCATCTCGGAGGGACCGGAAGTGATGTCATCGCCAGGAGCCGGAAATGACATGATTTCCAAGGGACCGGAAGTGACGTCGTCACCAGGAGCCGGAAGTGACGTCATCACGGAGGGACTTGAAGTATCATCATCCTCAGGAGCCGGAAGTGTTGTGAATGATGGAGGAATATTTGTCCCATAATAAAACCATTTCAGGTGACTACCTGTTGAAGCTCATCGAGAGAATGGTGGTGGTACCCAGCCGGGACGCCTGAGAAGACAGGAGGAGCGCTGGTATCTCCTCCAGACCTCGAGGTGGCGACCGCCCTGTGGAACTCGGGTAAAAAGCTGGGAAGCTCGACCCTGTAGGGACCCGGGGTTACCGCCAGGGGTACCCTAATACCTGGAAGACCCTAGACCTCAGCACTTCCGCCACACCAGGAAGTGCTTGAGGGAAGAGAAAATAGGGACACCCGGAGTGCTTCTGGAGAGACAGCCGGCACTTCCGCCACACTGGGGCGTGTCGGTGGGAGATTGCCGGGAACACACCTGGAGCACATCCGGGTGCTTATTTAAAGGGGCCACCTCCCTCCAGTCGATGACAAGAGTCGGGTGGAAGAGTGACAAGGTCTGGAAGAGGCGGTCCGAAGAAAAAAGAGAAGAAAAGAGAGAAGAGAAGAAGAAAGAGAAGGCATTGGATTGGCCTGGACTGAGGGGTATTGGGGGTTGGTAAGCAGAACTGTAAAAAGAAATGGAAAATAAACGTGTGTTTGTGGGTGACATTAACGTGTCTTCCTGTCTGTGTCCGGGGCAAGGTTCACAATGTGTATATATATATCTGTATATATGTATATATATATAAACTGCTCAAAAAAATTAAAGGAACACTTTGAAAACACATCAGATCTCAATGGGAAAAAGAAATCCTCCTGGATATCTATACTGATATAGACTGGGTAATGTGTTAGGAACGAAAGGATGCCACATCGTTTGATGGAAATGAAAATGATCAACCTACAGAGCCCTGAATTCAAAGACGCCCCAAAAATCAGAGTGAAAAAATTATGTGGCAGGCTAGTCCATTTTGCCAAAATTTAATTGCAGCAACTCAAAATTGTACGCAGCACTTTGTATGGCCCCTGTGTTCTTGTATACATGCCTGACAACATCGGTGCATGCTTCTAATGAGATGACAGATGGTGTTGTGGGGGATCTCCTCCCAGATCTGGACCAGGGTATCACTGAGCTCCTGGACAGTCTGAGGTGCAACCTGGTGGCATTGGATGGACCAAAACATAATGTCCCAGAGGTGTTCTATTGGATTTAGGTCAGGAAAGTGTGGTGGCCAGTCAATGGTATCAATTCCTTCATCCTCCAGGAACTGCCTGCATACTCTCACCACATGAGGCCAGGAATTGTCGTGCACCAGGAGCCACTGTACCAGCATAGGGTCTGACAATGGGTCCAAGGATTTCATCCTGATACCTAATGGCAGCCAAGGTGCCTTTGTCAAGCCTGTAGCAGTCTGTGTGACCCCCCATGGATATGCCTCCCCAGACAATCATTAACCCACCACCAAACTGCTCATGCTGAATGATGTTACAGGCAGCATAATGTTCTCCATGGCTTCTCCAGACCCTTTCACTTCTGTCACGTGCTCAGGGTGAACCTGCTCTCATCTGTAAAAAGCACAGGGCACCAGTGGTGCATCTGCCAATTCTGGTATTCTATGGAGAATGCCAATCGAGCTGCATGCTGCTGGGCAGTGAGCTCAGGGCCCATTAGAGGACATGGGGCCCTTGGGTCACCCTCATGAAGTCTTTCTGGTTGTTTGGTCAGAGACATTCACACCAGTGGCCTGCTGGAGGTCATTTTGTAGGGCTCTGGCAGTGCTCATCCTGTTCCTCCTTGCCCAAAGGAGCAGATACTGGTCCTGCTGATGGTTTATGGACCTTCTATGGCCCTCTCCAGCTCTCCTAGAGTAACTGCTTGTCTCCTAGAATCTCCTCCATGCCCTTGAGACTGTGCAGGGAGACACAGCAAACCTTCTGGCAATGACACGTATTGATGTGACATCCTGGAGCAGTTGGACTACCTGTGCAACCTCTGTAGGGTCCAGGTATCGCCTCATGCTACCAGTAGTGATACTGACTGTAGCCAAATGCAAAACTAGTGAAGAAACAGTCAGAAACGATGAGGAGGGAAAAATGCCAGTGGCCTCCACCTGTTAAACCATTCCTGTTTTGGGGGTCATCTCATTGTTGCCCCTCTAGTGCATCTGTTGTTAATTTCATTAATACCACAGCAGCTGAAACTGATTAACA